>NC_047087.1:257764259-258426916 GCF_902459505.1 Geotrypetes seraphini
CTGGTGACACTCAACACAGCTGGGACTGTTTATTCTCTGCTGCATTTTTATCTCTGATTGCAAGTGTTTTTTTTAGCACCAATGGATCTTCTCTTTCCTCATACATAATGCTTAAGTTTTTCGCACAGTGTGCTAAATGAGTATAAAATTTAAAACCCTGCTTAGTATGGAAACTAGGGGCTCCTTTAGCTGCGGTAGCGATTTTGGCGCACGCAGAATATTAGCGCGCACTAACCCCATGCTACGCGGCTAGAACTAATGCCAGCTCAGTGGTGGCATTAGCGTCTAGCGCGCATGGCAATGTAGCGCACGCTATGCGCACGCTAAAACCACTAGCGCAGCTTAAAGAAAGGAGCCCTAGGTTTTATGGGAGGGGTTAAGTGTGGGTTACTGTATTGATCAGAGGGTCAGTATGGAGGAAAGTTGCTTGTGGAAAAGGGTCAACACACCACCAATTTCATTAGCTGTAAAATTATTTCAGAATAATTAGGAAGGTGTAACTGGCATAGAGAGAAATGCACAATGTAATGTGGTTTACCTTACTTTTATTTGTGGGGATTAGAGAAGCTCCGTTTCACAAAATTTGGAAACCTATGGATATGTGTATATCTGTATTCACTCTAGAAGTGAAGAAGTCCATGATGTAAAAGTTGTATTTAAAGTATACAGGCAGAAGTACACTTCTCCCTCTGAATCCGCGGTTTCAGTATCCGCGGATTCAGTTATTTGCAATTTTTTTTTTTTTTGAAACAATTTGCTTTTTTGGGCTATTTTTTAGCCGTCTGAGCCTCCCCGGAACCTTACCTGGTGGTCTAGCGGTGAAGCAGAGCAGGAGCGATCTTCCTATGCTCCTGCCCCATTCAGAGCCGTCATTAGAATGGCTGCCGTGAGTGAGACTACAACGGGAACTCAACGGCAGCCATTTTGGTGACGGCTCTGCACGGAGCAGGAGCATAGGAAGATCGCTCCTGCTCCGCTTCACCGCTAGACCACCAGGTAAGGTTCCGGGGACGCAGAAGGGAGGCGGGAGTGGGTCAGAGCCGGTCGAAAAGTTATTCGCAGTCTTTCACACATCGCGGTCCGGCTCTGCGCCTAACCTCCGCGGATACGGAGGGTGAAGTGTATTTTCATGTCTTAGAGGAATATTTGTTTGCCTCATGTTTTAATCTTATTTTCTCTAAAATGTAAATGACCTGATCTATGTAGTATTCTAGCTCTGTTTGTTGAACTAACTTTGCATATTTTGTTCTTCAGGAAATTGACAAACCAGTATGTCCTTCAGAGCTGTTTCCATCTTTACCTATTGTGCAGGTATGTCTGGAATGGTTGGCTTGGACATGTCCTGTTTAATTACAATGTTAAGAATGGAGGTGAATGGCATTTGGCCAAAAGCGAGTCCAAAAAACCACCAAGATTCATAGAAACTAAAGGTTTCACCGCTCCATTAAAATATACCCAAATGTATTCAGGTTTCATTTATTATTTGACATACCACATATCATAGCTAAAGAATCGCAATGCAGTTTACAAAGTGATTTAATTATACAGTAGAATTGGGAATTGGTGGATACCAGATAACTGTTTTTCTGGTTATCTGAGAATGTGTTAGAAATCTTGTCTAACACAGTCTCAATTCCCCCCCTCTCCCATACCCCCCTCCCCCCCAGAAGCACCAGCATGGCAGCAGTCCTAAGCCACAAAGCTCTCCTCCCTCCCTCAAGCCCCTTAGTGGCAGAAGCAGGCAATGTCCTGAGTCACAAACCCCTTCACTCACTCCTTCCCTCTCTCTCTCTCTTCTTTACTCGAGCGCTGCCGGTCAGCAGGAGGCAGCCTCAAAACATGCTGTTCGTGGCTAGCCCCGGTAGGGCCCTTCCTCTGACATGTCACTTCCAAAGCATCAGAGGAAAGGATCTGCTAGGGATAGCCACGAGCAGCTTGTTTTGAGGCTGCCTCCTGTTGACCGGCTGCACTTGGGTAAGGAAGGGAGAGAAGGAGGGAGTGAGGGGATTCATGGTAGAGAGTTGCGCGGGGACAGAAATCCCACCCTTCCCCGCCAAAGTCCCACCCGTCCCCACCCGTCCCTGTGAGGAATCCCTCCGTCCCCACCCGTCCCCGTGAGGAATCCCTCCGTCCCCACCCGTCCCCGCGAGGAATCCCCTCCGTCCCCACCCGTCCCCGCGAGGAATCCCCTCCGTCCCCGCCCGTCCATATAAACTTCAGAAATAGTTATTTCATTTAATTATGCTACTGAATTAAAGGCTCTGGTAGAAACCCATTTACAAATAAGCAAAAAGACTTTATTAATTTGAAAATATTAATTGGGAAGAATACATACTTTGCAAATGGGTTTCTACCAGAGCCTCTAATGTTTATAAATTTTTATCAACACAACTAATATACTACTTTATCCTGAAGCAAAATAAAAAAAAAGAAATACAGTGGTGCCTCGCACAGCGAACGCTGCGCACAACGAACTTTATGTCTTAATTCGTACAACGGACTTCGTTTCACACAACGAAGTCCGGGGTTCCTGCGGGGTTGGATCGCAGCGGGGTTGGTCGAGCCGCGAGGGTAGTCTCCTTCTCCTTACCAGCCCTGTCGCAGCACACAGCCGAACGGAAATCTTCCCGATGTCAGCGCTGACGTCGGAGGGAGGGCTTAAGCAAAGCCCTCCCTTCCTCCGACGTCAGCGCTGACATCAGGAAGACTTCCGTTCGGCTGTGTGCGGCTGCGGCAGGGCAGGTAGGAAGAAGGCAATGGCGAACGAAAGAGGGGGGAGGGGGCGGTCCGCCCCGAAGAATGTGCACAGCTGGTCAGGTCCCCCGATCGACCGACAACAGGCCCGGCCGACAAACCTCCCTGCCCTGTAGCCGCGAATCTAAATTACCTCTTACAGCAGCTTCAATAATCCAGCTGCTGTAAGAAGGTAATTTAGATTCGCGGCTACAGGACAGGGAGATTTGTCCGACCGGGCCTGTTCTGTTGTCGGTCGGGTGCAAAAGCGCCACAAAGGTGGAGGCAGGGAGGGAGGAAAGGTGGAGTGGAGAAGAAAAGACGCTTAAGGGGGGAGAAGGCCGCTGAAAGCACATGTTGGAGCAGGGGATGAGAGGGAGGGAGAGAAGGGGAAATATTGGACAAGGGCAGAAGGGATGCTAAATCATAGGGTGACAGGCAGAGAGAACAACAGGAAAAAGAGTGGAAGCAATCTTGAACCCTGAGGGTGAGGGCAGAGAGAGGTGGTGAGATGATTGATCATGGGGAGAGGGACAAAAGGGAATAGAGATGGGATAGGAAGATAGTGGAAGTAAAAGGACAGGGAGATGTATGTTTTTAGATGTATCTAAATAAAAATAATAACAAAAAATTTATCTTTTTTATGTCATCTTAGCATATTTTATGCTGCAGAACGAATTATTTTTTTTTACATGTATTCCTATGGGAAAACGCGTTTCACATAACGAACGTTTCACATAACAAACTTGCTCCTGGAACCAATTAAGTTCGTTGTGTGAGGCACCACTGTATAATTCTTTTCCTACCTTTGTTGCCTGGTTTCTGCTTTCCTCATGTTCTCATTCAATTCCTTCCATCCACTGTCTCTCTTCCTTCTGCATCTTCCATTTTCTCTGTTACTGTGCCTCTCCCTTTCTTCCCCCTTCCAAATTGGTCTGGCACCCATCTTCTTCTCTCCGCTCCCCCCATAGTCTGGCATCTGTCTTCTTCCCTGCCAGCGTCTTCTCCCTACTCTCTCTTCCCCATTTCCTTTCAGCGTCCTTCTCCCCCCATCTTCCCGATGTCCTGTCAGCGTCCTTCTCCCCCCTCTGTCTTCCCCATGTCCTTTCAGCGTCCTTCTCCCTCTCTGTCTTCCCCATGGCCTTTCAGCGTCCTTCTCCACCCCCCCGTCTTCCCCATGTCCTTTCAGCGTCCTTCTCCACCCCTTTGTCTTCCCCATGTGCTTTCAGCATCCTTCTCCCCCCTCTGTCTTCAAGTGCTTTCAGAGTCCTCCCCCCCCTTCCCATGGCCTTTCAGCGTCCTTCTCCACCCCTTTGTATTCCCCATGTGCTTTCAGCGTCCTTCTCCCTCCTCTGTCTTCAAGTGCTTTCAGAGTCCTTCCCCCCCTCCTCCCGTCTTCCCCATGGCCTTTCAGCGTCCTTCTCCCCACTCCTTCTCTACCGCCCCGGGTGCAGCACAGCCGGCCAGGTTCCCTTACTTTTGTGGCACTTCCCCGACCGACTGACAACAGCCCCGGTCCGACAAACCTCCATGCCCTTAACTGCGAATCTAAATTACCTTATTACAGCTGCTGTAAGAAGATAATTTAGATTCGCGGCTACAGGGCAGGGAGGATTGTCGGACCGGGGCTGTTGTCGGTCGGTCGGGGAAGTGCCACAAAAGTAAGGGGACCTGGCCGGCTGTGCTGCAACCGGGGCAGGGTGTGGCGGGGCGGATCGCCCCCTCCCTTGGTAGCCACTCGAACCGCGAGGCTACTCTCCTCCTTACCTGCACTGCTTGCAGCACAGAGCCAAACGGAAGTCTTCCTGACGTCAGCGCTGACGTCGGAGGGAGGGAGGGCTTTGTTTAAGCCCTCCCTCCCCTCCGACGTCAGCGCTGACGTCGGGAAGACTTCCGTTCGGCTCTGTGCTGCAAGCAGAGAAGGTAGGGAGAAGAAGAGCCGCGCAACTGAGTACATCCAGCCCCGCAGGAACCCCGCGACCCTCGGAGGCGTCCCCACGGGATCCCCGCGACCCTAGGGGGCGTCCCCACGGGATCCCCGCGACCCTAGGGGCGTCCCCACGGGATCCCCATGACCCAAAGGGGGAACCCGCGGGATGCCTGCGGGATTCCCGTCGTCCCCGTTCCCGTGCAGCTCTCTAATTCATGGCTCAGGACACTGCTGTTCTGGTGCTTCAGGTCAGGAGGGAAGTAGGTTTTTTACAATGGTTAATTAATATTTTAATCATTTTTCTTCAGCTCAGAACTGCTGCTGCTTGTAGTTCTTCGGGGCTTGAGGGAGGGAGGGGGGTTTGTGGCTCAGGACCACTGCTACTGGTGCTTAGGTGATCTTTTTTTTTTCACCAACAATTTTTTTGCCGGTTGGTTGAGAGTTTCAGTTAACTGAGACCCGGTTAACTGAGATTCTACTACTACTACTACTATTTATCACTTATATAGCACTGAAAGACGTATGTAGCACTGTACATTTTAACATTTAATAGACAGTCTCTGCTCAGAAGAGCTTACAATCTAACTTGGACAGACAGACTGGCATATAGGGTTGGATGCAGAACCCAAGGTGAGAGGAGTTAGGAGTTGAAAGCACTCTTGAAGAAGTGGGCTTTTAACTGGGCCTTGAACTCTGCCAGAGACGGAGCCTGCCATAGGGATTCAGGCAGCTTGTTCCAAGCATAGGGTGCAGCAAGGTAGAAGGGACAGAGTCTGGAGTTGGCAGAGGAAGAGACGGGCACAGATAGGAGGGACTTACCAGCTGAGCAGAGCTCACGGCAGGGTGGGGGGACATAGGCGGAGATAATTGAAGAGAGATAATGAGCAGCTGTGTGAGTGCATTTGTAGGTCAGTAAGAGGAGTTTGAATTGCATTCGGAAATGGATGGTTAGCCAGTGAATTGACTTTAGGAGAGAGGTAATGTGAGTATAGCGGTTCTCCCGGAATATGAGTCGTACAGTCGAATTCTGGATAGAATTTTACTGTAGTTCAATCTGTTAATGTATTTGTCTTATTACGGAATTAATAAAAAGTTCACAGAAATATCAACCAACATAAGAGTCCCCAACCACCAATCTTATAGAGGTATCAAGAAAAATGCATCTGCTTAGCAAGAGGCCTATGCTCTTATGGCCTCTTGTGACAACATCCAAGATCACAACTCCCCCTTACTATTTCCTCAAACCCTCCCATTTCACATACTTCCCTTCTTTTGAAACAGTATAATCCAAAAGTGACTATAAGTATGAAGTCCAAAATACAACATTATTACGTTAAGCCCATTAAGAATCAGATTCCATGTACAAAGTGATTATAAAAAAGGGATAATTATAGGAGGTGGAAAACACAGTGAGACCAAGAGAAAAAACACAATAGGGAGACGCATTTAGGCAAAGGTACATCAGTAATCAAGGTAGAAGTAGAGGGCAAGTAGCAAATGAAATGTGTTTAAAACCAGATAAAATTTCTTAAAATCAAGCAAAGTCATTAATTGAAAACAATCATCCATGAGTAGGAGAGGGGAAAGCCTGGAAAAAAAAGAAGTTTTAAGGGCACTTTTAAACTTCTGAAATAATGGTTCAAGTCTGATAGAGAGAGTTTGTTCCAAATTTTAGGGACTACTACACTGAAGCAAGTTCTAATACTATCTGGCTAAATATGTCATGGTGATAGAATGGTAAGAAGGTTCTGAGAAGATGAACAGAGACTCCTTGATGGGGAATAGTGAATTAGAAGGTTAGCTAGAAAAGAGGGAATGTTAGCATGAAGAACCTGATCAACAGTAGTAAGATATTTAAGGGGCCAGTGTTTAGATAAAAACAAAGGTGTTACATGATCATACCTCTTTTTACCAAGAATTAACTTAATTGCTATGATTTGGATTAGTCGCAATTGCTGAATATGAGTTAGTGAGAGAGACGATGATCTAGACGGAGCAATAGTTCCCAACCCTGTCCTAGAAGACCCCCAGGCCAGTCGGGTTTTCGGGTTAGCCCTAATAAATATGCATGAGAGAGATTTGTATATAATGGAAGTGACAGGCATGCAAATCTGCTCCGTGCATATTCATTAGGGCTATCCTGAAAACCCTCCAGGACAGGGTTGGGAACCATTGATCTAGAGAATTGCAATAGTCCATTTCACATCAGCCTGTCCAGTGGTTTATCTGTTAGGTCAGTGATATTTTCTTGATAGTCTTTTAAGGGCCACAACAGGTCAGATTTTCAGGTTCTCTTTAAGGGCCACAACAGGTCAGATTTTCAGGTTCTCTCAGATCAACATGCATGACTGAAAATCCAAATTATATGTAGCCCTCATGACCACAAATGAATACCACTGTGGTAGATGACAAAAAGTTAAAAGATTTTAGCAAATATTGTTTCATTTTATTTAAGGTGATATCTCACATGGGGTGCCTAATTTTTGGCTTTTTGAAAAATGATTAAAATATTAATTAACCATTGTAAATGGAGTAGACATGACTTGCCATGTTCAGTACACTTATTTTAGGCAAACTAGATTCTAGAGTCATGATGATGATGCAAAAAATGAGAATATTCATGCAGTATAAATAGAGAGACAAGTTAAGATTATATTTGCTTTGAGGTTCTAATGTTGGAAACCACTAGTTTTTTGCAGGTGGTGAATGAGGTCACTAATTATTCATTGAATGTTTTCTTGTAAAGCTTTTGCTATTTTTTTTAAAGTGTTCACTATCTTTTGCTTAGCTTTTAGACGAGCATCTATTTTATAATCATTCTCTTTGATTCTTCTCATTGATTTTTTTTTTATTGTTGAACAGCAAAGCATTTACTCTGCTTCCTTCAACTGCCTATTTATTACCAAAAGAAATTATGTGCCTAAACTAACTGATAAGTAACCCTTTCCAGACGAGCTATGATGAGATACTTGTAGCTGTACATTCTTCTGATTTCTCAAGCTATAACATTTCTGGAGGTTGCTAACACTTTAAAGCAAACTGAATTTCAGAGTGAACACACAAATGCAAGGGGTGTTCAATAATTTATCTACCTCAGTAGGAAAGAAAGAGGTTTTTTTTAAAAATGTGTTTTATTCTTCAACATAGTCCCTTGACGGCTCCATATACTTCATCCATTTTTCCTGCAATGACTTTTACCCCTTTGAAAAGACTTCTTTTGTTTGACCTTCAAATCAGGACATCATAACTTCCATGAAGTCTTAATCACTTGAAAACTGCTGTCCACTGAGAGATTTCTTCAAAACTCGGAACAGGAAATAATTCAAGGGAGCCAGGTCAGGAGTGTATGGTGGATGGTTAAGCTGCTGAAACCCAAGTTCTTGGCAGTCTGTGATTGTCGTGACATGTGTGCCAGCACATTGTTGTGAAGCATGCCTGCTGTGAGTTTTCCTCATCTTTTCTCCTTGATTGACTCCTGCAAAACGATCATTGTGTTGGCGTAATTCTCCCCTATTATAGTTGTCTTGTGTAGCATGAACTCAAGAAGCAAAAGTCCTTCATCATCCCAGAAGACAGTTGCCATGACTTTGCCTGCAAAATTTTATGTCTTGAACTTTTTTGGGGTGGGCGATAACTTGTGCTTCCACTGCATTGACTCCATTGACTCCATTTTGGACTCAGGATCTCTGTGATAGACCCAAGTTTCATCTCCAGTCACCAAAAGATGAAACAAATCCACTTGGTCTTCACGGAGCATCTCCAAGTTCTCCTGACAGCACTGGAGCCTCATGACCTTCTGACATGGTGTCAGCATTCTTGGAACCCTTCTTGCACTAACCTTGGACATGCCCAACCTTTCATGAATTATTTTCCAAAATTTTCCTGCCAAAATTCTAATTTCTTCAGCTATTCGGGAAATCCTAATTTGTCTGTTTGGCAAAGTTAAATCCTCAACTTTCTTGTGCATTTCTGTAGAAGTTGCTTCCATAGGCTGTCCAGTGTAAGGGTCATGTTCATTGTGCTCTCTACCCCACTTAAAATGCTTGCTCCCAAATTTTACTTTGTAGGATGATGGGGCAGACTCACCATAAACTGCAGTCATGTATTCATGGATCTCCTTTGGCTTTTTACCTTCTTTTCTGAGAAATTTTATCACTCCAAATCTAGCAATTTCTTACTTGATTCACACGAGGACTCTCCTGACATCCTATCTCTTGGAATGCTAGACTCACACTGAGCTGCAAGTGTGCATGAGTAACCTTGAGACATGTCACAACATGCACAGACTTGTTTCAACACACTTTCTACTTTCTTTCATACTCGGGTAAAAAGATTGTTGAACACCCCTCGTATCAAGCGAGAAATCCTATGGGAACAGTCAACAGTGGCAAATGATAGCCATTTGAAGGCTGGTAATATTGTCTACCTACCGATGTATGCTAAAGGCTAATTTAATTTTTTTGAATACAATTTACTGCTGATTTCTATCCTAGTGACACCATTTGTTGATTAAAAATTTAGGATTGCTGCAGGGAAACAGATACTTCTAGTGCAAAAGGCATATGAGTCTTGGAACAGTGAGTTATTCACCTCTACTCATGAGTTTGTGTAGAAGGTGTCATGTACGTTTTTCGGCTCTTCTCTGTGCTCTGCTCCTCAGTTTTCTCCTTCTACATGCAAGTTGAATGTGTCTTTCTCATCTGTGCTTTCGGTTTATTATATTCAGGCATTTTGGTCTCATTTTTAGAAGCTTATCGGTGCTACAGAGGTCCTCAAGTTCCCTGTGACAGTTCTGCCTGAATGAAGACACAGGGCAACCCTTTTTTCAGGGCATTACCTAGTCAGCCTGCAGTAACACGTTTGGTGGCTCGGGGACCGTTCCCCTGGTAGCAAAGCATGCTCCTGGTCATTACTGGACAGTGAGCACAGCCTGTTTAGCATCCATGTTGGTCCCGAGGACTTTATCGGTTGCCGGCTGTGTTCCTTCCCCCACCGAAGATGCATGAGGAACTGTGGGGGTCTGAGGTCTTGTAGTTTAGCACAGTCTGACTGGCAGCCCCAAGAAATAAACATCTGGAACTATTTACATCTGAGGCACTGTCTTCCCCATGTTTGAGCTGTTATTTCAGCTGAAGCAGGCACAGTACCAGCAGAACTGTGAGTACTGATTGTTGTAGTCTATGGTAGACATCAGAGGAGGGTCTTTAATTGCATTTGTAGGGTTTCTGGGGCTTGGATTTGGGTCACTTCCCTGCAAAAACCCCTTTCCATCATATTTTGAACTTTTAATTTAGTTCTCCTGGGCCATTTTTTGGCACCAAATTGCTGCCATGGTGACCTACTGTTATAATGGCTGTCAACAGCTTTGGTATGAACTGAGGACCAGAGCATAGTGTAGAGATGAGGAGGCGGAGCTGAAAAAAGTATATGACACCATCTACGCAAACTCATGAGTAAAGATGAATAACCTGGTTCAAGACTCATGTGCCTTTATGCTAGAAAGAAGATTGAGATAAGAACCTAATCTTCCCTTGTTGCACTGTATGAACACTTTTAACCAAATGGTGGTATAACAAAAATGGTTAGGGAAAGATTCTAAGCAGAAGGTGAATATTTGTAAACATTTCTGAATGAAAGGATATGCACGGATTTTTGTAACTTTCTAGGAGAAATATAAAAATGTTTGAGTACCTGAATATAAAAACCACTTAGACAATCTCCATTGATAAGCGGTATATAAGTAACGAATAAACTTGGAAAAACTAAAGTGTGTACATATTTCTTATTTTTGATAATTTATTTTACTTATAGGGGAAATCCAAACCAATTAAGGTTGTGACCAGATTAACACTTATAGTATCTGATCCTTCTCATTGCAATGTGTTGGTGAGTTTAATTTTGTTAGATTGTTAAAATCTTTTTTGTATTTGCTTTTGTTTTCCTCTATATAGTTCTACAAAATGGGTCATTGTTTCTTCAGTACTTATGGTAATATGTAGAAATAAATCAAAAATATAAAGGAAAAAAAAAACACCTTTTTTATTGGACTAAATTTAATGCAGTTTATGATTAGCTTTCGAAGGTAGCCCCTTCTTCCTCAGATCAAAAGTAAGCAAATGTGGCAAAATCAGTATATATAAGGGAAACACCTTTTCAGTCAGTATTTACAAATGCATACCTCTTTCATTGGTCTAGATTCTTGAAGTCAAATTACACTCAACATTAACCTGCTTTCAGTTTAAATTTCTTTTTCTAGTTTTATAAAAATTTATGTTAGGTGTACTAAAGGGATCCCCCCTGCCCTCAATTTTATGTTTATGGCATCAAAAATGCTTTGTATATCTTATTTAAGAGATATAATTATGTGACCTTTTTTGTGGGTGAGGGATGGGGAGTAATTAACTTGTAAAAGCTTGAAAAATATATGCAACCATTGCATCTGTATGCCTGAAAAATCCAAGTACATATAAGTCATAGATCACCATACAGTTTCTATATGGTTGTCAAAATGCAATGTTGATGACAAAGTCATGCTACAACCAAATGGGGAAAGCTTACTTGGCTCTGTGATGAAATTCTTCAATCTCTTAAACAATCACAGCTCTTATAAGGATATATATTTATAAATTAGTAAAAGTGCTCAGACCACCTACCCCTATGTTTAGTGATGACACCAAACTGTGGGTAGAATCGGGACCATCATAGCATTTTTATGGTCCCTGACCCAACCTTTAACTTTAATTATATTCACTTTATTCTAAAAAAAAATATAGTCACTTTTCTGTATATCAGCAGGTTGGGTGCTGAATTCACCGCAGCATTATCGTGCAAACGTGCAAATGTGTAAACTGTGCATTAAAGTGCTTTTCTACTAGCTAGATTGAGATTAGTGATGACCAAAAGAGAATAACGGTAAAGAGTGTTTTTAAAAATATCAAATAAATCGTTTAAATTATGTTTTAACAGTGCCCCCCTCCTGATGAAGAGCCGAAACTCGAGTCGGGGGGTCATGGAGTTTTACCAGAGCTGACATAGTAGTAGAAAAGTACTTTAATGCACAGTTTGCACGATAATGCTGCGATGAATACAGCACCCAACCTGCTGATATACAGATAAGTGACTATATTTTTTTAGAATAAAGTGAATATAATTAAAGTTAAAGGTTGGGTCAGGGACTGTAAAAATGCTATGATGGTCCTGATTCTACCCGCAGTTTGGTGTCATCACTAAACATAGGGGTAGGTGGTCTGAGCACTTTTACTAATTTATAAATATATATCCTTACAAGAGCTGTGATTGTTTAAGAGATTGGAGAATGACAAATCATGCCAATATGCAGTATCCCCTCAGAGTTGCTGTCCATGGTCCCTCTAAGGCAGTGTCTCGCAAACTTTTTCGAGCCGGGGCACACTAAACTTAGTGTCCCCGGCTTGAGACACCCGGAAGTGCGCTGGCATTGGTGTGATGACATCACGCGCATGCGTGATGTCAGCGCACTGACATCAGCGCATGTGCAAAGGCCCTTCAAACGGACCTTGTGCCGAGAGGAGAGAAGGACTGGCAGAGAGAAGAAGAGAAGAGCTGGCAAAAAGAGAGAAGAGCTGGAGAGAAGGGCCGGCGTAGAGAAGAAGTGCCGGCGTCGGGAGATTGCTTACAGGACGTGCCTCTCTTCGTGAGAAGCATATCCTGTAGACAGTCAGCTGGCACCAGCATCTCTCCTCTTTCCCAGTGTACCGCAGCACACCAGAAATTTCAGATGTGCCACGGCACACAGTTTGCGATACACTGATCTAAGGAGTGGCTTGGTGTGTGCTGATTTTTTTTTTCATGTGAGCAACAAATTCAAAAAAACAATTTTTTATCCCATTATTACCATTGCATTTCTATATATAGCACAAAAAAAAATCACACATTGTAATCAATTTAGTTCATTTTTATAGTTTTAATTTTGTTTGAAAGTCGGTTCAGGTCAGTATTTTTGTGAGCAACCATGTAAAATGTATGAGCGATTGCTCACGTGCTCTGCTTAGAACAGTATCCCACAAACTTTATGATTGTGGCTCGAGGCATCCAGAAGTATGCGGACGTCAACGAAATGACATCATACGTATGCAAGACATCATCACATCAACATCCACGCATGCGCAAACACCCTCCAGATGGGCCCTGATTCGCCAGTGGGGGATGCCGTCAGGAAGTACACACGGAGAGGAGAGGCATTGGTGCTGACTGATTGCCTATAGGATGTGTCTCTTGCGGCGAGAGGCACGTCCTGTAGGCAGTTAGCCAATGCCTCTCCTCTTCTCCCCCCCCCCCCCCCAGCATTTCATGGCACACCTGAAATCTCAGGAGGCACACTAGTGTGCTACCACACACAGTTTGTATACACTGGCATAGAGGAAACATAGGTTACAGTGTGTTCAACTACTAGAAGTCTTCTCACCTAAGGCCCTCTTTTATCAAGCCACGTTAGGGTTTTTTTTATCGCCAGCCACTGCAGTAAAAGCTTTGACATTCATAGGGATTCTACGAATGTCTGAGCTTTTACCATAGCGGCCGGCGATAAAAAGCCCTGACACGGTTTGTCAAAAAGGGCCTAAATTTTAATTGTGAAACTGTTATTTTGAGTTATAAGGTATACATGGACTTATATAGATATTTAAAAGTATATATCTTTCTAGTCATTTAATAAGCTTGCCTAGAACATTTTTGAGATAATACACTTGGGCAGCTTGGTTAGGCCTGGGACACATATGCAAATGAGACTATAAAAAAATTCAAGCAAATTGCTCAAATTCAAGCACCACTCCTACCAGGAAAGTCACCAACAGCTCCAGAACTGCCAGAAAAGTTTGCATGGTAAGAGGTTCCTTGCACCATGTTACACGGCGTGCTCATTTTAATACTAATAAGCTCCTTATAATGCATTTGCATAGGATTCTCAGTGGCTGCTACTGCGATTGGTTAAAGCCCCTGAGAACCCTTTTGTGCATCGGAGGCCAAGCTAACTTGCAAGAAAGACTGGGGGCCTGAGTCAGCAGCTTTGGTGATAGTGTTTCCTAGCTATACTTCAGTTGCAGAAGTATTTGCACCTGTTGAAAGAAAAGACAAAGAAAGGCCTATCAAAATCCCTAACTTTTTCCCTCAGCTGTCCTGTAGGCTAAAAGTAGCAGCTGTCATATTTTAGGTGAGATCTAACCTTCAGAAGTTAGGGAACTTCAAAAGAGATTACTTAGGTCACCTGTCCTTTTGAAATGGAGGTTAAAAAAAAGATTAATTTTCTTTTTAAGGAGCATCAGTTTTCCCAGCAATATAAAATTTGAATTTAAGTAAACACTTTCCTAAAATAAACAAATCAGGCAAAGCACTTGTTGCAAAAAAACAAAACCTCAAAAAATCTACCTCAGTCTACAATGTCCTCCTCTTAATTGGCTGGAGAAGCTATAAATCAAAGATCAACCATGGGGTGGGAGGGAATTAAACATTAAACAGAGACTTTCCTCAATTGGTAACTGCGCTCTAAACTGATATTCTAAGCTCTAAAATGCAACCTAAAATATTAAGCTAGACTCTAAAACACTATTTCTAATGCAATTTTGGACAGACGGGTAATGTCCCCATGCTCGTGAGCCATGTGGAAGGCATCATCTCCAGCTCTGCTGTCCCTTTGGTTTTTCCTTTTGCTTACGAGCCAGAAGGAGTCTTTCTGATCTGTTCTGTATATTTCTTCAGTTTTTTTCATTTTTTAATCGAATTTTCGATGGCTTTCAGAACTTAGAGCTCCCCTCATCAAGGGTTCAGCTCTGCCTGCGTGAAGAGAAGCAGACTGAGGTCTGCTGATAGGTCAATCCCTTTGTAGTACCTGTTAGCCAGCCTGCAGAAATCTTTTGGAGCTCGGGGTCCATTCCCCTTGTAGCATTGCTCATTACTGTGTCACAGGGGCTTGAGCGCAGGCTGTTAGGCACCGGTAGGGGGTTCTGCAGGGTGTCGGCTGTGATTTGCCTCCCCCCCTTTCAGGTCCGCGGGAGTTCGAGGCTCAGTCAGACACTGGTCCGACTGGCAGCCCGAAGATTTAGATTTGGAGGAGCAGTCCATTTGAGGCAGTGATATCTTCTCCCAGACCCAGCTACTTTTGGACCTGAGGTAGGCTGCAGCACATTTCTAGCACAGGTCACAGTGAGTAAGGCTTTTACAGCCTATGAGGAAAATTTTTTTTGGTGGGGAGGGGAGGGTGTGACTAAAACTTTTATGGTTTCTGCCCCTTCTCTTTTAAATAAAGCGCACAGAAGTGGGAAGGCAGCAAAACCCAAGAGACGCAAGCTGGAGTCATCTAAAGGGGACTCCATGCTGCCTTATACTACTTTTTGTCTAGAATTTATCAATCTGATGTGGAGAGCTTTTCTGGATGGATGAGACCCCTCAGGAGGTCTGGCAGCACACCGGGAGGTGCGCAAAGGGGCTTGTTCTCCCAGGTCACATCTACCTTAGTGTCAGAGCCTGACCAAAATCCGGTGGTCCTTTCTGAGTGAGACTAGATGAGATGAAAGGTCTATTTGTATGGCTTTACTGTCGGAGTGAACCATCCTCGTCAGGAGATGCAGGATCATAGGCTGGTGCAAGTGCGCAAGATACCGTAGTGGCCCTCAATCAAGAGAATCCACCCCCCCCCCCCCACTGGCTGTTTAGACCCTCAGCTCTGATTGAAATTATTGTGGACGCTTTGTGGGAGTTAAACTTGAACTCCAGCAAATCTCCCCTTCTTCCTGTTCTTTAATGAGTAGAGTGAGAGCCCAGTCTTCCTCGTTCTCCTGGCATCCTGACAGCAATATATTTGTCATGGAGCATTGGGATGCTCCTGAAGGATCCCTTAAAAGTAGGCAAGACTGTGGCTCGGATGTACGTAGACTACAAGATTATTTGTCAGTTGACAATTTTAAGACCATTAGTGCATTGTTGACCCCAGTATTTGATTATTATAATGTGCTATATCTTGGATTACTGAAGTGTGTGGTCCAGGCTCTACAGATTGCTCTGAACTCTGCTGCACATATTATCGTTCGAGCGTCAAAATTTGACCATGTCACCCCAATTTTACGGGATCTGCACTGGCTGCCTATTAGTGCGCGTATTCAATTTAAGGTTCTGTGCTTAATCTTTAAGCTTGTGCATGAGAATGGCCCATCGGTTGTGAAATCTTTACTGCACTTCTATTGACCATCACGAGTGTTAAGGTCAATGGACAGGATGTGCCATCTTTGAGTGTGGTGAAACTTTCTGGCCACTGCAAAACTCTATTGGCAGTACAGGAGCCAATGTTGTGGAATCGTTGTCCGTTGAGATATGGCAGGCGTCTGACGTTCTGCAGTACAGGAAAATGATTAAAACTAAGTTATTTGAGCAAAATTTTTTCTCATAATCTGGTTTTCAGTATTGTTTTTTTAAGCTTTGAACAAAGTTTGTAGAATTAATTTGTGTTGTAAATGATTACTATTATTTTGTAATGTTGTTTTTAGTTTAGTTTTATGTTTGTTATGTTTCTAATGATTTTATGTTGTAGGATTGGTAAATTATTTTATTATGTATGTAATGCTGTTACCTGCTTAGACTTGTAGGATATCCGGGTTATAAATTTTTAAATAAATAAATATCTTATAGCACAGAAATGTCGGCAGCTGTTTGCTCAGCCCAAGGTAGATTCTTTTGTAGCACAGGTAACCAAACGCATGTCCCTGCCAAGTGAGGGAGGCATGGTAGTAAAGGATATGCAGGATCACAGAGTGGTTGTGATTCTAAAAAGTCAATTTGCAGCACTAGCCTTGGGAATCAAGGTAGCTGCAGCAGTTTCCTTTGTCACAGACACCTGTCATACCAGGTTGCAGGGGTTTGAGCTGGTCGTTGAAGAGCTTTTGCCCCAGCTCCTATTAGCAGGAGTGGACTACGTAGCCAGTGCTCTCTATGACATCATCAGAGTCATGAGCAAAGTTTCTACTTATTCAATTTCAGCCCACAAAATGCCCTGGATCAGACAATGGGCTGAAGATTCCTCCACCAAGGTTACCCTCAGCAAACTTCACTTGCCCCTTGAAAAGGTAAGAAAGCACAATGATGCCAGGTCCTGAGCAGTTCCCCTGAAGATAGGGTGGAACGGTCTAGGAGTATGCAGAGGCCTGGACGCAGATCTCTTTAGACTGTTGAATGTTGGAGATTATTCAGAGCAGTTACAAGCTTGAGATTGCCCAGCCCCTAACGAATTGGTTTGTGGATTCTCCTGCAGGGCGTCCAGAGAAAGCAAGCCAGGTTGCAGCTACAGGTCATAGAGTTTGTACCATCTGAAGATTCAGGGTCAGGCAGATACTCCATAAACTTTGTCATGTCCAAGAAAGGCTCATGATTGGAGACCCATTATGGATCTTGCACATGTCAGTGCGGCATTGAAAGTGCCACACTTCCACAGGAAGACTGTTCCATTATAGTAGCTGTGGCACGGGGGAATTTTGTGCCTCACTGGATTTGACGGAGGCCTATCTGCCCATTCCCATCTTTCTTGAACACAGAAAGTTCCTGAGATTTCATGTCCTGGAAAACCATTACTAGTTCTCAGCTCTTCCCCTTAGGCTGGCGACAGCTCCTCGCACCTTTACTAAGATGATGGTGGTGGTAGTTGCCCATCTATGCATGATGGGCTTGCAGGTTCATCCATATCAGGCCAACTGGCTGATTAAAGTTCTGTGTTCCCTGAAGGAGAACAAGCAATGCCCACGTGTTTCAGGTCCTGTAGTGAATTTCAGAAAGATCCAACTGGTTCTGAACCAATCTCTGGAATACCTAAGAGTTTTCTTCAACACAGCAGAAGGTTGTGTCTGCCTTCCAGAGGCACACAGATAGAAGCTTTACACATAGATAATGAGCTTGTTAGCCAAACCAGCTCCATCCGCATGGCACTACCTCAAAGTTCTAGGCTTCATGGCAGCCATGAAAGATGTGGCCCTGGGCAAAGGCTCACATGGGTCCTCTCCAGAGCACATTTCTGTCGAGGTGGTCTCCTCAATTGGACCTCCTGCAGATGTCTTTGCTATGGATTCCAGAAGCCAGAGCCAATATGAGCTGGTGACTGTCCATAGACATTATCAAGGGGAGCGCCCCATAGAATTGCCTCATGGGTAATTGTGACAGCAGATGCCAATCTGTTTGGCTAAGAAGCTCACTGCAATGGACACCCGATCCAGGGGTGTTCAGCCTTCCAAAGGAAATGGTCAATCTACAGATTGGAACTTCGTGCCATTCGATTGGCATTGTAGAGTCTGGAGGGACAGGCAGTCTGTGTTTTCTCAGACATTGCTACTGCTGTGGTGTATGTCAATTGCCAGGGAGGCACCAAGAGTGTGCAGCTGAGTCTGAAGGCCCACTTTTCAGGTGGATGGAGTCTCATCTTCAGACTCTTTCAGTGACGCATGTAGTGGGAGTTGAAAATTCCCAGGACAATTTTCTCACCTGGCAGAATCTGGATCCAGGAGAATGGACGTTGTCTGCAGCAGCCTTCCTATCCGTTGTTCGGTGCTGGGGTCACCCAACATTCGATCCTATGTCAACAGCAAGAAACAAGAAGACATACCAATTCTTCTTCTGAAGATTTGAGTCCGGAAGTGCAGGTCTAGACACTCATGGAACCTTAACGTGGTTTTGCAAGGCCTCTGTCGGGCTCCTTATGAGCTGCTGAAGGAAGCATCCTTGATGGATCTGACACTCAAGATGGTTTTTCTTGTGGCTATTACCTTAGAGAGGAGAGTCTCGGAGCTTCAGGCTGTTTCTTGCAGAGAACCTTTCCTCAAGTTCACAGAGGCTGGAGTTTCTTTGCACACAATTTAGTCCTTTTTGTCAAAGATTGTTTTGTTTTTCTATGTCAGTCAAGAAGTCAGATTGCCGGTAACCTTGGTGTTCCAGTCCAAGGTTCTAAGGAGATGGACCGGGTTCTGAAAATGTTGGATGTGAGCAGAGTGCTGCTCCGATATCTGGAGGTCACCAACGAGTTCAGGCTATTTGACCATCTTTTTGTGCTTACTACCGTACCGGAACCTGAGAAAATCTTCAATGGAAGAAAAACAATTGACAATAGAAGTAAGCCTCGAGGATGTCCTACAGCAGGTAGATAGATTGAAAAAAGACAAATCCCCGGGCCCAGATGGAATCCACCCAAGGGTATTAAAAGAACTGAAAAACGAAATAGCAGAATTACTCCAATTAGTTTGCAACTTATCCTTGAAAACATGGGAGATCCCAGAGGACTGGAGAGTAGCAAATTTTACACCTATCTTCAAAAAAGGATCAAGAGGGGACCCGGGAAACTACAGACTGGTAAGTCTGACTTCGGTCCCTGGCAAGATGGTGGAAGCACTGATAAAAAACAGCATCAGTGAGCACATAGACGGAAATAGGCTACTGAAAACGACCCAACACAGCTTCTGCAAAGGAAGGTCGTGTCAAACGAACTTACTGCACTTCTTTGAAGGGATAAACAGACAGATGGACAGAGGAGATTCCATAGACATCATTTATCTGGACTTCCAAAAAGCCTTTGACAAGGTACCCTACGAGCGGCTTCTTAGGAAGCTGTGGAACCACAGGGTGGAAGGCGACGTGCACAGATGGGTTAAGCACTGGTTGGCAGGCAGGAAGCAGAGGGTGGGAGTGAAGGGCCACTACTCAGACTGGAGAGAGGTCACAAGCGGTGTTCCGCAGGGGTCAGTACTCGGACCGCTGCTGTTCAATGTATTTATTAATGACCTAGAAAAAGGGACAAAGTGTGAAGTTATAAAATTTGCGGATGACACCAAACTCTGTAGCAGGGTAGGAACAGTAGAGGACTGCGAAGAATTACAAAGGGATCTGAACAAGCTGGAGGAGTGGGCCAATAAATGGCAGATGAGCTTCAATGTGGAGAAATGCAAGGTCATGCATGTGGGGGAAAAGAACCCGAGGTTCTGCTACAATATGGGGGGGTTGGTACTGGGGAAGAGCAACCTTGAAAGGGACTTGGGAGTGCTGGTGGACACCACAATGAAACCATCAGCACAATGCACAGCAGCGTCAAGGAAAGCAAACAGAATGTTGGGTATCATCAAGAAGGGTATTATGACCAGAACGAAGGAAGTTATCCTGCCGCTGTATCGAGCGATGGTGCGACCGCATCTGGAGTACTGTGTTCAGTACTGGTCGCCATACCTGAAGAAGGATATGGCGATATTTGAGAGGGTCCAGAGAAGAGCTACACGTATGATAAAGGGTATGGAAAACCTTTCATACACAGATAGGCTAGAGAAACTGGGGCTCTTCTCCCTGGAAAAGCAGAGACTCAGAGGAGACATGATAGAGATATATAAGATCATGAAGGGCATTGAGAATGTGGAGAGGGACAGATTCTTCAGCCTACAGGGAACTACAATAACAAGGGGGCACTCGTAGAAACTAAAAGGGGACAGGTTTAGAACCAATGCCAGGAAGTACTTCTTCACTCAGAGGGTGGTGGATACCTGGAATGCGCTTCCGGAGGGTGTGATAGGACAGAGTACTTTACAGGGTTTCAAAGAGAAATTGGATAAATTCTTGAAAGAAGAAGTTATTGAAAGATATAGACAGGGAAGATATAGGATGAAGAAGGGTACAGTTAGAAGGATATTGATAAGGTAGGAAAAAAAAAAAGGATTGAAGGGATAGAGGGGTACATAT
The DNA here is from genome assembly GCF_902459505.1 of Geotrypetes seraphini. Classification (NCBI taxonomy): domain Eukaryota; kingdom Metazoa; phylum Chordata; class Amphibia; order Gymnophiona; family Dermophiidae; genus Geotrypetes; species Geotrypetes seraphini. The sequence continues at coordinate 257,784,646 of NC_047087.1, forward strand.
AGAAGACTACTACGCAGGTCCTAGACCTGATGGGCCGCTGTGCGATCGGACTACTGGGCACGATGGACCTCTCGTCTGACCCAGCAGAGGCACTTCTTATGTTCTTATATACTAGTTGGGCTAGACACAGTGTACCGGCTTCCAAGGCCACGGTCTCCAGATGGATCCAAAGGGTCATTTCATTAGCATATATTGCCTGTGAAAAACAGTCACCAGTCTCCGTAAAGGCACATTCCACTAGAAGCATGGCTTCTTCTGGGTGGTTTTTACAGAATGGATGTAGCAGGAAGGAAGGACTCCGCCTTTTGGTCCTCAGTGTTATGAGCCGGTGCGGTGGTCCCACCCTAGATTTCTGGGACTGTTTTCGTACAACCCTCTGTCCAGAATGACACACCTGTTGCACTAGAAAAAGAGATTAGGTTTTTACCTTGTTAATATCTTTCCTAGTAGTGTCATTCTGGAGCCCCACCCTGTTAGTTATCTCCTGCGCCTGTCTACTCTTTCATTCAGAACATTTCAGTCCAAACTGAAATTTGGATGTCAGTAAGACCTTAAGAATATAAAGAACAATAGTCTGTTGCTTCAACACATTTGAGTATTATTTGAGCTCCATAAATGTTTCTTTTTGGCATGATTGTTTCACTGTTTTGATTGTTCAGTGTTTAATATGTTTGTTATAATTTCAGAGTAGAACAAAGTTGTAGATTGGGAAGTTTCCCTGTACCCCTCTTTCACATCTGTTTCTTTACGGGACTATCTCACCTGCTTTGGTACAAACTGAAGGGGGCAGCATAGTGCTTTAGTGAAGGAAGAGGGATTCAAAAGCTGGAGTGGATTCCTTTTGCTCGACTTGCAATCATGGGTACATTACACATCCGTCCAAAATGACACACCTATCTACTAGAAACGATATTAGCAAGGTAACCTAACAGAGACTCCAAAGGCTATTCTGTTGTCTAAACTGACTTTGCTAAATAAAGTAGAGTATTTAAAAAAAAAAAAAAATAGAAAAGAAAATGAAATTACTTACGGGTATTTAACCCCAAGTTTAACTTTTCCCAACTTTGAATTCAATTTCCAGCAGGTAAGATATATATATGTGAAGTTTTCCTCCCCTTAGCACAAGGGTCTCAAAGTCCCTCCTTGAGGGCCGCAATCCAGTTGGGTTTTCAGGATTTCCCCAATGAATATGCATGAGATCTATGTACATGCATTGCTTTCAATGCATATTCATTGGGGAAATCCTGAAAACCCAACTGGATTGCTGCCCTCAAGGAGGGACTTTGAGATCCCTGCCTTAGCACCTGTTTGAGTACTTAAAATTAGGCAGCTCTTCATAAAATTATGTTTTCCATGTATGTTGTGATGCATTAAAGCTAGAATTTAATTTATTTTTAATGCTTTATTGATTACAGAGGTCAACATCTCCTCGAACCAAATTATACGACATAGTGGCAGTGTTTCCTAAGACAGAAAAACTCTTTCATGTAAGTAGTAATTTCAGAAAGTTAATGAAAGTATTGAATTGTAAATGTAAATAATGACTATTGATGTTTAAAAAGAAAATGACCTGTGATATTTAGATACTCTATGAAAGACTGGATTTTTTTTCCCTTGAATATGTCCAAATCATACAAAGATATTAAATTAGTCAAAGATTGGTAATGATGCAATTTTTGTTCTTTTTTCCTCCCTCCCTATAAATGCGCTGATATGCATACGAGTATACAGCTTTTGTAACATGGTTTAAACCCCATTTGTGTTTATGATCTGTTTTTTTGTTTTGTTTTTTTAATTCTCTGGCCCATACTGGGAGGTTGCTTCAGTTTCAAGGCCAGTAAAGCATGTACATGCGAGCAGAGAACCTTGTTATTAAGTAAATAGAATACCATAGCTTTTAATGAACTTCACAAGATGCATTATATGTGGAAAAATAATGCCAGCTTTGAGGTGGTATTACTTTTTCCTTCACAGAAGCATCTGTGCTCACTCCAGCAGTTGCCAAGCTCAGGCTGCCAGCCACAGAAAAAATAATATTTAGGAATTATTCAGAAATAAAGAGAATATCATAATGCATTATATAGCTTTATAGTATGATGAACCTGAAGCATTGTATCCATTTTGTTCACCCCAGCTCTGGAAAAAGTAGAGAGAGATGTAACAAAAACTATAGAGAATAGAACAGCTGTTTAATGACAGATTAAGTGGGTTTAGGGCCATTATATTTGGGGGAAGAGATGTTTGAATGTAGATATAAGAGAGGAAATCATGTGTGGTGGAATAGATGATTACTGTAAAGAACAGATATTCATCTTTTCAAATAAAACTAGGAGACACTTGACAGAACTGCCCTTTTTTAAATACAGAATGATTTTAAATGGGAAAATGTTTCTATGTTCTGTGGTTTCAAGTGCAGCATTCATGTACAGTCTGAGACAAAGAGCCTTTTTAGATACAGAATAGTGAAAATTTCTCCTCCTTGAATAAGGCTCAAGGCAGCAATGTCAAGCCCTGCATACATTTTTGACACACTGAGGTATTTCTCAAGCTTCTCACCTATTAATTGGCTTTGAAATTTTGTTCCAGTAATCCAGTAAAATATGTTTATGCAGAGACAGTTGCCAAAAATAGTTTAGTTGTGATTTTGATGTCTTATTTTAATACCATATTTATTTAAGAATGAGTTTTTAAAAAAAATAGTCAAAAGACTTGTACCCGTTCTACTCCACTGATTTTGTAAACTTCAATCATATCTCCCCTCAGCCGTCTCTTTTCCAAGCTGAAGAGCCCTAACCTTCTTAGTCTTTCCTCATACGAGAAGAGTTCCATCCCCTTTATCATCTTGGTCGTTCTTCTTTGAACCTTTTCCTGCGCCACTATATCTTTCTTGAGACAAGGAGACCAGAATTAAACGCAATACTCCAGATGAAGTTGATACTAGTGACCTGGATTGGCCACTGTGAGAACGGGCTACTGGGCTTGATGGACCATTGGTCTGACCCAGTAAGGCTATTCTTATGTTCTTATGACTTAGAGCGGCATTTTAGAAAAGACATGCAATTTGGAATTGAACCATTCTGATTTGGATGTCTCAAGTTCCATTAGGGACCAATCCACTGAGCCAGTACAAAAGCCCTCTTTGTGCATAAGTACTAGCCAGTTTGCTCCAAGTCATTTTGCTACAGAGGCTAAGCAGTTATTTAAAGTTAACAGTCTCATTTGCTTCTGTCCCTACCAGGACTATTAACTGACTATCATCTGCAAGACTATCATCCAAGATCTCTTCCCATCACCTTTTTCCTTTGCATCTTCCAACACTACCTACCTGGGGCTCTGGCAGTGGGGAATGGCGTTGCGGGTCTGGAGAAGGCCCAACATGCTAGACAGGCAGCTAATTCTGCCTGCCACCGGCTAAAGTGGTCATCCATGCTGTTTGCCAGCCACCGGGAGGAGGGGGGGAGAAGTCAGTGGCACATCTGGATTGCAATCAGCCCTGCTTTCGGTCCCGGTCCTAGTCCCGCTAAATCGGCTGGCAATGATGAAGCCAGACGCTGCAGGGGCCTTCCTTCTTGCCATTTTGCTATAGACTCTGACGGTCTCGATCCCACCCCTCAAAATCAGGAAGTAACTTCAGAGGGGGGTGGGATCGAGACCGGCAGAGCTTATGTTGACTTGGCAAGAAGGAAGGCCCCTGTGGCGTCTGGTAATTTATCACACTTTATTAACAACTCCCTTTAACCTTGCACTGCTGTCAAATTTTAAATTCACGTGGGCAGGATATGTTCTGTTCATTTCTCTGGGGTCACATAGCTTTCTCTCAGGCCTTGTTATCTGAAGACGGTATTGCCTGCCAGTACTAACAATTTCTGCCCAAAGAGGTTGTTGTTTAAGCAAATAATAAATATAGGGTAGCCACATCTAATGAATTAGATTCAGGAAATAAGAAAGATCATCAATTGAATTTGTATACAAGTTTAGAATTCTCTTCTACCAAATGTAGTGTTTTGACTTTTTCCAAAGCAAAACAAAGAGAATTCTAACCGGTCTGCAGTAAAAGGTGGACACAAAGAACAAAAAAAAAGACTGCAGAATGGAATGTACAAGGTTCAGGAATGTTTATTAAAAAACTAAAGAAAAAATGAAATAAAAAATTGTAATACAAAGAAGTGACTCTCTTATACATGGAGCACGGACCCAACACGGTCCGTGTTTCGGAGAAACACTCCTTCCTCACGAATTATATCATGAATTGAGAGTGGTTAAAATGTTTAAAATTTGTAAAACGAGGCAAGACTCCTTCCGGGCTAACACCAGTGTGAACACCGCAACCGAAAGTTCTTTGTGTTTTGACTTTTTGCTAGATCTTGTGACATACTCGGTGACTAACAGATATGGCTATGCATGTAGCATTTTATATAAAATCCAGGCATAATTTTTAGCTTTCATCTGAATTCCTTATTTTGCGAATGTCAGCATATATAGAAACTTTAAATATATTATGCAAATCAATATTCCAGCTTTCTTAGAAATCACCTCTAGATTTCGATACCTATCAAGAATATATGTAAATAGTAAGAATGTGGGATTAACGTAATCTGTCTCTCTGTTTTGTGATTTTTAGGCTGCATGCACCAGTTTAGATGTGGACCTCATATGTATCAATGTCACAGAAAAACAGCCTTTCTACTTTCGAAGGCCACCCATCAATGTGGTAAATCATGCAGTCTTGACAGTTTGTTTTTATTTATTTTTGAGGTAGGGTGGTTATGCAGCTTTTCCATTTGTTTTATTTTTCACCAGACCCTGAACCCTCTTGTATGTATGAGTATTAAAGAGTATTACGTTGGATGCATTTTGTTCATCATCTGGATGGCATGTTTGAATAAAATGATGTAGCTGTTGCTGGAACATGACTTGAGCATTAAAACACTAGTCCACTGTGGCTGGAAAGTTTTCAGTCCAGAACACATAGTTTTAAAATATATAATGTTGAGTAATATTGAGCTATGGCAGGGTATCAGGCAAGATAGAAATTTTATATTAATAAAGGTGCTTGGTTTAAGCTTTATGTAATATAGTACTCCTCTGATATTCATGGGGTTCCGTTCCAGGAACCCCCGTGAATCTTGAAAAACTGCGAATACGGTTTTTCATTGGAGAGACTAGAGAGAGCAGTGGGAGAAGCAGGAGAGAGCAGCCAGAGCACCGGCGAGTGAAGGAAATCACTCTCTGTATGCTCCGACCGCCTCCTCCTGCACTAAAGTCGGGCCTTACCAATCAGGAGCTACGTGTCAAACCAGCTCCTGATTGGTGAGGCCCGACTTTAGTACAGGAAGAGGCAGTTGGAACATACAGCGAGTGATTTCCTTCACTCGCCGGCGCTCCAGCTGCCCTCTCCTGCCTCTTTAGCTGTACTCTCCTGGTCGGTGGTTCGCGGTCAGAAAATACCACGAATGACTGGGACCGCGAATTTGCGGAGCAGCACTGTAGTCTGTTAGGTTTTCTTTTAGTTAGAATAATTATTTTTAAAATTAATAGAATACTGAATTGGTTCCTGAGGACTGTTCTATACTTTGGGTGATAAGTGAAATGATTGCTTTTCAGTAAAATTCAATAAAAATGTTATATAACAGTTACTGCAAAAAAACTGCTAATTTTATTTTCTTCCACTTTTTAATAGGCTGATGTAATAAATTGCAATAAGCTTAGTACAGTAGTTGTGGTTTAGTGCTGTTTTTTAAAGGGGGGGGGGCAAATGTTACTTTCCACTTGGCAAGTGATTTTAGCATACAAGCACAAGAAAATCTGCTATTCAGGAAATAGTGTACCACACTTATCGCAGCGCAATTAACATGAAAAATGCATGGTGATGAGCTGTGTGCAGATTTACTTCTGAGGCTCAAACTATGCTTAGTTTAACAAAGCTTTTTATTTCCTTAATAACACTGAATCTTTACGTAACCTACCACCAGTGACAATGAAAAATTGAGGGCTCCTTTTACTAAGGTGTGCTAGCGTTTTTAGCGCACGCACAAGATTAGCGCGCGCTAGCTGAAAAATTACCACCTGCTTAAAAGGAGGCGGTAGCGGCTAGCGCGCACGGCATTTTAGCGTGCGCTATTCCGCACATTAAGGCCCTAACACACCTTTGTAAAAGGAGCCCTAAAACTTTACTTTATCTTGGAAGGTAAACAAATCAGCCACAAAAGAGACATGAAGTCCTCCATGACTTGAGGCCCTTGGTCTATGACTCAAGGTTCTAGGAGACCCTGTCCTGGGACCTCAAACTGACTTTGGACCAGATAGTTCCAAATTCCCTACACACCAGACTGTTGGTATTTCTGTCAGTATTTTGAAACTAAGGTCCTCTTTTATAAAGCTGTGGTAGCAATACCCCTGAGACAAATGCACCAAAGCCCATTCAGGTCCTTTGGGCTTCTGTGCAGTTGCTGTGGGAGAATCGCTACTGCAGCTTTGTAAAAGTGGCCTTAAATAAGGGATGGGAACAATATCCGACCAGTAACCTTAATATGCAATGCCTGCCATAGGCACTTTTTATAGTTTATTTTGTAATTTTTATTTTTTTGTTTCATCTGCAGGCAATAGAAAGAGGTGTTTTCTTTGAACTAGTATACACTCCTGCAATCAAAGACTCCACAATGCGAAGATACACAATTTCAAATGCACTCAGTCTAATGCAAATATGTAAAGGAAAGGTAGGCTTTCGGAGTGTCTTAAAACTGGTCTTGGAATCTTAATGAGGAAATTTATGTTAAGAGCATCTAGGGCAGAGGTTCTCAACCCTGTCCGGGAGGGAACCCGCAGCCAGTCAGATTTTCAGGGTATCCCTAATGAATATGCATGAGAGAGATTTGCATAGATTGGAGGAGACAGGCATGCAAATATGTCTCTTGCATATTCATTAGGGGTGTCCTGAAAACCTGACTGGCTGGGAGTCCCCCAGAACAGGGTTGAGAACCCCTGATCTAGAGTGTATGAGTCTTATACAAGAAATGCGGAAAATATCCTGTGTGTCTTCTGAACTTGCAAGGGTATTATGAAAGCTGTCTTTTTCAAAGGTCATGCTTTCTCTTTTGGAGTACCGTATTTTCACGTAGATAACGCGCACCCGTGTAAAACACGCACACGGGTATAGCACACGAAAAACACAAATTTATATACAGAAATTTTTATATACCGTGCACACCCATATACCGCGCATGCTGCCCGACTCTCCTTTCGCCTGCCGCGACTCTCCTCTGGCCACCCCGACTCTCCTTTCGCCCGCCCCGACTCTCCTCTCCCCCTTGAAGTCCTGTCCCCACCCTGAAAGCCTGATCCCCCCCCACGTCCGATTCACCCCCCCCCCCGCAGGACCGCTCGCACCCCCACCCCGAAGGACCGCTCGCACGCACCCGCACCCCCACCCCGAAGGACCGCTCACACGCACTCCCACCCGCACCCCCACCCTGAAGGACCGCTCGCACCCCCACAGCCTCCCGACCCCCCCATCATGTAGAAGCTCCTACCGGTGTCCTGCTGCTTCCTCTTGGCGGTCCCGACTCCCCGACACCATCGGGGCAAGAGGGAGCTCAAGCCCTCTTGCCCCAGCCAACCGCGGCACCCCCGACACGATCGGGCAAGAGGGAGCTTAAGCCCTCTTGCCCCAGTCAACCGCGGCACCCCCGACACGATCGGGGCAAGAGGGAGCTCAAGCCCTCTTGCCCCAACCAACCCCGACTCCCCGACACGATCGGGGCAAAAGGGAGCCCAAGCCCTCTTGCCCCGCCGACTCCCCAACTCTCCGACAATATCGGGCCAGGAGGGAGCCCAAGTCCTCCTGGCCCTGGCGACCCCCCCCCCCGCTAGTTGTTCGGGCCAGGAGGGAGCCCAAACCCTCCTGGCCACGGCGACCTCCTACCCCCACCCCGCACTACATTACGGGCAGGAGGGATCCCAGGCCCTCCTGCCCTCGACGCAAACCCCCCTCCCCCCAACGACCGCCCCCCCCAGCCGACCCGCGACCCCCCTGGCCGACCCCCACGACACCCCCACCCCCCTTCCCCGTACCTTTGTGTAGTTGGCCGGACAGACGTGAGCCAAACCCGCCTGTCCGGCAGGCAGCCAACGACGGAATGAGGCCGGATTGGCCCATCCGTCCCAAAGCTCCGCCTACTGGTGGGGCCTAAGGCGCCTGGGCCAATCAGAATAGGCCCAGGAGCCTTAGGTCTCTCCTGGGGGCGGGACCTTGGGCACATGGTCGGGTTGGGCCCATGTGCCTCAGGCCCCGCCCCCAGGTGGGACCTAAGGCTCCCGGGCCTATTCTGATTGGCCCAGGTGCCTTAGGCCCCACCAGTAGGCGGAGCTTTGGGACGGATGGGCCAATTCAGCCTCATTCCGTCGTTGGCTGCCTGCCGGACAGGCGAGTTTGACTCCCGTCTGTCCGGCCAACTACACAAAGGTACGGGGAAGGGGAGTGGGGGTGTCGTGGGGGTCAGCCAGGGGGGTCGCGGGTCGGCTGGGGGGGCGGTCGGAGGTTCTTGGGGGGGGCGGTCGTTGGGGGGGAGGGGGGTTTGCGTCGAGGGCAGGAGGGCCTGGGATCCCTCCTGCCCGTAATGTAGTGCTGAGTGGGGGTAGGGGGGTCGCCGTGGCCAGGAGGGTTTGGGCTCCCTCCTGGCCCGAACAACTAGCGGGGGGGTCGCCAGGGCCAGGAGGACTTGGGCTCCCTCCTGGCCCGATATTGTCGGGAGTTGGGGAGTTGGCGGGGCAAGAGGGCTTGGGCTCCCTTTTGCCCCGATCGTGTCGGGGAGTCGGGGGGGCAAGAGGGCTTGAGCTCCCTCTTGCCCAGATCGTGTCGGGGGTGCCGCGGTTGGCTGGGGCAAGAGGGCTTGAGCTCTCTCTTGCCCCGATCGTGTCGGGTGTCGGGACCGCCAAGAGGAAGCAGCAGGACACCGATAGGAGCTTCTAAATGATGGGGGGGCGGGAGGCTGTGGGGGTGCGAGCGGTCCTTCAGGGTGGGGGGGCGGGTGCGAGTGGGAGTGCGTGCGAGCGGTCCTTCGGGGGGGGGGTGCGGGTGCATGCGAGCGGTCCTTCGGGGTGGGGGTGCGAGCGGTCCTGCGGGGGGGGGGGTGAATCAGACTTCGGGGGGGGGGAACTATGTAAAAAAAAATTTGTACAATGCGCTCACGCGTATAACATGCAAGGGTATGCGCGGTACGTAAAAACCACGTATAACGCGCGCGTTATATGCGAGAAAATACGGTAATGTTTTCAAGGGAAGATCGTTGAGAATAATATTCTTTGACTGTCCACTGAAAGGATGCTTTTGCCTGAAAAAAATGTCTGTGCCGATTTTGCTTGTAAAAGAAAAGACAAGGAAATAAGGAAGCACTTGAGTATCTTAAATAGAATGCGCATACATAGTAACATAGTAGATGACGGCAGATAAAGACCCGAATGGTCCATCCAGTCTGCCCAACCTGATTCAATTTAAATTTTTTAATTTTTTCTTCTTAGCTATTTCTGGGCAAGAATCCAAAGCTTTACCCTGTACTGTGCTTGGGTTTCAACTGCCGAAATCTCTGTTAAGACTTACTCTAGCCCATCTACACCCTCCCAGCCATTGAAGCCCTCCCCAGCCCATCCTCCACCAAACGGCCATATACAGACACAGACCGTGCAAGTCTGCCCAGTACTAGCCTTAGTTCAATATTTAATCTTATTTTCTGATTCTAGATCCTTTGTGTTCATCCCACGCTTCTTTGAACTTTTGACTAGCTGCATAAACCCAGTCCACTGGCATTTATTTATTTATTCATTTTTATAACCCGTCCTCCCCAGGACCCTAGAATGGGTTACAAGGATACATACAAAGTTTTCAGGAACAGAGATATGTATCATACAGAGTCAATAACACGCTACAGGATCAAAACACAAAGCTATAGAATCAATAACTTACAGCTTATAGAGAATGTGACTATGAAATGAATGCTTTGCAGAATCTAAGAAAATGAAACCGTAGTGTCACGATTAACATATCTGCAGTGAGCGGTAGAAGAATTGGTTAGTAGGCACAGGTGTTAGAAGTGACTAGAATATAGGTTAATAGAAGTGGGGATACAAGCGCACCTTGGGGTACTTTGTATTTTGTGGTTCTCGGTTTAGATTTCTTGTTCAGATTTCATAAGGGTTTTGCATGTTCAAGATTCATTTTAATTATTTCATTTAATAATTATTCCAGCTGAACACAACACACCTGCCATTTCATACTACACTTCTCTGAGGTTTAAGGAATAAAATCTTAAATAATGATAGGACAGTCTTTGCTTACAAAGCAAATGTCCTCTCGCAGGAGGTGGTAGAGATAAAAAATAAAATGGTAATGGAATATAAAAATGCGTGGGATAAATACAAAAGAATCCTGTATGGAAAGAATGAAACCAAAGAACTAAAGTGGTGATTAGATGGCAACTCCAGCAATGGAGAAGCAAAGCCATTACCTGGCATATTTCTAAGATCTGTGCCCTGGAAATATCAAGGACAAATCAAGATCAAGTAAGCATATGTAGGATCATATCATACCTTTTGCTCTGAGTTTTATCTTATTGTGCAGACTGGATAGACCATACAGCTCCTTATCTACCGTCATCTACTATGTTAGTTTGTAAGCAGCTTCTATCTCAGTGGTCTCAAACTCGCGGCCCGCCAGGTACTATTTTGCGGCCCGCGGTCTGTACTAGTGCTGTCCGCTCTTTGTAGCATCCTCCAGCTTCCCCTCTTACCTTCAGATAATTACCGCTGCCTGCAGAGAGGATTGCCAATGCTATAGCGATCCTTGCAGGCTGCCATTGTCCTCAGCAGCATGTTCCCTCTGCTGCGATCCTGCCCCTGATGTCAGAGGAGGGGCGGGACCGCGGCAGAGGGAACGTGCTGTGGAGATCAATGGCAGCCTGCAAGGAATGCTACAACACCGGCGATCCTCTCTGCAGATTGTGGTAATTAGCTAAAACTAAGACCAAGAGGCCGGGGTAGAGAAGCTGGAGGATGCTGCAAAGAAGGGCTTTCGGGGGGGGGAGAGGAAGATTTATAAATTATAAAGAGTTTTACCTCATGCAAAATTGTCATTTCTTTAATAAGACATTAACTATTTTTTCTGGGGCCCTCCAAGTACCTATAAATCCAAATGTGGCCCTGATAAGGATTTGAGTTTGAGACAACTGTTCTATCTGGAATGACCTTTCCATATGACATTTGGTCACAAACAGCCTTTCTTCTTTTGCATAAAACACTGAAGCCTCATTTATTTAAGAAATTGCTTAGGGTTCCTTTTACAAAGCTTTGGAAGCCAAAAAATAGTCTTAGAGATATTTGGAGCATCGAGATAAAACAGTATGGGGCTCATGATAAGGGTATGGTGCCAGGGAGTGAGCAGAGTCTGGACGGAGAAGTGGAGAGGGGGATTAGGTAGATTGTTTATACTTTTTGAACAAGTGGAAGAGCAAAAAGCAGAGAAAATATCATTAAACACAAGAGGAGAAAAGTCATATTGTACGAAGAAGCTCAAACAAGAGTATCTTGTCCAGTAAGTCAAGGCAGGGAGTAACGCTATCTTGAGGATATATGTAATTACATAAATTTCGCTGTTTTAGAGGATTTACCTACTCAGCAGGCATTTTTAACTTTGGGATATTCACTCTTTACAATGCGTCTAGATTATGCAAATGTCCCTTTGGTAGGTTTATCTTCTATTGATTTGCGGAAACTACAAACTCTACATAATTCTGCTGTAAAGCTATTGGGCTTTGTTGGAAGGTATCATCATGTAACACCATTATTTATATCTTATCACTGGATTCCTATACATTTTAGGATACAGTTGAAGATTTTGTTATTTGTTCATAAAATCTTGTATTCCATAGAGACAGTACCACTGAATAAATTGGTTCCTCCTTATGTTCCTTGTAGAACTTTGCGTCTTCTTGTTATTCTTGAACCTAAGTCTGCACATTTAAAGCTCCGTTGCTTGGAATTCACTTCCTGTATATTTAATTTACAGGAGGAACATTCCATTCATTCTCATAAACAACTTAAAACGTATTTATTTCTGTCGGCGTTTTCTAGTTCATTAAATTTGAGTGTATGTTTTAATGTATGTTTTAAGAAATCTTGGGTGGGGATCTTTCCTATTAAATTTGTAGTTCTTTCTGAAATGTTGTTTTTTTTTAAATTGCTATTATAAACCACTTTGATTGCTTTTGTATATTAGCTGTATATCAAGTGTATTAAATCTGTAATCTGGGGAACATATATGAAAAGGAGAATAATAATTAAATAGGAGGATGGGTTCAATGAAAAAACAGATGTATTCAAGTCTCCAACTCCTGTTTTCCTGTTGTCTGATTCCTACTACGTATAGTAAATTTAAGAGGAATTTGATTAATTGTAAACACAGGATATTTCTTTATGTACAAATAAATATAGGCTAATGGACCACAAAATATATTTGACATTTAAACAAAGAACCTGATCAAAGTTTTTATACAGATAAGTGCTAAGTCCAATCTTTTTTCCTAAGTGACTTGGAACTAATACAGATGATTTTCTTGTATACTCATAAAGGACTTTAGAGTTTCAAGTTTTATTAACATTTTGATTCAATATTCAACAACAAGATGAGCTTCTACAATTGTGCCCAATTTCCAGCTGTTCTTATGAGCCTAAATTTTTGGCTGAACATTCAGCTCAATTTTAGGAGATTAAAAGTTATGCTTATAAATATAGGCCTGACCATCATTTGCCTAGATTTATGAGCCTAGTACTGAAAATTAGGGGTCCTTTTATCAAGCTGCGGTAGGGGTTTAACGCGCATAATACCGCACATTAAACCACCTGCTGCACTAGCCACTAACGCCTGCATTGAGCAGGCATTAGTTTTTTAGCCGACCGCGGGGGTTAGCGCACTAACCCCGCTAGCGTGGCTTGATAAAAGAAGCCCTTAGTGTTACAATCATAACTTGCTATACACCACCTTTGGTGATTCTCTTCTTAAATAAATCTCAACAGATAAATAAACCTTTTACCCCCCCCCCCCCACCCAAAATGTGTCCATGTTGCCACCTACTTTTTTTGCTTCTGAATTTGAGTTTAGTAGAATTTTCAGCATAAAGTTAGTAAATTTCCAGAGAGACTAATTTTATCCAGGTAATGAAAATCATCACTAGCCAGTCCTGGACTGCCCCGAAATAACCAGATAGTGCTGCTGTAGCCTGCGTTGATTTTCATCAGCACTTTCAGGTTAAGTATTTCTGAATACCAGTGGCAGAGCCAACTAGTGGGATTTAACCAGCCAGGAGCTTTCCTAAGTGGTTAAATCCCGCTGAATCTTTACCTCAGTATACATAAAATCTTGCTGATGACTTGTGTATGTACCTTGGTTTCAACAGGAGTGTCAATTACACGCATTCCCTCTTTTTCAGAATGTAATTATATCAAGTTCTGCCGAAAGGGTAAGTGAGATTTATTTTATTTCAGTATTAAATGTATTCCTTATAGAAATGTAGGCAGAAGAAGCACATTTGTAAGCTTTTATGTGGGTGTTAGTAAACCTTTGTTAGGTTAATGATTCTAATTTACATTCTGTTGTGGATACAGAGGAGTCCATAGTTAAGCTGTTGATTCCCACTTCCCACAAAATGCAGAAGGGTATCACTTTAAGAACAAACTCCTCCCCTTATGCTCCTTCCTCAGTTTTTCCATCTGCAAGCGAACTCAGAAGGTGTGCTTTGACCTGCACACAGTTCCTTTCTTTCTTCCAAAGGTAGTTTCCACCTTCTATGTCAATCAGGAACTTCATCTGCCTGCCTTTCAGCCTACAGGTTTTGCCATAAAGGAAAGGCTTTTGCTCAAGCTTGGTGTGCACAGGGCCCTACTCATCTAACTGGAGAGGACTAATGACTCCACACTTTCTGATCATCTTTTTTGTGCTGACTAGTCACTTGAGATGGGGTAGTCCTTCCTCCAAAGCTTCCATTGCCAGATGGATCCACTTGGTGATTTCTTCTTCCTACATTTTCTGCAGGAAACAGCCTCCTATTTCTCTCGCAGTACATTCCACAAGAGGTGTAGTGACCTCCTGGGTGAAGTCCTAGGCTGTTTTGCCTGATGAAATCTGTAGATCAGCTACTTGGGCTACTCTTCATATCTTTATTTAGTTCTATTGCAATGTATCGCAAACTGTGTGCCCCGTCAGATTCTAAGTGTGCCTCAAGATGATGGTGAGGAGGAGAGGCATCGACTGACTGCGTACAGGATGTGCCTTTCACACTCCCCACCAGTGGTAATAGGAGGCTCAAGGCTGCGGCTGAAGGACATCCGCACAAGCATGTGACTTCATCACGTTGACGCTCATGCATTTCTGGGTGCCCTCCAGCCGCAGCCCTGAGATTAGTGTGCCATAGTTTAAAAAGTTTGCATCACACTTTTATAGAGTAGATGTGACAGCTCAAGAGAATGCCACCTTTGTGTCCTCAGTTCTGCGGGCAGGCTCATCTGTCCCTCCTTAGACGTATGGCATTTCTTTGGTATGTCAGCTTAAGTATGGAGTCCTGTGTATCCGCAACAGAACAACAGATTAGGCTCTTGCATCAATAATCTTGGTTCTGTTAAAATACACAGGCATCTGTACTGCCCTTCCTGTACAGAATTTTTGTGATTTGCCTGATTTCTGACTCAGACATTGTTGGTGTCCATCTTGGGACCTCTTCTTCTCTATCTATGATTAAGCAGAGATGTTATTACAGGAACAGGGGGTTTGCAGATTGTCTCTTAATTACTCATGTGACTGATTTATTGTCCACTGTTTGTTTGTTAATTGCTTATTGATCATTGTTCTGTTTCCTAAGTTTCAGAGCAGAGCAGAATATGTTTGTAGCCAAGGAAGATCCCCGTGCCTCTCCTCCTTATTTTTCAGTGGAGTTTGATTGCTTTGGTGTCAGCTAAGGAGGGAGCTGTTCTCCACTGCAGAAATGGAAAAGTTCAAGTTCTTAAAGTGATACCCTTCTGCAGTTTTGCAGGAAGTGGGAATCAAGAACTTAAGTACAGATTCCTGTGTGTCCTAACAGAACCCAGATTATCGAGGTAGGAACCTAATCTGTCATTCAAAATGAGTTTGTAGATAAATTGCCCATAGATCCTGGAGCTGTGTCCAGGAGGCACACCCAATCTGCCTATTTTTCCAGAAATCTTTAATAGATAACCTGTGAGAGATATACAGGTACTTTCTAGTGAATTAAAATCGCTCTGATTTGTATTTGTTGTACAAATCCAGAAAACCCAAAATGGTTTGGAGTGCCTTCACGAGATGGTATTGGAGAACATTGCATAGAAGGCTTATCTTTCAAATAATAGCCTCTTGTTATGAGGATACAGGCAGTTCACGGTTTAAGAACGCTCGACTTACGTCAAACTTGTACTTACGAACCGGGGTACTGCCTCTCCCTTCCTGTGCCAACGCGTCCTTTCTTTCTCCCTTCCTGTCCAAACGCGACCCTCCTCTACCCTTCTGTGTCCCAATGCACACCTCATCGGCGCTCCATGTCCCAAATTCGTGCCTCCCGCGGGTGTTTACCTCCTGTGGACGGCTCCCTCTTCCTAGCCGCACTTCTCTTGGCAAAGCCGTGAGCGGTGGCTCCTGCATGCGGGTCCTCTGGTCTTCATAAAGCCGCGATCAGCAGCTCGTGCATGCGGCTCGCTGACCCGGAAGCCTTCCCTCTGATCCAGATGTCACAGGGAAGGATTCCAGGTCAGTGGACCGCGTGCAGGAGCCGCCGATCGCAACTTTGCAAAATCCAGCGGATCATGTGCAGAAGCAACTGCTTGCGGCTTTGCCAAGAGAAGTGTGACTGGAGGAGGGAGCCAGCCACAGGAGGCAAATGCAGGAGGCATGAATTTGGGATAAAGAACAGAGGGAGACGATGAAGGGTGCATTGGGACCTGGAAGGGAGGAAGAGGGTCACGTTGAGTCAGGAAGGGAGGAAGAGGGACTGCGTTGGCATAGGAAGGGAGAAGCAGGATCACATTGGGACACAGAAGGAAGGGAGGGGGTACAAACTTCGGACAAAGAATGGAAGAAAAGAGGGAGGGAGCATGAACATGGGACATAGGATGGAGGCAGTGAGGGAAAGAGATACTGAGGTGGGGAGGGAATAGAAAGTTAGAATTGTTGGGCATGGATGTCTGAGTGAGAGGGAAAGAGATGGTGCACATGGGGAAATGAAGAAAGTAGGTGAATTGTTGGGAATAGGGGGTGGGAGAAAGAAATATTGGACATGGTGGGAAAGGCATGAGGTACAGATGCATGGGGAAGAGAAAGATGAGAGGGAGAGGGAACAGTGAGACTGATGAAGAACAAAAATAAATGTAAACCTCCTATCTTTTCTTTCTATTTAAACTACAGTACTTTATTTTGAGGACTAGTTTTTTAATGTTTAATGCTTTTATAGACTGTGTACTGTACAGGATCTGAGTTACATACAAATTCAACGGTTTAAAAAAATGGAACTTATTCTTAACCCGGGGATTGCCTGTATACCTTGAAATCATTGTCCCTTGATAAGAAAGCATCTAGTATCTGGATGTGAGGATGATGATGGTGATATTTTAAATCGGAGGTTCTCAATCCAGTCACATATTCAGGATACCCACAATGAATATGTATGAGATAAATTTGTATGCGTTACCTCTACTGAATGCTAATCTGTGCCATGCCTATTTGTTATGGATATCTTGAAAACTTGACTGGCTAGGTGTTCAAATGACTGAGTTATGACCTACCAGTTTACATTATTATATGGAGGTAATTTCTCCATAAAACAATATAAGTTTTATACCTAAGGCAATAGAGAATTAAGTGACCTGGCCAGAATCACAATGAGCCACAGAAGGAAACTAAACTAAACTAAAACTTAGATTTATAGACCGAGTCATCAACCAAGAGGAGCTTGACTCAGTTTACCAATAATGTAAAACATAATACATAAATTTGACAAGAAAAAGTAGACTGAAATAGTTAATTTCCAAAATGTTCAGCAAACAAAAAAGTTTTCAGAACTTTCCGGAATAAAGCAAAAGAACCTAAACTTCTTAATGAAAGCAATAAAGCATTCCAGAATGCGGTTAATTTAAAAGCAAAAGAATAACTAAATCTCTTAAAGGTTCTGTTTTTACCACTGAGAGAGGGAAATGTAAGTTTTAATTTTTGAGAACTTCTGGCAAGATGAGATCTATGAACATTCCAGTCTAAAGGAATCAAAGTGGCAAAAATGCCAAATAGGATCTTAAATGAATACAAATGCAGTTAAATTGAATTCTAAGATCCACTGGAAGCCAATGTAATTCCTTGAGCAGAGGGGTTACGTGATCAAATTTACTCTTACCAAAGATAAGTTTAGCTCCAGTGTTCTGTATTAATTGAAGTCTCTGCAGACTAACCTTTGAAAGACCCAAATACACTGAATTGCAGTAATCCAGCCAGGATCTCAGTGCATTGCGCTAATCATTAGGCCACTCTTCCACTCCTAGCATAAGCTTCCTTAAATATCTGGGTGCAGATGCAGGATCATGGAAAATTTTAAAAGTCAAAACAAATAGTTTAGAATTAACACGCTGAACCTCATATAACTAAACTGAATGACAGCATGAATAAATACATCTCCACTTTCTGAAAATGTGTAAAAACATATTTTGGTCTTAAGGCTCAAGCACTAATGCCAGAGAGATAAGTTCAAGTGTTGTTTCTGATGGGGCCAGTGGGAGTTGGGCATGTCAGAGAGGTGATGCATACGATTCTGGAGAAGAAAGCTAGATTCCTGCTAACCAAAAGATCAGCACCAAACTTTCTTCTGCACTCTTGGATAAGAATGGTGTTTGCCACCTAGACACATTGTCTGAGCTAGAGGTCATGTCAGAATCGTAAGATGCATTTGTACTGTTAGTTTCTATATTGGTTTTGTATTTTCAGCACTACAGTTATTTAGGAATGATTAATTCTTTTCTTCATTCAGTATCTTTTAATCTTGCTTTTTTAAATTTATTTTTTGTGTGTATAGCCCTTGGAACTGAGAGGACCTTATGATGTGGCAGCATTGTATCCTTTTCTTAACTATTGTGAAACAGTAAATAAGACTCCAAATTTAAATGAACTGGTAAGGTGAACAGAATGGCAAAAACAAAGTGAAAAGCATGACTGTAAAAGTGCTGCACCTAGACAGTATGAAAGTTTCTGATTGTTTAAACTTTGTAATTATATTGCAGGGTAGTGATTCATGCTATAGAAACACTGTTTTCTGAACACGTGGTACGTTTACCCTTTAGAGGTGTGCGAGCTGTTTGTTGGGGGTACACAGCACTGCACGGGTCTCCCGCCCCTTCCTCCTTAATGGCCGCCGCCAAGGATCTCATGCCCTCCTTATTGCCTGCCCGCCCGCCCCCTACAAAGCCACTGCCGGAGATCCCATGCCCTCCACCGAAGGCAACCCAGAAGGCTTCCCTCCGATGTCAGAACTGACGTCGGAGAGAAGCCTTCCAGGTCAGCGGGGGATCCCAGTTATCTCCTTCCAGGTGGGCTCTTTCTTCCTGCCTTCTGCAGCACTTGTTGCAGGGCCGTGTCAGCGACTTTCACGCTGCATGTTGCTGACCCAGAAACCTTCTCTCCAACATCAGAGCTGATGTCAGAGGGAAGGCTTGTGGGTCAGCAACATGTAAGAGCCACTGCCTGCGCGTCCCTGCAACAAGTGACGCTGAAGGCATAAGGAGCAGTTCAGCAGGATGGCCCTGAAGGAAGCGAGCGCGGCCATGGAACGAGCAAGCAAGGGAGCGAGGAGACATGATCTGGGAGAAAGGAGGGGGAGGAGTGTGTTGGGATATAGAAAGGGTACAATTTGGGACAGGCTGGAAGTCAGGGATGGGGGGCATGAACTCAGAACACAGAAGGAAGGGAGGGGGTATGAACATGAAACATAGAAGGGAGGAAGGAAGAGGGCACTAACTTGGGACATAGGAGGGAGGGAATAGAAAGGGAGAATTGTTGGGCATGAGTGTGTGAGTGAGAGGAAAAGAGATGGTGCACATGGGGAAAGGAAGAAAGAAAAATTGTTTGGCATAGAGAGCTGATTGAGGTAAAGATTCATGGGGAAGAGAAGAATGAGGAGAAATGTTAGATATGGTGGTGGAGAGGGAACAGAGGGACAGATTGAAGGGATGCAAGGAGGAAGAATGTTGGACATAGTGATAGAGAGAAAGATGTGGCATGGTGCTCGAGAGGGGTGATAGAAGGAGAAATGGGCATTCTCGATTTCTCTTTGCAGCAAGGGAGGGAATGAGAGAAGAACAGTGAGAGTGAGACTTTGCCAATGGAGTTGGAGGTGAAAGGAAGAAAAGTTGGATTCATGGAGGGACAGAGAGAGAGAGATGTTGGTTGGGAAAGGGAATGAGGTCCGGAGGACAGGAAGCGTCAGGTGTTGGGCTGGTGGAGAGAAAAGGGGGAGAAATATTGGACTGGGAGGGGGCCAGAAAGCAGGAAGGGAGGGGAGATGCCAGACCACTGAAAGGGGGAGGGTAGGAGAGAGAATGGAAGGGAAAGACAGAGGAGACATATGCCAGAATGTGGGAAGGAGAGGATACCAGACCACAGGAAGGGGTGGGGGAGGAGATATTGGACCATGGGAATAAGAGTTTAAAAAAAACAAACAAACCCCATTGCTCCAGGTACATTAGATAGATTGTGAGCCCGTTGGGACAGACAGAGAAAAATGCTTGAGTACCTGAATAAATAAATGTAAACCATTCTGAGCTCCCCTGGGAGAACGGTATAGAAAATTGAATGAATAAATAAATGCCTCATTTGGTGGCCATCAGGGGAGAGGTGCTGCTGGTCCTGGTTGGTGGGGGGAGTGTGTTATATGAGAGAGAAGGGCAGAGTGGCTGAGGGCAGTGGGATGTGTGTGAGAGACTAGCCCATAGTGACCAATCAAGCTATCTTTTATTTCTCTGACAAAATGAAAAAAGGAATCTGACTAGTCACTATGATTACCAGAGAATAATTTTCTTTTCTTTTCTCCTGTTTTTATAAAATGGGCCCCATCTGTCTCATTGTTCATTTTTTACTCAGTGCCCCTTTTACAAAGCCACAGTAAATGCACTGAAGCCAATAGGAATTGAATGGGCTTTGGTGCATTAACAGCGGCAGTAAACGGGCCCTCAGTAAGAACACACCAGCTGACAAGAGGTCAGACAGTTTATGGGAGTGAAATATAACTGTTTTTGAAATGTAGTTTAATTTTATGGTTACCATTATGTATTGTTAATAAGATTATACAGTATTGTTTGTATATTAAAAAATGAATTTGTACTATTATTGGGGCGTCATCTGGGGCGGAGATTGGGTGGGAGTATTCGGTTGATATTTGTTAGACTTAGGGGAACGTGGCTTGAAGAAGTTGAGAAACAGTGCTATAGATGACTTCCACAAATAAATTTTGGTTTATTGTCTAGTGTGCACCACTAAATTAGAAAATTGTCATCCTAAGATAATTTTTTATGTTTATAATATCCCACAGCGCGCTAAAGGTCAGTGTGGCTTACAATCATAAAATACTAAAATGAATGTAGAAAAGAATGCCATAAATTTAAAGGAAAGAATTAGCCAACCACTCAAGTACACAATCATATATATAAAAACAAAATTATACCCTTATGTGAAAGTAATATTTATTTATTAGTAGCTATGAGACTCATAGGTTGGAAGCCAAGATAGACAGCTTCATGACATAAACAGGGATAATGTGTGATCAGCCTTTTTCTCCCACTAAATCACTGGCCCTTAATACTAGATTTCAGGAGGATAAATTATTTAGCATTCACAGAAAGTGGCAAAAGATTGCATAAGTAAAGAAAACAAGCATCAAAAATTCAAGCAATAAACAGACTAGTCGCATTTTCCAAAACATCAACGTATTAATAGCCAGATTGCAGAACTTGGATGCATAATGAATAACCAGTATTCAAATGCGTATTAATCAAGGTGAGAGCATGAAAATACGGTACATTAACATATAACATTACAGTTGGATCTGGGGAAGATTGTACTGATTGAAAGCTATGGGGGGGAATTCATCAAAAGATCAATGTGTAAGTGCACACTAACCGCTAAAGACACCCATTATATTCCTATGGGCATCTTTAGCAGTTAGCATGCGTTAAATCATTAGCACCCTTTGAATTTCCCCTAAATATCATCTGACCTCCTCTCTCTCCCCCACCCCACCCTCAGTTTAATGATTTAAAAATCCTTTAATAAATCTGGTGCAGAGGATTATTATTTGGACTGTCTGAGGCTGATGCTAAGGCCGCTGTCTCCTCCAACTGCCGAGCAGCTCTGCTTCATGGAGGTAAGTGAACCTGATATAATTTTTTAAATCATTCCCTTTGTTTCTAGAAGCATAGGCTTTTTTCTTAGTAGGTTCCCATTATGTTTTCTCTGCAATAACAGTTCTTCATATGCATTTGTAATGGTTGTCATGTGCATTGGCTGCTTCTTGTTAGCCATAATGACTGAAAAATGAAACACTGATTTGCCTTTTCACAACTGCTAAAATATGGTAGTCAGTGATGGAACATGGAATTTCAGTGGTATCAGTACATTTACATACAATTTCTTTCCTGCTCTTCAGTGAGCCTCTCTCGGCTGGGGGAGAAGACAGACTCCTGTGTAGGTGACCATGGATAGAGCTGAAGTCAGAGCAGCAAGTTCAAAACATCTAGAGCCCTGCCCTTCCCCTACCTCCCGAACTCTTAGAATTTTTGGAAGGCTCAACAATTTGATTTTCTTTCAAATAGTTCAAGTCACAGCTTTTAGTCAACCATGTTTTACTTTTTAAAGCAGTATCTCTCAAACTGTGTTCCACAGTACAGTGGTGTGCCCTGAAGAGATTCCGGGTATGCCACAAGAAATTCCAGAATTTTACTTTATTTTTAAAAATTCCCTTCATGAGTATACACCAGATAAGATAACATGTACGTCATGTACACAAAAGCCTTATCAATGTGATGAGCATCTGTGTGCACAACCATCATTCTTTGATGTGATTGGTCCTTGAAAACTAATGGCAACTAATTTTATTTTTTATGCAGTAGTTATCCTAACTTGAGCAACAAAGCAATCAAGGCTTTGTTACCATTTTATCTTTGTGAAATTTGATTTTCAGCTCTCACAGAACTTAAATCAAAATAACGAGAATTGCATCAACCAGGAGGCATACCCAATCTGCCTGTTTTCTGGATGTGAGAGATTTACAGCTACTTTCCAGTAAATTAAAATTTCTCTCATTCGCATTTATTGTACTAATCCTGAAAACTCAACTGGTTTGGTGTGTCTTCAAGAGAGGGTTGGATAGATGGTTTCATAGAAGGCTTATCTTTCAAATACTAGCCTCTTGCTTTGAGAATATGCCTTGAAACCACTACATGTTTGCTTGTCGACTGTTGAGCCATGTTTTGAGTTAATTTGCACTCAAAAACAAGCACATCCATCACATTGATAGCAATTCTATTCTATCTACTTTGGTTTCACTGTTGTTACAATTACCTGTTCAGAGCTTAAAGAACGTAATAAATCTCAAATTTACCCCCTCTTCTACAAAACCGCGCTAGCAGATTTTAGCGCAGAGAGCCACGCTGAATGGCCTGCGCTGCTCCCGATGCTCATTGAGTTCCTATGAGCATCAGGAGCAGTGCGGACCATTCAGCGCAGTTCCCCGTACTAGAAACTGCTAGCGCAGTTTCGTAGAAGAAGGGGTTAATTTTTTGTTGGTTTTGCAGTTTTATAATTTCAATTATAATGTTCCGTGAAAAACATTTGCTCCGTTTAAAGTGCCAGAGCTAAAAATGTTTATATATAAATACCTACAAGATTTGAGTTTGATCTTTGTCTTAGAAAATTTCTTAGGACCTGTGAAAAAACAAGTTTGTGGTCATCTATTTGGTCTAGGCTTCAAGGCCATTTCTATACAGTTGGGGTTCCATCCGACCACTGTCAGTCTTCAAAGGGAAATGCTGGAAGATTACTGAAAACTATAAGGGAATTTGGGTCTGGAAGAGTGGAAATTTTCCTAAGATCACTGTTCTGACTTCTACCCAGTGTTCCTGTACTTGGTATGTTCAGAGAGTTAAACCTGGGGCTGCTTATACCAAAGAGTAGTCTCCAATCCTTAATCTCATTTTTATTTAATACAGTTGATGGCAAAGTAAAAAAATTATCACTTATAGTTGCTTTGAGTCGGATTAGAGTGAGTCCATGTTTGTGATTAGCCTCTCTCCCAGGGAGGAAGAACGGTCAGTAGTTGGTAATATGAAATAAACACAGTACTAACAGCATCCGCAGTGTCAGCTGCAACAGGTAAAAAAATCACTATGGATTACTAAATCTGAGAGGGAAAAAAACCCCAAGCATGGAGAGTTCAAGCCTGCTTTGAGCTGGATCTCTGACCTAAGCACAGCTATCTAACAGGCTACCATATCTTTTCCATTCACCTACTACTACTACTACTACTACTTATCATTTCTATAGCACTGCCAGATGTACACAGCGCTGTACATTAAACATGTAAAAGACAAAATCCCTGCTCAATAGAGCTTACAATCTAATAAAAAACAACAGACAAATGGGACAAATAGGGGTTAGGAAATTTCTCACAGAGGGAATGAAAAAACAGACATTGGTAAAAGCAATTGAAGGGATAGGGGAAGTCTGCCTTTTTTTTCTTTTTTTTTTTCTAATAGGGCAGATATTGTGCATATGTAATATGCACAGCATCTGTGGCCATTCAAAATAAAAAAGGTCACACAGGTAAGTGACTGGTCTTGACCAGTCTTTTTTTTTTTTTTTTTTTGACCACTAAAAATAATCACTTTTTTAGTACATCGGGAAGCCATGTTAGAGCATCAATCACTCTACTAGTTTACATGGCATTTTAATATTAATCAGCTTATTTTCATAGTCAGATCGTGGCATGATCGTGCGGAAAACCAGGCGGTGAGCCGTTTTGCTGCATTGGGTCAAAGCTGTTAAAACAGGTTTAACAACGATTGCTGATTTTAGTGCATCTGGACCTAGGTTCTTGCCCCAATAATCTAATCTAATCTTCTATTTCTGCATCGCTCATACCTAGGTAGGCTCAAGGCGACTTAAAGAGGGGAATGAGTAAGGAGAAGATGGAGGAGGGGTGGGAGAAAAGAAGAGGAGGGTAGGAGGGGGGAGAAGAGGATGCAGGTGATTAGGTGTCAAATAGATGAGTTTTCAGTTTCTTCCGGAATATGGTGTAGTTAGGTTCCGTCCTGGTCATTCTAAGTTTTTACACCTAGAAAGGTGAGCATGGAGTGGAAAACATGTTTGTATTGCAGATTTTTTGTGGAAGGGAGATGTCTTATAATCTTTCTTGTAGATATGTCTAGTAGTTCTAAGACCCCACCCTGTCATTGTTTTGAGCCTGCTTTCTGTCTAAGAGTTAGTGTGTGTGTGTTGATACTGGAGAATGCTTCTGCCACTTAACTAGGATGAATCTAAAAAAAAAAGTATTTTTGCCTGATAAATGGTTATGCGAATAGCTCTGAGCTCCAAGAATGTTAGTGCTGGTTGCATACCATTTCTATTTTAATTTTTGTTAACTCTGTTTGTTATACTTGTTACAAAGCAGAACAGAATTGGACTGTTAGGGATATTCTCCGTACCCCTCCTTCTTATGTGTTCCTCTTAAGTGTATTCTGCACTGCTTTGGAACAAACTAAGGGAGCATGGCATAGCCCTCTGGGAAGGAGGCAGAGTTGAAAGATGTGTGACATCCTTCTGCAGCAACTTTTATTTATTTATTTATGTAGTCATTTATTTAGCCGGTCCTCCCAAAGGAGCCCAGAACGGGTTACAAGAGTACATTAATAGTATGGGTAGGACAAACTTTGTTGAGGAATATGTACTTTATAGCATTTACAGTATAGACAAACGGAGTTTAGATTACAGCATTTATAGTGTAGGCATAACATGCAGATTTAAAAATACAGACTTAGTGGACATAGGGTGGATTAAATTGCAACATTTTCAGTGTAGATATGACAGAGGTATAATAGCTGGGAGCATCTTTGTTGTTGGAGAATGTGGTAGTAATTCTGGTTTTATTTGCGGTGGCATGTGAGTTTTAGTGAGATTCTATTTGGTGTAATTAGGTGGTATCTTTGAGATCATCCATCAAGGGTATAGATGCGGGCCGTTAAGGAGCTAGGTTTGTAAAGAGGAAGATTTTCATGGCTTTCCTAAAGTTCCAAAGACTGACTAGTGATCTACTAGATGGGGGGATGATATGCCATAATCTAGGTATATAGTGAGAATAAGAGCATTTTCTGGCTGTCTCAGATGTGAGTGAGCGGCCAGGTGGCAGGATCAGCTTCAGGGACAAAACCCTACTGTTCAGAACTACTAGATACATCTACAAGAAGGAAGATTATCAAGGTAAGAACCTAATCTTTCTTTATGCTAAAGGCTTTACAAACATTTCCTTAGCAGTGTACTTTCCAAATGAATGATGAAACTATTTCTGTGTGTAGAACAGGAGTCTCAAAGTCCCTCCTTGAGGGCCGCAATCCAGTCAGGTTTTCAGGATTTCCCCAATGAATATGCATGAGATCTATGTGCATGCACTGTTTTCAATGCATATTCATTGGGGAAATCCTGAAAACCTGACTGGATTGCGGCCCTCAAGGAGGGACTTTGAGATCCCTGGTGTAGAGGAATCCATCTTTTGAAAGATAGTGCAAACAATGTATTATGGCTGGCTTGGATTTTAATTTGGACTATAAATAAGATTTATACTGACATGCCAGGTATTATTTTTACTTTTTATTTCTCTGTTCAAAAGATTGATTATGCTTTAAATTAAGAATCCCGATTTCTTCATAGCCTGAGAACCATGATTAATATTCTTTTTAGGATTTCCGCAAAGAGAATGCATGAGGTACATTTGAATAAAATGGAGCCGGTGCTTGCAATTTTATCTTATGTATATTCATTTTTAAAATTCTGAAAGGCAGACTGCTTTGTGGCCATGGGATACCTGCTTTAAATAGTCTGGCCTTCCATTTCTTGTTAAATCAGACAACTGCAACTGACTTTGTACAAATGTGTTAAATTTTCTATAAATGGCACCAATTATTTTCCTCATATAAAATGAGTAGTGATAGTCACACCTCTGAGAATTAAGCAGATGGCATAGAAGGAAAGACGGCATAGACTGAACAACTGCATCACACAAAAAGATAGGTTTAAAGAAAATATACCTAACACTTTTCATATTGCAAGACCTATTTGCAGGGAAACTTTTAGAACACTGGAGCATTTGTATTCCTTGCCAAATTATGAAAGCTGTTTCTGCTCTTCTGTGTTGCTTTTGCACTGTCTTGCAATTTCTTGTTGTGCATTTAATAAATAGCACTTTTAAAATAAAAACATTTACTAGTCCTTTTACTAAGGTGCGCTAGCCAGTTTAGCGCATGCTAAACGCTAATGCATCCATTATAGTCTATGGACGCGTTAGCGTTTAGCGCACGCTAAATCAGCATGAGCTAAATCGGCTAGCACACCCTAGTAAAAGAACCCGTAAAGGATCCAATTTCTGTATCTAAAACAAGTTCACTGTATCTTCCTAAACATCTCCAGGATGACAGACTAGTCCAGACTATAAAATAATAGTTGCAAATTTGGGTCCTCCCTGTATCCTCCTTTTTCATGAAGAGAATGAGATTATATACCTAGATGTTGGTGGAAGTGTTATTTTTAAACCATGTGTGAATCTTTGCTCTGTATATATGAAAATGTAATAAGGTGTAAATAATCCAAATGAATGGCATCTTCTGGTATCTCTAATTTATTATGATGAAACAAATTAACTTTAATCAAGAAATCTTCCTTCCACTAAATAAGTGCAGACAAATGGGTTCTGCTCCCACCTTCACCACCACCAGATGGGGACAGAGAAAAGCTTATGCTGTCACCCATTCTTCAACCTTGCTCTGTCTCCAGCATACTATGCAGCACTAGATTTCTGGTTTCTAGTGTGAAAAGTCACATTATTCCTGAACCTGTGGGTAATCAATCTATTCCCGTGAGAATTCTTCTAGAGATCCTAATTAGCATTCTTTTGCCCTGCCTCCCATCTCTCTGGGCTGTCTTCCAGTTCCTCAGTTGTCTATCTACAAGCGATATGGTAGGAACCTGATTTTTCTGCTCAGGTTTATTTTTCCTTTAATTTTGTTTTTTGCTTGCTTTTTGTAAGGTTTTTGGTGCTACAGAGGATTCCATTCTTGGGACATCTCTGGTCCATCTGGAGAATTTCATCCAGTTGAGCAATAGTAGACAGATGAAAAGGGTCTTTGGGTCCTCTTGGAGTCCTTTTCTTGCACCCAGTGAAAAACTTGTAGAAGTCTAAGTCCCCCTCTCCTCCTTGGCAACTCCCCAGATCCCTCTGTATCACTGTGCATTATTTCATGGAATGCAGCTGATATATCGTCTCCTATCAAATGGGAAAAAAATATTTGAGGAACCTTATACAATTATAATGCTGACTAGTCTTTAAGCCTGTTACATTAACGGGTGCTAGAATATATGTCTGTCTGCCTTTCTACCTGCCCCTGTCTTTCTTTCTGTCCTTTGTCTATGTGTGTCTCTCTCTGCCCCTATCCCACTTCCCTGTGCAGCAGCATTTCCCTCCCCCCCAACTTTCCTGTGCAGCAACAGCAGCGGTATTTTGCTTTCCCTCATATCCCTGTGCAGAAGCAGCATCATTTCCCCCTACCACCCCCCTTTCCCTTCCCGCGGTCTGGTGGACAGCTCCCTGCCGCCCCCCTCCTCCCCCCCCTTCACTTGCCTTGATATAGCATGCAGGATTAGTTTTAGTCTCTGGCCTCCCTGCTCTCCACCTCGATTGTAGGAAAAATGGCCCTACCGGCCGAAGTTTATTTTTAAGTTTAAATGTGCCATGGCGGCCCCTCTCAGATCGCTGCCTGCGTCGGAAGCCTTCTACGACGCAGTTGCGGCTCACGAGAGGAGCCGCCGCAGCGGCTTTTAATTTAAAAGTAAACTTCGGCCGGTAGGGCCATTTTGGTGATGGAAGGCTGTGAAAACCACCGGGGCCATTGTTGCTGCTGCCGCCGCCGCCGCCGAGATAAGGGGAATTGGGGGAGCAGTACCGCTTACAAAGGCCGAGAAGAGTCCGTTGGAGGGAGGCGGGCCTCAGTGGAGAGAAGACGGCGAGGCCAGTGGCAGCACTGCGCAGCGCTTTGCGGGCGGGTGAGCAGGCAAGAGGGAGGAGGGTGAGAAGAAGATGCTGGCAGGTGCGCCTGTGCCCCCTCCTCTGAATCAGCGGCAGCAGTGAGGTTGCACTGTGGCAGTGAGTGACGGCGATGGGGGAGTTGCTCCGTGTTCGAAAATCGAATTCGGCACGGAGGCACACCTCACGGAGCCAGGAATCACAAAACTAAGTGCACATGCACGCTTAGAGCTTTATTATATAGGATATTACTTATTAACAGGAGACCCGTCTGACTCAGAAAACCTTAAGTTACAGCAAGAATGGGTAGGAGAAGTAGTTTTTGCTTCTTCAGAGGAAAGAAAGGTGAAGTGATAATTTTTAATTTAAAAAAAAATTCTGTTTAAGATAATTCGTACAGTATGTGAAATGAATGGCAGATATGTTCTTCAACATGTACAGATTCTACACCACAAGCTGGTCTTTCTGACCATATATGGTCTTGCCTATGATTATGTTTTTTATGGAAAAAAAATGTACAGTTGAGTATGGCATACCATGACACCAATCTACGTGTATTGGAAGATTTTAATCAAGTATTCCTTTCAGAGGTACTTTGAGCTCATTGGAGGATGGAGAACTGCTAGATGGGGACGGTGATGACACATTGTCCGGGCTTTTTCAGGGAAAAGAGCTTCCATCCATGATTATCAGAGCTTTGCAAACCCCAAGCATTTTAGAGGAGCTTAAGAGTTGCCATACTGGGACAGACAAACCCAGTTTCTTGTTTCCAACAGTGGCCAACCCAGGTCACACATACCTGGCAAGATCCCAAAGAGTAAAACAGATTTTATTCTGCTTATCCTAGGAATAAGCAGTAGATTTCCACAAGCCATCTCAATAATGGCTTATGGACTTTTGTTTTAGGAAATTATCCAAACTTTTTAAAACCCTGCTAAGCTAACTGCTTTTACCACATTCTCTAACAACGAATTTCAGAGTTTAATTATGCGTTGAGTGAAGAAATATTTTCTTCAGTTTGTTTGAAATCTATTACTTAGTAAATTCATCACATGCATCTCTTCTTTCCACTCCGCTCAGGAGCAAGGGTTGGAGACCTTATCCTAGAGGAGCTTGGAAAGCCTGCCATGGCCTAACCAGTGTATCAAGCAATTTGAGCCCTTAATCACAGTCCAGTGGGATACATCTTAGGGTTGTCTGTTTTTGGGTAGGGCCATAGCAAGTTTTATCCTTTGGTCCTGGAGAAGGATTGGGCACCATACCTAAAAGTAGTTGAGGGTAGGATAGCACTCAAGGCATTGAAGCAGGCCTTGGAAGTGGTGGCTTTGGGATGCAGGCAGCATCTGCAACAGCTAAATGTCCAGGATTTGCCTTTGTTGAATTTGAACAGCTTTATTTGGAGTCCTACAATGATACTAGGCTGAATACCAAAGACACTACTTGATAGGAACTGATTTGATTTATCATTGAGATCTCCACCAAATAATGGCAGTTTTAGTCTCTACCAGGAGACTGCTCTGGCTAAGAAATTTGGCTATAAATGCAGCATCCAAGACCTGGCTTTTTGGAGAGACAGTTTCTGTTTGAAGAGGAGCTAGAGATTGGTAAAGGGCCTGTGAGAGGTTAAACCTCAGCAGTTGCTGATGAATAAGCCCAAGGAGGTACTCATTCCAGGACCAGCTGGTCAAATTATCAGGAAGCCCAATGTTTTCACTCAGGCCAAAGCTTCTTCAGAGCATTCCTGATTTTCATATTTAGATGTGAAAGGACCACCAAAGTTTTCTGAGGCTGTCAATTCTTGGAATTCATTATCAGTTCTGTCTGTGCTTTTCAACCTGATAACACGGTGGTCATGCTAGTGGACTTATGCAGAGAAGTCATCTTAATTTACCCTTACTTGGACAACTGGTTCATCAGAACAGTCAGCTTTGGAAATTCACATGGTGATAAATCAGGTGAATCAGATCTTGTAAACACTTGGTGGGTGATGAATTTTGGGAAGAGCAGGTTGGAACCTTCCAGCATCTGGAATATTTGGGATACTCTTTGACCTGCAAAACGGGAGGGTGTTCATGACAAAACTGAAGTTGCAAAATGTCCAGACGAAGCTGAGAGCTCTGCTGATGGTGACAGCTCCTTGCACATGGAATTGCGTGCAGGTTCTAGATTCCATGGTGGTAGCACTGCAGTTGGTGCCATGTTGAGGGCACACAGTTTCCCTGCAGAGGTCCTTGCTACATCATTGGCAAACACAGATGCACTCCTTTGAGATTAGGCTCCCCTGGACATCAAAGGCCCAAGCCAATGAAGCATGATGATTGAAGCTGTCCAGTCTGAGGAAAAGAATGGGCTTGGAAGTATCCTCCTGAGTGGTAGTCACCACAGATGTCAGCCAGATCAAGTGTTTGGGGGAGGGGGTCCCATTGACAAGATCAAGTGTTTTAAGGCTATTGGATGCTGAACAAAGATAAGTAATCTGTGCACTGTTTTGAGAAGGGACCATTTGGTGGATTCTTCAAGCTTTTCATCCAATCCTTTGGGGGAGGTCTATAAGAATCATCTCTGACATGGTAACAACTTATGTAAACTGGCAGGAAGGTACAAAAAGTGTGGCATGGCTTGACATTAAATTATCTGAAAATGCAGATGGCCCTCTGGCATGAGTTAGGGAGATATTTTCATGGTGTTATATTTTCATCCTACCCTGATATCACACATTTTTTTTGAAGGGAGCTTTGTATCTGACACCTCCAGAATGAGTAGGATGTCCAATATGGTATTTAAATTTTGTCTTGAAGGTGCTTTGTCTCCCTACATTTGAACTGCTAAGAAGAGACACAGTGAAGGATTTATCGTTTGAAGATCTTCTTTCAGGTGGCTATTGCATCAGCAAACTAAGTTTTTGGCGCAGCAAGCCTCGTATAGAGATTTCTTTCTATGTTTCAGTGATATGGAGGTTTCCTTGCAAACAGTCCTGTTTTGGGTTTGTTTTTTTTTTTACCTAAAGTGGTTTTGCCATTTTGTGTGACTCGGGAGATTTTCCTGCAGCCTTTTTGCAGAGAAGAGTGTAGGGAATATTTCAAAACTATGATCTCTAGATATGTTCAGAGAACATTGTGCCATTATCTGGAAATTATGAATCTGGTATGTTGTTTTTGTATGTAGTATGGGTGTTTATACTGACAGATTTGCTAACAGTTGGCAATACTGACTTGTCATGATCTTGAGAAGTTATTGTCTCCCATTGCCTCAAGGATCCATGTAGTCCTTGAATCACTGAACTCTCTTCCCCATAGACAGGAAAATAATCTTACTGACTCAAGCCTTTGAAAGGTCTCTGAGGTGGGGGCTGTATGTACGAGTCGGTTGCAAAGCAATCCTGCCACAATAATGATTTCTAAGATTTTTTTTTACGAGAAAGCCAGTGTTACTGTGATTATGCTTTCAACAGTTCAAATAATTGTGTGTTTTGTATTGCTGATATAACTAACTGGAAATGGTCTGATTTTGGATTATGGCAGTGATCCAAAGAGGGTCAAATTGTTATTTTGCGATTGCTATGCAAAAAGCATCTGAAATTCTTAAACAAAGCATTACTTAAACCATTCCGTTCAGACAAATACTAAGAGCTTCTTTTATCAAGCATCACTAGAGGTTTTTAGCACGAGCCAGCACAGTAAGTGCTTCAACACTCATAGAATTTCTTTGAGAGTTGATGCACTTAATCTTGTCGGCCCATGCTAAAAATCTTTAGCGCACTTTGATTTAAAAAAAAAAAAAAAGGGGGGGGTAAATTTTAATGCCAATTTTCAATAAAACAGTGAATTAATATTGTTTTTATTTAAATAGCTGGCCTTTTGTGTAAACAGAATAATAATGTATTGTGAAACAAGTAGTGTGGATCTCAGCTAACTAGAAATAGAAGAGAAAAGTTGTTTTTCGGCCTTCAGTGATGCCTTTTTTATAATTTGAATATTGCAGTTCATTTTTGCAATGGGAAATTGTGCTAGTTGATTGTTTTCAATACCTGGTAGCATCAGCTTTTGTAATGTATGGTATTGGTTGTTTCCTTCTCACCCCCAATGCAGAAACTAGAAAGACGGCATTTGGTATTGTGTACACTATGAAAAAACATCAAGTTACTGAAGCTGAAGAAAAAGAAACAGTTCCTACATGTAAAAAAGCTAAAATCGAAGAAACATGAATATGGAGAAAATGAATTTCATTGAAAATTTACTTGCAATGATTGTATAAATAAAGAGCCACAGTTTTTGTTATTTTTAATGTGTATGCTTATGTTATTTATTTATTTATCTTTTTTGGTTTGCATTTTCATTCAGTCTTTATAAATCAAGTCCATCATTTTAGCAGCAGCGCTCACTCAACCATTAGGTAAGACTAGCTGGTTGCCTAGGGCAGCAGCTTCTTGGGGACAGCCACACAAACTCAAAGTACAACCAGTGTCTTATTTTAACCTGCATTTTTATGATGGCCATGAGTTGAGTTAAAATTATCAAAATTTTAGGGAGACTACAATCTAGGGGCTGAAAGTTCATTGAGAAGAGTGCAAGACTGAAGGTTTGCCTAAGATGCCCACTGCCCTTGCACCAGTGCATTATATTACTTCATTTAAGTCTACAATTCTTGCTGTGGCTATATTTGTATATCGCAGCAACATTTTAATTCAGAGGAGTGTAAGACCGAAGGTTTGCCTAAGACCCCCACTACCCTTGCGCTGTCTGTGTTCAAATTAATAAATGTAAGATTACAACACTTATTATTATAATTTTGTATATTGTGTCAGCATTTTCATTCAGATATTTTCTCATGATTTAAAAAAATAGCTCTTCCTCTTTCCAAAAGTATGACTGATGAGATGCATTGCTGCATTTATATCTGTTTTCTTGATTTTTGCATTAAAATTTATTTTCACACTACTCTGTGGTGATTATTTTGTTTGGATTGACTAATAAGGAGAATTATAGCATATAGAAGTATAAAAATCAGGAACAGAATGTGGTTTCCACAAAATTTGGTGTGAGGCAAGCTAGTGTGTACTGGAATTTTAGTATACATAAAATAGGCATCTGTTATCGTTCAACCTTTTTCACTTCTGCATGGCTAGCATAGGTTACTGTACTAAAATAAGACCAGAAACAGGAAAGAAGGAAAAGTCTAAAGTAACAAAGCTATTTGTATGTTAAATTAGGTGTATGGCCACTGGAGGTCTCCATTAATCCACATGAAAGAAACCGTGTGAGCAATGAATGTTTAGTAAAACTGTGTTAATGGGTTTTAATCACACAATTCTCTAAATCAAGTTTCAGGCATCGTAGACTGCATATATGCAGTGGCATTCCAATGCAATAACTGCTAGCCAGGAAATAATATCTGACCAGCTCCAATTATTAGCAATTGTTTGTCTGCTTTCCACAAAAGATTTCTTAAATTTGTAATTTTCAGTTGTAATGAAGAGATTGTCAAACCAGCAAACTTGCTGTGAAGAAATATTTCCTGATCTTGCTCTGTGTAGCCCTTTGAACCTCACACCATGGTCATTTTGATCTAGGCCAGAGCCAGAGCTGCCAAGTTACCCATTCTAGGAGGGAGATTTTTTTTTGGCTGGTCCTGATTTTAAATTTACATCCCAAAGTTGTGTAATATGATTCTATCCATTGAAATTAGTGCTGTAGGTCCCATAATGCACCAGGATGAGGTTGGCAGAAATCCAGGACCTGCCAAAAAGGCTCCTTCCTGGAGCTGGTAACTTGGCAGCTCTGCTAGAGCATTCACTCCTCTGAAAAAGGTTTGCTGCTTATAATATTTTAATGTTTCCATCATAAATCTTTCCCTCTCTCTAGGGTATAACTATTTAGTGGATCAGTGGTCAGAAGCTCTTATACAGTCTCCAGTTCATGGAAGAAAACTTTGTACAGTTTGAAGCAACTATGATTCGTCAGATCTCTTTTTTCATGATCACCACTTTAGTTTACTGGTTCAATTATTGGTTCTTTTGCAGTTGAATTACTTCAGTTCTTTATAAGCTGGTGTAACAAACATCAGCTGGTTCAAAATACAGCCATTAGAATGATTTTTTAGACTAAAAACTATAACAGTATCTCAGAATTTTATTACATGCTGTGTCCTTTCCACCCTCCTTTGTTCAGAGCTCACTCTGTTCTCACTTTTCCTTGCATATTCTCTTTCCCCACTCTTCCTTGCTCACTGCCTCTTTCTTCTTATACCCTCTAGCTTACTCTGCCCCTGCTTTCCCTTATTCTCCTTCCCTTTATTCAGTCACTCCATTGCATTTTACTCACTCTGCCTTTCTCTTCACGTTTGTCTATTTTCTCCTCATTTCGTCTTGTACATTCTCCTTTTACCCTCCAGAGTTCTCATTTACCATTCAGACCACTACCACAACTCATCCTTGTGTACTCTTCACTCTACCACACCTACCCTCCTTCACCTGATGCTTCTTTCAGCCTGTGTTGAGTTGCAGAACCTCATGGCTCTTTATCACTTTGAGCTGGGTACATAAGAATATAAAAATTGCCATGCTGGGACAGATCAAAGGTCCATCAAGCCCAGTATTCTGTTTCCAACAGTGGCCAACCCAGGTCCCAAGTACCTAGTTAGATCCCAAGTAGTAAAACAAATTTTATGCTGCTTATCCTAGAAATAAGTAGTGGATTTCCCCAAGCCATCTCAATAATGATCTCTTTCAGGAAACATTTTTAAAACCCTGTTAAGCTAACTGATGTCACCACATTCTCTGGCAATGAATGCCAGAGTTTAATTATATGTGTGAAGAAATATTTTCTCCGGGTTGTTTTAATCAACTTAGGAGCTTCATCGTATGCCCCCTAGTTCTAGTATTTTTAGAAAGAGTAAACAAGCGATTCACATCTACCTTTTCCACTCCACTCAGTATTTTATAAATCTCTATCATAACATCCCTGAGTTGTCTCTTCTCCCTAGTCAGCATGGGTCAGCCGAGGGAGATCTTGACTCACTGATTTGCCTGACTTCTTTGAAGGTGTGAATAAACATGGAGATAAAGGTGAGCCAGTTGATGTAGTATATCTAGATTTTCAGAAAGCTTTTGATAAAGTTCCTCATGAAAGGCTCCTGCGAAAATTAAAGAGTCATGGGAATAAGTGGCAAAGTTCAGTTGTGGATTAGGAATTGATTAGGATAGAAAACAGAGGGTATGGTTAAATGGTCATTTTTCTCATTGAAGGAGAGCAAACAGTGGAGTGCTGCAGGGATCTGTACTGGGACCGGTGCTATTTAATTTATTTATAAATTATATGGAAATTGGAACAATAAGTGAGGTGATTAAATTTGCAGATTACACTAAATAAAGTTGTCAAAACGCATACAGATTGTAGACCTTAGGAACTTGGAAGACTGGGTGTTCAAGTGGCAGATGAAATTTAATGTGGAGAAATGCAAAGTGATGTACATTGGGAAGAATAATCCAAATCACAGTTACCAGATGCTAGGATCCACCTTAGAAGTTAGCACCCAAGAAAAGGATCTGGATATCATTGTAGACAATACAATGAAACTTTCCACCCAATGTGCATCAGCGGCAAAAAAGCTAACAGAACGCTAGGAATTATTTTATAAAGGGATTAACAAGACTAAAAATGTTATAATGCCCCTGTATCACTCCAAGGTGTGACCTCACCTGGAATATTGCATTCAATTCTGGTCTCCTTAGCTCAAGAAAGATATAGCGGCACTAGAAAAGGTTTAAAGAAGAGCAACCAAGATGATAAAGGGGATGGAACTCCTTTCATATGAGGAAAGACTAAAATGGTTAGGGCTCTTCAGCTTGGAAAACAGCTTGGAAGTCCACAAAATCCTGAGTAGAGTAGAACGGGTACAAGTGGATCAATTTTTCACTCCATCAAAAATTTCAAAGATTAGGGGAATAGTTAAGCTCTGGAACGCATTGCCAGAGGTTGTTGTAAGAGCGGTTAGCATAGCTGGTTTTAAGAAGGGTTTGGACAATTTCCTTGAGGAAAAGTCCATAGTCTGTTATTGAGTAAGACATGATGGAAGCCACTGCTTGCTCTGGATCGGTTGCATGGAATGTTGCTACTCCTTGGGTTTTGGCCAGGTACTAGGGACCTGGATTGGTCACTGTGAAAACGGGCTACTGGGCTTGATGAACCATTGGTCTGACCCAGTAAGGCTATTTTTATGTTCTTTCCTCAGGGTAGTCTTCCCATCCTTTTTATCATCTCTCTGTGTACCTTTTCTAATTCCTCTGTATCTTTTTTGAGATATGGAGATTGGAATTGCACACAATAGAGCAATAGAAAGACAACATTTTAATCTTTGTTTTCCATTCTTTTCCTGATAATTCCTAACATTCTATTTGCTTTCTTAGTTGCCACAGTTTCAACATAGCCTATATTCCCTTATCCCTTAACAATCATTTCAAGAACAAGAGTATGGTTACTATATGTCTCGAGCTTACGAAGCACCATATAGAGCCATGAATCGGTAACAGAATGCCGAGTTGGAATCGAAATTTCCAAACCTCTTAAAACATTGCAATAAAAGAAGACCTGAATTTAACCCTGTCACTAGCACTAGGTCCTGACCCTGTGAGTGAAAAAGACTGCCTTAAGCACCTGCTTTTTGTCAGTATTGAACACAGGATACTAGATTAGCTAAATCTTTTGTTTAGCCCAGTCTTGGACTTTTCTGCTAATTTTCATCATTAGGTGAGCAGATGACTTCCAAGTATCCAAGAGAGTTCTGACTTCCTGATTTGTCCTGTGATTTGAGGATAGCAGGGTAGGTTCTAAACCAGACTTGTCCAACCTTTTTCTTTCAGTGGCCACTTTTGATATTTTGCAATATTCAGAGGGCCAAAACGTGAGCATGCAACATACTCATGCTCTCTTTTTGAGAATCACAAACACATACTGAAGAGGCCTGGGTTGACGCATACTACGCAGAAGCATTAGCAGGGTGTGACAGAGACCTTCCTAGTTCTGATCAGAGGGTCTTATATACATGCAAACACATTTAAAGCTTTGAGAAGGCAGGTTAATTAACAAAAGACCAGGAAATCGATGTGTAGCGTAGGAAAATGGGAATTTCATATTTATGTGAATTGTTCGGTGAAGCAAGACCATAAGGGAAATCAGCACATTTCTAAAGGTATGAAACTGCCTCCGTGTTTCTTTCTCTCTCTGTCTGTCTTTGTTCAGGTTTTTCCCACCTTGAGCTTCATGGGCAAATTAATAACAGATGTGCTTAAGCCGGTTAGGAAGAGCATATTAGACTCCATATTCCAAACTGAGATATAACATATATTAAGTATGAATGTAATATATTGTGTTGTGTGTGAATGGGGCCCCAAATGAATGATGGATGCTATGAATGAGATGTGAGAAAATGATTTGTACTTATATTTAAATGTTTTATATATATACTAGTGTTTAAGCCCGTTACATTAACGGGTGCTAGAATATATGGCTGTCTGTCTTTCTTTCTTTATGTCTCTCTCCCTGCTCCTGTTTCTTTCTTCCTTTCTTTCTGTCTTTCTCCCTCCTGCAATTTTTTTCTCTCTCTCCCTGGCACCCTTTGCCTGTCTGTCTTTATTTCTGTGTCTCTCTGGTCCCCTGTGTGTCTTTATTTCTGTCTGTCTCTCTCCCTAGCCTCCTTTGTCTGTCTGTATTTCTTTCTGTGTCTCCCCCCCCCCCCACTTTCCTTTGCAGAAGCAGCAGTGCTATTTCCCTTCCCCTCCAGATCCCTGTGAAGTAGTAGCAGCATTTCCCCCCACCCACCCCCCATTCCCTTCTCTCCCCCCCCCCACTTTCCTTTGCAGAAGCAGCAGCGGTATTTCTCTTTCCCTCCAGGTCCTTGCTGAAGCAGTAGCAGCATTTTCCCCCACCCCCCATTCCCTTCTCTCCCCCCCACTTTATTTTGCAGAAGCAGCTGTGATATTTCCCTTCCCCTCCAGATCTCTGAGAAGTAGTAGCAGCATTTCCCCCCACCCACCCCCCATTCCCTTCTCTCCCCCCCCACTTTCCTTTGCAGAAGCAGCAGTGCTATTTCCCTTCCCCTCCAGATCCCTGTGAAGTAGTAGCAGCATTTCCCCCCACCCACCCCCCCATTCCCTTCTCTCCCCCCCCCCCTCACTTTCCTTTGCAGAAGCAGCAGCGGTATTTCTCTTTCCCTCCAGGTCCTTGCTGAAGCAGTAGCAGCATTTTCCCCCACCCCCCATTCCCTTCTCTCCCCCCCCCACTTTATTTTGCAGAAGCAGCTGTGATATTTCCCTTCCCCTCCAGATCTCTGAGAAGTAGTAGCAGCATTTTCCCCCACCCACCCCCCATTCCCTTCTCTCCCCTACCACCACTTTCCTTTGCAGAAGCAGCAGCGGTTTTCCCTTCCCCTCCAGGTCCCTGCTGAGTAGTAGAAACATTTTCCCCCACCCCCCATTCCCTTCTTACCTTGAGCTGCCCTGCTCCGTTCGGCCCCTCCCCCTTCCCTTCCCGTGTGCTGGCCTGCTGCGGCTGAAGGTTTTTTTCGGCGACTCCTCCTGTTAAAACTCCCCCCCCCTCCCGCAACCGCTCCTGTTCAAAGCGGCCTGCTGAGGTTCGCGGCCGCTGTAACGAACCTCGCACGCCGCTCTCCAACGCGGTAGTATGTTCCCTCTGACGCGATTGCGTCAGAGGGAACGTGCTACCATGTGGAGAGCGGCCTGCGAGGTTCGTTACAGCGGCCGCGAACCTCAGCAGGCCGCTTTGAACAGGAGCGGTAGCGGCTGTTGCAGGAGGATTTGGGGGGGGGGAATTCTTGAGCGGCGGCAGGACCATGAGGCGGGATTGAGTTTTTCGGCTTCCCCTATCTGGGGAAACCGCCGTGCCGAACTGAGCTGCGGTGGGGCCGTAGTAAGCGCGGGGCATGCTGCAGTCTTGGCGGCCACGGACATACGGATCATGGAAGCACGCTGATAAGACTGCGCATGCGCCGCCTACGGTTTTATTATATATATATATATATATATATATATATATATAATGTAAGAAACTCTAAGAAGAAATCCTTAGGCAACATCTGGAAATGGTTAAATTAGAGCCAAAGGCACTGTAATAGTCTTTGCAAAGCTCAGAGCAGGGGGGATAGCCCCTCCTCCTCCTTTTCTGTGCTGACAGGGAGGGACATGAACTTTTCAACACTTTGAAATGCAGGCTCTCTTGAAACAGATAAGTAGGATTAGATTTAAAGTTTTTGGCTATGTTATAAAATGTTTATGTATATTCAGAAATGAATGTAAATGAAAATATGTTTTCTGAAACTTTTATTTCGATGTCGAAAGGAAGTTTTTTGTTCAAACTTAAGGACAGCCTCTATTAATGGATTGGCTGACAACTAATGATGTCATGCATGACAAAAGGTACATATTGGAGAGCAACGAATTATCGGGTTGAGATCTTTGTCAGGAAAGCCAGCGTTTGGCAGCTGTAAAGACCTCCCAGATGATGCAACTAATCTTTTGATAGTTCATTATGGCAATTAATAAACATAATAACTATTTTAATAAAACTTGCATCATGTGTCATTTTCCATGTACTTTTTACACACCTAGAGCGTAGCTAGCAGCTTAATTAACACCCACACAGGGACTGCTGCTTAAAAGTGCGCTTGTGTCCAATTACCCTGCTTAATTCTCTCAGAACACCCAGCCTCCC
This sequence comes from Geotrypetes seraphini, assembly GCF_902459505.1. Taxonomy (NCBI): domain Eukaryota; kingdom Metazoa; phylum Chordata; class Amphibia; order Gymnophiona; family Dermophiidae; genus Geotrypetes; species Geotrypetes seraphini. The sequence goes on from NC_047087.1 coordinate 257,824,733, forward strand.
TCTCATGTACTCCCCCTAGCCTTCACTCTCTCTCTCTTTGTTACCCCCTAGCATTCATCCAGTCTCTTTCTCTCTCTTGTACCCCCTCCCCACAGCATGTTGTTTTGTTCAGCTTTTGTGGTTCTACTTTTGTTTCTGACAGTGGGTTAAAAAAAAATAAACAAGTCAGGGAAGCTCATTTTGTGCTATTAGGCGTAGTTGGGTTGTTTTCACTGAAAAAAATCAGTTTAGTCTAGGCTTGTCCACTTTCACCCAGTCTTTCTCATGCTCCCCAGCTTTCACTAAATCTCTCTCTCTCTCTCGATCTCTCGAATGTAGCACCCCCCACCCTACCCCATCTTCATACAGTTTTTCCCCTCACCTGATTCCAGTGGCAGAAGTTTGGTGGGATTCCTGATTCCTCTATTACTTTACACTACCCAAGCTTGAAGACAGGAGTGCCAAAAGTTTGGGTTGATTTCAGTTACAAGTCTCCAGCATTGCTGTCTGCAAGCTTGGGCAGCGTGAAGTCATGGGAGACTCAGAAATCCCACTGAGCTTCAGAGGGCCAGGTAAAAATCTCTTGGAGAACCACAAGTTGGATTAGCCTGTTCTAAGCTAGGTTTTCTTATATTCAGAAGTAATGCTTATAAATTTAGGCCTGAAATATTCATTTGCCTAGATTTATGAGCCTAGTGCTGAAAAATCAGTGCTAAGCTCTTAACTTTTCCCTTGCCCTAAATGTACCCCTGTTGCGCTGACAGTGAGCAGACCAAAATATCAAAAGGAAGCGTTTGGAATGTTTCATTAAAGAATTTTGGCAGGGGTATAGAAGAAACAAATAGTACCCTGAAATAACTGACAGCATTTTGAGTTAATCTAGTCTAGGATACGCCTTAAAATTTCTGTCCCAGATTCAAGTTTAAAAAATGATGCAAAATTTAGAAAGATCCACAATGTTTATTTAGTCACTAGTACAAAATGTACATAAAGAGCAGTACAAATTGTTAAAAAAAATAACCCAATTTTTTACATGTCAACTGATTTCATTGTATGCCTGTTGCACTAATCCATTTATGTTGAATTTGTCCCCCACCTACCTTCCATACATTCATTTCCAAACACTAGTCCATGTGCTTTCTTAATATTTGATTGTTGTACTTAGTGGGTAAAATCAGAAAGCACCTTTGCTCCTCTATTTTAAACTAACACTTCCTTAAACATTCTGACCTGGATTCTATAAACACCTAAGAACACAGAAACGCCGTTTGAGACGCCAGGAAATGTTAAATTCAAAGCACCTATAGGTGCTTAAAAGGTGCTTGAATTGTGCCTCTGGAGGCATCTACCGGTACCTAACACTATTATAGGCGTGACTAATGCCAGAACTGGTGCTAGGCACCGTAAAGCGCCTACATGGGCGTGATTCACATTAGAGAATAGCATGGGGACTAATTTTTCCCCGTCCCCGTGAGTTCTTTTCCTGTCCCTGCCCCATTCCTGCAAGTTCCATCCTCATCTGCACAAGCCCCAAACACTTTAAAATCATAAGTGGCAGTATTCTAGAGCTCAGATTGTGATGTCATAATGCCTCATTCAACCAATGTCTAAGCTCCGTCCTCATCTGCACAAGCCTCAAACACTTTAAAATCATAAGTGTTCGAGGCTTGTGCGCTTAAGACAGATCTTACAGGAATGGGGCAGGGACAGCAACAGCAACAAAACTCACAGGGACAGGACGGAGAAATTGAGTTCCTGCGGGGACAGGGACAAATTTGTCCCCGTGTCATTCTCTAATTCAGTGGTTCCCAACCCTGTACTGGAAGACCACCGGCCAATCGAGTTTTCAGGATAGCCCTAATGAATATGCATGGAGCAGATTTGCATGCCTGTCACTTCCATTATATGCAAAACTGTCATGCATATTCATTAGGGCTAGCCTGAAAACCCGATTGGCCTGGTGGTCCTCCAGAACAGGGTTGGGAACCACTACTCTAATTCACATCAAAGAAAGGTGCTGGAAATGTAGGCTTTGAAAACTCTGGTCTACGTTTCCGGTGCCTATCTTTCCTGGAGGCGTGATTCTCTAAACGGCACTGTTCTATGATTGACATGTGATCGGCGGCCGCCGATATCAGCACTGTTTAGAGCAGTGGTTCCCAACCCTGTCCTGGAGGACCACCAGGCCAATCGGGTTTTCAGGCTAGCCCTAATGAATATGCATGAGAGAGAGATATGCGTATAATGGAAATGATAGGCATGCAAATCTGCTCCATGCATTCATTAGGGCTAGCCTGAAAAACGGATTGGCCTGGTAGTCCTCCAGGACAGGGTTGGGGACCACTGGTTTAGAGAATCTGGGCCTCTGTTCCTTTTAACTGTATTAAATTCTCTGCCACTCACTCTAAAACCTTCCTGGCACAAGCCCTGTTGGAAGTCCTACACTGGTGCTTGTGGACTTTCCTGTGCGCATCACATTCTTGAAATCATTCCATTTAGATCATGCGGCATATCATTCTGAATTCAGGTGAAAGAAGACTGTGGTTGCATATGCATTAGTTAACCTAAATCTGTTACATGGTGCTGCTAATAAAAGCCCGGAGCTGCGAATACTGTAGTCTACTAAAAATAGTGTTAATTTTCACTGATTCAAATTACCCACTTGCAGTGCAGCAGCAAGTGTCAGTAATGCTCGGTAATACAACAAAATAATCAGGTAATAACTAATTTAAAAAATAAATTAAAAATAAATATAATAAGTTAATCCATGTCAAACAAGTCCAGTGGAATTTTAGACTTACTAATAAGAAAGACTGCATGTTCATCTTATGATATAGAACTTCTAAAAAATAAAATAGTGAAACCATTCTAAATAAATCTTGTTTCTTAAATGATTGCGATACTTTCATCACATGGTTTCTGGTCATCAAGATGTCTTGGTCTTCAGCAGTAGAGAAGAGGCTGAAAAGTAGAGTCCAGTTTCTTTTTTCAGAATGTGGCTATATGGGAGTTTTTGTATGATGTTTCCTGAACTCCATTTAAAATCTCTTTAGTGTTGTTCTGCCACTGGAGGACCAGCTCCATTGGGGTTTTTCCTTCCTATTCAGAACAGAATGATAAAATATTGATTTGCAAGCCATAACATTCACAAGCTGAAAAATCAAATCAAGGGTGCCTTCTCCACAAAAGACATTAATCAGGTATAATAATGAGGTCCTAGTACTTTAAGTTCAAAAAGACTACCGTCAATTATTTGATATTGGTGTCTTATCTAACCTTTGGCAGAAGGACCACATGACAAATGAAATGAAATGGACAGTTCTTACAACCAAATATGCAAGTTGTGGTATCCCTAAGGTGCTGCCAATAGCTTACGAAGTACATATGAATTTTACACTATTTTTGACACTTAAGATAGATCATATTCTATATTTAAACTTTGGCCTAGGTTCCAATGAAAGTGGTTTGGTATTCAGTGCCACTATGCAGCACCCACACTTCCAGAAATGGAAGGCATGTCGGTCAGTCAAGCTTTGTATTTTTTTGTCTCTCTCTCCCCCTCCCAAGGACTGGGAGAGAAACTTTAGACCCTTATTACCTCCTGGTATATTGTAAAGAGTGCAAGATGCTTCAATTTTTATATATACTTTTTGTTATTGAAGGGTTTTTGCTACAATATTTCTACTTTTTAAAGTCAGGAGACCTAAGTTTCATGCTGGAAAATTAGCTCTCTAAAAGTAGGTGCTAATGGCCTGCTCCCTTCCTGCCTTTTGGCCCATTCTATCCAGTTAGGTATTCTGATTTACTATGGTATAGATATATCCCATCTGCCAGTCCTACAAACATAACCACTTGTAGGATATTACTCTATATCTGAATTCATTTTTCTTGATTTTGTTTAGGTTTTTGTTGTTGGGTTGTGTTTTTATTATTATTGTTTGTCACCTTGGGTAAATAACTGTACAAGTTTCTATACTTAATCCAAATCCCAGCTTCTCTCTTTTAATATGCTACCACTAGTACTCTACAAGACTGTTGCCCAAAATCCAGTGGAATAGCCATGGATGGGCCTGGGCGCACCCAGAGTTCTGGAATATTTCTTATTGCTGGCAGGGATTCCTACACCCCACCAGGTGCAAAATGTCCTCAGGCATACCCCCCCCCCCCCCCCCGCATGCATGGTCTATGAAAACTAACCCCCTACCCCTTTTACAAAGCTGCATTAGTTTCAGTACGATTATCGTAGGCTGCAGCCGTGTAATGGGCTTCGGTATGAATACCATAGGCTGCCACAGTAATAGCTTTGTAAAAGAGGGCCTAAGTATGTGTGCAAGGAGAGAGACACATACAACAGCAGTGTGTGGATAGTGCTGCTGGCTGCAACAAGTAGGCAAATGACCTATTCTGGATGCTGGAGGTCTCTTCCAGCTGGTATGTCTTAAGGATCCCCGTCAGCTCAAGTATTTATTTGGTGGGAGTCACTGGTGTGGGAGCAGGGTAGAAGCAGAAAGCATGAAGGGGGAATTGTGTGGTTACCCACTTCAGGTTTGGATCTACCCAAAATATCATGTCTGGCTATGCCTCTGCCAAAACTTAAGGCGAATGTCTGTTCACCTACACTTTTAGCTCCTGTGGTTTTGCTGGACAATATCCAGCCATTACCGTGAATATGTATCAAGATCAATACTTAACTTTTTTTTTGTTAATCTGTATTCAGTTTAAAGCCAAAAATAAGTGCAACATATTATACAGACATTTTACACTTTAACAGCACTTAAATTCTATCAAATTATATTTTATGACAAATGCATATATCACCCCCCCCCCCCTTTCTACATATCCAACAATTGCACTCAAAAGTATCTCCCCACCCACCCTGGATGTGTATGATCAAAGGGCAAAATCAACAATTAATCCTTACTAAATTTTGTCAATGGCTCCCAAACATCCATAAATTTCCTATAATATCCCTGTTGTATGGCCATAATACGTTCTATTTTATAAGTGTGGCATAGAGATTCCCACCAGAAAGTATAATTTAACTGATCCCAGTTTTTCCAGTTCCTCATAATAAGTTGCATGGCAACCCCTGTCATAATGAAAAGAAGATATTTGGCTTTTAGCCCTCATTAACGTGCCAAAAAGCACGGTATCGTACGTCAATGCCACTGGATTTTCCAATAATTTATTCACTTGACCCCAAATGGATCTCCAAAATTTAAGTATCAAGGGACAATAGAACAGCAGATGATCCAATGTCCCTACATCGAGATGACAGTGCCAGCATCTATTAGACTTAGAACTATCCAACGTAAACGAACAGGGGTCCAAAAAGATCTATGTAACAAACAAAACCATGATGCAGACGCCGTACATATCATCCTCCAAGTCCAAATTCATGGCCATTGAGATGCAGAAATCTGCTGCTTTATCTCAATGCTCCAAATGCCACGAAGACCAGTCTTTGGTTTCTTATTCAAAAATTCAGATATTAATTTATACCACTGGGCAGCCTGATGTCCCAGGAAATTTGTCTCAATACTTAACTGAGATCAAAGTTATTAGTAAATATTTTTTAACAATAGCTTTATCATAACTTACACAATTTGTGATGGATAGATTTGCTCCATACATTATTAAAAGTCTCATCATTTTATAACGATTGAGTCGTACACCATCATGCATGGGTGTATCTCCTTCCTAAAAGAACAGAGTAAACAATATTAAATACAATTCTGTTAAAGGTGTTTGAAGAATTTTGCAGCAAGATGTCTTTCTCTGTCTTTATATTTTTTTATATGATGCTTATTACAGACCTTAATAGAATTATAATAGTGGGCTTCAGGTATAAAATGCTTATCTGCACTGCAACCATTAAACGGTTGGTGTAGCCTCCAAAGCCCTGCCGGCTAAAGAAATTCCCTGATGAGCCTCTCCCCTGCTCCTTGCACTGCTCCAGAAACCTTGAAGTTGATGGGGTGCCTCTAGCCACCAACGCCAGTATTCTTTGTACATGGTCAGTTTGCGCAAGAACTGAACATGCTCAGGGAGTCCCAGAGTTGGCGCCTGGAGGCATCCCACTGACTTCTGGGTTATTGCAGCAGTGTGAGGAAGAGGGGAGTGGCTCAGTAGCAAATTTCTTTGGCTGGCAGGGCTTTGGCATCTCTGCTAGCAAAAGCACGTTCCCCCCTCAGTCCACCTGTGGGACCCTTCAAAATCAGAGGGCTGGCTATGTCTCTGCTTACTTCATTATAATGTGAACTGCAAGTTCAAACTTCATTAGTACTTCATTAAATATATAGTAAGATATTCAAAATGTGTACAGACATAGATTTTATAGCAGACATCAGCTTTTCCTTAATCATCTTCTGGTGAATTTCTATCGGATAAATTCCAGAATGTGAGTTGGCCATCACACAAACCTTGCGTCTGATTGGCCAATTTTAACAAATAGATTTCACCACCACTAGTGGTTTCCAGATAATTGGTGCTGACTACAAAATCAGAGTCTTCATTGATAAATGATTACAGTGTTCATTTACCATAATGAACACTGTAATCATTTATCCAGGGTATGTAATAAAACATGACAGTAAAGGGAAAATAATAGGTATAAATTATTTAGTTATGAATTGTGCTAACATACTGTTCTATCATAGGTATGATAGCAGATAATCACAAATATCCTGCATGGGTCTCTAAACTGGTTCACAAATATGAATCAGCACATTAATTTAAAGCAACATTCCAATCCAGATGGCCAAAAGTTAACTAAGCAGGCTTGTGTGAATAGCAATACACACCCTTGTTCATTATGGGGCTCATTTTCAGAGCTTTTAGACACACACAGAAATTTATGGCACTTTGTGTGAAGACTGCACCTTCAAAAAGTTATAAACAGGATGGAGTCGATCCAGAGGAAGGCTACTAAAAGGGTCGGTGGCATACAGAGACATACTTCAAGATCTCAATATGTATATTTTGGAGGAAAGGCAGGAGAGGGGAGATATGATAGAGATGTTTAAATAAATGTGGCATAAAAGCAAATGTAGGCAAGTCTCAATTGGAATGAGGGGGCATAGGATTAGGGTGAAAGGGGATAGATTCAGAAATAACCTCAGAAAATACTTTTTCACGGAAAGAGTGCTGAATGCTTGGAATGGCCTCCCGGTGGAGGTGGTGGAGACAAAAAAGTGTATTTGAATTCAAGAAAGCTTGGGCAAGTGTGTTGGATCTCTGAGGGATAAGAGGGGATCGTAGAAGGCATAGTTAGACTAGATAGACCATATGGTGTTTATCTGCCTCATTTTTTTTCCCCATGCTTTGAAAATGAGCACCTATATTTCCTTTTTTTAAGAAATAATTGTTGAGTTAATCTTGTGATTTTGATACATATCTTTCTAAGGACTAGAGTTGCTAATGTGTGCTGACACCTTAGTGTACACTGTTTTACCATCCTTCCCATTTCATGAGGCAGGACATATTTCATGAGACGGGACCTAGTTACTATTAATGCATGTTAATGGCATTAGCACATGGCAATGTGATAGGGCACATTTAGTAACTCCAGCCCTTTTGGCCAGTGAGTTATTAACTGTTGCACTTTCACATATACTACTCCAAATCAAACTAAAGAAAGCAAGATGGATGTGAATCGCTTTGCTAATAATTTAGCAACTTACCCTGTCTTTGGCATTCAGATCTGCTTCACAGGCAATGAGATGTTCACCACATTCATATTGGCCTGTCCTAACAGCTACATGTAAAGGAGTACTGAGCAACTGGAAGAGAAGTACAGAGGAAGAAAACATTCAGAAACATAAAAAACAACTTTACAGTAAACTAATTGATACTACTACACAAAGGGCTAAATCCCATACATGGCACCGAAAATCTGTGCCAACTAAAAAAAAATGTGCTAAGCGCCGTTCTATAAATGACGCTCAAACTTAGGTGCCATTTATAGAATAGCTTTTGGTCCATGAACCTCACCTAACTTTCGGCACAGTGATTTACACCAACTAAATCACGGTATAAATCCTCGCTCTTAAAGTAGGCACAGATTCCCTTTATTCTATAGCAACATGCATAAATTACAAGAACTCCCCCCAATCTCCTCATGGCCACGCCTCCTTTTTGGATTTTATACATGGATCCTGTTTTCTAAAAATATACACACAATATACACACAAATTTTAATTGATGCCAATTAGTGCCAATTAGCGCTAATTGGCTGATATTCAGTTAAATTGGATGTGTGCCCAAATTTCCACCAGCGATTTTTGTGCCATTTATAGAATTTGGCCCAAATGTACTTAACAGTTTTAAATGAAATCTAATTTTAGCTTATTTTTAATTACCTTGTCTCTAGCATTTATATTTGCACCTTTGTTTAACAAGAACTTGAGGGCTTCTAAGCTTCCTCCACGGCAGGCCCAATGAACAGCAGTTGATTCAAGCTACAGTGTAAATATTAATAAAATGATACTGTAGATTAGTCTCCAAAATATGTTACATAATTTTATTAAAGGCATAAATACATATATGTGTAAATTTACCATATCCTGAAATTCAATTTGAGCTCCAACTTCTATTAACTTTTCTACAATCGCCATATGTCCTTTTGAGCATGCCCTGTGCAATGCTGTACGGTTATACTGTTAATATAAAAAAATTTGAAAATAGATATTATTATATGTAACACAATTGTCTGGCTAAAATCAGTTTTCAATGTGTGCATTGGTCAATGGCAATTTATGAAATGAAATCAAACTATGTAGGAGTTCCATTATATTCAATATTAAGCATAAAGTGAAGCAGAAGTGATGCTTTAAAACAGCTCTTTATACAAAATAAAGTACTTTCTAAATTTTTAATAACAACTCCCCCCCCCCCCCCCCCTTTTTTACAAAACCACAAAAGTGTTTTTTAGCGCCTGCTGGCGATGCTATCTGATTTTTTCTCACAATTGTCCTAAAAATCTATTTCATGAAGACAACAAAGCAATCTGGTATTTCTTTTAGGAATACAGTCACCAAAAGTGGTTAAGCTCTCATGGTTCCCATCTTTCTGCTACTTTGCAAGAGAAAGGAGATCATTTTAGGAGCCTTATATGGTATCTGCATGTGTAAATGGTAGCATTCATATGTGTGGATTGAACGCACATATAAATGGTAAGTGTCTTATCTGAGTTCTGCAATCCTATTTTATGTGGTCAAAATATTTCATAAGTTGCACCATCAAATTTCCAACACCCTAATAAAATAATAAGTTTTTATCTCTGTGGACCTTCAGATAGGTTTCAATATGAATAAGATCCATTCTTTGTCGTTTCGGATCATTACCACTTTGATATTTGAATGCAGTTGCTTTGGGAAAACATTATATGCAAAAACATGCTTCCCTGATACAGCCGATAGTGACAAAACAACATTATGTTGGAGGCTGTTTGAAAATATGTTATGAGCTTTAAGATAAGTGCGATTTTGCATGAAAAATTTAATGCTTCATGATTAATTAAGGAATTAACCCCCCCCCCTCCTTTACAAAGCCATGCTAGTGTTTTTAGCGCCGGCCATGGCGGTAACAGCTCAGATGCTCATAGGAATTCGATGAGCCTCAGAGCTGTTACTGCGGCAGCCGGTGATAAAAATGCTCGTACGGCTTTGTAAAGGAGGGGGGGGGGGTAAGTAAAATAGTGCAATAGATAAAAAGTTGATTAAAAAAGAGAGGACTGATGGCAAAGTGGTAATGATCCGAAAGTATAATGAATGGATCATATTCATATTGAAACCTATCTGAAGGTCCTCAGAGATAAAAACATATTAAATATTTTATTAAGTTACTCCAGAATTAGAGTGTTATCTGAGTTCTGGCTGAATATTAGCCTGTACATGGATAAGTGCTGGTAGCCAGCGCAATCGCTGGATATGCCCAGATGTTCATTGTTGGTCCTTGGAAATGACCTAGTTTTGAACATTCAGGTCAACCTTATCTAGCGACAGCATGCAAAACAATGATCACCATCACTGGCTGAATATTGACCAGTAAGTTTATACCCAAGGCAATAGGGGGGTTAAATGACGTGCCCAAGATCACAAGGAGCTGCAGTGGAATTTGAAATGAGCTTCCCTGGTTCTTAGAAGGCTAGTTTAACCATTAGGCTACTTCTTCTCTCTAAAGCATGCTTTCAGTATTAGAAATAGCTTGAAGTAGCTGAATTCCCAGTTCTCTATCATAAAGTTTATTTTGTAAATTGTTTCATAAAAGACCAATTTAATGTTCATTTGAGAATATCTAATATGCTCAATATTTACATTTGCGTATTTATTTTGTATGTATTTTCTACAGTAAATGTGCTCAAGTTAATCCACCCTATCAAAAAAAGGAGATTTTCTTCTATTTGGGCTGTGTCTGAATAAAATGAATATGCATTTGAGGTGATATGCATTATAGGAGAAGCTGATACTCATAGATTAAGGCAAAGTTCCTTCTGTTTGGTGGGGGGTCTAGGAGCGAGAGAGAGCTGCTAGAATCACTGTGGTCTTCTGAGGTGCTAGTGATATCTTCAGCGCTTAGAGTATTTAATGATGAACCAATTTAATTCTGTTTGCAGGTCATAATGGACAAAGTCTTTTAACCCTAGCAGCTAAATCCCTTCCTCGTCCCTCTTCTCCCTCTATAACAGTACAGTCATACCTAGTTTGCCACCAGGATTTATCTGTTAAAGTTGGCCTCTAATATGCCTTCATAGGCAAATGCAACTTTTCATCCTGCCCCTATTTTTCAAAATTTACTTTGACCTTATTTAAACATGCCAGAGCTACTAAAGCACTCGGAATCATAGAAATATGTATAAAACTGTTTAAGCAGTGCTATTTCTAAATATAACTATTTCTGTAACCATTCTGCACAGGACTACGGTGGTTCTGATTCAAATACATTGACGGTAGGGTTAGAGTTTATCTTACCAAAACCGCTAATGGTCATCTCGCTATGTAAAAAACTTTTCACATGCATGTGAGTAATGAAGTTTTCTCAATTGACTCACATAAAGTCATGACAAATATTTACATCTCAGTGAACTAAGCATGGGGAAGATGGTTTCAGGTTCTTGCAAGACCGTTGCTTCCCAATCTTTTTGTGGCTGGGACCCCCATGATTGTGGCCAAATAAAACTGTGTGATCCCTTGGAGGTGCAAAATAATGATGTACCTTTGGAGAGCCCACCTAGTTCAACTTACAACCTCAGAGTGCTGAGGCAGCTGATCTAACTACTAGGCCATACTCCCCTCCAAATAGCTATTCATTTCTAGTTACTTTCCGGAAATGAAATGAGTAATTCGACCACATTGTGTTAGTAGTATTTATAATGAAAGTTCAATAGTACCTCATCACAAGCATTTGGATCTCCACCATCAGACAAGTATTTTTCAATTACTGGCAATTTATTCTCCAAAACAGCCATCAAAAAGGTAGGGACATCCACAGAGCCTGTCTGATAAAGAATATTTATATGACCATGTTTGGCAGAGACAGGGAGGGGCATTTTCAATAGGACGTCTGTGTCTGAGTTTGGACATTTTGTGAAAGACGTCCAAAAATCCAGTAGAGAAAATGTCCATTTTCAAAATAGCAAGACATCTATTCTTTTTTTTAATGACCTTTCTAGACGCTTTGGTCCTTAGTACATCTATCTTTGTTCAGCCATTTTCAAATACAAAGATTTCCAAATAAAAAAATGCACAAACACAAGCTATTGGGACGTCCAGGCAGCCAGCATTCTTAGCAAAATGGCCACGCAGACATCTGAGCAAAGCAGAGGGGCGCTCTAAGGGGTACTGCAATGAATGCCACATTTAAAAGGCCCAGGTATACATGTCACTATACCCTGCTTATGTTGTAAGGTGAGCCCTCCAAAAGCCACCTAAAACTTACTGTACCTACCTGTATACCACAACAATAGTCCTTATGCCTGCAGGTGTCATCTTCATGAAGCTACAGTAGGTTCTGGGTGGGTTAAGGAGGGCTCTTTATACAATATAAGCAGGTTATAGTGACTTTTATTTATTTTTAAAATTTCTATATCATCATTCACTGCAGTACCCCCTAGAGTGCCCCTCTGATCTGCTAGGCTCAGCTGTCTATGTGGCCATCTAAAGCTGTACGAGAGGGTGCTGAAAAGTTCTCAGCCCATCCAAGAAGAGAATGACTTGGATATAGTTCAATCAATGATCTGAAACAATGTCAAAACACAGAATTGTTTTAGCACTTAATGAAATAAGATAACACTCTTTTCAGCCACAGTGGCAAAATAATGCTCAGAATTTAGGAAGTTGGTTGGTTGGGCTGAGAACTTTTCAGCATCCCTCATAATACAGGCTAAATGTAATGGGGGGGGGGGGAGGTTCGTCTCTTTGGGTGGTGGGAGGGGGTCAGTGACTACTGGGGGAGTAAGGAAGATCATGCCTTAATCTCTCCATTGGTCATCTGGTTAATTTGGGCACCTTTTTGACCCTTATGTGTTTATAAAACAGGTCTAGTTCCAAATGTCTAAAAAACAAAAAAAAAAAAAACAAAGTCCTGGACATTTTGTTAAAGGTTTGATTATCCCTGCAGAACGTCAAAGTCCTAAGCCCACCCAAAACCCACCGCTAACACGCAAGATTTAAATGCACTGGAGACAAAACAACCAGAAAGACGTCTGGAAAGTCAGTTTTGAAAATGCCCACTTGGACGTTTTGACTAGTAAGACATCCAAGTGCCAGTTTATGCTTTGGGGGGGAGATATCTATCTTTTTTGAAAGTGAGTCCCAGAGTCTGTAGCAATAAGTTCTCTTAACATGGTTTAAAATGACATTTCTCTAATAATAAACTTACTATAATCTCAGGTTCAGGTTCTGGTTCTGGTTCAGCAGGTACTTTCACTTTCTTGCATTTTTTTCTTTTCTTTAGTGTAATAATTTTTTGGAGATCTTCTAGATTTTCAAGCTTTGCTCGTTGTTCTAATTTCTTCTTAATGAGCTAAATGAAGCAAAGCCATGGTCAATAGAATGAATTTTGCTTTGTTTGTATTAAAGGAAGATGTACAGTACACCCTGGAGGGGAGTTATCAACGGGCTACTGTAAAGATTGGTAATTTTACCAGAAGTAGTGCTTTTTAATACAGGGTCCCATTTTATGCAATGAGATCATGTGTTAAAATAGCACAACTTCTGGTAAAATAACCCATCTTAATGGTAGTCCATGTTGATAACTTCCTCCTTCTGGGTCCAATTCACAGAAAAAGACACAAAAGCAGCTAAACACTACAGAACCCATCCAGTCTGTCCATTTCCTACCTACTACAAGCAATCAGGTAGACATGGCTTGATCTTTGGCTTATTAAACTTTTTTCCTTCTTTTTTCTTGTAGGATTATTTGTTGGATGCCTCTATAAGCATAAGATAGGCACAGACTTGATATTCAAAGGGTGTCACATATGCTAGATACGCCACTGCATGTACTACACTGTACAAAATAGTCCCACTTGCCAATGTCCCAGTCTAAACAAGTTTATGTTATGTTATGTTGACTTCTTATATCCCACCATATCTTTACCACAGAGGTTCAAAGGGGGGGGGGGTATCACAATTCTCTTTAAAAATACATTTCATAATCACAAATATTAATAAATTCAAAGACTCTCTAAAAAGTTTTCTGTATAATGATGCCTTCGAGATGTAGACACAAGGATTATTCTGGGATTAAGACTACATATTCTTGAGGTTTAATTTTTAATCTGTCTTCATTTGCTGGATTCAATTCTTATTTTTGTCTCCTCTTTTCTCTTTACTTCTTGCCCCTCCCTGATGTCCTATCCATGTATTTTCTCTCGTTGCTATAATTATTGTAGTTCATCTCCATTTCCTTTTGTACCAGTCCAGAGTTTGTATGTTTATATTATTTTGTATTAATGTATTGTACTGTTTTACCCTCATTTTTAGATTTGTAATACGCTTTGAAATATTTGACGATGCGTGTACATCAAATTTTAATAAAAACTTGAAACTTGATAGAAAACGAATTAAATAAATAAATAAAAATTATTGAAAAAGCCAAGTTTTCAGATTTCTTTGAAAAAATATATATGAAATAGTTACATCTAAAGGTAATGAATTCCATATCTCCATTATATGACAATATAAGATGTTTGACTTATTTATTTATTCTTTACATCTTTAACAGAAAAGCAAACAGTAATCAGTCAAAACTACGATGTCCAAAACATCTTCCCAATATACTAAGCAAATGCGGAACTCTTTCAGGCACTTCTCCATATAAACTTTTAAAAACCATTCAGCACAACCTATGATTAAGCATGAGAGTATTAAAACTTAACTGGTGCCGATAACAAGCAATTAGCACCTCATAATTGGCTTAAATTAAAATTAATTGGATAGTAGGCGCCTACCACTTTCATGTAGACGCCTAGTCCAAGGTGCCTACCAGAAAGCAGGCATGGCTAGGGGCAGATCGTGGGTGTGTTTGACATGTAGACACCTGTTTTGGTCTTTGGTGCTGGTATTTAGGCCAAGAAAACCCTGGCATAAATAGGGTGCTCCTAAGGTTAGGACGCCTACCAGTACCTAAGTCCACTTTAGGCACCAATAAGCACAATTCTATAAATGGTGCCTAATTTAAGACTGACATGCGCTAAGTGCCGCGTTCCTCAATGCCTACATTTTAGGTGCAATTTATAGAACTAGTCCCTTAATGCACACTAATTTGTTAGTGCACCTTAATAAAATGATCCCTCAGTATCTCATTTATTAAAATCAGATAAAAAGGAAAATCATACTGGGGTCTTGATGTGCTCTAAATATACCACCCCATCAGTATGTTAGAGCTTTCCAAACCCGACATGGAGCCTCTACCCATGCAATAAATCTCCATATGCTTCATCTCTAGTGCATGAAGATTTGGGAAGCCCTGTACTGTATAGTATTTTCAAAGCTACATATGACAAGTAGTAATAATTATCTTGAGTCAATTAAAATATTACCATGTATTCATAATTGTTATAATTTAAAATCTATTATTCTAAAATGTCTATGAATTTCTGGAATCAATTGTGTTAGTCACAAGATTCATACATTTTATCGCACTCGTTGAAAGCATTTGGTCTGTATTTATTATGATGTCACAAATTACATCATACACAAGTGTAAGGCAAAGTGATACAGTTGCCTATAAGGTAGCATGTCATTTGAGAGGAATTAAGAAGAACTGGAATGGAAAAGCTCAAAGAATTTTTAGAAATCATGACAGCAATACATTTTCCATGAAACATGGGTCATATAAGCTTGATTCCAGAAATCTGTAAAAGACTGTAGACCTCATTTATTCACTTGCATTAATTCAATTTAACCCTATTTTGAACCTCTTTTACTAAGCCACAGTAGAGGTTTCCACTGTGGTCCGAAGTGCTAAATGCTTAGACTCTGTTCCGATGCTCATAGGAATTCTATGAGCGGTGGAGCATTTAGCACTCTGGGCCACAGTAGAAACCTCTACCACGGCTTAGTAAAAGAGGGAGTTAGTAAATAGCCCCCATTAAGAATAACATTATTAACATACATTAGTAAATGAGTCTTCATAATTATGTACTTTTTCAAAGTTTTAGGGAAACATTTGTTAAAGTATTAATGCATTTTTACATATAATTATTACCTAACCTATGCATCTTTATTTAGAATTTATAGAATGTTGATTGTAGGAAAACTTGAATAATGATTATCCGCTCTTTTACCAAGCCACAGTAGAGGTTTCTACCACGGCCCAGAGCGCTAAGTGCTCTGACGCTGCTCTGACACTCAGCAGTAGAATCCTCGATTACAGCATAGTAAAAGCGGGTTATATATGTAATTATGGTATAATCAAATATTTCCAGATGTCGTAACCTTAAAAACGATCACTTTAATAAAGATAAGATTCAACTAGTTTCTGTTCCTACCTCTGCTTTCAGTAATTTCTCTTCTTGTAAGAGTCTTTTTTCACGGCTCAGGAATGATTCTGGAAGTGTTTTCAGGTCCTCGTGTTTCTCTAAAGATACAGCAGCCTCATATTCTCCACCCTTGAAGTCTTCAGAGAGGAAATTCTGGGTTTTGATGTTATCATTCTTCTTCCCTGTCACCTAAAAAACAAAATTCAGCCTCCTTTGTCAGCATTGCCCTTGAAGTTGAAGACCACCATAACAAATGAACTTGTGAACTCTTAAGTAGCTATAAATGTGATTTTGTAAGGACATTGAATTCCTTCTCTTCATATACCTACATACATACTGTTTAAAATAATATTTACACATAAATTTTACTATGGAATGCATAGCCCAAATAGAAAGTTCAACATATACATTAATAGCAAAATATTGCCAAAGCTAATACTTTCTCCATCTTACTGAACAAATCTAAGTCTATATTATGTTGAGCACAGTAGTATCATATTCAAGTAGCCTGAAATGGTCAAGCCTTAGAAAGCTTCTGACTTGGAGCCATTTTCAGCAATGAAGAACCACTTTATATTTTGGAAAATAGAGGTCACATTGTGATGAAGGGGTGGGATTTGATGCCTCTAAGGAATGTAGGCCCCAAACATTCTAGAACAGCACACAGCCATATGCGTGTATAAATCTTAATTGAGGCCAATTAACATCAATAATTGCTTAGCTAATTATGTTGTGCGCATGGGAGCACACACAAATTTGGGCGCCATATATAGAACCTGGAACTAAGAGACTTTGGCATATGATTTATTGAATACTGCTTAGCAATTTCATGAGCAAATACCAATTATGGGTGCCTCTGACCCATGTAAGTGCGAGTTTTCTGTAATTATGTATGCACCTAGCACCTAATACTAAGAGTCAAGTTATAGAACGACTCGGTATGAATGTGGGGAGAAAACAGCAGAAACGTTTCTGACCTTGTATCATCAGGTGTTTGCAGAATTTGATTGTTCTGGAATGGCAGGACTTGTGAGACTATAAAACAATTATGATTTCTATAATAATAATAATAACTTTATTTTTCTATACCGCCAACACCCAAAGAGTTCTAGGCGGTTCACAAAATAAGAAAACTGAACAATTCAGTGATGAAATACAAAACGTATGAGAAGCAACAGTGCAATATACAATTTTATACAATTATAGTGTGAATACTATGATGTAGTCACTAATCAAGTAACAAATTTCTTGAACAAATAGGTCTTTACTAATTTCCTGAAAGTGCAATAAGACGCAATTTGTCGAATCATATCATCTAACCAAGCTTAGACTTTACCTGTCTGAGCACTCCAACCTATGCTGCAAAATTGATTTACCGTCTTTATTCCCCCAAGGATATTAAGATCGACAGACCGACATCTCTTATCAACACCATCTTTAAAAATGATTAATACAAGGCATGCAGACATCTTCATGGTCACTGCCCCCCAAACATGGAATCTTTTACCAGCCCATATTAGAGAAGACTCTACTTTAGAAATATTCAAGGGCTCCTTGAAGAGTTTTCTTTTCAGAGATGCCTTCGAGGACAGATCCACTTACCACCTAATCCTTAAGCTGCGCAAGTCACAATATTGAAATTTGTAGCTCAGACTCCAATCAGCTGCTTTTAACCCTAAGCCCTATTGTTTTTAGCCCTTTTTCTGTTCTTCTTTACTGTAATAATTTGTAGTTCTGTCCCTTCCTTCCTGAGCCTCAAGTATGTAATGTTGACATCAGTTACTATATGTTTTTTGTTTACCCCAGTTTTTATTACTATGGAAGTCGCTTAGAAATTTTAAAAGCGTTGCATCAAATTTTTTTTCATAAACTTGTACAATCAAAGCAGATTACATATTATATGCAGGTACTTATTTTGTACATGGGGTAATGAAGGGTTAAATGACTTGCCCAGAGTCACGAGGAGCTGCAGTTAGAACTGAATCTGATTTCCTTGATTCTCAGACCACAGCATTAACCATGAGGCTACTCCCCCCCCCCCCCCCACTCCCTAAGGTTCAAGAGCATTTCCATATCTTGTCTCTTTTCATTTAAGGAAAAATAAACATTAATGACCAGCTTCCTAATGTTTCTTGGCCAAAGAGATGATGATCCTATGACAATCACTGCTGTCAAAAATGGTTTCAACCTACCAGTTCTTCAACTTTCAGCATCTTCATGGTTGCCAGCAGTAAGATACAGTACTCCCTGTGGATGAATCCTGCAACTGTCCCAGTCAGCCCTGCTGAGACCTGCCAGGCCAGCTTGCCTTATATATTTGTGGGAGAATTTTGAGTGAGGTCATTTTCCAATCTAGGAAGCCATGCGTTTCCTAGCTCAGACTCAGAGGTAGATGTATTCTCATTCCAAACACATTAACTAACCAGATCTTGTGTCTGAAATATTATAAAGGAAGATAAAAGTATCCTATATCCTAACCACACTGAATATGTGAATCAGAACGACATGTGAGACCTCCATTCCATTCCCTGTGACCAAATAGCTCAGATATGTTAAACATTCTAACTCATGCCTAGTAGGACAGCTGTCTTTTAGCATTGCACCAGATCTATTTGCTCACTCTTAGATGACTTAGGTGATACCAGTTATGGTAAAGGATCATGTGCACTGGATGGTAGCTTAAAAAAACTGAAAGCTAACACACACTGTTTGTTTATATTTTATTTCTGATCACAAGCATTATTAAGGATTGGATTGGATTTATTACATTCGATATAAAGATAGTACGTGAGTATTAAGCGATTTACAATACTATTACAATAGAAGTGGAGGTTACAAAAAACAAAACAAAACCCTAAAATACATTAGGGATATGATTGACATGTTTACAGACCATCAGAGGGTAGAAGAAAGACGAAAGGGTCGAAAGAGGGCATGAAAGCGCAGGAGATGAGAAAGAAAGTGGGAGTAATGAAGATGTGAGACTCAGAAACACAAAGATCAGTAAGTATTAAGGGAAAAGGGAAGGGAAAGGGGTTCTCCAATTATGATGACAGGGTGCGCTACATTTGGCATAATTTTCTGGTGGATTGTGGCAGATTCACGCTTGCCATAAAAACCAATGAAGAGAGACACTAGAGCGTTTGCACAGAATCTTCCTTTAAAAATTGTTGAGACTTTTAGAACTTGCAATTTCAATTTTGCAGCATATTTTGGAGAGCTCAGACATTACCAATAATAAATGTTATATAGTCTCACAATCCTGCCATTCCAGAACAATCAAATTCTGCAGACACCTGATGATACAAGGTCAGAAATGTTTCTACTGATTTCTCACAAAATTCATACCATATCATTCTATAACTTGGCACATAGTATAAGATGCCAGGTGTATTTACTAGCACTTACATGTGTCAGAGGCATCCAGAAGTGGCATTTACTCTTATAAGTGCTAGGTAGTATTCAATAAAGCACACACCAAAGTCACTTAGCCCCAGATTCTATATATGACACTCAAATTTGGGTGTGCTCCCAAGATGCGCACACAACATAGTTGGCTAATGAGCTCATAAACGTCAATAATTGAGTGCTAACAACCAATTATTGATGTTAATTGGTCCTAATTAGGATTTGTGCACGCATATGGCTACGCGCTATTCCATAATACTTGGGGCCTACATCCCATGTCAAGGGCATTCCAGATGCTAGGGTTCACCTTGGGGGTTAGCACCCATGATAAAGATGTGCGTGTCACTGTAGACTTTCTGTCCAATGTGCAGCAGCAGCCAAAAAAGCAAACAAGATACTAGGATTTATTTAAAAAGGGATGGTTAACAAGACTAAGAATGTTATAATGCCTCTGTATCGATTCATGGTGCGACCTCACCTGGAATATTATGTTCAATTCTGGTCTCCTTATCTCAAGAAAGATATAGCGCCACTAGAAAAGGTTCAAAGAAGAGCGATCAAGATAATTGTTTACATAAGTTTCTGTAATTGTGATAAAAGAGATGAAACTCCTCTCAGATGAGGAAAGACTAAAAAGGCTGGAAAAGAGATGGCCAAGGGGAGATATGATTGAAGTCTACAAAATTCTAAATGGTATAGAACGGGTACTAGTGGCTTGATTTTTTACTCAGTCAAAAATTACAAAGACTAGGGGATACCAATGAAGTTACAGGGAAATACTTTTAAAACCAATAGGAGGAAATATTTTTTCACTCAAGAGAATAGTTAAGCTCTCAAACTCATTAGAAACATAGAAAAATGACGGCAGAAAACGGCCAAAGCCCATCAAGTCTGCCCACTCTAGTGACCCTTCGCCTTGAATTTGTTCACCACCCCCTGCCTTTACATCATTAAAGATCCCACGTGAATATCCCATTGTCAGAGGCTGTGGTAAGAGCAGTTAACATAGCTGGTTTTTAGAAAGATTTGGACAATTTCTTGGAGATAAAGTCCATAGTCTGTTATTGAGACAGAAATGGGTGAATCCACTGCTTGCCCTGGATCAGGGTTTTTCCAGGTACTAGTGACCTGGATTGGCCACCTTGATGTCGGTTACTGGGGTCAGTAGCATGGACCTGTTGTTAAAATCATCTGTAGCACTTGAAGATTGGAAGGTGGCCAATGTTACACTGATTTTTTAAAAGGGTTCCAAGAGAGATCCGGGAAATTATAGACCAATAAGCCTGACTTCAGTGCCAAAAATCACTGAAGGGGAAATAAACTCAACTAGTTCGTTGTTGAGTGACTAAAGAAGCAACTGTAAATCTTGAAGAAAGTCACTACATTAAGGTAAACATGAGATTCAACTCAATTTTAATCAGTTTGCATATCCAATAGAATTCTGCTCAGAGACATGAATGCTGATCTCTCCGCCTCACCACCCAATCACTGGATATGCAAACTGATTAAAATTGAGTTGAATCTCATGTTTATCTTAATGTGGTGACTTTCTTAAAGATTTACAATGACTTCAGTGCCAGGCAACATGGTGGAAACAATTATAAAAAATTAAATTGTGGAACATGTAGACAGCATGGGTTCAGCCAAGTGAGATCTTGCCTCTCCAATTTGCTTGACTTCTTTGAAACTGAGAATAAACATGTGGATAAAGGTGAGCTGGTTGATGTAGTGTATCTAAATTTTCAGAAAGCTTTTGACAATGTTCCTCATGAAAGGCTCCTGAGAAAATTAAAGAGTCATGGGATAGGTAGTAAAGATCAGTTGTGGATTGGGAATTAGTTATTGGATAGAAAACAGAGGGTAGGGTTAAATGGTCATTTTTCTCAATGGAGTAGAGTAAAAAGTAGAGTGCCGCAGGGATCTGTTCTGGGCCCAGTGCTATTTAACATATTTATAAATGATCTGGAAATTGGAATGACGAGTGAGGTGATTAAATTTGCAGATCACACTAACCTGTTCAAAGTTGTTAAAACGCATGCAGATTGTGAAAAATTGCAGGCAGACCTTAGGAAATTGGAAGACTGGGTGTCCAAGTGGCAGATGAAATTTAATATGGACAAATGGAAAGTGATGCACATTGGGAAGAATAACCCAAATCACAGTTACCAGATGCTAGGGTCCACCTTGGGGGTGGAAGCCCAAGAAAAGTATCTGGGTGTCATTATAGACAATATGATGAAACCTTCTGCCCAATGTGCGGCGGAGGCCAAAAAAAAGCAAACAAGATGCTAGGATTTATTTAAAAAGGGATGGTTAACAAGACTAAGAATGTTTAATGCCTCTATATTGCTCCATAGTGCAACCTCACCCGGAATATTACGTTCAATTCTGGTCTCCTTATCTCAAGAAAGAAATAACGACATTAGAAAAGGTTCATAGAAGAGCAACCAAGATGATAAAGGGGATGGAACTCCTCTCGTATGAGGAAAGACTAAAAAGGTTAGGGCTCTTCAGCTTGGAAAAGAGACAGCTGAGGGGAGATATGATTAACGTTACCATTTATTTTTTTTCATCAAAACGGGACATCTATTAATTGTCAGCCCTGTCCCCAATCCCACCCTAGCCCCCCCCATCCCGCCCGCAATTTATTCCATTCATTTTTCATGTACACATAATATCTTATTAATTCATAATGGTAACCATAAAATTAAAAAACACAAAGCACACTATACACAGGGAAAATGTTAATTATCATTTATATTAGGGGGATTTTCAAAGATGTCAAATATGTTTAAAATATGTAATGTCACCTCAGTCACTATTGAAAAATAGTCAAATATAGTGCAAAATATAGACAGCAGATATAAATTCTCAAAACTGACACATTTTGATCACTAAATTGAAAATAAATCATTTTTACTGCCTTTGCTGTCTGGTGATTTCATGAGTCTCTGGTTGCGTTTCCTTCTGACTGCATTCTTTCTTTCATTTCTTTCTTTCTGCACTCAGGCCCAACAATTGTCCCTTTCTATTCCCTCCCTTCCTCCTTCCTTCCTATGTCCTTAGTGCCCCTTAGTGCCAGCCTGCCTCCCCCTCACTGCCTTCCAGCCTTTGTCCCACCCCCTCCTCTGAAGTCAGCCAGCCAGCCTCCCTCCCTCCCTGCCGGGCTGAATATGAGAAAGCTCAGCAACCAACAGCCTGCCTGTCTGTCTTCCTCCCTCCCTCCCTCTCTCTGAAGCCTACCCGAATCTTTTGCTCCTCCCATTCCGCAGCTGCCCGCTGCTACTTCCTGCCCTTGCCGCAACAATCGCAGGAAAGGCATGTCCAGAAGCCTTCTCCCAGACATCAATTCTGACGTTGGAGAGGAAGTTCCGGGCCAGCCAGGCAGCGATTGGCTGGCCTGGAACTTCCTCTCCGACGTCAGAATTGACATCGGGGAGAAGGCTTCTGAGCCCTGCGCCTGGACATACCTTTCCAGCTGTTGTTGCGGTGGCGGGTGGGGAAGCAGGGAGAGAGCCCATTTTCCCATGATCACCTGTCCTGTTGTCCCCACATACAGCTTCAGGATGCTGTCACTGAAAATGGGAATTTCGGCATCCCGAAGCTGTGCTTGGGGACAACGGGACAGGGGATCAGAAAAAGGGACGGTCCCGTTCAAAACAGGGCATATGATCACCTTAAATATGATTGAAATATACAAAATCCTGAGTGGAGTAGAACGGGTACAAGTGGATCGATTTTTCACTCCATCAAAAATTACAGAGTGCTTGTTTAAATAGTAATGAGCCCATTTTACTGCCATTCTAATAGTAATGACCTCGTTGTACTATATTTGCATGGCAGAGTCGGAGGCTGCTAGGAAGCTCAGAAAAGACCATAGTGAGCCATTCTGATAATTGGGTGGTAAAATGCCAGCACGCTAAACCGACTGCAACCAGTTTAGCGACCATCGTAAAAGGCACAGTAAGCTTTGAGAATCCGGCCCTTAGTCTCCATTGATATTCAGTCTTTCTGAGCAATAGGCCACAAAGTATTTAAAAGTACCTACTAATCTGATATGTGAACATACTGGCAACAATCTTTTTTAATTTCTGGACATCTTCTATTACTACTACCACTACAAGTATTTATTATTTCTATAGCACTACCAGATGCACACAGTGTTGTACATTAAATAAACAAAAGACGGCTCCTGCTCGAAAGAGCATACAATCTAATTAAGACAGATACACAGGATAAAAGGGTAAATCTATACATGTTGCTCAGGTAGGGGATTACAAGGGGACTGGTGAGGTGGATAGAGTAGAAGACTATAGAGGGATTGCCACACAGATATGGGTGCCTTTACAAGTTGATAGAATTAGGACTTAAATGCATCTTCAAAAACGTGAACTTTCAGTCTGGATTTGAAAACCGCCAGTGACGGAGCCCAATGTACCAAATCAGGCAGGTTGTTCCAGGCATATGGTGCAGCAAGGTACACAAGACGGAGTCAGGAGTTCGCCAAAGAGGTGAAAGGTACCAACAGATTAAAGCAGTGTTTCCCAAGTCGGTCCTGGCGTACCCTGCTGCCAGTCAGGTTTTCAGGATATTTACAATGAATATGCATAGAGATTGATTTGCATACACTGCTTCCATTGTATACAAATCGTTCATGCAAATTCATTGTGGGTAGCCTGAAATCCTAACTGGCAAGGGGGTATTCCAGGACCAATTTAGGAAACACTGGATTAAAGGAACAGTGATTGTTGCCACTATGGCCCCCGTCAGTATTTAAGTGACTTATTTTTAAGTGATTTTGTTGTTGTTAGGTGCCATCGACTCGTGCTCAAGTCCTAGTGACTTGATGAATTGCAGATCTAAAAAGAAATTGGTTTTGTGCTAGTCCGGAAAGATCCTCCAGCGTCATCCCCATAGTTGTTTTCAACGTGTTCAGCCATCTGATTGCAGGTCACCCTCTTTGCCTGGTTCCTTCGATCTTCCCAAACATGATATCCTTCTCCAGTGATTTCTCTCTCTTCTGATGGTGTGACCAAAATAAGACAGTCATAACTTCATCAATTGGGCTTCGAGTGACATAGACATTTTGATCGCTTCCAGAATCGATTTGTTAGTTCTTCTGGCAGTCCACAGCATGCCTAAAATCCTTCTCCAGCACTAAAGCTCAAATGAGTCAATCTTCTTTCTGTTTTATTTCCGTAGTGTCCAGCTTTCATATCCATAACTGACCACTGAGAAAATGGGTGACGGGATAATCGCGCGACAGACACTAGCATGCTGACAATCCAGTGCTGACAATTCAGTGCAAGAAAGAAGCACACTGCTGAAAGCCGCCAAAAAGCATTATTTATAAAGAGCTCCGACGGGGTGTGTGTGGGGGGGAAATCCCCCCACTTTAATGCATAGTGTTTGCGCTGCCGTGGGGGAGGGGGAGGGGGGCGCAACTCCCCACATTATAGAGAAAACTGAACTTCTCCTGAAAAAAATTGGAAAAAGTTCTGTTTTCTCTACAATGCGCGGTGTTGCACCCCCCCGCCCCCCCCCCCCCCATGGCAGCGCGAACACTATGCATTAAAAAGGGGTCACACATACACACACCTGTCGGAGCTTTTTAAAAATAAGTTTTTCAGCGGCTTTTAGCGGCGCGCTTCTTCTTACGCTGAATTGTCAGCGCTGGATTGTCGGCGCGCTGGTGTCTTGCGCGCCACTGACTATGAACCAGAAAATGAGTGCGTGGACAAGTCTGATCTTCGTTTGGAGTGTTACCACCTTTCCTTTGAATATTTTGTCGAGAGTATTCATTGAAGAGCAACCAAGTGCTATTCTGCAGAGTATTTCCTCTCTGTTAGTTGCTTCTTTGTTTACAAAGAGCCCAGGAGATTGAAATCCTTTACAACAGGGGTGCCCACTTTTTTGGCTTGCGAGCTACTTTTAAAATGACCAAGTCAAAATGATCTACAAACAATAAAATTTTTTAAAACACAAAGCACACTGTACGCAAAGAAAATGTTAATTATCATTTGTATTCGGGGGTTTTCTTAGAGGTCAAGGCAGATGACTTTAAAATATGTAATGTCACCTCACTAACAACTATACAAAAATAGACAAATATTCCCCCTCCCCTTTTACTAAACCGTAATTGAAGTTTTTAGCATCGGGAGCTGTGCTGAATGCCCCTTGCAGCTCCCGACACAAAAAAATCACCATCACCATTTAGTAAAAGGGGGCCATAGTGCAAAATATAGACAGCAGATATGAATTCTCTAAACGGACACATTTTGATCACTAAATTGAAAATAAAATCATTTTTCCTACCTTTTTGTCTGGTGATTTCATGAGTCTCTATTTGCACTTCCTTCTTCTGTATATCCAATATTTCTTTCTTTCTTCCCCTCCCTTTTTCTTTCTGTCTCTCTTTCTTTCTTTCTCTCTCCTCCTGCACCCCTCTTTATTTCTGTCTTTCTTTCTCCCCCTGCCTGCCTTTCTTTCTCTCTCCCCCTGCCCCCCAAGCCATCACGCCAATTTCTCCACTTCCCCGATTCTTTTTCTCTCTCCCTGACGCCCCTCCCCCTAAGCCACCACACCGATTTCTCCCTGCTTCCCCCAGCCAGGCCAGGCACGTACAAGCGCCGGACCCACAAGACTTCACCTCCGACGTCAATTCTGATGTCAGAGAGGAAGTTCCAGGCCAGCCAGGCAATTGGCTGGCCCAGAACTTCCTGTCTGACGTCAGAATTGACGTCGGAGGTGAAGTCTTGTGGGTCCGGCACTTGTACGCACCTGGCCAGGCTCGGGGAGGAAGGAAGAACAAGATTGCAAAGGCAATGCGATCGACTCGCGTTGCCTTTGCGATCTACTGGTTGATCGTGATCGACCATT
Organism: Geotrypetes seraphini; assembly: GCF_902459505.1. Taxonomy (NCBI): domain Eukaryota; kingdom Metazoa; phylum Chordata; class Amphibia; order Gymnophiona; family Dermophiidae; genus Geotrypetes; species Geotrypetes seraphini. The sequence goes on from NC_047087.1 coordinate 257,850,984, forward strand.
TGGGCACCCCTGCTTTACAACTTCTATTCTATTGCTTTCAAGCTCAAAATCTTCATCATTTTCCATATTTATGAACTTCATCTTATTTATGTTCATTTCTAATCCCACGTTATGACTTTTGGCTTTGATTTTATGGATTATATATTTGATATATTGCCTTTCTGAGATTCAACCAAAGTAGTTTATATTTATTATATGCAGGTACTTTATCTGTCCCTATTGAGCTCATAATCTAAGTTGTTTGTATATGGAGCAATGGAGCATTAAGGGGCAGATTCTGTACACAGCGCTGTAAGTTAGGCGACAGTAAGTGCCATCCCACCACCTAACTTAATTGTTTTAATCAGCACATTAATTAACTGCACTGATTAAAAACCAATTCAAACCACGTCTACAGAAACGTCTAGCAGTGCGTCTAAGGTATGTTTGGACCAGAAATGACCCTGGGCACCATTTATTTATTTATTTTAAATTTCTATACCGTTTAAAACCTAAACGGTTTACATAATAAGAACATAAGAATTGCCGCTGCTGGGTCAGACCAGTGGTCCATCGTGCCCAGCAGTCCGCTCACGCAGCGGCCCTCTGGTTAAAGATCAGTGCCCTAACTGAGACCAGCCCCACCTGCATACGTTCTGGTTCAGCAGGAACTTGTCTAACTTTGTCTTGAATCCCTGGAGGGTGTTTTCCCCTATGGCAGACTCCAGATGAGCGTTCCAGTTTTCTACCACTCTCTGGGTGAAGAAGAACTTCCTTACGTTTGTATGGAATCTATCCCCTTTCAATTTTAGCGAGTGCCCTCTCATTCTTCCTACTTTGGAGAGGGTGAACAACCTGTCCTTATCTACTAAGTCTATTCCCTTCAGTACCTTGAATGTTTCGATCATGTCCCCTCTCAATCTCCTCTGGTCGAGGGAGAAAACTTTGGCCTACGTTACCGGCACCTACCTTTAACGGGAGCCATGATTCTACAAATGGAGCTGCATCATGATTGACATGCGATTGGAACCATTTTTGTGGCGATTACAGCACCGTTTGCAGAATCTGCCCCAAAGTAACCTGCCCCGGGTCACAAGGACCTGCAGTGGGAATTGAACTCACATCTTGAGTATTATAGGCAATTCTGGCCAGCCCATCTCATGAAGAACATCACGGAACTAGAGAAGGTTCAGACAAAGGCAACAATAATGATAAAAGGGATGGAACACTCCCTGTATGAAGAAGAAAGGATAAACAGGTTAGGTCTCCTCCGCTTGGAAAAATGATGACTGAGAAGGGATATAATAGAAGTTTATAAAATCATGGAAGGGTTGGAAGGGATAATAGGAAATAGTTATTTAACCTTTCAAACAATTCTAAAAGAAGAGATTAGTCCATGAAAGTAATAAACCAAGAGAATGAAAAAAATTGTGATTTTTTTTCATGAAGCACATAAATATGTTGTAGAATCTGTTGCTGGAGGATGCGGACAAAGCAACTAGCATGGCGAGCCTTCGATTTCATGGCTCCACTTCTTTGGAAGAGCCTACCTCTTACCCTTCATTCAAAATCCTCTCTTGAAAAAATATTAACCCTCCCTTATACAGAACCGTCACACGGATTTTAGCACTGGTCGCTGCGGTAACAGCTCTGACGCTCATAGAATTCCTGCGAGTGTTGGAGCTGTTACCGCTGCAGCCGGTGCTAAAAACTGCGCTACAGTTTTGTAAAAGGGAGGGGGCATAAAGTAGTCTTAAAACCTCTCTTTTTTCTATGGTCCTTTCCAATATTTCATCCACATGAGACATTTGGTCAATTATTTTGTTTTGCTGCAACATGGTGAATGCTTACTTTTCTATATTTTTATGCAGTTCCTTTTCTTTATTTTATTGTTATTTTACAGTACATTGCTTTTATTTATGTTTGGTTTTTTTTTTTTTAAAAACAGTTTTAGCAAATGTTATTAAACATAAACAAAAGAGGTTTGGACTGAAGCTAAGGGGGGACAAGTCCAGGACAAATATCAGGAAGTTCTGCTTCATGCAACGAGTGGTGGACACCTGGAATGCTCTCCCAGAGGAGTTTATTGCGGAATCCACCATTCTAGGATTTAAAAGCAAACTAGATGCACATCTCCTTACGAGAGGCATAGAGGGATATGGGTGACTAAAATTACACCAAATTTACTGGGCCTCCGCGTGTGCGGATCACCGGACTCGATGGACCGTAGGTCTGATCCGGAGATGGCAGTTCTTATGTTCCTTAAGGAATACAGCATAAAAGATTATTTGATGGCAAGGTCAGTCATTTCCTATCCCTTGAACTGAGCAATGAGAAACTGATCTAATTTTTTGTGATCTGTTGGGTATTTTTAATCAGTCTGTCTACTGTCAGAAACAGGATGTTGGGCTGATTGACCTTGCCCTGACTCAGCATAGCTTATCCAGTAATTTTTACGGCGAGTTGTATTCTAGTGTAATGCATATTTCCCTTTCCCGGAGGGCTTATAATAGTAATTGTATGAAAAAAGGGAGATGTGACATGTCCAAGGTCACCAGGAGAATCAGCTGGATTTCAAAACTGACTTCCGTAGTTTTTAAAATGCTATACCAAGAATACCAAAACATAAGATTAATTAAATGTTTAATCTTCAACCTCCCTGATGATGGACTCAACTGGAGTTGGAGGTTTATGCTGATTGAACAATATAAGTACCTAAAATTGGAAAACAATAAGGATTAAGAAGAGAGAACCTCAGAACTAATTAGGCATTTCTTATTGGATCATGAATATAAGGAACAACTGGCTTGGTCAAGTCTACGGATTACAACTCAAGGAGATATTGGGACTTTAATTGACTCATCATCAAGTTCAGTGAGCTTTATTGGGTCTGAATGGCTTCAATACTTAACATCATTAAAAGCCTTGAAGATTGATTGATGGACTCTATTTAAAAGCTTTAGATAGTACCTGTAGCTTTTCCCAGCCTATGATTTTGTCATTAGTAGCACTCTGCACTTTGTATTACTTGTTATTGTAGATTTTAAATGTAGATGAAATAAATTTTGTTAGTTTTTAGGATATGAATTGAATTAAATAAATTAATAAATTAAACATTTAATTAATTTTATGTTTTGGTATCCTTGGTATAGCATTTTAATGAATTGAATATCAGTAATTTATTATATTTACCCTACTTTGTATAGTTGTGTATTCCCTAGTTTTTAGCCATAAGCTCTAACCACTAAACTACTTTTCCACTCCTCCGATTGGCATCTTTCATGATCAAGAAAATTCCATAGACTGGATCATTTCTTTTTTATAATTATGTGCAAGTTGCAAAACAGTAGCAGAAGGACAGTAAGGCAACTTATAAAACTCTGGTATGAGATTACACCTGCTATAAGAATGTACAGTATCTAAACCCTCTAACGACAAGAACATACCAGCAGTTTAAACAGCTGCTGTTCTAAGTACATACATATTAAAATTGTCAGTTTAAAACAAACATCAAATGCCCGTTTCAAGCTGGCGTATGGCGCAGTACAGCCAACTCTAAATACAGTGCCTTACAAAAGTCTTCACACCCTTAAGTAATTTCATATTATGCGGTCTGAAAAAAATACTGTTCAAAAATGCATTAAAGTAGGAGTTTGTTCTTGTGATCTCATACGCTGCACGTTTAAGAAGTGTCTCCTTTAAGGTGGCCCGGAGGCTACATGGTGAGACCCAGTTATTCAGATGCAGCTTTTCTTCCTGATTTTTTGGACAGTAAGAAGGTTGTTTAGCAAGTACCTGTAGTTATTTTATAGTGCTGTTGTACAATATGTGTGATATTTTGTTGCTTGTGTTTTAACTATGAATGTTATTCTGTAACTCGCACAGAACTAGAGGATGGCGCGAGTAATTCATTTTTAAACAAATAAATTTTCTAAACCATTCTCCCAGGGGAGCTCAGAACGGTTTACATGAATTTATTCATGTACTCAGGCATTTTCACTGTCTGTCCTGGCAGGCTCACAATCTATCTAATATACCTGGGGCAATAGGTGGATTAACCTTTTCCTATCGTATCAAATTTTACGTTACGCTGGTTCCAATCGTAATTATTGTAGCAAAGTTCTGTATCATTTACGGCTATTGTAAACATAATGTAAATAAGTCATAAGTCTGTAAATTCAAATATTTTGTGTTCCTGGCTCTTTATTAGTCCATACTGACTGTTTATCCACGATGGCAATGACATTTTTGGAATGTCCCGTCATCCGGGACACACAATAGGAAAAGGTTAAGGGCTCCTTTTACTAAGGTGCGCTAGAGTTTTTAGCGTGCGCTGCATTGCCCCACGTGATAACCCCATGCTACGCGCCAAGAACTAATGCCAGCTCAATGCTGGTGTTAGCGTCTAGCATGCGTGAAAACCGCTAGCGCAGTTTAGTAAAAGGAGCCCTAAGTGATTTGCCCAGGGTCACAAGGAGCAGCGTGGGTTTGAACCCACAACCTCAGGGTGCTGATGCTGTAGCTTTAACCACTGCGCCGCACACTCCCCAAATATGGGTTCCAAAACACTGCTTTAGAATACCAGCATAACCTGGTATTTGGGCACCTAAAATCTAGATGCCTGCAGTTAAACCAGTCATAGCGTAACTGGCTAAATGCAGCAAGGGCACACACAGCTTAACTATTTAAATACTTAGATATTAATATAGAACCAAATCTTTTCCAGAGAAGGGAAAAATGGTAAAACTAGAAGGCATAAATTGAGATTGAAGGGAGGAAGACATAGGAGTAATGTTAGGAAATGCTTTTTCACGGAGAGGGTAGGGTGGTGGATGCCTGGAATGCCCCCCCCCCCAAGGGAAATGGTGGAGAGAAAAACAGTGATGGAATTTTAAAAAGCATGGGATAAAAACAGAGGATCTCTAATTAGAAAATGAATAGTATAAATTAAAGGCCAGTACTGGGCAGACTTGCACAGTGTTTTTGTGTCCCATATGTGGTGCTTTAGTGTAGGATGGGCTGGGGAGGACATCAATGGGAACTCCAAGATACCAAGAAACTTTTCAAATTACTAAGGGAGCTCACAGACACCAAAGCCTACTTGGCCACAAAAGACTCCGCTCCCCTCCACCCTCCAACAGCCACCCAACTGGCTGAATTCTTTAGAAACAAAATTTCAACAGCCAGAAATACCGTCACCTTGACGAGATCACACTACCCCCCACAGAAAAAGAGTTCTGTGCAGCAGACAGAACCTGGTCAGACTTCCCAGATATACAATGTTCCAACCTGAACAGATTATACAAAAAATAGTCATGCAACATGCAACCTCAACCACTGCTCCCCCATACCTGATAAAAACCTCCAGCACAAAATTTGCACCCACCTCTTGCAATGGATGAGCTGCATGCTTACAGAGGGCCAATTCCCACAAGATCTCAATGAAATCATTATCACCCCTAATCTGAAAGACCCAAAGGGCACAACAGATCAGCCGTCCAGCTACAGACCTATAGCCTCAATACCGCTATACATCAAGTTATTGGAAGGCCTTGTGGCAAAACTTCTCACCGGCTACCTAGAAAACCATAAAATACTCCACCCCTCACAATCAGGCTTCAGGGCCAACTAAAGCACAGAGAGATTACTAGGCTCTCTACTAAATACAGCCAAACAACATCTAAGTAAAATTTTAAAAAAATGCTAGTCATACAACTTGATCTCACTGCTGCATTCGAACTAGTAGACCATGACGTCCTAATAGAAACAATGGAAGCAATAGGAATCACAGGTAGAGTTTATACATGGTTTCAAGGATTCCTTCAATCCAGGAGATATAGAGTTAAAACAAAGAAAAATCGGATTCCTGAACCAACCCTGCAGAGTCTCCTCATGGCTCTCCTCGATCTCCAACACTCTTTAATCTCTACATAGCCACACTCGGTACTTGCTTGGACAAACTAGGCATAACTTCATACAACTACGCAGATGACATCACCATACTCCTTTCTTTCGACCAACATATCTCCAACACAACAAACATACTACACAAAACACTAGAAACAGTGACAAAATGGATGAAAGACCACAAACTAAAGCTGAACCGAGACAAAATTAAATTTCTATTTCTCGAAAAAACAAACATACACCCCAACCATAACAAACCTTGAAATAAACTCCATCACATACCCCTTGTAACTCAATCTAAAACTGCTGGGAATAATGATAGACAAAGACTGCACCATGCAACTCCAAATCAACAAAACAGTCCAGAAAGCCTTCATGCAACTTATGACAACTGGAGCTGGAGAAACCTAGAGCTGCAGTGCAAAGGGGAAGCAGCAGACTACAACCACTGAGAGCTAGAAAGCAGCAGAATTCCTCATGGCAGCTAACTCAGAGCGTGGTTTCCGTCGGAAGTGACATCACGAGGCACGGAGCTACAATCTGGGCACCATTCTGAAGCCAAATTGTGAACGGAATAGGAGAGAATGGGAGTTTTCCTGAAGCATCCACTTGTTGGCAAAAACAAGAGCCAGGTGAAGTTTACAGCGAACTGTCAAGACTCAAGGTAAATAAAGCCATGGGACCAGACAATCTGCACCCAAGAGTGCTCAAAGAGTTGTGTGATGTCCTGGCGGAACCGCTAGCCGCGCTCTTCAATCTCTCCCTAAGCACGGGGAGAGTACCCTTGGACTGGAAAACAGCCAACGTCATTCCTCTGCACAAAAAGGGTTGCAGGGCAGAGGCTACGAATTACAGACCGGTGAATCTCACATCAATAGTGTGTAAACTCATGGAAACATTAATCAAACGCAAATTAGACACGATCCTGAATGAGGGGAATCTACGGGATCCCAATAAACATGGATTCACCAAGGGTAAGTCCTGCCAATCCAATCTCATCAGCTTCTTTGACTGGGTGACAAGGAAGCTGGACTTGGGAGAGTCTATGGACGTCGTGTACCTGGACTTCAGTAAAGCTTTTGACAGCATGCCACACCGCAGGCTGTTGAGCAAAATGAAATCTATGGGGTTAGGAGAGACACTAACGGCTTGGGTTAATGATTGACTAAGTGGAAGACTTCAAAGGGTAGTGGTTAACGGTATCCTCTCTAAAACATTGGAGATGACGAGCGGAGTGCTGCAGGGTTCAGTCCTGGGCCCACTCCTTTTCAACATATTCATAGGGGATCTGACTCAGAGGCTTCAGGGTAAAATAACATTATTCACCGATGACGCCAAACTATGTAATATAGTTAGTGAATGTAGTTTGCAGGATAGTATGGCACAGGACCTACTTACATTGGAAAGATGGTCCTCGACCTGGCAGCTGGGCTTCAACGTTAGGAAATGTAAGGTTTTTTTTTTAAGTTCAATAAGTTTTATTTAAATTTCCATAAAAGTACAAATAAGGAACAACAGTGAAGGAAATACAGAAATGCAATGGGAAACATAATCCAACAAATGACAAGCACAGCATGAAGCAGAAGTAACAAAGGACATAAAGTATAGTCAATACCCTGTCATATGACGAATAACCCAATGATATACAAATAGTCACCATTACTGCTCAAGATATGGAGAAAGTGAGATATCCAACAATAACCGCCAGGTCCGATCAAAAGAATGAAGAGTCTTGTTCTTATAGGCAGCTGCTCTTTCATATTTTGCTGTGGCACAAACAACGTTCCACCACATAGAAAAATTTACTAACGATAGATTTTTCCAGTTTTGTAACACCAGTTTTATGGCCAAATGTAGTAACAAGATAAAGAGTTTAGTGTCTCTCTCAGGTAAGTCAAAGTCCAAAGTGTGCGTGCCAAGGAGTATAACAGCAGGGGTAAGAGGTATATTAATAGTAAAAATCTCACAAATTTTCCCCCATATAGAAAGCCAGAAAGGATTAATCAGGGAACAGTAAAAAAGTTGGTGCAAAAATGTACCCTTTTCTTTCATACACGACCAGCAGAGGCCTGTTTCGGCAGATTTAAAGTGCGACAATTTGTGAGGAGTCCAGATAGCTCTGTGTAGTACGAAATATATGGATTGTTTCAGTGAAGAGGAACAAGAAGAACGTGTGGCGGTGGCCCACACACACTTCCAGGAGTCCTGGAGCGGTGATATCTGTAGATCAAACTCCCATGTTTGTTCAGTACCGACAGGCCGAGAATGTGATTCCACTTGGAGCCATTTGTACCACATAGAAGCACAGCCTTTGACAGCATGGAATTTGGCGAAAAGTGGGAGGAGGCTAGGAGATTCAGTGGTAAGTGAGTTGGTGCATTCGAAGGTGGATATACAATGAACCAATTGGATCCAACGAAAATGCTTATTCCAAAGGGGGGATTGCGTAGTAGAGGCCCAGGTAAGAGACAGGTGCTTTTCCACAATGGCAATGGCTGATTTTGCACTACATAAGACAGAGTTCTTAGCGGTTTTGGTTAAGTGCTGAAAAGGTAGCAAATGGAGGAAATTGGTGTTATAGCACAGAGTCTCCCAGGAGAGCCATAGAGGTGAGTAGTCTAGAGAGGCAGGCATAAACCAATAAGAAGTTTGTTGCATGATGAAAGCAACATGGTAAGAGTGAAAGTCTGGAAAGTTGACGCCTCCACAGTCCCTGTTAGCTTTCAATTTTGACAAAGCAATTCTCGGTGGTTTGGAATTCCATAGATATGTTGCAAGAGTCCTTTCAATGGAGTTGTATAAAGTGGCAGGAAAGAAGATAGGTATCATATTCAGAAAGTAGATGACCTTGGGAACAATCACCATCTTTATGGTGCTCAATCTGCCCCACCACGAAAGTCTTAAGGGCGACCATCTCTGTAGTAAGTCCTTAACCATGGCTGACAGTCTCGTGGAGTTGAGTGACATAGTTTCATCCACTGTTGGTGCAATAAATATTCCCAGGTACTTTAACGCCGTGTCAGACCAGGAAAATTGAAACCGCTGAAGATCATACTTGACTTCTGGATGATTCAGAGGCATGATTTCAGATTTTGAGGGATTAAGTTTGTATCCAGAGACTGAGGCATATGCCGTGATGGTATCCAGCAGGTGAGATAAAGAGTCAGGAGTGGTGTATAGCAGTATGTCGTCTGCATATGCTGAATATATTTGACAAGGGTCTGATCCAGCGCAACTCCCCTGATGTTAGCGGTCTGCTTAATGCGAAGAAGAAGCGGCTCCAGCGCAACATTAAAAAGCAGTGGCGACAGGGGACATCCCTGTCGAGTCCCTCGGCTAGGGTGGAAGGAGGATGACAATTGATTGTTAATAAGGATTTTAGTTGAAGGTGAAGTATAGAGGACTCTAATCATATCAATGGCAGGTTCAGAGAAACCAAAAGACCTCAGAGTACAGAGCAGAAAAGGCCATTCTACCCTATCAAAGGCCTTCTCGGCATCTAGTCCAATAGCGAGGTAAGGCTCATCCGAAGATTCCACATGTCGGAGAACATTGAATAGTAGTCTTGTGTTGTCGTGAGAGAGACGTCCATTCATAAAACCTGTCTGTTCGTAAGATATCAATTGAGGAAGGATCTTTTGTAATCTACCTGCTAAGACCTTTGCATACAACTTAGCGTCCACATTTATCATGGAGAGAGGATGATAGCTTTGAACTTGTTGTTTATCCTTCCCTGCTTTAGGCAAGACTACAATTACAGCTTCGGTAAAGGAGCCACGGACATCTTGTGTTTGAATCAGATAGGTGAAGAAATCTCACAGTAGTGGAATAAAAAGATTCTGAAATTTGGCGTAGAATTCTACAGGGAACCCATCGGGGCCTGGAGTCTTCCTCTTTGCCATATTTGTCAGGGCCTCTGCGATATCAGTATCAGTTATGGTGGAGCAGAAGAACACATTATCTCTATCAGATAAGGAGGGACACTGTATTCCTTCAAGAAAATCGCTAATGATTGTGGATGAAGGCGACTGAGATGTATAAAGGTCTTGATAATAGTCATGAAATCTAGTTAAGATGTCCAACTTTGATGTGAGTACAACACCAGATTCCGACTTTATAGAAGTGATGAAGGTCCGATCAGATTGTGATTTTAAGTAATTAGCCAACAGGTGACCCGAGTTGTCATGTTCTGCATAATATGTCGAGTCTTTCATAAATAGAGTCTTCCCAGCCGATGCAGCTAACATGGCATTGTATTGAAGGCGTAAATCCCCCAATTGATTAAGAATAGACATATTGGATGAGTCAGTCAAATACAGGGCTTCAAGAGCGGCTATCCGAGTTTCCAGGCTGGAACGGAGCAACAAGCCGGCTTTATTCTTTTTCGCTTTGTAAGAGATGATTTGTCCACGGAGGTAAGCTTTAAGGGCGTCCCAGACAGTGATCCAGTTAGTGTCACATACAGGATTTAAATCCAGGAATTCCTCTATGAGAGGGGAGAGGAAGTCTATAAATTCGGAATCATCTAGGAGAGTGGTATCAAATCTCCAACATGGTCTAGGAGACGACAGGTCCAATGATTTCAGTTCAATGTTCACCAAGGCATGGTCCAACACTAGGATGGAGTGGATGTCAGTGACAGAGACACTGGGAAGCAGCGAGGCTGATGTGAGAAAAAAGTCGATCCTAGAGAAAGAGGAGTGGGGAGGGGAGAAGAAGGAAAATGCACGAGTGGAGGGATGAGAAAGCCTCCATGGGTCACAGAGGTTTAGATGTTGGATGATGTCTAGCAGAGCTTTCCATGCTCTAGACGGTTTGTGAGGAGCAGAAGATTGACGGTCTAGAGTAGGGTCCAGTGCGATGTTGAAATCCCCCCCAAGGAGAAAAGGAGTTGCTCCCAGTTCAGTAATGGTATTCGCCAAATCCTGAAAAAATTCAGGACAGTCCTTGTTGGGGGCATAGATGTTGAAAATGGCAAAGGTTGAGAGGCGGTGGGACAGTACAACCTTCGACCAACGGCCTTCGGTGTCACAGGCCTGGTCAGTGACCGTGAGATCAGGGTGTTTCTTTATGAGAGTAATGGTACCATTTTTCCCGTCTTGAGCAGGGGAGAAAAAGGGAGGGAGAGCCCAACTGCAAAGGAATTTAGAAGCTTCCGTAGCACCGAGGTGCGTTTCTTGTAAAAGGGCCACGTCAGGACGCAGCTGGGCTAAGTACTGTATTATTTTTGTTTTCTTTAAAGGGTTATTCAAACCTTTTACATTAAGTGATACACATTTGATAGACATGAGTACAATAGAAAGTTACCATAAGAAATATACTGTGCATTGGCATAACAACAAAAAACAGCATTTCTATATTAGTTAAACTCCGCAAGCCGACAAAAAACATTCGGCCAGAGAAGTGAAACCAATGGGTCAGTGAGTTGAGGAAAAAACAACAGGCTAAACAAGCCACAACAGAACCCTGCAATGTGTGACATAGAGAAAATCCATAGTGATACACAACTACATGTAATGGAGGCAATGACAATAGCTAGAAATGAAGGAGAAGAAAAAGGGAGTAGTAAAGGAGAGATATCCAGGGGTGAAAAGAAAGAAGAGGAAAAGAGTAGAGAAAGAAGGGGCCACAACAGTAAGATTGGTAAATAAAGGAAAAGGGCAACATTGAGCTGAGAAGTGAGATGAGATAGTACGCGGAGGCGCAGTGTGAAAGAGTGATATACCCGAGCAGAGTATAAATTGAACACAGAGATGAGTAAAATGAGGGAGACTATGAAGAAAGAAAAAAGGAAAAGGAAGCATATAACAGCGTGAGATGAAGTACCAAGGGAAATGTCCCCTTACTGCAATGGAGGAGAGGCAGAAGAAAGAAATATAGCAAGGGAGAGTGACATGAAAGAAGGTAGTAAGGCAAGGGAGCAGAGTCATACAGCAATTATTCTTTCAGGCCAATATGAAGTAAAGAAAGGTTCATGAAGGGAAGCAGAAAGGGGATCAAGCATAATACAAGTCAATAGAGAGAAGTAATGCATAGTCAGAACAGGTCAAGATAGCAGAAAGTCCATCAGGTTGCATCAATCGTGCTGGGAGAAACAGTTTCCAGGTAGTCTCCAAGTAAGTTAGGATCGGTGAAATCCTTAGTGTGGTTATTAATGGTGACCCTCATCCGGGCAGGATAATACATCCCAAAACGAGCATTGATGGCCTTAAGCTTGGGTCTGTACTCGAGTAGCTGCTTCCTCAAGCGCGCTGAGTTTTTGCTCAAGTCCGGAACAAACATTAAACTTTTACCCTCAAATTTCAAGGGTGCTTTTAGCTTGGCTTTTTGCATTATTTCGATGGTCTGAGGAAAACGCAGCAAGCTCACGATGATAGGTCTCGGGTAATTCTCCCGCGGCGCATGCTGCGAGCTGACGCGGTGAGCCGCTTCGATCTCAAACGGCTGTGCAAAGTTTATATCAAGCATGGTGGGAATGTTATCTTGTAGAAATTTAATAAGATTCTGCCCTTCCCGACCTTCCGATAAGCCCAGGATACGGAAATTCCGCTTACGAGCCCTGTTGTTAGCCTCATCCAGGTCTTTTTCAAGCTGCACCACGCGCTTAAAATGGCGCTGCAGATCCTTAACATTTTCGTCCGTGGCACGCTGTTTCACCTAGAGGGACTCCACACGAATGCGAAAGTGTAAAATATCAGTTTTCATGGTAGAGACATCCTGCTTGATGTCGTCTATGCCAGCATTAGTTTCGGCAAGCATGTCCTTTAAAGCACGCATCTCTTCCAAAACAGTGGACAGCGGCGCGTCCTCGGGCTTAGAGGCCTGCGATTTAGCGGGGGAGGGAGGGTCAATTTTCGTGCGCTTACCGCCCTTTGTAGCTGACATTTTCCGTAAGGAGTACAGCCCGATTGGTCTTATCACCCAAAAGAGTAACGAGACAAGGATTTATATGCAAAATTTGTGTAATCGCGGATTTTAGAGCAGGGTTCTGCCGGAGCTCAAATTCAGGCTGCCATTCTCGCCGGTGCTCACTAGCGCCCCCCCAAGGAAATGTAAGTTTATGCACCTCGGTAGCAGTAATCCATGCAGAAATTACACCTTGAATGGAGAAACTTTAACTAGTACTTCGGCAGAACGAGATTTAGGAGTAATCATCAGTGCAGACATGAAAACTGCCAATCAAGTGGAGAAGGCTTCATCTAAAGCAAGACAGATGATGGGATGTATCAATAGAAGCTTCGTCAGCAGGAAGCCTGAAGTCATAATGCCATTGTACAGAACCATGATGAGACCTCATCTGGAATATTGTGTACAATTCTGGAGGCCACATTACCGTAAAGATGTGCTCAGAATCGAGTCAGTTCAACGAATGGCCACCAGGAGGATCTCGGGGCTCAAGGGTCTCTCGTACGAAGAGAGACTAAACAAACTACAGCTCTACACTCTGGAGGAACGTAGAGAGAGGGGAGATATGATTGAGACATTTAAATACATCACAGGGCGTATCGAGGTGGAAGATAATATCTTCTGTCTCAGGGGACCCTCGGCCACTAGAGGGCATCCGCTCAAACTCAGGGGCGGGAAATTTCATAGCGACATCAGGAAGTATTTCTTCACAGAAAGGGTATTTGACCGTTGGAATAGGCTTCCAGCGCAGGTGATCGAGGCCAGCAGCGTGCTGGACTTTAAGAATAAATGGGATACCTATGTGGGATCCCTACGAGGGTCAAACAGAAACATCGGTCATTAGGTATAGACTTAAGAGGAAGGGTCGGTAGGGTGGGCAGACTTGATGGGCTATAGCCCTTTTCTGCCGTCATCTTTCTATTTTCTATGTTTCTATGTTTGTTGGACATGAAGATCTGTTCCTTATCTTTATTTCAGTGCTGAGCATGCTACAGCAGGAAGATCAACGCATCTGATCGCAGTCTCTGTTCTAATTGATGATATCTGTGAAGATAAGTGGTTCTTTTTCCTTTTCCCTGTGCACAGTGGTGGGATTTGTTCCCGTTTTGAAAAATTTCATTTTGAGTGATTGTGGAGTTTTTTTGGCCTATGATACATAATAAGAACAGCTAAAAAAACTCATTGGGTTGCCGTCTGTATATGAAATCGAGTTGAGGCTTTTTCTCCACTTGAGTGAAATGGTTTTTTCAGTGGGTATTCCCACCACTTGGCTAATAACATTTTTTTCTGCTTTGTTTTGATTTAAATGTCTCTATCATATCTACACCCCCCCTTTTTTCTCCAAAGTATACATATTGAAATCTTTAAGTCTGTCCCCATACGCCTTATGACAAAGATCACCAGCTATTTTAGTAGCCTTCCTCAAGTCTAGACCAACTTCATCCAGAATTGTATACAATATTGTAAATGAGGTCTCACCACAGAGTCTTATACAGGGGCATCAATACCTCCTTTTTCCTACTGTCCATTCCTCTCCCTAGACACCCAAGCATCCTTCTAGCTTTCGCCTTTGTTTTTTCAATCTTTTTGGCCACCTTAAGATTATCACCCAAGTCCTGCTCCTCTTTCGTGCACAAAAGTTCTTCACTCCTAAACTGTACTACTCCCTCAAGTTTTTGCAGCCTAAATGTATGACTTTGCATTTCTTAGCATTAAATCTTAGCAGCCAAATTCCAAACCATTTCTCAAGCTTTACTAGGTCCTTCTTCATGTTATCCACACCATCAGCAGTGTCTACTCTATTGTAGAATCCAGTATCATCCTTAAAAAGGCAAATCTTACCAGACAGCCCTTCAACAATATTGCTTACAAAAATATTAAAAAGAACAAGCCCAAGAATAGAACCTTGTGGCACACCACTGGTAGCATTCCTTTCCTCAGAGCGATCCCCATTTACCACTACCCTCTGTCACTTTCCATTAGTGCTGCCCGATTCAGGAAAAATATTTTGATTCGATTCAGCCTATTGAATCGATTTTTCGATTCGATTCGATTTTCCTGCCCAAATGGGTATTTTTTTCAAACATCCTGGTGGGTTTATTTTATAGCCTCTTCACCCCTTTGCCCTCTCCTACCCACACTGGTGCTGTGGTGTAAACAAAAAAGACTTTTCCCCTCTCTCTGTTAAATCCTAACTCACGTTCGCGGTCTAACACCACCTCTGGCAGGATACACATTTCAAATCTGACATATTGTAATCACAAAATAGAAAATAAAATAATTTTTTTCTACCTTTTGTTGTCTGGTCATTATTCAGATCTTGTTGGTCCCAGGCTCTGGTTGTCTTCTGATAACTCACTTGCCAGGATCTCCTTCTTTCTTCATGCTAACCATCCATCTTCTATCTCTGTCCTCCCCTTCTTTTTCCCTTCCCGCCCTTGGAGGTCTGGCATCTTTCCTTTTTTTTTCGTCTCCATCCCCAGATCCACCTTTTCTCAACTACCCTTTCATCCAGCATCTCTCCCTCCTTCCCCACAACCCCAGGTTCCACCAGCTCTCCCTTTCTCTTCCCAACTACCCTCCTATCCAGTATCTCTAACCCCCATCCCTGTGTTCAATTTTTCTCCCTTTCTGTTCCTTCCCTCCCTAAATCCCATTGTCCATCTCTCTCCCTCTCCTGTTTTTAGATCCATTATTTCTTCTATCCCTCCCCCCATTTCCCCTCTCCCTCCTCCAAATCTCCTCTCCCCCAAGTTCATCTCTCCCTCCCCCAAGTCCATCCATCTTCTCCCCCTCCATCTTCTCCCCATCTCTCCTTCTCCAGTCCAGCAACTCCAAGTCCATCTCCCCTCTCCCCACAGCTCTGACTCCCAACACAAAAGCTTTTGACCATTAACACCTCAAGCTGGGAAGGAGCCCACTAGGGGGCTTAAGGTCATTTATATTTTGTGCCCTGTGCTGGGGCAGGGGGTGGGGAGGAAAGGCCCTTGTGGCCTCCAAATCTGACTATGAGGGCCCTCTAAACCTTGCCACGATCCCCCACAAAAAGACGAGACCTGTTTTTTAACACATTGCAATAGCCAGGAGTGTGTCAAGTTCTCTGCTGTGGCAACAAGCAAACAATTTCTTAAAGATTTTATCTATGAAGCAAATGGGTTCACTTGCAGACCGTGCTTAATTCTCGCAGGGGGAAAAATATATATATAATTGGTCCTAAGCCCTGCAAACATTTGCACAGGAGGCCCGAAGAGAGAAAAATAAGATACGGGTTAAACAGTAGCAGGGCACTGAGGGAATAGAAGTAACAAAGGGAATTAAATGATCTGTCTGTAATTATTCACTCTCCCCTTTTCGCCAAGCACTCACATCTACACTTCAGTTGTAGGGGAGCAGGAGAACAAACAGATCCAGATTATTAGCAGGTCAAAGTCCCCACATGCCCCCAGTCAGCACTGGCCACCGCGATTGCCCACAACCGTCTTCCCTTCTCTGGCCAAGAATACAGTTGCCTGCCTCACATGCGAGGAGCAAAGCCAAGATGCAGAAAAAGAAGAATCGTGAGAGCTCGCCGGGCACCAATAGGCGCTTGGAAACGATCTCCAGTTTCACTCCCTCCAACTGCCTATTGCCTATTACAAAGCCCAAGGCGAGCAGCGCATTGTAGTGCAGGCGAGGGGCAGGGGGTGCCCGTGCGAGGTAGGAGGAGGAGCCTTGAGACAGCCTAAAGCAGGTGCTGCAGTGAATGGCCAGCAAGAGGCAGCTTCTGCTCCTGCTTTAGGAGATCGAGCAGCGCTACTTTCCACTCAATCAGTTCCTGTCCCAGTCTGTCACTTTAGGGCCTATACCAAAGGCACTCTTTATTTATTAGACACTTGTGTGGAACAATGTTAAAGGCTTTGCGCACTCCATCTATCCAATTTTCTGGTTACCCAGTTAAAGAAATTGATCAGGTTTAGCTAACAAGACCTGCCTCTAGTGAATTGATATTGCCTCAGGTCCTGTAATCCATTGGATTCCAGATTCTTCACTATTCTCTGTTTTAACAGTGTTTCCATTAATTTACTTACCACAGAAAACAGGGCAATGCCCTCGTGAAAGCATATAAAACATAAGTAGGCAATCAAGACAAATCATTAACAGGCTTCTCTACAGAAAATCTTCTAGCTTCAACAAAATTCTGTAATTCTTAGCGTTAAAAGAGGGGGAAAATCCTTATCCCTAAACTTCTTTGCCTTCAGGATAATATAATGTTCTGGAAAGGCTGGAATTTCAAGTGTGGTAAGTCTCTCTAAGATAAGACAAATAAAAATAAAGGTAAAGGTGGTAAAGAGTAAAAAGAAAATAATAGAGGAAAATAGAAATAAAAATTAGGTAGTTACCCCCCCCCCCCCCCCCCCCCGATTCTATATATGGCGCTTTGAGTTGCATGTGCAAATTTGGGTGCATGCCCAATTTGCGCATACAACTTAATCGAATAATGAGACAATTAGCCCTGACAATTGGCTTCCTAACAAGCAATTAGTACTAATTGAATTTAATTAAATATTACATGCCTAAATTTTATGCACAAGTCCAAAAAGGAGGCAAGGAAATGGAAGGGTTACGGATGGATTGGAGGTGTTCTTAGAATTTGCATGCATGATTATAGAATAAGGTGGATCCAAGCCTAATTTAGGCATGAGGATTTGCACAGTGTTTCAGTTGGTACAAATGGATGCACCTAAAAAGTTAGGCATGATTCCCAGGAGAATAAGCGCTAATCTATGAACCGTGTCTACCTCTAAGTGCTGTTTATAGAATAGTGCTGAGTATTTTTTATTCAGTGCCAATTTTTAGGCATCATATATATTTAAATGTACTTCTATCTATCTTTAGTAATGCTTAAGTTTAAAAATAAATATATTTTGCAGTAAGTAAAGCTCTCTGTATCTGTGATTTAATTTCTCTCCATGTTACTCAGCAATTGCTGCAGTGATAAAACAGGCTGTCATTCCAGATATGTTTATGCTTGTTCATGTGTACATTATTTTCTTATGTAACTCATACGACAATTCTTATGTTATGTTACAATTCTTGTAACCTCCTGACAACTCTTAGTAATCCGCCTTGAACCGCAAGGTATCGGCGGAATAGAAATCACTAATGTAATGTAATGTAATATGATACCCCACCACTGCAGAAGGTCATAGTGGCTTACAATTTATACTTAAATACAAAGAAAGGAACGCCAAAAAAATAAAAGTAACGTCCACACAGTCGTACAAGTAACCAATTACACATAATATCCATTTGTGCCATCTAATTCTAATCAGTCTTTCTGAAGAGAACAGTTAAAAGCCATTTTTTTAAAAAATGTGTTTTTAGAAGAGACTTAAATTTAACAAACAATTGTTCGGCCCGAATAAAGGGAGGCAAATTATTCCATAAAAAGAGGGAAATAAAAAAGTAGGCTGATTTTTCGAGTAGCTTCGTAATGAGCCAATTTGGGAGAGGGGAGAACAAGTCTATTAGCACCGATTGACCTCAAAGCACGGGAAGGAGCATATGGTATGGTAGCAGATGCTAAATAAACTGGTTGAGAAAAGCGAAGTGCTTTGAATCTTAAGCATAAGATTTTAAATTGAAATCTGAACTGGACAAGGGAGCCAGTGCAATTGAATCAATAGAGGAGTGACATGGATCATATAGTTTTGCTTTATGGAGGAAACGAGCTGCTGAGTTTTGAAGTGTCTGCAAGCAATGTAGATTTGATGACGTTATACCACAATAAACTGCATTACAGTAATCTATTCTTGACAGAACAAAGGCATCCAGCATTGCGTGTGTTCCCATTAGACCATGTAATAACATTATTTGCCTATAGATCACCAGCAGTCTGCAATGATTCTCCACTACATTTCTGAGAGGAAAATCAAGTACATGTATTAAAAAAAGAAAACCTAAACTTCTCTGTAACCTGTCTGGCATGTGTCTGCATAGCATGCTGTAGACCTGTTATAACACAGCCCAGAATAGAATGGAGTCAGCAGTGGCACCAGTTGTGAGAGTGGTTAAATGTATTCCTTCTACAGTTACTGGTGAAGATTTGCAACTAACAGTGATGAGGTGATAAAATTTCCTGGTAGTACATGATTGCAAATTTCAAAAGCTGCCTAGTCACAGTACTTTCTCAATTATCTGACACAAACAGGACTAACCTGTTGTCGAATAAGTGAAAAGGCAGATAATACGGAAAACAATGGCAACCACTCACACAAAATATGAACAAAGGCATACAGTTCCCAAGTTTCAAAAATTATTTAACACTATAGCACATTCTGTAGCATGATAGGAGCACTAAAACATATAGTTACTGTAGATGTGCTTGTTTTAAAACAAAGATATTTTTAATAGAAATATAGTAGTATTAAAGCCTCTGTAGTACAGTATACTATACTGTAAAAACCATAATCATAAAGTGTACTGAACAATATAACACAATAGTAATACAAAGCCCCTCTTCTATTAAACTGCGCTAGTAGTTTTTAGCGCAGTGGGCCGCGCTGAATGTGCTGCTCCTGACGCTCATAGAGTTTCTGCGCAGGAAAGATAGGCGCTGGAAATGTAGGCCAGGGTTTTCCAAGCCTACATTTCCAGCACCTACCCATGATGTGAATCCCCCCTCCATAGGTGTTTTAGGCTGCCTAATGCCCATGATGGCATTAGGCAGTTTAAAGTGCCTATGGAAGCGCAATTCCAGTGTCAATTTTTTAGGCGCCAGTAGGTGCCTTGAAACTCAGTCTAAAACATTGTTTAAACGGCATTGTTTACTGAGCTTGGGTACTTACTAGCACCTAAAAAAAAAATCTGTGCCAGTTAGAGAATCTGGCCTAAATGCCAAGTCAATCATAGGAACAGAATAGGCAGCTCAGAATTTAGCATGAGCTGCTTGTCACCACACCCGAAGGAGAGTTATAGAAACATAGAAGATGGCGGCAGATAAGGGCCATAGCCCATCTGGTCTGCCCACTCTACTGACCCACCCCCAAGTCTACTATCCTAGGGATCCCACTCCTGGTGACAGGTTCCCTTGGCTTAATCCTCTAAGGGATCCCACATGGGACTGGATTCCGATCTGGATCTATTCAGCTGCAGTACAGCCAACTCATTTATATCACAGCATTCACTCATTGAAAATTCAATATGTTTTTAAACAATGAGTAATGACAATAGTTCCTAAGGAAAAGAAACCAAGTATCCTTTAAAATAGTCAACTAAGAACTTAAAGATTTTTATTTTCCTGTGACAGAGGATTCTTTTACTCTGACTACTAAATAACTTTTAAGCAAAATGGAAAATTCCTCTTCAAATATCAGTCCTTTTCTACCTGAACTTTCAAGTTTCTTGCAGTTAATCTCCTAACATTAAAATCTCTCAGATAAATTTTCTGTCAGGGAAACTTTAATCTTTTAAAACTAAACTGACACACATATAGGAATAATAGTTTTAAATATTTAGTAAAACCAATCTATCACCCTCATAAATGCGAGATCAGTAAATAAATGACCTCATAGATATGATTACTAAAACGTGGCTTAAAGACAATGATGGAGTTACACTAGGTATCGGGAGCAGCACAGAGCATTCAGCACACCAGCCTGCACTAAAAACCACTATAACAGTTTTATAAAAAGGGGGGGGAGTGGGTAAATAATTATTCTCACATCACAAAATCTCCCATGCCCTCTGCAGCACCTCTGCTCTTTTCAGGAGTGCCCATTTCTCTCCTACAACTGTTTCTGTGAGGGCTTCTTTTCTTACTAGTACAGCCAATCAAAACACAGCTTTACATACACTCAGAAACCCACATAAGTTAAAACGCAGGGTGTCCCTATGCAAAATATGTAAAAATCTGAATTTTTAGAGCACAAAATTACCCCAAATGGGTGTCAAATCAATTTTCTGTGTTTTGTACATAAAAATTTCCCCAAAGGATCTCAGCACTCTTTTTCCCTCTCTAAGAATCATCAGCAGTGGCGTAACAAGGGTGAGAGGTGCCCCTCTCTCGCCCTCATCTCCGCCCCCCCACTCCTTCCCCAATCTTGCTTGCCACGCACCCCCCTTCCCTTCCCCCGTACCTCTAGTTGAAGTTGTTATTCGCAGTGGTCAACAATGTGGTCCTCATGACCCCGTCGGCTCTCACCTCTAACATCACTTCCTATGTGTGGTACCCGGAAGTGACATCAGCGTGAGAGCCGACGGGGGTCGCAAAGAGCACATTGTTGACCGCCATGAACAAATTCAACTAGAGGTATGGGGGAAGGGAAGGGGGGCGTGCATGTGGAGGGGAGGAATGGGAAGAGGCGGGGGGCAGAGAGGAGGAGGAGTGCCGGTGCCCCCACCAACATGGTGCCCAGGGTGGATCACCCCCACCCCTTACTATGCCACTGGTCATCAGACTGCATTATAATAGTCTATGCAGTGATTGTCTGAGTACATATTCCCAGAATAAGCACTGAAGCAGTAGCATCACCTCACTTCCAATTACAGTATGTAAGACATCCTCTTGAGGGAGGATTTCAGAGTTTGGTGTCTAAAAGCAGAGGAAACAACCATTTTGTTCTTTTCAATCAGTTCAATAGAAGCAGGGTGGATAATTTGATGGATGGCAGTAACTCTGATCAGAGAATTCTTTTGTTCGTATATTGCTGTTTTCTAATCCAAGATCAAAATATTGAGCCTTTTGATCCCTGAAAAGTCTATTCCTCTCAATAAACTGAAGCTGTTTGAGGTACATTTTTCCCTGTCTAGTCTGTGCTTTTACATCCTCGTAATTCTGGGAAGAAAAACTATGTGATGTGCGAAGATGGGAAGAATGACTAACACTAACACCATTTCCAGACAAATTATACTTCCTGAGGCCTCTTTTTTGGCACTCTTACCACCTCACTTTTGCAGCAGAGATCAAATGCATTTTAGAAGGAATACAGAATTCTACTAAATGACTTCTTTACTGCTTTTGCCTTCTTATTCTTTAGTCCATGGCAAAATCTCCATTTAAATTCACAAAGTCAGATTCAAAATTTAAAACCACAGAGAGCCTGGTAGAGTTTTGTATCCGGTAAAAAAGAAAAAACTGCTAATCAGATTAGTATATTCAGCCTTGTTTGGTGGGGGAAAATCTTTGAATTGTAAATCAAATTTGGATTTTTATTACTCTGCTTTCTAAATCTGAGCTCAAGGAGAGTTATATTGAAGTGCATTAAGTATTTTCCAGCCATAGTGTATTTATAATCTAAGGGGACGATATGCTGTGTTTTGGCAATAATGCAATCTAATGCAAAAAAATAAATAAATAATAGTTGAACAAGGCATATTAAAAAGAATATTCCATCATTTGCAAATGCATGCAAAGCAACTCATTCTTATGTAAAATGAATAATACGGGCTTTGTTATATTTCACAAGTAGGGTTCTTCATAGGATATTATCACCTCCAGAGAAGCATTGGCCTACAACACTTAAATCACATGGGAAGAAGTTGAAGGCATCCCTGTTACAAAAAAAAATTGTTCCCCCCTGTTTGCTACCCATCTTCTTAGTAGTTTATGTGCAATAAAGTAGTAAATCTCTGACCCTCCTGACGTACCTCACTCCCTGACCTGCTGGAAAATATAAAAGTGGTCACTTTGGCCTATCCCTTTCCATAAAAACATTGTTGAAACCCCTCAGACTTCCATCTTCCTCATCCATCCTACAACACTTACCAAATATCATTGGTGGTCTAGTAGGGGTATAAGCACTTCCCAGTCGCTCCAGCCCCAGCAGCACCTTTTTTCAAAATGGTACCGACTTGCCCTAGAACTGAGTAAAGACATCTCCCTAGGAAGCAGCATTCATCATTTTCTGGTGCCATTAGAGAGATTACACTACACATTGATCATGGCTGCTCCCTAGTAGTGAGTCACTATGTACTGCTAGGTGGCAAGCAATGCCATTTTCAAAAATTATTCCAGTAGGCAGAAAGCCTAGGACGTTCTCCTGTCCCCCACTGAACCAACTGTGGTGGAAGGTGGTGGCAGCAGCAACAGCAGCAATTCTTACTCTATGGTATCAACCTGCAACAAATAACATCAGAGGAATTCTCTTAGTGAGAGGAGTGAGATTTCAGACATTGCCAAGACTACCAGCTATGATGGATACCCATGTATGCATCAGATGAAGTGGATAACTGACTAAAATTCACTCTACATAGTAATTAAGAATCAGTCACTTGAAGCAAAATTCCCATCCAGCAAAGTATCCTCCAGGATCTTGGAAGTCTATACAGTAGTTACAACATGACAGATAAAATTAAAGTAAGCATGTAAAATTACAAAACATTTGTCACTTTGTTTAGCCTGTATGCCTAGAACGTGATCAAAACTTAATTTGAGAACCATATAATCCTTAAGGGATGGCTGGGTGATGAAAACTGGAGAAATAGCCATACATTATCTGTGTCTTTCTATCCTGTTCTTCTGCTTGTTATTAATTGAATTGTTTCCATATTTTTCTTTATTGTAAACTCCTTAGATATGGAGGATATGGATCGATAGCATGGAATGCATTGGGGGGGAGAAGGCCTGTCATTCTCAGCATACGGCCCTGTAGGCAAGAGGGAGTAGGCTTCCCTCCTGCCGATTTTACATTGGAAGGTACTGGGGTGTCAGGTGATGTGGCCTGTCGGTTGGTGATGGGTGATGTGGGGGGGGGGGGGGGTTTGCCTGATGATGGGTGGTGTCAGGTGATTGGGAGGGTGTTGCCTGATGTTGGGGCTGTCAGGTGATGTGGAGGGAGTTTTGCCTCATGTCAGGTGGTGTCGGTTGAAGTGGGGGTGTTGCCTGATGTGGGGGTTCCAGGAATGTTGGGGGATGTGGGGGATGTTGGGGGAAGGGGTGTAGGGCTCCAGCTGATCCAGGCAGTGGGAATTCCCATCAGCTGAGCCGGCAGAAATCCTCAAAACCAGCTTAGCTGATGGGAATTCCCCTGCCGCAATCAAATAAGGTAGTTGGGTTCGTCTACAAAACTTGCTTTTGTGTGGTTTTCATGTGGATGTTTTTATTTTTGAAAATGGCCAAAAAAGGTAGACGTCCTAAGGACAAAACATCTACATAGGTTATTTTCAAAAATAAAAGATAGAAATTTGGCAGCTTTGAAAATGGACATTTTTTTCTACTGGGTTTGTGGACGTCTTACCCAAAACGTCCAACCTCAGACTTCAGACATCCTATCGAAAATGCTCCTTCACGTATCCCTCATGGACTATCTTTCTTTTACCAAAGTGTTTCAAGCAAAGTATTAGTGAGTTTTCAGTCCTGATTTGAATTTATGCATGGAATTTATTTTTTTTGTTGTTCAATGTTTTTATTATTTTATAGTAGCAAACAATAAGAAAAGTTATACAACAACACTAACATGAGTTTGCTTTCAACTCTATCCTGTCTAAACATCATATCACTCTTTTCCAATCTCTAATTATGATCGCTATCAAATCCATATTAAATGATTGGAAACATCCTGACAAACTCATTTGCAGCATGGTGGAATCTTCTCTGTATTATATTGCAATACGAGGGCATAACTGCCAAAAGGATGCATAGATATCACAAATTTATGCTGATATGGGAACTAATAATTATCTACTGTAATTCACATCTGACTTCTCCTTTATCTCAACTGTTCCCCTCTATTAAATTCATTCTTCATGATGTATCTCATATTTTTGTGACAAAATGTGACATAATACTGCCCACCTATATATTGCTGATGCATAGAATTTATTAAGAACATAAGATTTGCCGCTGCTGGGTTAGAACAGTGGTCCATCATGCCCAGCAGTCCGCTCACGCAGCAGCCCTTAGGTGAAAGACCAGTGCCCTATTTGAGTCTATCCTTACTTACGTATGTTCTGTTCCAGTAGGAACTTATCCAACCTTGTCTTGAATCCCTGAAGGGTGCTTTCCCCTATAACAGCCTCTGGGAGACGTTCCAGACCTTCATCACTCTCTGCATGCATATATAGTATAGGAGGGAAAATTATTTCACAAAATGGGACCACGAGTTGAGTGCCGCAGGGTTCAGTGCTTGGTCCCATGCTCTTCAACATATTTATAAACGATCTGGAAACTGGTACGACGAGTGAGGTGATTAAATTTGCAAACGACACAGTTATTCAGAGTAGTGAAGATGCAGGAGGATTGCAAAGACCTGCAACGTGACATAAACATGCTCGAGAAATGGGCCGCGACATGGCAAATGAGGTTCAATGTGGATAAGTGTAAGGTGATGCATGTTGATAAAAAAATCTTATAAACGAATACAGGATGTCCAGTGCAGTACTTGGAGACACCCCTCCAGGAAAGAGACTTGGAAGTAGTGGTCGACAAGTCGATGAAGTCATCCGTGAAATGTGTGGTGGCACCAAAAAGGGTGAACCAGATCGGAGAAGGTTATCATGCTGTTGTACCGAGCCATGGTATGCCCTCACATGGAATACTGCATCCAGTACTGGTCGCCGTACAGGAAGAAGGACACAGTACTACTCAAAAGGGTCCAGAAAGAGTGACTAAAATGGTTAAGGGGCTGGAGGAGTTGCCATACAGCGAGAGATTAGAGAAACAGGGCCTCTTCTCCCTTGAAAAGAGGAGACTGAGAGGGGACATGATCGAAACATTCAAGATAATGAAGGGAATAGACTTAGTAGATAAAGACAGGTTGTTCACCCTCTCCAAGGTAGAGAGAACAAGAGGGCACTCTCTAAAGCTAAAAGGGGATAGATTCCGTACAAACGTAAGGAAGTTCTTCTTCACCCAGAGAGTGATAGAAAACTGGAATGCTCTTCCGGAGGCTGTTATAGGGGAAAACACCCTCCAGGGATTCAAGACAAAGTTAGACAAGATCCTGCTGAACTTGAACGTATGCAGGTAAGGCTAGTCTCAGTTAAGGCACTGGTCTTTGACCTAAGGGCCGCCGCGTAAGCGGACTGCTGGGCACGATGGACCACTGGTTTGACCCAGCAGCGGCAATTCTTATGTTCTTATGTTCACTACGTTGAAAATGGCATCACAGATATTGTCTAACTGAACATAATGAAAAAAAAAAAATGAACCACTAAAAGGTTTTGCTAGGCTGAGCATAGCATTGCATTGCACTCTTATCTTATGTGTTAATGAAAGGATTGGAATGGTATTCTTGCAGATATTGAGAGCCAATATTCTTTTTTGAGGAGTGTTATGAGCATGATCACTTTTCTTAGTACCCTTAACAACATTTTGGATTATTTATTTTAAAAATTTATGGCCTCCTTTTATCAAGCTGAATTAGGGTTTTTTGTCTCGCCAGCTCCAATGCTTATAGGAATTCTATGAGTGTCTGAGCTTTTACTGTTGCAGCTGGCGATAAAATACCCTAATGCAGCTTAGTAAAAGGGGGTCTATATTCTACCTAATAACTAACCCCCCCTTTTAACAAAAAAAAAAGTAGTGCGGTTTTTAGCACCAGCCACAGCTATAACAGCTCTGATACTCATAGAATCCCTATGAACATCAGAGCTGTTACTGCCGTGGTCAACAAACAGCGTTCCCGCTAAGCTGCGCTGGGGTGCGCTGGCGCTCAAAATATTACCTCGCAGCGCACAAGTTTCTCGTCACAGCGCACACAGTGTAGAGCACAGTTCTTCAACCGCCGGTCCGCAAACAAAATCTTGCCGGTCCGCGAAGGATTCGGTCCCCGCCGCAACGAAAGGCCGGCGTCAGCTGACTTGCAACTTCCTGTTGTAGTCGCTGTGCCGGGACTCCTGCCTTCGCCGGGACTCCTGCCTTCCACCGCGTTTGCCTCCTGCCTTGTCTCCGCACCTCCAGACCAGCAGCGGCAGCTGTGTATGCTTTTACCTTCGGCACAGAGCTGCCCCTAATCAATAGTTTAGCGCGGTTTCATAAGGCAGCCTCGGGGCCTTTGCTAGGCCGGCCCACATCGCATCATCGAAGCGGGCCGGCTATCAAAGGCCCCGAGGCTGCCTCATGAAACCGCGCTAAACTATTGATTAGGGGCAGCTCTGTGCCGAAGTTAAAAGCATACAGAGCTGCCGCTGCTGGTCTGAACTCTTGGGCCGCTGAAGGAGGGCAAAAAGCAGCTGTCCTGGAGGTTTCCCTTCCTCTCGCCTTTACAGGTTCCTTTTTTCCACCTTTTTTTTTTTCCTTCAAACGGCAACGGGCCCCAGCATCGACATCAATCAAGTAAGTTCCACTGTCAATCAAGCGGTTCTGCTCGGCCAAAGCTTCCCCTGTGACATGAGCCACCCTCAGGGGAAAGAAAGTGACCCACAAAGGTGAGGGGAAGGGGGGCAGATGATGGAAGTTGGGGGGGGGGGAGAGAGAGAGAGAGAGAGAAGGGGCAGATGATGGAATGGAGGAGATGAGAGAGAGAGAGAAGGGGACAGATGATGGAAGTGAGAAGAAGGGAGAGAGAGCAGAAGGCAGATGGATGTCAGTTGAGAAGGGAGAGCAGATGCTGAATGGAAGTGGGGAAAGAACACATACTGGATGGAAGGAGGAGATAAATAAAGGGGGAAGAAAATAGTAAGATAATGGAGGGGTGAGGGAAAGGGGTGACAAGCTGTGTGTAGACACAGTGAAAAGAGGGAAATGGGACTAAATAGTAAGAAAGAATTTAATTTAGATGGAGGCAGAAAATAGAGAAGGAAGACCAGAGAAGAAAAGGGAAGAGAGAGCAGAGAATGATCAGATCTGAGTGGAGGAAATGAGAAGAGAGATATGCTAAAAACCACAGGGGGGAGGGAAGGATAGAGATGCCAGACCATGAGGGGAACAGAAGGAAGATGATGGATGCTAGACCAAATTGGGGGGTGGGGGGGGGGCAGGAGGAGAGATGGCAGGGAAAGACAGACAGTGAATGGAAGGGGCAGATGCTGGACTGAAGAGACAGAGAAGGTTATCATGCTGCTGTACCGGGCCATGGTACGCCCTCACCTGGAGTACTGCGTCCAGCACTGGTACTTTAAGAAGGACACGGTACTACTCGAAAGGATCCAGAGAAGAGCAACTAAAATGGTTAAGGGGCTGGAGGAGTTGCCGTACAGCGAAAGATTAGAGAAACTGGGCCTCTTCTCCCTTGAGCAGAGGAGATTGAGAGGGGACATGATAGAAACATTCAAGGTACTGAAGGGAATAGACTTAGTAGCTAAGGCAGGGAGAACGAGAGGGCACTCTCTAAAGTTGAAAGGGGATAGATTCCATACAAACGTAAGGAAGTTCTGTGGTAGAAAGCAACATATTTATTTGGCTCATAACTTGCTGGCGCCCGATATTTTTAGCTCACAGTGAAAAAAGTTTGCTCACAACACCCGCCCGCTTAGAGGGAACACTGGCTGGGGGGTAAGTTGTTTGGAAATTTTTTAAATAGGTTATGTATGTTCAATGTGTTGTCTTCTTAGAACTTTGTATTATGCAGAATGATTTTTAAAATAAATAATATCAACATGGAATAACTGAGAAGATAGCCAAGTATATGTAGAGCTATTAGGACACAGGTCTGACAATTGAATGAAATATCCTTGGAAGCCACCACATGTATACCAGTAGTTACCAAACTGGCTACCTCATGTGTGTTTGAGTCCAAAATATGTGGCCTTGTCCTATGATATGGTAAACTAGAAAAAACAAGGAAGGCAACCAAGTCACATCAAGGTCTGTGAGGGGGAAGCTCAAAGTGCCTAACTTGGCTCACAACTTGCAAACCAAATATAGTGTAATATGTCAAAGAACATGTCACATTATATGATGTTATAGGGCGCTCTCAGTGTGAACCCTCAGTGATAGGAGCACAGCTCCGACACTTCACTTCTGGGCCAAGGCCATAAGCCTCCACCCGCACACCATCATCGAGCGCCCTGTGTGTGCAGAAATCAAACCAATCAACAATCAAAGTGAGTAAATGAAACTCAACACAAGCAACCTGAGCGACCCCCACACAAACCCTGCCAGCCAAACCCCCTCAAAAAACTCACGCAAAATCACAAACAAAGTCAAAAACCATACCAAAAAGTGAAAAACATGTCCAAAAGAAACAATACTTATCCAAAACTGTCACACAAACGGAAAAACCGCGCCAGGAGGAGAGGTTCAACCGCGCTGGTTTCGGGAGGAGCCCTTCTTCAGGAACCTGGCCTCCAACAGAACACAAGCAGAGAGGAAGGCTGGAAGGCGGGGTGCCCGGGAGGGAGAGCACACCGGCTAAAACAGATCCACAGGTGACATCATACACGAACCAACCAATCATACAGTGCCAGCAGTCAACACAATCAGCACCACAGAAAAGAAAAGGAGAAGAGGGAGGGAAAAGGGGAGGGAAAAAGAAACACCCACCAATAAGAGCACCGCAATCAAAAAGAGTCCCCACCCCCCCCACACACACACGCAAGCACACCACACACTGCATCCAAAATCCACTATCCAAAGGGAGCCAAAAACCCTATTAAACAATGGTATTCCATTCCACACTTTCGTTAAGGCCATTCGGCTGAACAGATTGTAATTGAAAAATCCAATATTGTTCCCTGAGATTAAGGTGAGCCTGTCGATCCCCCCTAAAGTCCCAAGGGACTTGCTCAAGCACGAACCAGGATAGATCAGTAAAACAGTGACCAAAGTCAGCACAGTGGGGTACCAGAGGGGCAGACTGAGATCCAGTACGGATCCGGCTTCTATGTTCTTGCAGTCTGACCCTGACACTTCTGCTGGTCCGTCCCACATAGCACAAACCACACGGGCAGATAATAACATAAACTACCCATTTAGAATCACACGAAGTTTGCGCTCTGAGGTGGTAAGTGCGTTGGGTCCGGGGATGTTGCCAGGTAGAAATTGACAAAGATGAATGACACATGTCACAATGTCCACATGGTTGATGTCTGCCCCCACTGTGGGCCCGACTCCTGGTAGCCAGAAGGTCCTTCAAGTTCTTAGAACGAGCAAAAGTGATACACGGGGTCTCCTTAAAAATGGTATGATGTTCCAAAACATGCCAATGTTTCCTCACAATATTAGCTATCTGGTGGGCTTGATTGGAAAATGATATGACACACACCTGTTGCTCTAGAGGTGGCCGAATGACAGGAGCCCTTAGCAATTCAGGGTTAGCATAGCGGGCTCTACGGTACGCTCTTCTAATAATCCATTCAGGATAGCCACGAGCCTTAAAGCGCAGAGACAGAGCCTTTGCCTGAGCCTTATACTCTCTCAATGATGAGCAAATCCGACGAATCCTGAGGAATTGCCCCACGGGCACCGACTGGCGCAACCAGACAGGATGGCAGCTGGTATAATGTAAATATGAAGTCCGATCCGTAGGTTTGCGAAACACAGTAGTAACCAGTTTACCCTGCTCTTTGCTAACCCTGGTATCCAGATAGGTGACACTGCTTGTATTGACCGTGGCAGTAAACTTTAAATGCCTATCAAGAGTGTTAAGCCAAGTCAAAAACTCATAAAACCTGGCCTTGGTGTCAGTCCAAATAAGGAACACATCATCAATAAAACGGAGCCATATGGCGATATGGATCATCCATACAGATGGATATAACAGACGTTCCTCAAAATTTGTGACATAAAGATTAGCCACACTGGGGGCCATGGCTGTACCCATGGCTACCCCGTGCGTTTGGAGATAAAACTCCCCACGCACTTCAAAAAAATTCTTTTGTAACACCAAGGTGGCCAATTGCATGAGGAAAGCTTTGGTTATACGATGGTGAGGCCCCGTAGATAGATGATGTTCAACAATCTTTAAGGCTTCAGTCTGAGGTATATTGCTATATAAAGCTTCCAAATCCATGGTTTTTGAAGTGCGTGGGGAGTTTTATCTCCAAACGCACGGGGTAGCCATGGGTACAGCCATGGCCCCCAGTGTGGCTAATCTTTATGTCACAAATTTTGAGGAACGTCTGTTATATCCATCTGTATGGATAATCCATATCGCCATATGGCTCCGTTTTATTGATGATGTGTTCCTTATTTGGACTGACACCAAGGCCAGGTTTTATGAGTTTTTGACTTGGCTTAACACTCTTGATAGGCATTTAAAGTTTACTGCCACGGTCAATACAAGCAGTGTCACCTATCTGGATACCAGGGTTAGCAAAGAGCAGGGTAAACTGGTTACTACTGTGTTTCGCAAACCTACGGATCGGACTTCATAGTTACATTATACCAGCTGCCATCCTGTCCGGTTGCGCCAGTCGGTGCCCGTGGGGCAATTCCTCAGGATTCGTCGGATTTGCTCATCATTGAGAGAGTATAAGGCTCAGGCAAAGGCTCTGTCTCTGCGCTTTAAGGCTCGTGGCTATCCTGAATGGATTATTAGAAGAGCGTACCGTAGAGCCCGCTATGCTAACCCTGAATTGCTAAGGGCTCCTGTCATTCGGCCACCTCTAGAGCAACAGGTGTGTGTCATATCATTTTCCAATCAAGCCCACCAGATAGCTAATATTGTGAGGAAACATTGGCATGTTTTGGGACATCATACCATTTTTAAGGAGACCCCGAGTATCGCTTTTGCTCGTTCTAAGAACTTGAAGGACCTTCTGGCTACCAGGAGTTGGGCCCACAGTGGGGGCAGACATCAACCATGTGGACATTGTGACATGTGTCATTCATCTTTGTCAATTTCTACCTGGCAACATCCCCGGACCCAACGCACTTACCACCTCAGAGCGCAAACTTCGTGTGATTCTAAATGGGTAGTTTATGTTATTATCTGCCCGTGTGGTTTGTGCTATGTGGGACGGACCAGCAGAAGTGTCAGGGTCAGACTGCAAGAACATAGAAGCCGGATCCGTACTGGATCTCAGTCTGCCCCTCTGGTACCCCACTGTGCTGACTTTGGTCACTGTTTTACTGATCTATCCTGGTTCGTGCTTGAGCAAGTCCTTTGGGACTTTAGGGGGGATCGACAGGCTCACCTTAATCTCAGGGAACAATATTGGATTTTTCAATTACAATCTGTTCAGCCGAATGGCCTTAACGAAAGTGTGGAATGGAATACCATTGTTTAATAGGGTTTTTGGCTCCCTTTGGATAGTGGATTTTGGATGCAGTGTGTGGTGTGCTTGCGTGTGTGGGGGGGGTGGGGACTCTTTTTGATTGCGGTGCTCTTATTGGTGGGTGTTTCTTTTTCCCTCCCCTTTTCCCTCCCTCTTCTCCTTCTCTTTTCTGTGGTGCTGATTGTGTTGAGTGCTGGCACTGTATGATTGGTTGGTTCGTGTATGATGTCACCTGTGGATCTGTTTTAGCCGGTGTGCTCTCCCTCCCGGGCACCCCGCCCTCCAGCCTTCCTCTCTGCTTGTGTTCTGTTGGAGGCCAGGTTCCTGAAGAAGGGCTCCTCCCGAAACCAGCGCGGTTGAACCTCTCCTCCTGGCGCGGTTTTTCCGTTTGTGTGACAGTTTTGGATAAGTATTGTTTCTTTTGGACATGTTTTTCACTTTTTGGTATGGTTTTTGACTTTGTTTGTGATTTTGCGTGAGTTTTATGAGGGGGTTTGGCTGGCAGGGTTTGTGTGGGGGTCGCTCAGGTTGCTTGTGTTGAGTTTCATTTACTCACTTTGATTGTTGATTGGTTTGATTTCTGCACACACAGGGCGCTCGATGATGGTGTGCGGGTGGAGGCTTATGGCCTTGGCCCAGAAGTGAAGTGTCGGAGCTGTGCTCCTATCACTGAGGGTTCACACTGAGAGTGCCCTATAACATCATATAATGTGACATGTTCTTTGACATATTACACTATATTTGGTTTGCAAGTTGTGAGCCAAGTTAGGCACTTTGAGCTTCCCCCTCACAGACCTTGATGTGACTTGGTTGCCTTCCTTGTTTTTTCTAGTTTAGGATTTGTTCGGCAAATTAGGAGTGTGTTGTTGTTGACTATGATATGGTAAAGCATCATCAATAAATTATGCCCTTCACACTCCTTAAAGTCTGCTTCAGTGAAAGGCAGTGTGAAAGAATTCCACAAGCAATATTCAAAAGATGTGTGAGCTACATTTGATGTATGGTATGGTATAAATAAAACACTACGGTAGAAGGACTCACCAGGGTTGCAGGATGGCCTATCTTAGGAACACCATTAGTAAAGAGGGCATATCAGTGAAGACCAGTGCTACATCAATTAGGATCCACACCTTCTCTGGTAGCATTATCCTCATTTTAAATAGAGGCCATAGTAGAAACAGGAGTGCAGGTGTGTGGAGAGGGAGAGAGTCTGCTGCAGGACAGACAGAGAAGACCAATGGCCCTTGCTGAATCCTTTTAGAGGGAAATAGATGGGTCCATGTGAATGAGAATAAATCAGAGACTATCAGCACAGGTAAAACTGGCATCTAGTCTTTTAGTCTGAAGAGATGCGGTTCATCAGAGCAGCACAGTGGTATCTGATTACTAACTGAAATCAGCAAATCTCTTTGAGGGCACATATACTGTGAAGAAGCATAATAGTATGTCCCTGGAGGTAGCCTGCATCACACTTCAATTTGAAGCTCATTGGCACATTTCACACAGACTTTTGTACACTCCGTTGATGAGGTGTGCCAATTTATACCCTTTCTGTAATTTAGTATGCATAGAAACTGAGCACCTATTGACTGAACACATATGCGTGTGATTACCGCTAATTTATGAGTGCTCTTATATAAAAAAGGAATGAATGCATGCCATCTTTCTCTAATCTGCCATCATGTCACAGAGAAGGGGAGCGGGACTGAAGAAGCCTTACTTTAACGAGTGCGAGCTGAGATTCCTCATGCTAGAACATTATGATGTGCTATATAGGGCTGCTGGGGCCAAAGTTGGTACCAATCAACATGTTTTCATCTTGAAAGGCATTTGTCAATCCTACAATACTGTATACCACTAGACAGATATAGCCCATAGAACTATCCCAACAATATCAACTATCAAAAATAGTTAAATCTTAAAAAAAATTTTAAGGACCATCAGATAGGTAAGTCATATTAGATCCTATCCTAACTACTTCTAGATCTGCTGGTGGCTCAGAGATAAAACCCACCTACTGACATACAGGTAGTCAGGGGTTCAAATCCTATATGTTACTCCTTAAATTCTGCTCTCACATTGGCCAAGCAAAACTTCTACATCTAGTTAACTAACTCTCATTCTTCCAACCCCTGCCAACTCTTTGCCACGCTGAACTTCTTCCTCAAAGCACCCCCTCCTCCAAACCCTCATTTTATCTTTCCCCAGACAATGGCTAAATTCTTCTATGACAAGAATTTGCTGAAAGGCACATCCTTCTCCCCTTTCCAACATCCATTCTCCTGTCCATTCTCCTGACCTTTCAGCTCTCACCATCCCTTCTTCCTGCACACTAACATCTCAGGTGGAACCTGCACATCCTCCTTCTCCTTCTCCACCTCCCCTTGCTCTGTCCCACCTGCTCGACCCTCCCTCAGCGCCTGCCGACTTTTCTCCCTTCTCTGAAATCACAGAGGAAGAAACTGTATAACTTCTGTCCTTGGCCAAGCCTACAATATGTCCCCTGACCCTATTCCTACCCCTCTTCTTGGCCCCATCTCTGCTATCTGTCATATCCTCAATCTATCCATTTCCACTGCAACTGTTCCTGATGCTTTCAAACATGCAGTGGTTAAGCCATGTCTCAAAAAACGCTCGCTGGACCCTACCTGCCCCCTCCAATTATCATCCTGTCTCCATTCTTCCATTCCTATGCAAGCTACTTGAGCATGCTGTCCTGCATCACTGCCTTGACTTCCTTTTAATCTTGACAGACTCTTGATCCTTTACAATCTGGCATTTGCACCCTACACTCCACAGAGACTGCCCTTACGTTCTGTTCACCGCTGCTGCCATGACTTTCTGCCATCTCTAGTTATACTTAACCCACTCCAATCAGACTTTTGCCTCCTGCACTTTATGGAAATTTACCTTGCTAAAGTCTCCTGGCTAGATCCACAGGCCTCTGTTCTATCCTCATCCTTCTTGATCTATCCGTTGTTTTTGACACTGTAGACCACTACCTTCTCCTTGATACACTGTCCTCACTTGATTTTCAGGGATCTGTTCTTTCTTGATATACCTTTAGTATATATAATGGTGGATTCTCCACCACTGCTATTCCACTATCAGTCAGGGTATCCCAAGGCTCTGCCTGGGACCTCTTCTTTTCTCCATCTATATTCATTCCCTTGGTGCTCTGATCTCTCATGGATTTCAATATCACCTCTATGCTGATGACTCTCAGATCTACCTCTCTACACTAGTAGTCTCTACAGGAATCCTGGCCTGACTCTCAGCCTGCCTGTGCAATGTTGCTGACTGGATGTTCCACAGCCACTTAAAACTAAATATGGCCATGACTGAGCTAGTTATTCTTCCACCTAAACCTACCTCTCCTCTCCCCCTCTCTCTATCTCAGTGGATAACATTCTCATCCTCCCTGTCTCGTAATCTCACAATCTTGGGGTCATCTTTGATTCCTTTTTCTATTTCTCTGCACAAATCCAATAGACCACCAAAACTTGTTTCTTTCTCTATAATATCACCAAAATCTGACCCTTTCTCTCTGAGCACACTACCAAAACCTTTATCCACACCCTTATCATCTCTCGCCTAGACTACTGCAACTTGCTTCTCACGGGTCTTCCATGTCTCTCCCCTTCAATCCAATCAAAATTCTGCTGCATGACTTTTATTTCACCAGATTCGCTATGCTCACATCACCCCTCACTTCAAGTTACTTCATTGGCTCCCTATCCATTTACACATACAGTTCAAATTCCTCTTATTGACTTACAAGTACATTCACTTTGCAGCTCCTCAATATCACTCCTCTCTTACCTCTCCCTATACTTCCTTGAGAACGCCATTCATTGGGCAAGTCTCTTTTATTTGTGCCCTTGTCTTCTGCCAACTGCAGACTATGTCCCTTTATTCTTGCTGCATCATACCCCTGAAACAGACTGTCTGAGTCAATAAGTCCAGCTCCATCCCTGGTAGTATTCAAACTGAGGGTAAAAGCCCAATTTTTCAAGGTTGCTTTCCCACTCACTTGTAAAGCACCCATGCCTGAGAAACTCCCTAACCCCCTACTTCACCTGTTTGTTTGTTTGTTTGATTAGATTGTAAGCTATACTAAGCAGGGACAATCTTTTAAATTTTTTTTTGTATAGCACTGTGTATGTCTAGCAGGGCTATAGAAATGATAAGTAGTAATAGTAGTAGTTTAGCCTCAACCAGTTCTTGTGATCTTTATAACAATTTTCAAACTTTCACAATTATTTCATCTACTTTTAGCTTATGGGTTTTACACAAATTTCTCAAAGGAAAAATTTGCATATCTTATTTCTCTTTGATACATCACCAGGACTGGATGGTATACATCCCAAGGTACTAAAAGAACTCAGTAATGAAATTGTTGACCTGCTGTTAGTGATATATAACTTGTCACTAAAATCGTCTGTAGTACCTGAAGTTTGGAGGGTTGCCAATTTTACACCGATTTTTAAAAAGGTTCCAGGGGAGATCCGGGAAATTACAGACCGGTAAACCTGACTTCAATGCCGGGCAAAATGGTGGAAACAATTTTTTTTTTTTTTAATTCTTTATTTATCATTTTAAGATATTTAACAAAATCAAAACATTTTGTACAGAAAGATTGTCAGATCAAACACAAAATAATAAGAAATAATTTACATAATATTGAAAAATTCTAATCATACAATCTCAAGTCCTCTATAATGTGATCCAAGATTTAAATGAGTGAACTTAAGGAAATCAATTTATTAATAAATTCTATACAAAAGAAAAGGTATCGTGTGACTGGATTAAGGAGTTTATTCTATTATCAAATCCAATTGTTGTTACTATTATATTGTTGTTATTGTTGTTGTTGTTCCTTCTTTTTCCAAACGTTTCAGTGTCAGAAAAGCTGTAAGTTGAACTGGTTCAAAAAACACATATTTATTATCTCGATACCTTATTATGCATTTACATGGGAAACGTAAAAAGAAAATACCACCCAGCTGTGTAACTCTTGCTTTCATCATAAGAAATTGACGCCTGCGGTTCTGAGTTTCTCTACTAACGTCTGGAAACATTTGAATTTTCAAACCCAAAAATTCTTTATTCTTGTTCTTAAAGAACATTTTTAGAATCCAATCCTTGTCTGGCAACAACGCCACAGATAGTAAAAGAGTTGCTGGTTTAGCCAAATCTTTATCTGATGTTTCCAGGATTGCTGTCAAATCTTGTTGAAGGTCTTGTATTTCCTGTTTCTTATCCTACGATTGTTGATCCCTTGCTTTAATAGGCAAATAGTATACTCGAGTGAGAGGAGGCAATGATTCCTCAGGAATATTAAGTATCTCCATAAAATACCTTTTTATCATCTCTCTCGGGTTTGTAGATAGGATTTTAGGAAAATTCAGCAATCGTAGGTTATTAGTCCGATAGTTGTTTTCCATAGTTTCTAATTTTCTTCTAATAATTTGATTATCTTTTATTATTGTAGATTGAACTTGTTTGATCATTTTTACTTCATTTTCAATTTCTCCCACTTTTTCTTTAATATTAGAAATTTCCTGTTTATTTTCCTCTATTGTCTGTTTTTGAATTTTTATATTCCTTTCCCCTTCTTTAATTTGTTTAGTTAGTGAGTCTCCCAGTTTGGAAACTAAGTCCCAAATTGAGTCAAGAGTCATTTCAGCTGGTTTTTCATGTTTAAAGAAAGTCTCATGTAAAGTTTGGAAAGGCTCACCTTGACAGCCTTCTGTCTGTTGGTCTGGATTTTCTCCTCCCTCTGCTCTATCCGCTGGAACTATCTCTGGGCTTAACAAAGCCATAGAGACTTCCCCTTGCTGGCTCCCCAGTGTTACAGCCTCTCGGTCAGGGAGTGCTGCAGCTTCTGGCCCACTCCTTTCGCATGGGGAGCTCGCACTCAGCGGTGGGGGAGGTGGATTCCTCTGGTCGGGGCTCAGCGTAGTATCCAGCCCTAGGACTTCCGGTCCGGCATCACTCCACGTCGCAGAGTCCAATGGGCGACTCCCCGACGCCACTGACTCCCTCTGAAGACGCTGAAGAAAATGTTCAATTGAAGCGAGAGGGGGGTGTTCAAGGCGCCGCGAGGCTGCAGCGGCGCTCTTACCCCGTCTCTTCGGCATCGCGACCGACAAGAAATCCAATCGCTGAAGAAAATGAAAAGCGGTAATTCCCACAGCGTCTCACCAGACACCGGTACGAATCGCCATCTTGGAT
Organism: Geotrypetes seraphini; assembly: GCF_902459505.1. Lineage (NCBI taxonomy): Eukaryota > Metazoa > Chordata > Amphibia > Gymnophiona > Dermophiidae > Geotrypetes > Geotrypetes seraphini. The sequence goes on from NC_047087.1 coordinate 257,889,090, forward strand.
GTACGAATCGCCATCTGGTGGAAACAATTATAAAGAATAAAATTGTGGAACACGTAGACAAACATGATTTAATGAGACAGAATCAACATGGTTCAGCTGAGGGAGATCTTGCCTCACAAATTTGCCTCACTTGGTGTAAATAAGGTGTAAATAAGGTGTAATAAGGTGTAATAAGGTGTAAATAAACATGTGGATAAAGGTGAGCCGGTTGATGTAGTATATCTAGATTTTCAGAAAGCTTTTGACAAAGTTTCTCATGAAAGGCTCCTGAGAAAATTAAAGAGTCGTGGGATAGGTGGCAAAGATCAGTTGTGAATTAGGAATTGGTTATCGGATAGAAAACGGAGGGTAGGGTTAAATGGTCATTTTTCTCAATGGAGGAGAGTAAACAGTAAAGTGCCGCAGGGATCTGTACTGGGATGAGTGCTATTTAACTTATTTTTAAATGATCTGAAAATTGGAACAACGAGTGAGGTAATTAAATTTGCAGATGACACTAAACTGTTCAAAGTTGTTATGTTTAAATATTTTTATTAAAGTTTTCAAGAAAAAGGTGCAAGTAAAAGAAGATAGCAGGGTAATCCAGAAACTCTCACATGTGCACAACTCAAACTCCCACCATACCACCGCCCACACCCTCCCCCCTCCTACCAACAACAATAGTGTCAACATCCAACATTCTGACAAGTGGCGTGTGGCCCCCTTCACAAGTTCAATAATCTTCCACGGGCCCGGGGTGTAAGGTCCATTCAAATATGTTCCCAAATCTGACAGAAGTGGCGACCCTGGCCCTGTCTCCGCTCCAAAGAGGCTTGCACTATCATCAAAGATCTCCATTGATTGTAAGTCGGTGGATCCTGTGATATCCAGTTTGGCAAAATGGCTTTCTTTCCCAAAAGCACAGTCTGCGCTACAAAAGCTGTCATCCCTTTCAATTTCAGTGTAGCAATAGTATAATAACCAAATATGGCTCTGGGCGTAGGTGGCCAATGTCTGCCCCAGAGGGATGTGATATAGTTGCCCAGATCACGCCAGAAATGGAGAATTAAAGGACCAAAGCATGTGTCCCAAGGAAGCATGAGCCTGTGTGCACTTGGGGCAATTATGAGTAAGAGTGATTCCCATCCGAGCTGCCCTTTCAGGGGGAATGTATAGCTGCAGAACCACCTTCAACTGTAATTCCCAGTGAGTAACATTGGCAGACACTCTCTTGATAGTTTTTAGCACCTGTTGTATCTGTTGAGCTGTCAAAGAGCACTGCAGGTCTTCCGCCCAAGAGGCCGACAAAATATCCAGATTAGGTCCCACTTGACAATCCCGGAGGTCCATTAAATGAAATTTAAGAGGGATCCTCTGTTTAGCTGATAGACTATAGAGCTCAGAAAGTGCTTCACGACTGTCTTCCTTAAGATGTTCTACTGGCAAAGACTGAACATATTGTCATAGCTGGTAATAAGCAAATATGTCTGTAGCTGGTAAGTCAAACGTATGACATAAAATTGTAAAGGAAGCCAAGATTCCATCCTCTGAGTATAACTGAAATAAATATCGGAGGCCCTGTACAGCCCATCGTTGAAATGAAACATTTTGCAGTCCCGGCAAAAATGCACCATTGCCCTGAATAGGTAAATACAGAGAAACCACAGATGACAGTTTAGCACTTTTACAAATCCACCACCACGTCCGCTTAGCCGGAGCAAAAATAGGGTAATTTGCTACTACCAGGCGGAGCAACGGGTCAGTAGCATGTAACATATAACTAATATGGTAAGGGACCAATAATGACAGTTCTATTGAAGTTGCTGAAAAATAAGAAGTGCCTCTGAACCAATCATTAATGTGTCTCATCTGGCAGGCCAAGGCATACCAGCGAATATCCTGGATGCACATTCGAGAAAGTGTCATGCGAGGGCGATGTCCCCCCCATATAAAACGTTGTAATCCCTTAGTAAGATTGGTGTTATGGGTACGGGATAATAAAGGAAGTACCTGTAATTGATACAACCATTTGGGAAAAAGCACCATATTATACAGGGCTACCTGTCCCGCCACTGAAAGGGGAAATATGAACCAATTTTGAAAGCGTTGTAACGTATCAAGCAGTAAAGGGGCGATGTTATACTTGTAAAGGGTCTTAAGATCCCTAAGGATCAATACCCCCAGATATTTGATCGAGGACATAGCCCACATAAAATGAAACTCCCCCACCCAAGCCTGTTGCAGGGCGAGCGGGCTAGCCAAAGCAGTGGATTTCCTATAATTTAAGGTGAACCCCGAATAAAATCGGAATTCCTCCAGAGCTTGAAATAGATGGGAATGGAATGACTTGGTCTAGTTAACGTGAATAACAGATCATCTGTGAAAGCTAAAACCTTCACAGACATCCCAGAAAAATCCACTCCGAGAATATCCCCGTCCTGTGAAACAGTGCGGAGAAAAGGTTCCAAATAAAGTAAAAATAACAAAGGGGACAAGGGAAACCTGTCTAGTGCCTCTCTCTATGGGGAATGGGTCAGTGATTATGTCATTAACCAGGAAACGTGCCTTCGGATTCATGTATAAAGACTGTAGCACCCTAGCATACCAACCATTCAATCTGATGTAATCAAGCACCTCAAATAAATATGTCCAGTCTACTTGGTCGAAGGTTTGTGTGGCATCTAAACTAAATAACAACATTGGTATGTCTTGAGCCTGCGTATGTGCCAGAGTTAGTATCGCCTTACGGACATTATGGACTGCCTGTCTATCTCTCACAAATCCCACCTGATCCAGGGCAATGAGATTGGGAAGGAAGAGTTCTAATCGATCTGCGAGTATTTTGGACAATATTTTGATATCCACATCCAGAAGCGATATAGGTCTATAGAATTCAGGAGCCATTCCCTCCCTCCCAGGCTTCAAGATTAAAGTGACTAAGGCCTCATTGGCTGCCTCCAGAAATCTCCCTCCTTCAACTGCCTGATCATAGTATTCACTTAACGGGGGCTCAATCTGGGGGTGCTAATAACTTATAAAATTCGGCAGTGAAGCCATCCGGCCCTGGAGCCGAATAATTCCTTTGGGTCTGAATGGCTTTCTGTAATTCTTTAATAATAATTGGTGCATTCAAAGACTGCACATCCCGCTCTAGCAATTTAGGAAGGCCGGAATCCTCCAAATAATCCAGAATGGGAGGCCCTGTCCCCGAGTCCCGCTGATTATAGATACCCCTAAAGTAGTCACAGAATAATCACACTATCTGGTCAGTAGAATGTTGTAACCCAGGCCATCTCTAAGACCAAAGACAAAGTGCTGTCCCAGTGCTTATTTGGTCAAACGTGCCAACAATTTCCCCGATCGGTTCCCATAATGATGATATTGAAACTTCTGGTAAAACAACATCTTAACTGTGCGCTCATGTATAAATGAATTTAAGGCCGTCTCTACCGAAATGAGGTGTTCCTTGTTAGCACGGGATGGCTGTTGAGTATATTGGCGTTTAGCTACAGCTAATTCTCGTTCCAAACGAACTATGCCTATAGACAAGCGTCTATTGCGATCGATAACATATGCAATACAATCTCCTCTAAGAACCACCTTAGCAGTGTTCCAGAATAGTATGGGATCTTGCCGGTGCTGATCATTAAACTCTGAAAACTCTTCCCATTTAGTTGTCAAGTATTTTTGAAATTGATCATCCCGATACAAGTAGCTAGGAAAACGCCAATGTATCGGGCCCCGCAATCCGAAGCCCACATTCACATCTATCCAAATCAATACGTGATCAGATATCGCCGCGGGGCCAATAACCACAGAGTTTATATTAAGAAAGGCCCTGCTGGTGGAGAGAATATAATCTATTCTGGAAAGTGTGACATGTGCCTGCGACCTATGTGTATAGTCTTTTTCTGACGAGTGTAGTAGTCGCCACGGATTGACCAGGTCCAATGTTGCACAAAAATATAGGATACCTCGCGTCTGGCTCACCCCCGTGGACATCCCCGGAGAGGATCGGTCACTATTCGGGTCCAGGACTTGATTATAGTCTCCCGCCAGAAAAATGTTATCTGTCACCCGTTCAAGCAACATTTCTGTAATTCGTTCAAAAAAGGAGTGATCATAAACGTTGGTTGCGTATACAGTCTCTTCTATTGTTAACCGCACTGAACTTCCATGGTATTGCGGGATACAAGAATAAAGTTATTATTATTATTATTATTATTAAAAGGTAGAACGAATACGTTCCCATCGTCAAATGAAGCAGTAAATATCTACCCTGTGGATCACTTTCTACAACTTGGGCTAAAAAGGGTAAAGACTTGCGAATTAAAATTGCTATTCCCGCTCTCTTCTGTGGGGATGAAGCTGCATATATTGAGCCCACCCAAGATCTCTTCAATTTGGAATGTTTTAGATCAGTCAGGCGGGTTTCTTGCAGGCAGACTATATCTTCCTTGTGACGCTTCAACTGAGTCAATATTTTAGTTCTTTTAATAGGGGAAATAATACCCGATACATTTCAGGATACGATTCTTAAATTAGTAGTCATAGCTTAATTAGAGTATAAAATACCTAGTCAAACAATAGCAACTGCCATATAGGTGATCCATCCCGGGTTCCCAGCCTAACCCAGATGGCAAAAGTATGAGTGATACCCATAGTCTCCCAACCTCCATTGCAGTGAAAATTGACCATCTAACATCAGTACCAGGTCCCTTTGGGCCACTTTTCCTAAGATAGGTCACACACCACCACACAAACAAAATGCTCAAACCCTCTCCCACCCCACACCCACCATCCACTCCCACCCTCCCTCCCATTTCTCAAACCCACATTCCTAAATTGTCACAGCTATAGACACCACTCCAAGTGGGTCTACAGTTGTGTAAGATCACGAGTCGGTGCCTCCCCGAGCCCCGAGTCCCCTTCATATCTAAATATAGGGTATACCCCTACTGCTCCGGCTCCACTGCCGGAGCAAGGAATAGGCACTGAACTATATTCCTTCATCCAAACCATTACAAGTAGCATAATAGGCAAATGTATACAAAGGAAAAACTGCAGATCCAAGTAAAAATGCCTATGCATTAAGGAAGGCTGTGTGGCTGAAGCCCCCCCAATAACCATAAGTCCAGAAGCCACACTGCAACAATACTAAACATTAGACAACAGTGCCAACTGGTAACCAAATTATATCACCCAACACTGTCAATTGGGATCCTGAGGATGTAATAAATAGTTTGCTGCCTCCAGAGATGAATCAAAGGCATGCCACTGGCCTTGATAATGTAGGCGCAGAATAGCTGGGTAGGTAAACATAAACCGTATCTTTTTATCTGCCAAGATAGAGCAGAGTGGGAAAAACAATTTTCTTTTCTCGGTCAACACCGCGGAGTAATCCTGAAAGATGCGCACTTCTGATCCGTCATATTTCAAGGAATCACGAAGCTGCTTGTACTGTCGCAGTATTTCAACTTTATGATTACAATTAAGCAGTTTAACGATGACCATCCTCAGACATGTCTCTCGAGTCTGTTCTCTGCCCATACGATGTGCCCGCTCCAGGCAAATAGGGCCTATTCTGTCCCCCATGGGGAAAGTTGCATCCAGCCACAGTTCCATGGACTGCAGTAAGGAGGACCCTGACACCATCTCTGGTATGCCCAGAAAGCGAAGATTAGACCTGCAGGAACAATTTTCCAGATCTTCACTCCGCTCTGCTTGTGCACGGATAAGTGCCCACAGGTCTTGCAAGGTTTTATCCTGATCTCCATGAGTGTCTTCCAATTTAGGCACGCGGGCCTCTACTTCTGTGGTGCGGCAGTTAGTGTCCACTAGCATGTTTTCTAGCCACTGTAGTTGGCCGGAAAGCCGCTCTATACCTGGTTGCACCGCCATGGTGACTGCCTGTGTGATGTCCCGTAGCGCTTCAGGCGCAAGCTGAGTGACCGCAGCTGAAGTTCCCGGCGTCATTTTTTCGGCCCCCGGCGGTTGCCGTTTGCAATCTTTTTTAGTATTGCACGTGGCCATCTGCGGCACCGGGGACACGAGAAATCTGTCCATGCGGCTCAAAATAAGTAAAATTACCTCCCGGCTAGCTCGAATCAAGTCTGGGCAGCTGTGTGAAATGCAGAGCGACTCGAGGCCCAGGAGCTCAGGCAGCACACGTCTGCCTCAGCCTACTGCATCACGTGATCCCCACTGTTCAAAGTTGTTAAAACGCATGCAGATTGTGAAAAATTGCAGGCAGACCTTAGGAAATTGGAAGACTGGACATCCAAATGGCAGATGAAATTTAATGTGGACAAATGCAAAGTGATGCACATTGGGAAGAATAACCCAAATCAAGTTACTGGATGTTAGGGTCTACTTTGGGGGTTAGCGCCCAAGAAAAGGATCTGGGTGTCATTGTAGACAATACGATGAAACCTTCCACCCAATGTGCGGCGGTGGCCAAAAAAGCAAACAAGATGCTAGGAATTATTTTTAAAAAGGATGGTTAACAAGACTAAGAATGTTATAATGTCTTTGTATCGCTGTACGATGCAACCTCACCTAGAGTATTGCGGTCAATTCTGGTTTCCTTATCTCAAGAAAGATATAGTGGCACTAGAAAAGGTTCAAAGAAGAGCGACCAAGATGATAAGGGGATGTAACTCCTCTCATATGAGGAAAAGAGCTTGGAAAAGAGACATGATTGAAGTCTACAAAATCCTGAGTGGAGTAGAATGGGTATAAGTGGATCGATTTTTTACTCCGTCAAAAATTACAAAGACTAGGAGACGCTCAATGAAGTTACAGGGAAATACTTTTAAAACCAATAGGAGGATTTTTTTTTCATTCAGAGAATAGGTGAGCTCTGGAACGCGTTGCCAGAGGTTGTGGTAAGAGTAGATAGCGTAGCTGGTTTTAAGAAAGGTTTGGACAATTTCCTGGAGGCAAAGTTCTTAGTCAGTTATTGAGACAAAAAATGGGGGAAGTCTCTGGATCAGTAACATTTTGCCTGTTTGTGGATTGGTAACATGGAAAATTGCTACTCCTAGGGTTTTTGCCAGGTACTAGTGACCTAGATTGGCCACCATGAGAATGGGCTACTGGGCTTGATAGACCATTGGTCTAACCCAGTAAGGCTATTCTTATGTTCTTAAATATGGACACCTACACCTGCTTTTTGAATATATAGAAGTTTACTTGAAAATGTAATCTACTCACATAGGAGCTCTTTTACAAAAGAGCATTAAACCCTTAATACATGGTTATTCCACACAAACAGGCTACAGCAGACATACATTAAGGCCCAGATCCTAAAAAGCAGATGCTTAGCAGCGACGAACATCAAAAGAAGCATGGCTACGGGCAGGGTTGACATTCAGCACTACTAAGCGTAATTCTATGATGAAGATAGGCACCGGAAATGTGGGCCTGTAAAACCATGGCCTACATTTCCAGTGCCTACCTTCAATGCAGGCTGTGATTCTGAAAACTGACATCATCTGAGTGGCACGCAACTGTCGCCAATGTTTCAAGCACCTGCCAATTATGGTGGCACTTTCAGAAACCGGGTCTAAGTGTTTTGCAACATTTTGCCTGTTTGTGTGCACTAACATGCGTGTTATCAATTTTTGGAAAATAGTTTTAGGAAGAAATGTGGCATGGACAGGGAATGGGTTATCCAGCTAGCACATTATGATTAGTTCCTGCTAAATAGATAGTGCAGCATTAACGTGGGAATGTTTACAGTCTCCTTTGCTCCCATTAGCATGTGACATTAATTTTTTTTAAATTTTGAAAATGCTTTCATCATCCCGCATTAGATTTGAAGTTTATGAGTAGGAAGATCCCACATTAAGCAGCGTTAACTCCAAATCTTAACACATTTTAGTAAGAAGGCCCCATAATTTTCCTCCTCAACCTAAATGCACCCCCTGGAAATGCCTCCTTCCAGTGAGGGAAGGCCATTTTGAAACAGCCTATTTGCACAGGTGAATGTGTTTTTGTTCATGGAAATTGCATTGCAAATTGTCCTATTACGATAAATTTGTCCTGATAAATAATTTGCTACATTCAACAGGTAGATTAGTCAATTTCCATTTGTTGACTGTGCTTCCTATTAGAGAATGACACAGGGACAATTTTTTCCCTGTCCCTGCGGGAACTCATTTTCTCATCCCCGCAAGTTCTTTTCCTGTCCCTGCCCTATTCCTGGAAGCTCTGTCTTAACCACACAAGCCTCGAGCACTTATGATTTTAAAGTGTTTGAGGCTTGTGTAGATGAGGATGGAGCTTGCAGGAATGGTGCAAGGACAGGAATAGAACTCGCTGGGAAAGGACGGGACAATGAGTTCCCGCGGGAACGGGGAAAAATTTGTTTCCGTGTCATTTTCTACTTCCTACATCAGGTTTCTCTGTACTCACAGTTTTAATAAACCAATCTGTAGTATGAAACATGAGAACATCATATTTTAAAATCAGGTCCAAACTATAATACAATTTTTCAAGTGATGCAACTATTAGAATTTTATGCTTAGGGGATTTTGTGCCTCCTCTGAACAGATTGTGTGCTATATACTAGATCTGTGCCATGTGAAATGTCTGACATATTTAACACTGAATCTTGTGAACAAATTAACAGAATGTCATAAGCCTTGCCAGTATTCTCTGCTTTAGTCTTTTCCTTGATGAGTTCTTGCCAAAAAACTGTTTAATTTTCTATAAATGCTCTATTTGTAATAAAAATTTTACAGATGATCAATTAAAGTAAACAGTCAAAATGAACCTAATTAAACAGAAAATAAAACAATATTAAAACAGCAAACAACATTAACACTATCTCATATTTGTTTTGGATTACGGTATGAAATATTCATGCTTTAGTGGTCTGTAAATCCCTCACATAAACCTGTGTAAAATATTAAAATTACAAATTAAAAAAAAAAATCAGTACTACAATTGGCTTTTTTTTTTTACATAAATTACTGTACTACAAGTGAAATTTACAGTGTAGATTTGCACTGCTGCAATTGCATTGTTAATTGTTTTTTAACCAGATGAAATTGTTAAAGCCCAGCTGCCAAACAAAAGAGATATTTTTAAGTTCAAGTTCAATTTATTTAATATACCGCAACTATAAAACCAGGGTTAAAATCTAAGCGGTTTACAAAGTCTTATATAAAGGAGGGTCAAAAAACAAACTAATCCCAATACAAGTGCAAAAACAACAAACATCAGATAAGAACATGAGGAGCGAATGAGGGGTGAATTACAATGAAATCTGAGGTGTGGAAAAGGGAAAAGGATAAAACATAAGGGGGTCCTTTTACTAAGGCAGGCTAGCCGTTTTAGCCCGCGCTAAGTGCTAACACACCCATTAGCGTTTACCGCAAGCTAATATTTAGCATTTTTAAAGAATCTAATCATCCCTACTATGATAAATAAAGAGGTGATCAGGAGCCATGTTTAATTTTGAAGATGATATCAAATCATTATCAAAGTACAGACCAAGTTTTTTAATGTTTCCACCCAAGTTAAGGGACAATTGAGTATATTAAATGGAAGACACCAAAATGTTAAAGGTATTTACTCTGTTTTCTCCCAATTTACCCTGTAACCAGAAATTTGGGAAAATAGGACAATTATTTTGACAAGCTTCATTATAGAATTTTGTGGATTAAATCTAGAGAGTTGAATTATAGTTTGAATTATAAACCATTAATTTGTATGCCTTTAATTTGAGAAGAATTTCTAATAGCAGTCAGAAAGGGTTCTAAGGCTAGATAAAGAGTAAAGGAGACATGGAGCAATTTTGCATGCACTGCTTTCGTTGTATGCTAATAGATATTCGCCTGGGAAATTCCTTCAAAAATGCTAAGATAGCTGTTAAAACTTGGCTTTTTAGTTGTACTTTAGATCTTAACTAAATACAGCTTTAAGATTGTTTTTTCTGGTATCAGTTTTTTCCTTTAACAGTTTTAATTTTATTTGCACCACTTCCTTGTATGTTCCATTTTCTTATGTTATTACTATGTTGTTCCAGTTTGTTTGTAAACTGCTCTGATAATAATTTGAAGTGTGGTTTATCAAATCTTGGAAATAAACATTCAGAATGTTTCTGGAAAAAGTGCATGCGCTAAAAAGGCTAGGGGGCCTTAGTAAAAGGACCCCAAGGCTAGGGAGTAAAGGAATCCCTATTTATTTTGGTTTATTTTATTATTATTTTTTAATCTGCTCTGTCAGATTCTAAATAGAAGGCCTGCGAGAACACGGTGTGGTAAAGTACAATTAATCTGATTTATTTTTGTTTTATTTCTGATCAGATAACTTTCTCCCACTCCTTTGGGCTTTCAGCAGAGAACTGGCTCCTGTCATGAAGCTGCTACATCATACGTAAACCTTCATTTGCAACTATATTCTTGTTTCCCTTTTTTTTTTCAGCCTCTCCCTTTCTTTGTAGCCCAGTTGTTACAGCGACAGTCCTTCAGCCAGGACCCACAAGCTACGGTTTATTTATTATGTATTTATTTATCTATTCCAAATATACCTGGGGCAATGGAGGATTACGTAACTTGCCCAGGGTCACAAGGAGCAGCAGTTCACTCCAAAACAAGATATACTGTTCGTGCACCTTGAGTCTGATCATTAGGTGTCACCATAACACCATAATGCCTGGAAGTTTTTCCCCACCTTGTCTTCTCTGTGCTAAGAACGTTGCCTTCCACAGAATTTCTGGCATTGGCCAATACAGGGAAAAGCCCAACCAATCATTTCTTTTATTGATCAGAAGGGATATTCTTCTTTTATCACCCTCTTGAGATCATGAATCTTGCAAGATAAAAGGAAGAACACTGTTGTAAGAAGAAAAATATTTGTCAGAAGGCTTGTTCCTGTGAATAACACTTCAAGTTGCTTACTGAGCAAGTACATTTAGGGCAGTGGTCTCAAACTCAAACCCTTTGCAGGGCCACATTTTGGATTTGTAGGTACTTGGAGGGCCTCAGAAAAAATAGTTACTGCCTTATTAAAGAAATGGCTATTTTGTATGAGGTAAAACTCTTTATAGTTTATAAATCTTTCCTTTTAGCTAAGTCTTAATAATAATATTGTAATTTATAGCTAGAGAAACATATGATTAAGAAACTGTTTTATTTTACTTTTGTGATTATGATAAACATACCGAGGGCCTCAAAATAGTACCTGGAGGGCCGCATGTGGCCCCCGGGCCACGAGTTTGAGACCACTGATTTAGGGGGCAAGTCTATTAAAGTGCACTAGTAAATGGGCATAGCACATGCGGGACTTTCCCAAGTGCCAAGCCCATTTCTAGCGCATTCAGGAAATAGAGGAAATTCCACACATTTCTCTTTCAAATCATGCACTAATGTTCACATTAGCTTGCGTAATCTGAAAATATTGATGGGGGAGCACTTACCATCCCCTATTTAGTTAGCGTATGATATTTAGAATGCTCTAGCTGGATAGTGCATCCATACACATTTTCAGCATCTGACACCGTCCCTCCATAAAAGTAATGAAGAATGAATACTGCACAGAAGAATGAATACTGCACAGTTAGTGCATTTTGCAAAAAGCATTTTTGGCACGCTAAGCATGCCTTAAGACTTTGCCAGTGCACTTTTCCAGAAACATTCTGAATGTTTATTTCCAAGATTTGATAAACCACACTTCAAATTATTATCAGAGCAGTTTACAAACAAACTGGAACAACATAGTAATAACATAAGAAAATGGAACATACAAGGAAGTGGTGCAAATAAAATTAAAACTGTTAAAGGAAAAAACTGATACCAGAAAAAACAATCTTAAAGCTGTATTTAGTTAAGATCTAAAGTACAACTAAAAAGCCAAGTTTTAACAGCTATCTTAGCATTTTTGAAGGAATTTCCCAGGCGAATATCTATTAGCATACAACGAAAGCAGTGCATGCAAAATTGCTCCATGTCTCCTTTACTCTTTATCTAGCCTTAGAACCCTTTCTGACTGCTATTAGAAATTCTTCTCAAATTAAAGGCATACAAATTAATGGTTTATAATTCAAACTATAATTCAACTCTCTAGATTTAATCCACAAAATTCTATAATGGAGCTTGTCAAAATAATTGCCCTATTTTCCCAAATTTCTGGTTGCAGGGTAAATTGGGAGAAAACAGAGTAAATACCTTTAACATTTTGGTGTCTTCCATTTAATATACCCAATTGCCCCTTTACATGGGTGAAAACATTAAAAAACTTGGTCTGTATTTTAATAATAATTTGATATCATCTTCAAAATTAAACATGACTCCTGATCACCTCTTTATTTATCATAGTAGGGATGATTAGATTCTTTAAAAATGACTATAGTCCCAAAAGTTCTGTATACAGTATACTGAATATGTTTCCAACATTATTTCCCCTGCCTTCTATACATCCTTAGAAAAACTGAGGATTAATTTTCTATGGAACAATAAAACACCAAGAATATCCTTAATGAAACTGAAAAATCACAAGTCTATAGGGGTGTTAATTTTCCTGTCCTTCTTCAATTTCACAAGGCCTATATAGTAAGGCAAAGAGCAATATGGATTATATCTGCAATTTGCAAATAATTCTTCACTACAAAGATGGTTAGAATTTGAACAATCCTTAATATTTCCTATACCCTTATTCAGAATTCCAAGTATGAATCTACCATTACCATTTCTTATTAACCCCATCCTTAAAGATACTTACAAGATACTTAAAGATTATGGATCAGACTTTACAAATTCCCTGGTCTAAATCAATATAATCATTCTATCTGGCATAAGCCTAATATACTAATAGATAAAAAGATATTTCCTGGCACATATGGCAATCCCATAATATATAGAACTTGAATGACTTACAGTACTTATTAAAGATTCCACCACTAATACAATAACATCATGGAAATCTTTCGCTGGCTTACAATCCACCTTCCATCTTCCAGATACCCAGTTTTTTAAATGGATGCAATTATCTCAAGCTATTAAAATTAAAAACTTAGCAAATTGTCCTTCATTGTTTGTTTAATAAGATCTATATCTTCCAAATATTTAACAAGTTTACAAAATAAATGGGAGGAAGATTTACAATATACTGTACTTTCTCTGAAGTGGACTGAGATCATGTGCACCCCCTAGTGGTGGAGCAGTGCAATCACTATTAAGTACAAATATGATAGAAATGTCACAGCAACTGGTGGGGTTCCTACATACTATACTATTAATTACTTCTATAGTGATATCAGACATATGCAGCCCCTGCTTGAAAGAGCTTACACTAAACAGACAAGACAGACAAACTCTACAGAACCAAGGGATTCGACAAGAAAGAATATAAAGTTTATTAGATAGAAGCAGATGAAGAACATTAGGTAAGCTCTTTGGGTAGGTACCAAGTTGTATGACCAGATGGTATTTAGCAGGTGGTAAATTTACAAAAGTAGCAGGATGTTAAAGTTACTAAATAAAGTTTGTAGAAGCTCAAGTTTAAAATGTTATAAAATCAAAACCATTTCACACATTTACATCCAAAACTTAGGGCTCCTTTTACTAAGATGCGATATCGGTTTTAGCGCGTGCTAGACCTTAATGCCAGCATTAAGCTGGCATTAGTTCTAGCCACATAGCGCGGGTTTAGCATGCGCTAAAATCCTGTGTGCGCTAAAAACGCTATCGCAGCTTAGTAAAAGGAGTCCTTAGTTATTGCTTATTTCACTTTAGTAATTCAACTACTGGAACTTGCCCCTGCAGCTGGCAACCTTTAAGGAACTTTACATCAGATAAGTACAAGGTTTTCCTCCCCCCCACCTCCCCTTGTATAATTTCAATTTTCTCCTCTTACAGTCTTGGTTCTTTGTTCTCAAATTCTTCTATGTTTTGCTTTACAGGTGTCAATGGATTCATATTTACCCAGGATTCCTTCAGGTAAGAATACCTCAATACACACTTACAAATATATGTGCTTTAAATATTCATATCTGAGGTGTTTCTTTTACATAAATGTAGCCAACTGCAATAAGTAATAAATTTGTGTGCACACAGTATTACCGGTCTAGAACAGTCTCTGGGATTGTTGCAGCTATCTTGTTTTGGCTCCTTTGACTCCACAGATCCTTAGGGTAAGCTTTCCAGCTTGGGAACTCTGGGGTACCTACTGACCTGACTCAAACAAATCAATAAAGGAAAACCCTAATCTAGGACAGCAAAAAGAGCTTGATAGAGGAGCCCTGTAAACTAGCTAAATATATATCTATATATATAAAATCGGAGGTATGTGTGTATGTATGTGTGTGTGTATGTGCCGCGATCATGCAAAAACGGCTTGACCGATTTGAACGAAACTTGGTATGCAGATCCCTCACTACCTGGGGTGATATGTTCTGGGGGTCTCGCGGCCCACCTGCACACTTGGGCGGAGCTACAAACAGAAAATCAGATTTCACCCATTCAAGTCACTGGAAAAAATGTAAAAAGCTGTGGGACCGATTTGAACGAAAATTGGTATGCAGATACCTCACTACCTGGGGTGATATGTTCTGGGGGTCTCGCGGCCCACCTGCACATGTGGGCGGAGCTACAAACAGAAAATCAGATTTCACCCATTCAAGTCAATGGAAAAAATGTAAAAAGCTGTGGGACCGATTTGAACGAAAATTGGTATGCAGATCCCTCACTACCTGGGGTGATATGTTCTGGGGGTCTCGCGGCCCACCTGCACACGTGGGCGGAGCTACAAACAGAAAATCAGATTTCACCAATTCAAGTCAATGGAAAAAATGTAAAAAGCTGTGGGACTGATTTGAACGAAACTAGATCCCTCACTACCTGGGGTGATATGTTCTGGGGGTCTCGCGGCCCACTTGCACACGTGAGCGGAGCTACAAACAGAAAATCAGATTTCACCAATTCAAGTCAATGGAAAAAATGTAAAAAGCTGTGGGACCGATTTGAACGAAACTTGGTATGCAGATCCTTCACTACCTGGGGTGATATGTTCTGGGGGTCTCGCGGCCCACCTGCACACTTGGGCGGAGCTACAAACAGAAAATCAGATTTCACCCATTCAAGTCAATGGAAAAAATGTAAAAAGCTGTGGGACCGATTTGAACGAAACTTGGTATGCAGATCTCTCACTACCTGGGGTGATATGTTCTGGGGGTCTCGCGGCCCACCTGCACACGTGGGCGGAGCTACAAACAGAAAATCTGATTTCACCCATTCAAGTCAATGGAAAAAATGTAAAAAGCTGTGGGATCTCCAGTTATTTTACTTAGCAACCTTGACCCACCAAAACTTTGCAATGGCACAAGGCTTTGTGTAAAGAGGTTACTGGCCAATGTAATTGAAGCGACTATCTTAACCGGAAAGGGACAAGGTGAAACCGTATTTATCCCGCAGATACCACTTATTCCAACAGATCTTCCTTTTCAGTTTAAGAGATTGCAAATTCCAGTGAGACTTGCATTCTCTATCACAATCAACAAATCACAAGGACAGACTATTACATACTGTGGAGTGGATTTAAGATCCCCCTGTTTTTCCCATGGACAACTCTATGTTGCTTGCTCAAGGGTGGGTTCACCCAAGAATGTATATGTTCTTGTTCCTGGAGGTGAAACTAAAAATGTTGTTTATAATCAAGTTTTGTGTTAGTTGTATTGTATTCATTTTGTCAAATATTTCACTTTATAATTTGAATATTGTACTTTTTATAAAGCTGTAAAAAAATAATTTCATTCACCACTATAAAGTATCTTTATTTGAATCCATTTACAGTGTTATTGCTATAATTAAATACCCGTGCAACGCCGGGGCATCAGCTAGTATATATATATTTTTAAAGTAAGCAAGGGGGTTCCCACCTAGCCCTCCCCAACAACAGTGGCTTCTGCCCTCTTCATGGTCTGACCTCTCCCATCCATCCTCTGCTAACTCCATTTACTGGCTAACTAGACACTAAACCCCAGAGGCAGGCTCTTAGACTTCTAGGAGGCAAGCTTTTAAATAAAAGTTTTCACTTCTCAAAGGCAGGCTTTAAATAAGAGTGTATGTTGGGGGGGGGGGGGTCACTCACACCAACTGGGCTTGTTTAACCAGACAGGCACTTGCATACACTGGGAGTGGACTGTGGCTGTCTGGGGTTCACCTTGACTCACAGATGCTCCCTTTTTCTTCCTTGCTCCAAGGGATCCAGGCAGTAGCTCTTCCCCCTTTCTATTGTCAGGGCCTGCTTGCAGCTTCTGCTCTTCTCTCTGGTCCCAACAAATCTTGCTCTGTTGCCCAGCAACATGTCTCTGTAACAGATGGACTCTCCCTCTCTCTCATGAATACAGTTCTCTTCTCTTTCCTCTCTTCTGGGACTTACTAGCAGCTTTCTCCCATTGGTTCCTACCTGGGCTTGCTTACTCAGCCCCGGGCTCTTTTTCACTCTTTCTCTCTCTCTCTGACTCCAGACTTCTCAGCTTCCCACAGGCTCACCTGCTCCTTCGCAGTCTACCTTCCTCAACCCCAAGCTTGTCCTGTCCAGCAGCAGCTCTTTCTTCTGTCTGCAGCACCCTCTTCTAGCCCTATAGCTCCGTCTCTCTTCTGGATCTGCAGCAGCATGGCATCCTCTCCTGCCTTGCCCTCAGCCATGGGTAATTCATGGTATTCTTTATTGGTAGACAAAAAGGTGTAAACAGATGGACTTGACACTGACAGTGTTTCGGCAAATGCATCTTTGTCAAGAGTCTAATACAACATAAACATATGGACATTTTATAAAGATAAACAGTTAAAATCACATTAAAAATCATAACAAGCATGATGGCGATTGAACAGGACATGTAGGTGAAGGCTCCTGCTTCGAGGGATTGGTTTTTCTTTGTAAAAACTTTCTGACTAAACTTTTGATGCCCAAAAGAAGAGGGAGGCAGAGGGTTTATCCTCCACCCATACCTGCTACTTCATCTCTGCAGCAGACTGTTATAACATCTTATACAGTCGCTCCAGTGACTCTGAGTGTTTCTGCTGCTGAGTCATGGGAAAAGCTCAGCTTGGACAACGATTTCTCGTTGAGCCCGGCTGAACCCAACCCAACCCCAGCTCCTCAATATAAAGTGAAAGGATTAGAAAATTCAAAATAAAAACAGAACTATAGGAAAATGTACAGGGTGCAGGAATTTTATTGAAATAACTAAAACAAAAATCTTAAAATGACATAAATGACATTAAAAAAATATCCTAATATTTATGTGGACTGGACCTGACACGATCCGTGTTTTGAAGAAACACTCCTTCCTCAGGCGTCCCTAATATTGGTATGTAGAGAATCAGGAAACCAAAACGGATCAACAAAGCAAAAACTTGATTGAAAAATATTGTTCATTCAAATATAATGCTAGAACAGAGCTGAAAAAGCTTGTCGAGCTGGGTGCTGCAAAAACGAAAGTGTTGGTCTCTGAATTACTATAAAGTGTATTAAAATTAGTTCAATAAAAAGAGTCACCTTATTTCCATTTTCTATTTATAAATGTTTATGTTTATTATCATTTGTTATATCGCATGCACCATATTACAGACCTCAGCGGTTTACATACTAAAGTATATCAAATACCACCCTCAGTGGTTTATATTCCAAGTTACATTAAATATAGACCTATATAACTACAATAATACTTTATCCTAAAGCAAAAAGAAATAAATAAAACAAATATAAATTATTTTTCTACCTTTTGTTGTCTAGTTTCTGCTTTCCTCATCTTCTCATCATTCTCTTCCTTCCATCCACTGTCTGCCCTCTCTCTGCCTCTTCCATATGGCATCTACTCTTTTTTTATGCCTCTTCCAGAAACTGCCTCTCCCTTCCATCTCTCCCTTCCCCCCATTGGTCTGGCATCCATGTACTTCCCTCCGCTCCTCCTATGGTGTGCCATCTGTCTTCTTCTCTTCCATCTCTCCCTCCCAGCAGATTTTAGCATCTCTCTCTCCTCTTTTCCTCCCCTCAGATTTGGTATCTGTCTCCTTCCTCCTTTCCTCCCCCCAGATCTGGTATCTGCCTCCTCCCCTTCCTCCCTACTCTGGTATCTCTCTCTCTTCTTCCTTCCTCCTTTTCTTCCCTGGTCTTCCTTCTCAATTTGTTTTCTGCCTCTGTCTAAATTCTTTCTTATTATTCAGTCTTCAATTTCCCTCTTTCATTGTGTCTACCTACAGCTTGCCACCTCTTTCCCTCACCCCTTCAAGTATCTATCTCTTCCCCCAATCCAGCATGTGCCCTTTTTTCTCTCTTCCCCACTTCCTGCCAGCATCTGCTCCGCTCTCTCACCCCACACTTCCATTCAGCATCTGCCCTCTCTTTCTCCACACAATAAACCTAAAGCGCCACTCAACCTCTTCCTCTTATCAGGCCATCTCCCTCCCTTCCCCTCACCTTTGCAAATGCTTTCCAAAACCAAAGTTCTCTCTCAGATGGACCCTGACAGGGAAGCCGTTCTCATTAGTTGTCCCAAACTTTCTTGTCTGACGCAATGTATGGTTTCTGCCAGATCGCATCAGAGGAGAACATAAGAATTGCCGCTGCTGGGTCAGACCAGTGGTCCATTGTGCCCAGAAGTCCGCTCACGTAGCAGCCCTCTGGTCACCATGCACGTACAACTAGTGAGGATGGTTGCCGCATCAGGACCCCTCTGAGAGAGAAAACTGGTTTGGGAAAGTGCTGCGAAGGTGAGGGGAAGGAAGGGAAATGGCCAGACAAAGGGAATATAGCAGTCTGTTTGATTTTTGGTCTTAAAAAATATGACCATGTAGGCCCCTATTATCTAAAGCTTCACTGGTTGCCATTCGAGGCTAGAGTTTTGTTTAAATTTGGCTGTATCTGTTTTAAAATTTTATTTGGATTGACTCCAACCTACCTCTCTTCCCACTTTGAATTTTATAATTCAAATAAGAATACAAGAAAAACCTATTGGTTTATGTTCCCATTGATAAAAGCATGTCACAGAAAGAGATTCTTAGGAAAAACTTTTGCATTCCAGGCTATTGCAATGAATTCATGTTGAAATGCTCTTATTCCCCAAGCTTAGTCTTACTATTTATTCAGAAAAATTCTTAAAATGTACCTGTTTGATAAATATGTGACTTAATTGCCATTTGTATTCTCCAAGAAATATTTGATATGCTCATATATGTAATTTACTGTTTGTACGGTTTCTTCTTGTTGTGAACCGCCTTGAACTGATGATTTGGCAGTATATAAGAATAAATTATTATTATTATTATTATTATTATTAAGAGATGCTCCGTCAGCGAGGCCCAGGGCAGCTGCCCTGTTTGCCCTTCCCTAACATCAGCCCTGGTAATAGCAACACACCAGCAGGCCCCCCTGATGTTTTTGGGCCTGAGGCACGTACCCACTGGGCCTACCCTTTATTCTGGCCTTGTTTACACCCTACCCACTCAAAAGCTTTTTTGGCACCTATGGCAACTACTAATGTTTCAGATTTTGACTGGGCAGAGTGTATTAAATGACAAAGAAGCCTTGTCTTATTGGAACCAAATCTTCCTTTGATGAAGCCAACTTGAATGGAATGTATAAGCGGTGATATGACTTTTTCAAGTCTTGATACCAAAACTTTGGTAAATATTTTATAACAAAGATTTAATAGGGAGATTGGATGGTAATTTTGTACTAATTGAGGATCACGATTCGGTTTAGGTAACACAATAATGTTACTTCCAGAAAGGTTCCTAAAACTGTTGGATGAGATTTATCTTGATAATACATAAGTAAGGGCCCCTTTCATCAAGCTGTGCTAGGTGTTTTTAGTGCGAGCCGGTGTGGTAAATGCTCTGACACTCATAAAATTCATGTTTATAGATTGTTCTAGAAAATCTCGAGATTGATTTGAAAGTTTAGTCATGTGATGGATGTGAAGAATGTAGAAATGCCTTCTGTTGTGGCTGTGGTTTCAGATTTATATAATATATTGTAAAAAGAACTAAAAGCAGAAAGGATATCTGATGATGATGTTAATAGAGATCCATTAGAGGCTTTTATAGCTGATATCCTCTGTTAGATTCTCTTGCCTTTAAGATATGAAGCTAGTAGGTCCCTGATTTATTATCAGATGTATAAAATGTAGAGCATTGTTTGAAATATATTTCACTCGCTTTGAAACATCTTCACTGGCTCCCAGTAAGACAGAGAGTACAGCATTAGGTCTTTACGACTGTCTACCAAGTTTTGTATAGGTCAGCCCCAGCCTGCTTTGGGGCATTGTGGGAGATATACAAACTGGGAAGAACATTAAGATCAGAGAGAGAGATGAAATTAACAGCAATAAAGGAAGTAGGAGTATGATATGTGACCTTGAAAAATAAAATGTTTTGCATCGCTGCTGTACATCAGTGGAAAATCTTCCTGGGCATTTAAGATTGTGCACAGAATGGGTCAGCTTTAAGAAATTATTAAAAACTCAATTATTTGTCGATACCTATATGTAAGAGATATAATTGATTCCATGATGCTTTGGATATGTGCCTGTCACATGTACGTGAACTGTGAATGATGGTCACGTTCATGTGCTTATTGGAACGTAGATAATGTGTGATGTCATGTTTGTCTATTTTATGGAATTTTATGACTGTTTTGATACTGGAAACCGCCTAGACTTAAGGCAGTATATAAATGTATTAAAATAAATAAATATTACTGAAGATACTATTATATTTGAATTTGAGTTGTAATTGTTTTAAGTGGTCTTTATTAAGATTAGAGTGCATAGTAGATTCAAGGTTGTGAATTTCATGTTCCAACTGTAGCAATTCTTGTCTTTGTCTTTTCTTTTGAGATGTGTTGTAGCTTATTACTTCCCCTCTCAACCAAACTTTATAAGCTTCCCACACAGTAGAGAAGGATATTTCTGATGAGATATTATTAGTAAAGAATTCTTCTGAAGAAGTGCGAATTTGTTGCAAAAAGCATCATCTGTCAATAGTGATGTGTTAAGTCTCCAATGTTTATGATTGGGGGAGATAAAATTCCAATAAATAGTACGATATGGCAGCATGATCTGAAACTGAAATATCATGTATTTTAGTAGATTGAAAGTAAAGTACTATACTTTTGGTTCCAAAGAAATAATCCAATTTACATTAGATAGATTGTGAGCCCACCGGGACAGACAGGGAAAAATGCTTGAGTACCTGATTAAATTCATATAAACCGTTCTTAGCTCCCTTGGGAGAATGATATAAAAAATTGAATGAATAAATAAGTAAATAAAATATGTTTGATGTGGAGATTAGTAGAATGGTCTTTATCAGTTAGATGGAGTAATCACCATAAATCTATCCATCCATAATTTTTCATAATAGATTTAAAGATGCTTCTAACATTAAAGGCTCCTTTTACTAAGGCGCACTAGCATTTTTAGCGCACACTAAACCCGTGCTACGCTTCTAGAGCTCAATGCTGGCGTTAAGATCTAGCGCGTGCGGCAATTCAGCGCGCGCTATTCCGCGCGTTAAAGCCCTAACGTACCTTTATAAAATGAGCTCTAAGTTTTGCTAGACTGCAAGTAGAAGTGTGATCCAGAAATGGATCCAAAGGGAAGTGAAGACTGTGATACATTGTTTATAGATAATAAATCTTGGGATCATCCTTATTAGGTACATAAATATTCAAAAGTGTGATAGGTTTATTCATCAGGGTCCCAGTCACACATAACCATTTGACTCCAGGGTCAAATGAGTGTGAAGTACACTGAAAATTCAATTTTTTTCTTAATAAAAATTACAACGCCATTTTTTTGCCATTTGCAGAAGCTGCAAAGTATTGGTCGAAATAGGTTCCTGTAAGTTCTTTTGCTTCCACTTCAGAGATATGCGTTTCTTGCAAGAAACATATGTCAGCTTTGAGATGTTTTAAATATAAAATTATTTTCTTGCGTTTAATTATACAGTTAAGTTCCTGTACATGTAGGGCTCAATACTGTATAGACCTAAGAAGCGGCTGCCGATCACGTGCCAAACACGCATCAGTGTCCTATTCAGAACCGTGTCTACACTACTGAACAGATGCTTTAAATGTAGGCCAGCATTTAAGGCATAAATCTCACGTCTACAGAGATGCATACCAACGCTTAAGCCTGCTCAAGGCCATTTCTGGGCAAAACCATGCCCATGGCTCACCTTGGGTGTGCTTAAGGGTGGGCATGTATCTTGTGGCCGGGCCAGACCCCATGTAGGTGGGAAACCCCGGCTCGGATCACAGGTAAGATTTTTAGGAGCGCCTTTTATATGGTTGGTCAAGGAAAACCCGGAGACTGGACTTTTCGCAAAACTTCACCAGGTTTATTAATGTGCAAAACAAAACATCACTGTGTGCACCCTTGTCACCGTGCACAGTCGTTGAGTTCACAGTATATTACATAAGTCCCAGGCACGCTGGATGTGCCTTGGCCTGTGACTGTCAATCTTCCTCAGTGCATTGAAATCATACACACAAAAAAAACAGGAAACAAAATGCTTCTGCAGCTTCTTCACTGCCTCCGTAGCGTCCCCTCTCAGGACTAAGTCTTCTCCCCAACCAGAGCGGGTTTACTGATTCGTAGCTGAGCACAACAGGTGCTAGTAAGTTATCCACTATACCTTCCAAAAAAAAAAACAAAAACGTTTTTGGCTTTTATTCTTTTCCTCTTTTCCTCCTAGTCCCTCCCTTTGAAGGACGTTCACAACCTGAACCCAGGTTGTGCGGGCAAACCTCCCTTATGCTAAAGGTCTTATCGCCCACCCGAACATGCCTCTAACATCCAGAATTTTAATTCAAAGGGCACTTAAGAGAACTGAGGTTCAAGGAATTATTTTGGCATTACTTAATTATGCACGGCTGCCATGCCTTTTCCAGCTCAAGACTCCATGTCCATGTCTTCCTCAAACATGTATTCTCCAGAGCCTTCCTCACTGAGCATTTCCCAGGCTGGCTCCAGGGGATTAGGGCTCTCTATGAAGTCCTGCACTTCTGCTGGTTCTTCCCATCCCCCTCTCTGAATGCTGGCTAGCCCTCTCCAATAGTTTTCCCCTTCAGGTACACCTTCCAGCCCCTCACCCAAAAATTTGTTAGGAAAGTGATTGTAATTCCCTGGAGGTAATCTCTCTTCCCTGATGGGCTGGCGTCCTGGGAACTTCCTTGGCTGGCCTCTGGCAGAAGGGAGATAGCAGCTATCGTGGTTTGCTGCTGGGCTCCTACAATCAGGAACAGGTGAGCCTCCTCCTCCTCCCTGATTACTCTGCCTTCTGCCTATTTGAGGTTTGCGTGGTTGCAGGGCACGGTGACCAGCTCCACCCCCTTCTACCTGGATTTCTCTAACCTGGGGAAAGGAGTAATAGGGACTGGCTTGTGGTTTCAGTGCCCTCCCTTCCTGAATGCTGGGCTGGCTCCACCCCGGCTTTTCCCCCAGGTTCTTTGGTTGTGCTACCCTGATGCTTTTATCAGGAGAAACAGGCTTTATTTTAGAGCTTACAGCCTTAAGGGCAGTATTTCTGACTGGACCCACAGTCTTTTTACCTGTGACAGGAGCTTCCCTGTCATAATCTCCATAGATGCGCTATAGAGGCCTACAATGTAGGCATCCTGCCTTGGATTTATATATTTTTAAAAATGCATCCCAACTAGCTGCCAGATGATAGTAGGATGCTACTGCCGCCTGCAATTGGGACACACGTTTCGAAAATCAGGCCCTTAAAAAAACGATATGATGGTTGGCTACTTCAAATCAATCAATTGGGTCTGAATATAGTGTCCACACTTATACAAATATTCATGTAACAAAAAATATATACACAATGTCTTCATAATAACAGACCCCCCCCTTTTACTAAGCTACAGTAGAGGTTTCTACTGTGGCCAGTAGCTCTAAATGTCCGACGCTCATAGAATTTCTATGAGCAACGGAGCAGTGTCAGAGCATTTAGCGCTCCAGGACGCGGTATAAACTTCTAACACGGCTTGGTAAAAGAAGGCTAAAGAGTGAGAATGATGAAAAATACAAAACAACAAATAGAACATTTATCCCCCCTCTTTTACTACAATGTGCTAACCGATTAGCGCGCGCTAATCGAATTAGCACACGCTAAATGCTAATGCATCCATAGACTAACATGCACGCGTTAGCGATTAGCACGTGCTAATCAGTTGGTGTACCTTAGTAAAAGAGGGCCTAAGCTATATTTGTGGGAATACGAGAACTTGCAAAGAATGCGAGACCGACACTGGCCTTCTTGTATAATCATCATAAAATAACAGAGATATATCAACAGCAAAGTCTATGAATCTTCATGTCATTGGTTCAGATTGCTCGTACAAATATTTGTGTAGAGATTATGAGTTATTGAAGACTTTTGTAGTGTTTCTGTATGTGATCTTCATTTTAGCTGGGTAAAAAGTCCATTTTGTGCTCCTATAGATTTCAGTTGAGGCCTCTTTTCGAGGAAGCTTTTCTGAGCTCTTGCTGTGGTTTTTGCCGAGTCAGGTGTTATTATAATATTTTTCGCTTGAAAATTAATTTATGAATGTGACTTGGCTGATATCTACAAGGTTTGATTAAATCTGAGAAGTTTTTAAAACAAAAGGCCTTGGATATTTTGCATCATTGATAGGTTTAGACGTGACTCTATGAGCCCTAACTCCAAAGGCGGTTGAATGTCTAAAGATAAAACTTGTGGAATAAGCGATTGTATAAAAGAAATACTGTAGTATCTTTACCTTCAGTGGTTTCGGGTATCCGAAGAATTTGAATGTTGTTTCTTCTCATTTGGTTTGCCAGATCTGTGAGATCATTTTGCAACATGTTGATTTTATTATGACGTTGCTGTGTTTCTAAAGATTGTGCATCTTAGGTAGCTATACGTTCTTCAACTAATTCAAACTGAGTGTTGAACTTGTTAAGCTGTACATTTATATCAGCGATCTCCGTTTTTATTTTAGAGGTTACTTTCAAATTCTGTTGGATCAGATCGTGAAGAGATTTTATCAGCAAGTGAGGTAGGGCGTTCCAGTGAGTCAGACAACAAGGTCAATTTTTCTGGAGTGCATGGTTCAGATTTGGAGTGGGTAGTCACCGATTGCATTGTATATTGCATTTATTGCTGGTTTTGAAGTCATATTATAGATTGTAATTAAATTCACTATCTTCAATACTTTAGTTGATTGTTGCATTGAATTTTGTTAGGCCGGTGAGGAAGAGCTCAGTCATGTGTCCATCTCGGAGTCAGTCATGTGATTCCCTGGTCGTACTATTTCTGATACTATTGCCAAAAATATATATATATATCCCCCTTCATATTCACGGGTTCGGAACTCGCGACTTCAGTTATTCACGGTTTTCATCTGGGTGACCCACCCCCGCCTCCTGTACCTCTCCACTCTACTTACTTTTTAAAGCCTGGTGGTCTAGCGGTGAAGCAGGGGAACAGCAATCTTCCTATGCTCCTGCCCTGTGCAGAACTGGGAACAAAAATTGCTACTGTTAATTCCCTCCTACCAATTTTTTTTTTTATGAAGTGGAGCGGAGGAGGGCAGGGGTCGGTTGGGGGGAGGCCTAATATGGGGGGTTAAGTTTAGCAGGGATAGGTTGCCATGGCAGGAGGGAGTGAGCAACCCTCCTGCTGATCTTCAGTGGGATGGGGCAGCTCAGAGTGTTTTGGGGGTTCAGGAGGGCCAGCGGCAGGAGGGAATGGTCATCCCTCCTGCCAATCTGCAATTGGGGGGATTAGGTCGGGGGTGTCAGGGCTTCAGGAGGACAGGTGCCAGCGGCAGGAGGGACTGGACATCTCTCCTGCCAACAGAGATGTCAGAGGGAGGGAGGGGCCATCATCAGGGTGTGGGGCGCTTTTTTTCTATTTTTTATGGAGGCATATTGTGCTTGTGTAACACATGCACAACATCTGTGCCATTAAAAAAAAATGAAAATTGCCCCAACAGCTGAGTGACAGGTGGTTGCTTTGGGGCTTCCCCTGCCACTCAGCTGTTTAGGCTTCCTCAAACTGGCTTTGCGCATGTGTCAGTCGCTCTCTGTCGCTCTCACAGTGACTGATCAGATGGAATTCCGGTGAACCTTTGTGCAAATCATTTGCATGGAAACTTGTTGGAACATCAGTCACTGTTCCAGAGTTGGCCAAAAAAAATTGGTCAACAGTGATTTACACGGTCTTAACAACTATGTTTTGTGTATCTAGCCCTGAGTGGGAGATATATGAGGGTTCTTCAAAAATTTTCATGGGAAATTGGGCAGGAGAAGTGGTAAGAGGGCGTGTCGTAGAAAGTCATGTGACTAGCCAGTCAGGCAAGCTAGCTCACATTGCAGATAGTGATGTAATTTGCTTTTGAGATACTTAATAAAAAGTGCTTAAAAATATAAATGTGCAAAAACTTTTTGAAGATCCCTCGTATTACTAATTGCACTAGGTAAGATTTTGGAAGCCACTGGTATCTGCTCTTTTCTTCCAATCTTGCAGTCACTGTAGGTAAATAAGGTATTTCATTAGAAGAATGGGGAAAGGGGAAAAGGTTGTGGAAGGATGAAATACCATGAACTGAAAATCTCCCTTTTAAAACTTACTTTCTCTTGGCAGCTCTGATATTGAGAGGAGCTATGGTCAGAAATTGAAACAAGGGAGAATGGAGAGTAGCACTGTTCTCATTCCTCACAAGAATTAAAAATATTATTCCCCTGTTACATTTCACAGGGGGTAGAAATGGTGGGGGCACTGGGATGTGCAAGCCTAAAGAAGTAGCACAGCAGCTGCAGCAAGAAGAGTGGGAGAGGGAGACTCCATTGACAGCACTGAGGATGGGGAGAAGGGACATTCTGTCCACAAACTGTGTTTCCTAGTATGGCTCCCTGGCTTTCTTCTTGCTTAATTGCTGAATCTTGCTCCCCTCTTTACTCTTGATAAAACTATGCAACCACCTCCCAGGTCTCAAATTGGTTTCTTGAGTTGGATGCTTGTTCCTTGCTCACTGGAGCAATATCCTGCGGGCAACCCAAAGCATAGGGCTTCTAGAACATGTTCTTCCACTCAGCATGTAATCTTTGAGGTTTCAAGCTGTGATCCTTACTAGGCTTCCACAGCTCAGAGTGAGCTTGTGGCACAGAATCTGATGTGGATTCTGCAGGCAGAAGGTGGCCATTAGCCTGGAATCTGTGAGTGCCAGGGAAAGTGCTGCAATGCTGCAAAAGGAGATGGGGAACCAGTCCCAGAAAACAGGAATGTGCCTGGAGCCAGGGAGAGCAGAACAGGGGACTGATCCAAGTCTGTGGTCAATAGGGAGTCACAGACTGAAGATGAGTTAAATCTACAAACATTAGGAAGTTTTACCTGTGGAAGAGAGTGAGAAGTGGGAATCAGTAAAGGAATGGGTGAGCCAAACCTGCATCGAACAGCAGCTGACTAGGAAAAAGTGCATTGGAGCTTGCTGGGGAGTGGAGGGAAATAGAAGGCTGGGTCAAGGAAAAATGAAAAGCAGAATGGCTGAAAAGATTTAGGGAGTGGAGAAAGAAGAGAACTCCCTGCTCACAAAATATACCAATGCAGGAGGAGTAGGGAGGGGGGAAAAGACAAGGAGTAGCGAGGGGGAAGAAGAAATTAGGGGAAATGAAAAATATGGAGAAGAGTGAGTGGTATAGATGGGCTGAGGGAAGAGAGGGACTGGTTGGACAAAAGTGCTATGAATGACTTGAATGGAGAGAGAGCGTGCGAGAGAAAAAGAGAAGGTATGATGCTGACAAGCTGTGAGGGGACCCTAATGTTTGATATGTCCACATTACCTGACCTGCTCTTGACATTTAGATACAGGTTGGTTACTCACTACCAGATGTATTTTGTTTTTTCTTTGCTAGATGAGTGGAAATTTGTTGTGAGTTGAGCATCCCCAATCATGTTCAAAGGTTGGCTCCTATGTGTATAGATATATTTAAATTCATATGGAATTCCAAATCACCACAAATTTCAGCTAGAATTCTAAGGCTTTCCATAACTTTTGGAGGAGTTAATTTTCCTGATTTTAAAAATTATGATTGTCAGCAGCATAGCTATTGCTAGCAATCAGCATTTTCAGTTGGCATAACTAATGTCAGCAAAGGCCTATGGGAAATTATATCAATCTGACTCTGGCATGTGAATGCAGATAGACCCTGAGTGCAGGCAGACGGTTTCATATAGCCCTAAAAGGTTTCATACAGCCCTAAAAGACAGTTTCAAATAGCCCTGATTAAATCACGATTACAAACCAACTTGTAGCTAAAAGGTGTTAATGTGTTAATCTGAGGAGGATGCTTAGGACAATGGTGCACAGATAACTAAAGTTAATCAGAAACTATTGTCAGAGACATACTGGAAATCACATATGACTGCAGCCTATTCTTTTCCTGTCTAGCATGTTTAAGTTCTGTTAAAGCTCAATAGAGAATAAGTTTCCAAACTATAAAAGCCCCCCTCGCAGCATCACCCCCCTCTCTTGGCTCTGGTCTCTCTTGTCTATCCTGTTAGCTTGGGGCATCACCCTCCCCACTCCCCTTTTTCTCTTTCTTTGGCTCTCCCTGGAACTTCACGTTTCTCTGTCTCTTTTTATCTCTGGACTCTGTAAGGCAGGGAAACTGCTTTGCTCTCCTTAATTGTAATGCTTAATTGTAATGCTTTTCTGTAAGACTATTTCTATAATATATTCTTTATGCCATCACCTCTGGCTGTGCTTCTTATTTGAGTCTACTTCCTGGTGAATCTTCGGTGAGGGAACTGAACCTGGAACCTGCCTTTTGTAAGGGCACCTCTCACGTAACCCCTACAACCTAATATTGTGGGGCCACTATCAATCTTTACAATGATGTTGCTTTTATGCTTAGTAAAGGAGTTCAATGGTATCCCAATATCAATAGAGATGTTATCCCCTCATGGTTACAATTAGAAAAGGAATTATGCAGGAAGACTCCTCTTTTTGTATTATCTGTCTATTCTTTCCAAATCCTTCAATTCCCATGTCATGCCAGCCACAATTTTTTCATGTAGGACTCCTTTTACTAAGCAGAATAAGAGCATTTTACAATGGGCCGGTAAGATAAATGCTCTGATGTTCATTGAATTCCTGAGCATCAGAGCATTTACCTTGCTCCCCACGGTAAAATGCTCTTACGCTGCTTAGTAAAACCCAGCGTCAATTATTTGCATTAAAATTTACCTGTGTCATCTGTTGTTTTCCATGACATGATTATCTGGAATATTTTATTTATTCAAATTATTAAAACTCATGTAGTTTGGAAAGATAGTAGTATATGGTACCTCAGTCAACTTTCAATTAATGGAGCTTTAAAAACTTTTCCTCAGTTAAAAGAAGAATATCACCTTCCAGATTCCCAGTTTTTAAATGGTACCAACTCTTGCTTGCATTATCTATCCAGAAATTACATCTGGAAAAATTATATAATTTAACCCTTTTGGATTCCTTCATACTGAAAAATGGTGTGACCTCCCATCATGCTTCCTTCATATATAAAACTTTTCAGCAAATTACCGTAAAAGAAAGTTTTGTTTAGGTACTCAATAAGTTTGGGGAAAAGACTTGGATGTTTCTCTTTCTCCTCAACATTGGAATCTATTTTGGTTGCATGGTCCTAGATTTCTGATGTCATCAGCTATCACACAGTCATTATTTTTTTCTTCAACATCGTGCTTTACGGTCACTGAGAAAATCTAAATAATGCAATTCTACCAAAACCGACTTATGTTGGTGATGCCACAAAGAAACTGGAACTCTTATACATTGAATATACAGTAGACTCTCAGTTAACAGATAACTGTAGTTTCTGGTTGCTTGGGAGTTACTATTAAAAATAGGCCTAATACTATACCCCATACTATGCCATACCATAAACTGTTCCAGACAAACTACCGGACATGTGGTAGGCAAAACGTGGGCGTACTCAGGTGTGGCGTGCCACGTTTACACTTAAATTTTTTACAGAAATTGATTCTATTTTCATTTAAAGTATTACAATATTTCTTTGATTTATTTGATTAGACAGCCATTGCTTGAATTCCAGTTAACAGAGAGTCTACTATACTATTGTGGCAAGCTTCAAATTTTTTGGTCTGAAATTTGGGGAAAAATTAAAGACAGTTTCCAACTTAATGACTGCCTTTTCCCCTCACTTATAACATATTAATCATTAATGCTTACAACATATTTATATGAAGAAGACAACCCCCCCCCCTCCTCTTTTACAAAGGAGCTGTAGCCATTTTAGCACGCGCTAAATGCTAACATGTGAGAATGTGTCCATAGGATATAATGGATGTGTTAGCATTTAGCGCATGCTAAAATAGCTACCACACCTTAGTAAAAGGACCTGAAAATTTTATTTGATTTCCTTATTTCTAATTCTTTAAAACTGATTATAAATAATTGGAATAACAATTCTCATTTTATCCATGCAGATGTGGTGGAATTGGATTTTGTTTTAAGCAATATGAAGACTATTTGACGTGTTCTTTTTATGATGTTTTAATGAAAAGAAAATGGAAAACACTGACCCCCTCTTTTATGAAACTGCATAGCAGTTTCTAGCGCAGGAAGCTGCGCTGAATGGTCCGCGTTGCTCCCGAAGCTCATAGGAACTCAATGAGCAGCGGGAGCAGTGCGGGCCATTCAGCGCGGCTCCCTGCACTAGAAACTGCTATCGCAGTTTCGTAAAAGGAGGACTGAATGAGTAAATATCTTTCATAATTCAGAACTTACTGATATTATGGGCTCCTTTTACAAAGGTGCGCTAGGGCCTTAACGTGCGCAATAGCACGTGTTAAATTCCCGAGCACGCTAGCCACTACTGGCTCCTTTTTAGGAGGTGGTAGATTTAGCGCACCTTCATAAAAGGAGCCCTATATTTATTTATACTGATATTATATTATTTCTTTTATAGTGATTACAAGCATGTAAAGGTTTATTGTTAACTTTTATTCACATTTTCTTTATTCCTTTTTTTCACATGTAATTCTTAAAAACTCAATAGAAATTTGAGGATAAAAAAAAGATTATATCTACCAATGATTAGCCATGCATAGCACTAGATATGCAAGTCCTTTCAATGGCTGTCTAAGGTCTTTTTCTCCTGTATCAATAAAGAAAAGAAAAATATATCAAAATATTGATTATATAAGAATATATGTAATCAATAGGTTTCTCAACCAGCCCCCGTTTGTTAGAATTATATTGAAATTGAGGAAAGTGGATAGTCCTGCCATAGACATGTCACTTTTTTTGGTACATCATTGCAATTAATAACAGTTCAAAACATGATAGTGAGTTAAGCTTTTTTAAAGTAGTTTTAGTACTAATAGTTTCTTTAGTTTAAACTATTTTTCATAAATGTTATTTTTTAATCCTCCATTGGGTATATATATGTTATGTACATTTTGTTATTCATATAACGCAATAAAGTTTATTTAAAAAAAGGCACTAGGTTAGCTGCGCTGCTGCTTTCAGGCCAGTCAGTAAGTGAAAGGCTGTGCCCCAGTTTGTGTCCAATCAGAGAATGAATTGTGAGGAATGAACCGAGCTGAAATGCGTAAACAAGCCCTGGGAAAGTCCTCCGCCCCCTCTCTGCCTTTGCTATATTCTACCTTCACTATTTCACAAGCGTCCTTCAAACTCCTCTGATCTGTACATTAAACCTACCGGTTATCTACCCACACAAACACCTTCTGTTAATGGCCTCTTGAGAAAAAAAAAAATAAGGTAAGGGCTACGATTTGCCAAAAGAAGGTGAAGTTTTGGTGTTTTCTTTCTGGTAGTCATGTGACATAAGTTGCTAACACGACATTGGCATTAAAGTGTTTTGCGCGGAAGTGTAGTAGTTAGGCTGAGGGAGGAGGGTGGAAATGTTGAGGTGAGGGTGCTAGTGGGGAGGTCAAAGGAGTAAGTTTATTATTTTGTATCGGTAATTTGTCAATTTTTAATAAGAATGAGCGCAGGTAATAAATGATTTCTCATGTACGGTGTTGTATAGAAAACTGGCTGCGTGAAACGCGTTCTTGGAGAAGCTGATGCAGTTTGTGACGCCCGTCTTTCTCGATGAGGCACAGTGGGGATATGTTTTGCATTTGTTTGCTGCGTAGTTCTCAAACTGAGGATTTTTCTAGCAGGCGGCGTGTGTGGAGAGCCATTAGGTAATCGGTTTTCATTTTCGAGCGTTTGTTCTAAGGTAGTCTCTCTCTTTTTTTGTATTTTCCCAATGCTTCTTGACAGCTCAGTTTGCTTCCATTTTCAAAGCCTGCATAATCTGTAAGATGTCAGACCTGAGTGTTGCAAACTCCAGCTGTTGTGGGAGGGCGATAACCAAATCCTGTACAATCGGTGCGAAGTTGCCACAGATACACCTGTGTGCACAAGGAAGTGAAACTGACGCTATTTCACATGCTCTGTGGGTGTTTCCATACGCGTGGGGCTGTTAAATTCCTAGACTACAGTACTTGGTGACTGTTCATAAGCGCGTACAGTATTTTTACATCTTTAACATTTTCTGGTCCTTTCCGTGCACATTCAAACTTGAAGTTCAAGGCATGCATTTTTTTAAATCTGTTACGTAGGTTAACGTGCCCCCCCCCCCCCCAGAGAGTGGATGAATCATCAGTTTGGAATAAATAGTGGCAAAAAATCATCAGGCGCACACGTTATCTGTGCCTTCATGTGTGAGAAAGCGGTTAATACAATTTGAACATTGAGAATTTTTGGTGTACAGTACACTTGCCTGAGTTTCCGGAGAGGAGGCAGCATCTGTAACAGCGTTTTTTTATCTATATAGAGGGTACTGGGAGGGCTTTTATTGATGCAGTGGTGGAATTCGGTTAAACTGTTGTCCCTAGAATGCTATCTACTAGCTCTTTAATAATCTTTCTGATATGGTTAATTTACAGAAAAGTAAATATTAACAAATAGATGCTTATTTCAATGCATATTTTCAAGTGGCACACCATTTATTAAAAATATTTTTATATTTAGTTAAAATCATACTGAGGGGCTACTGAAAAATTCTTAGCCTAACCAACATAGTTGGGGCAGCCTCCATTGAGGGGTATACACTTAGTCCAGTAATTTTCCACTTTTTTTTTGTTCTGTCTGAAAAATACGAACCGAAAAAAAAGGAAAATCGCTAGACTAAGGGTCAGGTTCTCAAAACTTACCATGCCTTTTAACACAATTGCTAAACTGGTTCTAGCCGGTTTAGCGGGCCAGTATTTTACCGCCTGATTATCAGAACGGCTAACAGTGCTTTTTTTTTTAGCTTCCTAGCAGCCTCTGACTCTGCCATGCAAATGTACAACGAGGTCATTACTATTAAAATGGTAGTAAAATGGCCTCAATATTTAAACAAGCACTCTAGGCGATTCTCCAAACAAAATGCTGGCTTTTAGCGACCAAAAATTACCCGCTGGTCCGGGAGTGTCAGCACTGTGAAAAGCGTGTCTCGGGCACATATTTCTGGCTGCGACTCATGATTAAAAATAAAAACAACAAACCCCACACTCCACTTAAATTATAGTAATACAGTGATGAGAAAAAAAATCTCATGTATTAAAGGCGTGTCTTATAAGCACTTGTTGAAAGCTGACAATTGCACCTCCCCTCCCTTCCCCTCCATCCAACAGTGCTGGCATGCGTATGATTGACATGATAATGTAGTGTTTGCTGGTAGTTTTCCGCCCCTCCTATCCACCCATGCCTCTTTCCATGGACTATTCTACACATGTGCTGATCGCTATCACCATTGATTGATCTCTTGTAAATTTGGTGACCCTCTGTGATCCTTATTTGCATATGTGGTTGTTTGAGAATGGCTTGTCTTTTTTTGAATCTTAGATTTAAGGCCACCACAGCAACCCATCGGATTTTACTGGCAATATTAGAGAATCTGGCCCTAAGTGTATAGCCCTTGATTGAGATTGCCCCAACTTTATTGGTTGGGCTGAGAACTTTTCAGCAGCCCCTTGTACATTTACAGTACAGCTCAGTGGCTTTCAAACCTAACCCCCCCCCTCCCCCTTCCCATCCAGTGGAAGATCATTGCATATCTTACTTCTGGGAAAATTCTGTGCAAAAACTTTGAAAATTCAATAGGTATTTAAAAAAAATTTTAAAAAATTCAAACTTTTTTGTTTAAATTCCACAGTCTAAAAGCATGTCTCCACATTCCCCCAGCAGTATTCACTTCCCAGCTAGCTGAATTCCTCTTTATCCTTGATCTCTCCCTATTTAGTTTTTCCTGCCCTCTTTCAGATTCCATACTCCAGCAAGATCCCCCATTTCTTTCTCTCTTTTAAATACCTCTTCCAAGTACAAATTTCCCTAATTCTCTCTTAAGCATAATTGGACTGAATGAGCGCCAGGGGTTGGAAAAAAATTAAGATTGGTCCCTATAACAGTAGCTTTTTTAAGGTATTGGGGACCAGGGATTGTCCTCAGCGTTCCACTAAAGGAGCTGGAATTGGAATGGTGAGTGTGTGAAAATTGAGGCATAGAAACATGACGGCAGATAAAGGTCAAATGGCCCATCTAGTTTTCCCATCCGCAGTAACCATTATCTCTTTCTCTGAGAGATCCCAGGTGCCTATCCCAGGTGCCTATCCCAGGCCCTCTTGAATTCAAACATGGTCTCTGTTTCCACCACCTCTTTTGGGATGTGTATGGGGCTGGGGGATAACAGCAGTAAAATCTAGGATTCAAATAGCAACAATACTATCTAAAGTGCAGCGCCTTAAAATAACAAAACACTTCCTAATGAAAACAGAGAACCAGTTAGCTAACGAAGTTACTCACCTGTAGCAGGTATTCTCTGAAGACAGCAGGATGCATATACTGACTGATGGGTGACATTAAACAGAGCCCAGTGCAGGAATTGCTCCCCAGTTATTATTCCAGAAGCATTTGACAGTGGCAAAAAATGTGTGTGCCTTTCTGCCCATCACTGCTATGTGGGACCAGATGAGTCTAATTCTAGAGCTGATAAAATGCAATTCTAAGGGGGAGGGCAGGGCAGTTAGAATATGCATCCTGTTGTCCTTGGATAACACTTCCTAAAGACAAGTACCATTTCTTTCCCTGAGGACTTGCAGGACGCTCTTATTGCTGGAAATTCTAGTCACTGGGCTGTCTGACCCTCTAGAGTCAGCCCAGAATATGCATAAAGTAAAGAAGATGCAGTCTGTGTGCCAATTTGAAAGTGGTATCTCTCCATCCTGTTGTGGTTCAAAAAGCAGGGTGAATATTCTATGAGAAAAGGCTTAACCTGTAGACCAGGTGAAGTCAAGGGCACCCTTAGTTGTTGGTGCACTGGAACAGAGCCTCACCTGATCCAGCAGTTAAGCTGGCTCTGAATGTTGGGTTCCTTCATGTGATGTGCTCTTGACAAGTCATCCAGCTAGGGATGTAGTTGCTAGACCAAAGGGCAGAACATGGTGTTCCCCTACTAGAAATCTGAGCTACAAGTCACAGAAGTATCTCTGTGTGAATATAAACATCCTTTAAGTTATTAGAATATAAACCAGTTAGGAAGGAATCAAGGTGCCCAAGGAAATAATCAAAGTTTCCTGCAACAGGAAATTGTTCAAGGCTCTTAGACCTAGGAGGGGAAGTAATTTCCCTGTGATTTTTGTTAATATGAAACAATGCTCCCCTTTCCCCAGGTAGAATGGATTTGATTGTGTGAGCCCCTAAGAGAGAAAAAAGCTCATTGGCAAGAAAATCTAGGTGGGCAATTTGGAGGAACCTTAAATAGGTGGTCTATTCTAGAGAGAACATGGGGGAAAGCAGACAGTTGCTCAGGAGCGTATGGTTCAGAGTAAGGTTATCTTTGAAGGTTACTACCAAAACAAGGAAAGTCCCAGAAAACAAACTGGCAATTGGTCTGCAATTTCCAAAAGGAATGAAGATATTGGAGTAGATGCAGTGATAAAAAGAACAGGAGATTTTATTAATAAATAAATTAAAAGTATGCCCGACACGGCATAGGCTGCTTCAGGGGCACAATATACTGTTAAATAAAACCAATATATAAATACAATGAAATCATATGCAGACAAAATCACAGTATCATGAATAAACATAAAATGTCATAATGAATGAAATAATATTACAAGTTAATACATATATAGACATAAATAAATAACTGAAAAAAATATTAAATAGTGTCTAAAATCAGCATTTTTTGGACACGCAGATCGACATACTACACTGTAGAGAATGCCATTGGGGTGGGGGGTAACTATCCCCCCTTTTACAAAACTGCAATAGCGGGCTTTTAGCGCAGGCTGGCATGCTGAATATTCTGTGCTGCCCTCGACACTCAGAGTTCCTATGAGCGTTGGGAGCAGCACAGAGCATTCAGCGCACCGGCCTACACTAAAAACTGCTATTGTGTGTGGTTTTGAAAAAAAAAAAAAAAAGGGGGGGTAAATAAAAGAATAGTATTAAAACTGTTCACTCTCATCCATAAACTGAGTGTACAAACAAACATCCTAAAAAAATAGTAATAATATTAAACAGTTTCTTAAGAAATGAGCTAAGAAAACACACTAGGACCACCAACCTCGAGGGGTGCCGGGGAAGGTGTCATTGTTCAGACAGAATTAGGTGTATATGACTGGACTTTCCCTTTCAAAAGCGCTAGGTCATATAACATCCATATAGCTTTACAGTAGCTAAAGAATAACTTACAAAAACTGGTTAGTTTAAGGATGTCCTTGTATAGCAAAAGTGGGTAAAACTAACAAATTGCATGATAAACATTAAAAACCACAAACATTCCAATGTTGTCACATGGAACAACATGACTGGAACTAAAAAGCAAAATAAACCCTTAATTGTTTTTGTGGAAAAAGGTATTAACATGAAAGGTACATGTTGCTTGTGTGATCTATATGAATGAAATAACTTTTTAAACAAACAAACAAAAAAAAAATCACAAAATTGCTCGAAACAAGATGGCTGGCATCGTTAAAAACAAATTGCTAAAAATACTCTTTTTTAATTAACAAATCATATATTCCTGAAGGACATGATATAAGCTTTCAGTTGATATAAACCCCCCCCAAAAAAAACAACAACCAGATATTTAAACGTATTTAAAAAATCACAATTAAACAGTGCTTTTAAAAATGCAGCCAAGTCCTTGCAGCACGTAATAGAATGGATGAGATTGAGTACCGGTACTTATTAAAATTGCAGTGGAATAAAGTGACTTAAAAATCATAAGGTTAAGAAGGCACTGCATAGATAAGTGCAGTATACGTGAGACCAGTTCCTAAGTGACAGATATCAAAAATTTTCCATGATACTGCATATCAAAGATGTAAGATATCCTTACAAACAAGTAGTCATTATACAAACATGGATAAATCTAATTCCTTGTTTTTGAGACTCCATGGGTGAACAGTATGGAATCTGAAAATCAGCCTCTTAAGTCTTTAGCAGGATATCATCATCTTGTTATTCAAGAACCATTCTTTTGAGGATTACAAGTTTCTTTTTCTGGGTCAGGAGCTGGATAAGAAGAACCAACCAGGAGCTACAAGGTTTATCCACCATTCCCTGGGAGACAGAGAATGCTGGGCATTCTGTGGCTGCACAATCCCCTTTAGGAGCAAAGCACATGGAACTACTTCTTTCTCTGTCTCCATCTGCTGATTGACGGACACAACACCCACTTGTTTGGATTTTCTAGTACGGACAATGAGGAATTTGCTGATGTTGGCATATAGAGCCTATTATGAGAAGGACCACTGTAACTGGCTGAGATCATTTTACCTTATCATGTTAGGACTCCAAGATCAGCTTTAGATCATAAACTTGTGGTTCCTGTATTATTGCAAGCTCATTGGGAGCCCACTAGTTCAAATTCTCTCTTCTTATTTTTATTTAGTTAATGCAGTGTGGAATGCTCTCCCTTCTGTTCTCCTTGCAGCACCCTGAGGTTGGAGGTTCAAACCCAGTGCTGCTCCTTGTGACCTTGGGCAAGTCACTTAACTCTCCATTGCCCCAGGTATATTAGTCAGATTGTGAGCCCACCGGGCAGATAAGGAGAAATACATGAGTACCTGAATGTAAACCACTTAGGCTATAAGTGGTCTATAAATACTAAAAATAAATATTAAAGTCTTATTATTTTTCTTCAGCAATTGTCCACAAGCCCAGGGGGGTGGCTGTCTTCTTTCTTAGGGATACCTACATTGTAGTCATTGTTTTTAATACTGGTATTTTATGGTTTTTGCTGTGCATTGCATGACTTGTCTTGAATGCCTAGGTTAGGCTCTTCTATCAAGTTCTGGAATTTTTCCATTATATTAAATGTTTCTATGAATTGTAAGCAATTAGAACTGTTTTGGATAAGCCATAAGTGATGAAAGATTTGCATACAATAGAGGTATCCATGCAGATTTATTTCATTAGGAACAGCCTGAAAACCTGACCTTTTTACAGCACCCAAAACCCTGGACCCTTGCATCTCTATCCTAGCCAAAATTTCTAGATGAAATAAATAACTGTTTCATGGAGTAGATAGCTCAGGAAACAAAAAGAGTGAGCAATTTTAGATCTAGTCCTTAATGGAATACAGGATTTGATACAAGAGTTAATAGAAATAGTACTGTGTGGCAACAGTGATCATTACATAATCAAATTTCAGTTAATAACTAAAGTGAAGACACTTTAAGCAAAATCTATTGTTAGCATGTAACTTTTAAAAGGACAAATTGGATAAAATAAATAAAATAGTTTAAAATAAAGTTTAAAAAGAGCAGCTGTAAAGGTTGGGAGTTTAAATCAGGCATAAATTAAGTTTTTAAAATACCATTTTGGAAGCCCAGAGCAGATGTATTCCATTTATCAAAATGTTAGAAGGCAGCTGGCATGGTTAAAAGGAGAAGTTAAAGTGGCTGTTAAAGCTAAAAGAATCTCTCTCAAAGACAGAAAAAGATCCAAATGAAGAAAACAGGAAGCAGCGTAAGCACTGTCAAGTTAGATGCAAAACAATTGTGAGTAATGGTAAAAGAACTTAAAAAGAAGCTTGTTGTAGAGCAGTGTATCGCAAACTGTGTGCCGTGGCACACTACTGTGCCTCCTTAGATTTGAAGTGTGCTGTGTCAGCTAACTTGGAACTGCCTGCCTTCTGCTGCTGATACGCTACTGGAACTGCTGCTTGCCTCTTCTTCTCTGCTTTTAAGTGTGCCGCGGCGTACAGGGGCAAGAAGAGAGAAACCGGCGTCAGCTAATTTGCAACTTCCTGCCTTCTGCTGCCGATACTCCTACTTTCGTATCGGCAACAGAAGGCAGGAAGTTGCATGTTATCTGACGCCGGCGCCTCTTTTCCTGCCCCTGTATGCCGCGGCACACTTTAAATCAGAGAAGAAGAGGCAAGCAGGCGTCCTGGCAGCTTCTCTCCCCACCCTCGGTCCAGCAGCGGCAGCTCAGTGTGATTTTAACTTAGTCACACAGTTGCTGCTAGGATTAGTTTAGACTCGGTTTCATCTGGCAGCCGCGGGGCCTTTCTTAGGCCGGCCCACTTCGATGATATGAGACGGACCGGCCTAGCAAAAGCCTGGAGATTGCCTAATGAAACCGCGGCTAAACTAATCCTAGCGGCAGCTGTGAGGCTAAATTAAAACCACACAGTGAGCTGCGGCTAGCCTAGAGAAAGGAGAGGTATGTTGGACAGGGAAGGGGGGAAGAGAGAAGGGATACTGCTGAACATGGGGAGCAGGGAAGGGAGAAGTGGTACTGCTGGATGGGGGGAGGAAGGAAGGTAGAAGGGGTAATGCTGGACAGGGGGAGGAGGGAAGGGGTACTGCTGGACAGGGAGAAGGTAAAAGGAAGGGAGAAAAGGTGCTGCTGGACCTGGCAGAAAGGGAGGGAAAGGAAAAGTGCTACACACTGGAGGGGAAGGTAAGATGGTGCATGGGGAGAGAGCATGTTGGGTTGGGGGTGGGAAGGAGGGATGCCACTTGAGGGAAGAGGCAAGGCCAGAGAGAAAGCGTGCAGGAAGCAGAAAGTGTTGGACTTATGGAGAGGGCGTGATGGATGGGGAAGGAGAAATATTACATTCTGGGGGAGAGGGCAGAGAGTGAAAAGTTGGACTTATGGAGGGAGGGAGAGAGAGAAAAAAAATGTTGGACTGGTGGAAAGGAGGGAGAAGTGTTGTTGGATTGGGAGGGGGGCCAGAAAAGCAGAAGGGAAAGGAGATTGCAATCAGCCCTGCCTTCAGTCCTGGTCCCAATAAACCGGCTGGCAAAATGAAGCCAGAAGCAGCGGGGGCCTTCCCTCTTGTCAATTCGCTGTAGACTCTGCTGGTCACAATCATGCCCCGCCCCCAACCTCTGAATTTACTTCCTGTTTTTGAGGAGTGGAATCAAGATCGGCAGAGCCTATAGCAACTTGGCAAGAGGGAAGGATTGGTGGGAGGTTAACAGCCTATTAGGGGAGCAGGGGTGTGGACTGCCCCCCCCCCCCCGAGTGCCATCTTGCCGGAGGCATTGGTGCCTCTCCGCCCCCTGCATACTTCTTGAAAAGTTTGCTGGCATGAGCAGCATCTTCCACCCCTTGCTCATGCTAGCTTTGGCTCCCTTCTGACATCATTTTTTAGCTGCAGGACCAGGATGTGACGTCAGAGGGGAACAGAGGCCAATGCAAGCAGCAGATGGAAGATGATGCTTATGCAGGCAAACTTTTCAAGAGGTATGTGGAGGAGGCTGGAAGGGGGGCACCTGAGTGGCAGGAAAGAGTAAGGAGGAATCCCGAGTTTGGGGATATGTGTGGGGAACAATACCCCCCAAATGACTTCAGGTGCTGCTACGATGCCTCCGAGCTGATAGCTAGGTGTAGGAAGATACATCGTGGCCAATGCAGTGGTGAAATTGTCAAGCTGAATTGTGCTAGACTGGTGGGAGGTTAACGGCCTATTAAAAGGCGTGGGTAGGGATAACTTCAGACATCTAGGTACTGGAGATTATTCAGGAGGGGTACAAGCTCGAGTTCTTTCATCCTATTCCAGAAGTTTTTGTAGACTGTCCAGCAGGGAGACCAGAAAAAGTGGTCAGAGTTCGAGCAACAGTGCAAAGACTGCTGGATCTAACAGCCATAGAACCCAAGATTTGGGCTTAGGTAGATACTCCATATACTTTACAGTACCCAAAAGAGACTCAGAAGACTGGAGGCCAATTCTGGATCTCAAGTCGTTCAATGTAGCCTTCAAGAACCCCGTTTCTGTATGGAGACGGTGAGGTCAGTTTTTTCTTTTGTGGCGCCGGGGGAATTTCTCACCACTCTGAAATTGTGAACCTATCTGTACATTCCCATTTTTCTGGAGCACAGATGGTTCTTATGGTTCCGTGTTCTGGAGTAGCACATTCAGTTCTTGGCACTGCCTTTTGGACTGGCCACGCACACCTACGCAAGTCGGGAATACGGATGCATCCATATCTGAACAATTGGCTGATAAGAGCTCTGTCCAAATCCAAAGGGAGGATGGTAGTGCAGTATGATTCAGCTCCTGTAAAATCTGGGCTGGGTGGTCTACTTTTGGAAAAGCCACCTGGAGCGGATAATTCTTGGAGTATCTTGGAATTCTGTTCAACACAAAGGAGAACAAAGTTTTTCTGCCAGAATGTAACAGATCAGGAAGTTTTGGGATAGGCTGGCACCCACAGCTTGGCATGACCTGCAGATGCAGACAAAAACTGGAACAAGCACAAACAATATCAACATAGGTGCCATAAGACAGTAAAAGGGGCCAAAAGAGACTACGAGGAAAAAATAGCCAAGGAGGTGAAAAACTTCAAGCTGTTCTTTTGATATATTAAAGGGAAATGACCTGCGAAGGAAGTGGTGGGTCCGTTGGATGACCAAGGAATAAAGGGAAAGCTAAAGGAGGACAAAGCAATCGCCGACAAACTGAACACATTTTTTGTGTCTGTTTTTACCGAAGAGGACATACACAGCATACTATATGCTAGAAGTGAAAACGGGAAACTGACAGGGTTAACAGTCAGTCTAGAAGAGGTATGCAGGCAGATTGGTAGGCCTAAGAGCAATAAATCCCTGGGACCGGATGGCATCAATCCGAAGGTCATCCAGGAACTGAAAGAGATCATAGCTGAACTGCTTCAACTAATAGCCAATCTGTTGATCAAATCAGGAAAGATTCCAGAGGACTGGAAGGTGGCGAATGTTACGCCGATCTTCAAAAAAGGTTTGAGGGGAGACCGGGGAAACTATAGACCGGTGAGTCTGACCTCGGTACTGGGAAAGATGGTAGAAGCGCTGATAAAGGACCGCATCATTGAGGACAAGCCAGCACGGTTTCAGCCAAGGCCGATCTTGTCTGACAAACTTGCTGCACTTCTTCGAGGGAATAAACAGGCAGATAGACAAGGGCGACCCGGCAGACATTGTATATCTGGACTTTCAGAAGGCGTTCGACAAAGTTCCAAATGAACGACTACTTCGGAAAATTGCGATCCATGGAATCGAGGATGAAATACGTGGATTAAAAACTGGCTGGAGCATAGGAAACAGAGAGTGGGGGTAAATGGACAATACTCAGACTGGAAGAGCGTCACCATTGGGGTGCCGCAGGGCTCGGTGCTTGGACCCGTGCTCTTCAATATCTTTATAAACGATTTGGACATAGGTACAACGAGCAAGGTGATTAAATTTGCAGAAGATACCAAGTTATTCAGAGTAGTGAAGACGCAGGGGGATTGCGAAGATCTGCAACGTGACATAATCAGGCTCGAGGAATGGGCATCGACATGGTAGATGAGATTCAACATGGATAAGTGTAAAGTGATGCATGTCGGTAACAAAAATCTCATTTACGAATACAGGATATCCGGGGCAGTACTTGGAGTTCTGATCGACAAGTCGATGAAGCCGTCCACGCAATGTTTGGCGGCGGTGAAAAGGGCAAACAGAATGCTAGGAATAATAAACAAGGGGATCACGAACAGATCGGAGAAGGTTAT
Source organism: Geotrypetes seraphini (assembly GCF_902459505.1). Lineage (NCBI taxonomy): Eukaryota > Metazoa > Chordata > Amphibia > Gymnophiona > Dermophiidae > Geotrypetes > Geotrypetes seraphini. The sequence goes on from NC_047087.1 coordinate 257,932,127, forward strand.
CATGCTGCTGTACCGGGCCATGGTGCGCCCTCACCTGGAGTACTGCGTACAGCACTGGTCGCCGTACATGAAGAAGGACATGGTACTACTCGAAAGGGTCCAGAGAAGAGCGACTAAGATGGTTAAAGGGCTGGAGAAGTTGTGGTACAGCGAAAGATTAGCGAAACTGGGCCTCTTCTCCCTCGAACAGAGGAGATTGAGAAGGGACATGATCGAAACATTCAAGGTACTGAAGGGAATAGATTTAGTAGATAAGGACAGGTTGTTCACCCTCTCCAGGGTAGGGAGAATGAGAGAGCACTCTCTAAAATTGAAAGGGGATAGATTCCGTACGAACGTAAGGAAGTTCTTCTTCACCCAGAGAGTGGTAGAAAACTGGAACACTCTTCCGGAGTCTGTCGTAGGAGAAAACGCCCTCCAGGGATTCAAGACAAAGTTAGACAAGTTTCTGCTGAACCGGAACATACGCAGGTAGGGCTAGTCTCAGTTAGGGCGCTGGTCTTTGACCAGAGGGCCGCCGCGTGAGTGGACTGCTGGGCATGATGGACCGCTGGTCTGACCGAGCAGTGGCAATTCTTATGTTCTTATGCTGGGGTATATAGTAGCAACTATAGATGTTGTTGGAGCACACCTGCATCCTCTCCAGGGTGTGCGTCTGTACCACTGGTGCCTGCAAAGGGATGTGTTCCTTGGACAGCGGAAGTGTGGCTCAGTCTTAACTGGTGGTTGGAGACTGAGTCTCTGGGTCTCGTTATGGGTGATCCTGACTACAGATAGAAACATGATGACAGATAAGGCCAAATGGCCCATCCAGTCTGCCCATCTGCAGTAATCATTATTTCTTCCTCTCTCTAAGAGATCCCATATGCCTATCCCAGGCTTTCTTGAATTCAGATACCCCCACCTCTTCTGGGAGACTGTTCCACACATCTACCACCCTTTCTGTAAAAAAGTATTTCCCTAGATTACTCCTTAGCCTATCACCTCTTCACTTCATCCTATGTACTCTCATTCCAGAGCTTCTTTTCAAATGAAAGAGACTCGACTCATGCTCATTTACATCACATAGGTATTTAAATGTCTCTCATATATCCCCCTCTCCTACCTTTCCTCCAAAGTATACAGATTGAGATCTTTAAGTCTGTTCCCATACGCCTTATGATGAAGACCACGCACTATTTTAGTAGCCTTCCTCTGGACCAACTCCATCCTTTTTATCTTTATGAAGGTGCAACCTCCAGAATTGCACACAAAATTCTAAATGAGGTCTCACCAAAGTCTCATACAGGGGCATCAATATCTCCTTTTTCCTACTGGCCAGTATCATTCTAGCTTTCACTGTTACGTTTTCAACCTTTCTTAATTTTATTCACCCCATCCGGGGTGTCTACTCTGTTGCAAATTTTGGTATCATCCGCAAAGAGGCAAAACCTACCCGACAGCCCTTCAGCAATATTGTTTATAAAAATGTTAAAAAGAACAGGCCCAAGAATAGAACCTTGAGGCACACCACTGGTAACATCCCTTTCCTCAGAGCGATCTCCATTGATCACTACCCTCTGTTGCCTTCCACCACGTAGTACTAATCCACACAGACAATCAAGTTGCCATGCACTATATAAACAAACAAGGAGGCACAGGTTCTCACCCCCTTTGCCAGGAAGCGATACAAATCTGGAATTGGGCCATTCCACTCAACATCTTTCTCAAAGCTGTCTAGCAGGCAAACAGAACACTTTATCAGACAAACTTAGCCTCTTTCAAGATCTTCTCAGCGTGGGGGGACCCCTCAAATAGATCTTTTTGGGTCTCCCAACAATCACAAACTTCTACACTACTGCTCCAAACTTCATTCACCTCATTGTCTGGAATCTGATGCATTCCTCCTTGATTGGATAGACAAATTCCTGTATGCTTTTCCTTAATAGGAAAAATTATCTTCAAAATTCAGACAGGAGCCAGCTACTATGATTCTGTTAGCACTAAGATGGCTGAGGAATCCCTGGTTCTTTCTTCTTCAACTCAGTGTCAGTGTCAAGAAACCCATCCCCTTGCGGATCTTTCCAACTCTTCTGACTCAGCCTGAGTGGCCCTCCTCAACCCCAATCTACATTCACTGACTCTCACCATTCACTGATTCTCTTTGACTCACACACTCTCACTGTTACCTCTCTCCAAAAGGATAAATCAACATCATCTCTCTGCTCCTGTGTCAGCTATAATAGATGCTTGTAGAAAACTGGCCACACAGCACTGTTACCATTTCAAGTAGACCCGGTTTACCTTTTGGTGTCACTGGCAATTATTACTTCCAGAGATGTGTCTTCTGTCATCCGTTCTGGATTACCTCTTGCGTTTTTGTACCCATTTTTTAATCTCTCACTTTTGTACATTTTATCCCTCATTTCTGAGTGTGTGTGTTGTGCCTCTGAATAAAAGAAGTTATTGGAGAGAAAAAGGTAGTGGTGTGTGATAGGGTGAAAGGAGGGACAGGGGAGATATGATTCAGATGTTCAAATACTTGAAGGGTATTAACATAGAACAAAATCTTTTCCAGAGAAAGGAAAATGGTAAAACCAGAGGACATAATAAGAGGTTGAGGGGTGGTAGATTCAAGAGCAATGTTAGGAAATTCTACTTTACAGAGAGGATGGTGGATGCCTGGAATGCTCTCCCCAAGAGAGGTGGTGGAGAGGAAAACGGTGACAGAGTTCAAAGAAGCGTGGGATGAACACACAAGATCTAGAATCAGAAAATAATAGTAAATATTGAACTAAGGCCAGTATGGGGCAGACTTGCATGGTATGTGTCTGTATATGGCCTTTTGGTTGAGGATGGGCTGGGGAGGGCTTCAATAGCTGGGAGGGTGTAGATGAGCTGGAGTGAGATTTGACGGAGACTTCGACAGTTGGAACCCAGGCATAGTACCAGGTAGAGCTTAAGATTCTTGCCCAGAAATAGCTAAGAAGAAAAATTTAAATTTAAAAAATTTAAAATGAATCAGGTTGGGCAGACTGGATGGACCATTCGGGTCTTTATCTGCTGTTATCTACTATGTTACTATGTTTGTCTTTGGGTACTGGGAGGACTGTAGTGGCCTTTGGCCAAGGGGCACTTACAATTGGTGCAGGGAAAGGAGATGCTTGGCGTGGTGGGAGAGACCATAGGGTTTCTCAGGGTAGATGAGTGAGAAAGCGATGGTAAATACAAAGCATAGAAGTATACTAATAGGAAATGAGCAAAAGAGACAGACTGGGAAACATAAGAACTGCCATACTGGGACAGACCAAAGGTCTATCAAGCCCAGTATCCTGTTTTCAACAGTTGCCAACCCAGGTCCCAAGTACCTAGCTAGATCCCAAGTAGTAAAACAGATTTTATGTTGCTTATCCTAGGAATAAGCAGTGGATTTCCCCAAGTCATCTTAATAATGGCCTATGGACTTCTCTTTTAGGAAATTATCCAACTGCTAACTGATTTCACCATATTCTCCGGCACCAAATTCCAGAGTTTAATTACACATTGTGTGAAGAAATATTTTCTCTGGTTTGTTTTAAATCTACCACTAGGTAGCTTTATCACATGCACCCTAGTCCTAGTATTTTTGGAAAGAGTGAACAAGCAATTCACATCTACCCTTTCCACTCCACTCAGTATTTTATAGACCTCTATCATATCACCTCTGAGCTGTCTCTTCTCCAAGCTGAAGAGCTCTAATTGCTTTAGCCGCTTCTCATAGGGAAGTCATCCCAAACCTTTTATTATTTTTGTCACCCTTCTCTGTACCTTTTCAAATTCGCTGTATCTTTTTGAGACACGGCGACTATAACTGCAGATAGAACGTACAAGGGCATTATAACATTTTCATCTTTGTTTTCCATTCCTTTCCTCAACAATGACACCTAGATCCTTTTCATGGACAGTGACCCCTAAATAGAACCCTGCATCATGTAGCTATAGTTCGGGTTCCTTTTGCCCACATGCATCACTTTGCACTTACATTAAACGTCATCTGTCATTTTGATGCCCAGTCTTCCAATCTCACAAGGTCCTCTTGCAATTTTTCACAATCCTCTTGTGATTTAACAACTTTGTGTCATCAGCAAATTTAATTATCTCACTAATTATTCCCATCTCTAGATCATTGATAAATATGTTATAAAGCAGCGGTCCCAGCACAGATCCTGTGGAACCCCACTAGTTACCCTTCTCCATTGAGAATATTGATCATTTAAACCTACTGTCTATTTTCTGTCTTTCAACCAGTTCTTAATCCATAGTAGGATATTACTTCCTGTCCCATGACTTTCTAATTTCCTCAGAAGTCTTTCATGAGGTACTTTATCAAATGCCTTTTGAAAATCCAAATATACAATATCAACCGGTTCACCTTTATCCACATGTTCATTCACCCCTTCAAAAAAATGCAGTAAATTGGTGAGGCAAGATTTCCCTTGACTAAATCCATGTTGGCTTTCTCTCATTAATCCATGTTTTCGTGTCTGTTCTGTCATTTTGTTCTTTATAATAGTCTCTACCATTTTGCCTAGCACCGACTTCAGACTCACCAGTCTATAATTTCCCGGATCACCTCTGGAATCCTTTTTAAAAATCGGTGTCATGTTGGCCACTCTCCAGTCTTCTGGTACTATGCTGGATTTTAAAGAAAAATTACTAACAATAGCTCTACAAATTCATTTTTCAATTCTATCAGTACTCTGGGATGTATGCCATCAGGTCCAGGTGATTTGCTGACGTTCAATTTGTCAAATTGACCCATTACATCATCCAGTGTTACTGAGATTTGTATGAGTTTCTTTGATTTATCAGAATTGAATAACATTTCTGGCACTGGTAACTCACCCATGTCTTCCTCAGTAAAGACTGATATAAAGAATTAATTTAATTTGTCTTTGTCTTCCCTAAGAACCCCTTTTATCCCTCGGTCGTCTAACGGTCCAACTGATTTTCTTCCTGGCTTCTTGCTTTTAATATACCTAAAAAAATATTTTACTGTGTGTTTGCTTCCAGCGCAGTCTTCTTTTCAAGGTCTCTCTTCACCTTTCTTATAAATGCCTTGCATTTGACTTGACATTCCTTGTGCTGTCTACAATTATTTTCAGTCAACTTTCTGAAGGATTCTTTTAGCTCTAATAGCTTTCTTCAACTTAATTTGTTAACCATGCTGGCTGCCGTTTGGTCTTCCTTCCTCCTTTTTTAATTAATTAAATTTGTTTTGTATCCCGTTGGCCCCAAAGAGCTAATACATGGAATATATCTAGTCTGGGCTTCCAGGATGGTATTCACCTGATGTTGGTGAAGGTGCATGGCATCATGGCCAGTCCAAACAGAAAGCCAAGAACTGGAAGTGGTACTCCAGAATGTTAGACCTCAAGAACTTCCTGTGTTCAGGGAAAATGGGGATATGTAGATGTGCTCTGTCAAGTCCAAGGCAAGAAACTCCCCCCCTTCGCTAGAGAAGGAATGACCGACTTTGCCGTTTCCATGTGGAAACACAGTATCAATTTCAGATCCAGAATTGGCCTCCAGTCTTCTGAGTGTTTGGGTATGATAAAGTATATGGAGTATCTGCCTGAGCCCGATTCTTTATCCGGATGGTTCTATGGCTTCTAGATCTAATAGCCTCTTTACTGTCGCTCAAACGTGATCCACCTTCTCTGGTTTCCTTGCTGGAGAATCCAAAAAAGGTCTGGAAAGGGACAAAAGAGCTCAAGCTTGTACCCCTCCTGAATAATTTCCAATACCCAGGGGTCTGATGTGATCTTTGCCCATGCCTCCCAGTAAGCTGACAGCCTCCTTTCTATTCCTGGAGGTACAGTTTCTGACATGGCATCAGAACTGTTTCTTGGGGGCTGTTGTGGGGCAAGGACTGGGGATGCTTAGCACCCCTAAATCTCTGACTTGAGCTTTGAAACAGTCTCTGGACTGAAGGTCCTCCTGAGTACAGGCAAAAGCGCTGAGAGCCATGAAATTAGTTCAGCCTGACACCCCTAGGGGCCCTTAGTCTGCTGTCAGGTACAGACTTTGTTTTTTGATCCTGCACACTGGCCATAAGATCGTCAAGTCCTTTACCAAAGAGCAAGTGACCCTTAAACAGCAATATGCTCTACGTAGCTTTCAAAGATTAATCTCCTGCCCACTGTCTGATCCAAAGCATTCTTTGGGCAGAAACAGAAACCTTTCTCAGGACTCTGAATAGATTGTACAGAGCATCTAACACATATTCCACCCATCAGCATAAAAAACTGGGATCCACGTCAGCATCCACCCCCGAAGCATGACATAACCTTGAATGGCAAGCCTATGCCGCCACTGCTGCTTCCTTGAATCCCAACACTGTGGTTTCAAATTGCCTCTTAAGGACAAAGTCAGCCTATGGTCCTGTTTATCCTGCAATACTACTCTCCCTTCAAGGGGTTGTGAAGTACGCTTTGTAACCTGCACCACCAGGGAATCCACCTTTGCTGGACTGAACAGCTGATGAAACTCAGCATCTACTGGGTAGTTTTGTCATGGCCTTAGTCACCACCGGGTATAGTTTTGTCTTGGCCTTAGCCACCCGAAGTGGCCCTTGCTGGAACCTCCCAATGGTCTGTGAGTATCTTAGTAATATCTGGATGAGAGGGAGCCTTGTTGCTGTGTATGAGTGAGCACTGGACAGTAAAGGCCTGTGAAGGCTCTATCTTTAATTCTTGGAGAGACTCGGTAATAATCTCTAAAAGTGCTGACAGATTGAACAGCCAGTTGGGTCCGCTCCGAGATCCAGGGCTGATACCAAATTCACTTCATCCCAATTCTCTTCTAACTATATCCCCGCATCTTGTTCATGGCTGTGCTGTGAGGAAAATGCATCTTTAGAGGGAATGACCACTTCCACTATCATGAACCCCGAAGGGTCACTGTGACCACTGAAATTTAAGGTACATAAGAACATAAGTACTGCCATCTCCGGATCAGACCTTTAGTCCATCAAGTCCGGCAATCCATACACGCGGAGGCCCAGCCAGGTGTACACCTGGCGTAATTTTAGTCACCCATATCTCTCTATGCCTCTCATAACGAGATGCGCATCTAGTTTGCTTTTAAATCCTAGAACGGTGGATTCCGCAATAACCTCCTCTGGGAGGGAATTCCAGGTGTCCACCATTTGTTGCGTGAAGCAGAACTTCCTGATATATGTCCTGGACTTGTCCCCCCTTAGTTTCAGTCCATGTCCTCTTGTCCGTGTCACATAATTTTTTTTCCTGCTCTATTTTGTTGATTCAGTATTTTAAAAGTCTCGATCATATCCCCTCGCAGTCTCCTTTTTTCAAGAGAGAACAATCCCAGTCTCTTAAGTCGTTCCTCGTATTCCAAGTTCTCCATACCTTTTATTAGCTTCGTTGCTCATCTCTGCACCCTCTCCAGCAGTTTTATATCCTTCTTTAGGTTGGGAGACCAATGTTGGACACAGTATTCCAAGTGTGGTCTGACCATTGCTCTAAAAAGCGGCATTATAACTTTCTCCGATCTACTCGTGATTCCTTTCTTTATCATGCCTAACATTCTATTTGCTTTCTTTGCCGCTGCTGGGCATTGTGCCGACGGCTTCAGGGTCCTATCAGTACACCCAGGCCCTTTTCTTGTTCGCTCTTGCCCAGAATTGCACCTGACATTCTATACTCGTGTTCTTTGTTCTTTCTACCTAAATGCATTACTTTGCACTTTTCCACATTAAACTTCATCTGCTATTTCTCCGCCCATTTCTCTAACTGACAAAAGTCACTCTGAAGTTCCTCGCTATCCTTCTGCGATCTGATTGCCCGGCATAGCTTTGTGTCATTTGCAAACTTGATGATCTCACTGGATGTTCCTTCTTCTAGGTCATTGATGAAAATATTAAATAAGATGAGCCCAAGTACCGAGCCCTGGGGCACACCTCTAGTCACTTTCTCCCAGTCTGAAAACTTCCCATTTATGCCCACTCTCTGCTTTCTGTTCTCCAGCCATTTGCCTATCCATCTTAGTATATCTCCTTCTATTCCATGGCTTTGTAGTTTCCTGAGAAGTCTTTCATGTGGAACCTTGTCAAACGCTTTCTGGAAGTCCAAATATATTATGTCCACCGGTTCTCCACAATCAATTTGTTTGTTCACGATCTCAAAAAATTGAAGTAAATTCATCAAACATGATTTCCCTTTCCTGAAGCCATGTTGACTGGCTCTCATCAGGTCGTGTGTATCCAAGTGCCGGTCTATGCTATCTTTAATCAGTGCTTCAACCATCTTTCCAGGGACAGATGTAAGACTCACAGGTCTGTAGTTGCCCGGTTCTCCTCTTGATCCTTTTTTGAAAATTGGTGTGACGTTCGCTATCTTCCAGTTGTTCGCTATCTTCCAGTTGTCCGGTATCTGACCAGTTCTAATTGACAGGTTGGCAAGTTTTTGCAATAGCTCTCCGATTTCAACTTTCAGTTCTTTTAAGACTCTTAGGAGAATTCCATCCGGTCCAGGGGATTTGTCACTTTTAAGATTGTAAATCTGGTAGTATATCTGGTCCAAGTCCACTTCTACTGTGGTGAGGCTGTCTTCTATTACTCCTTTGAACACTTTTACCGCTTCTGGTATTGTTGCGGTGTCCTCCTTCATAAAGACAGACACGAAAAAGGAATTTAGTCTGTCTACAATTTGTTTGTCTTCCTTGATGTACCCTTTTCTTCCCTGGTCATCCAGCGGTCCCACCGCCTCTTTTGCTGGTTTTTTTCCTTTTACGTATCTAAAGAAGGGCTTGAAATTTTTGGCCTCTTGCGCTATTTTCTCCTCATAGTCCTTTTTGGCATCCCTTACCACCTTGTGACATTTCTTCTGATCATCTTTATGTTTGTTCCAAGCTTGGGTTGTTTTCGTGGTTTCCATTTTTTAAAAGGGTTCTTTTTTTCTCTTACGGCATCCTTCACCTCTTTAGTAAGCCATGCCGGTTCTCCTTTGCCTTTATTTTTCCGTCCTTTGGTTATCTAAGGAAAGTAGAGATTTTGTACTTCCGTGATAGTATTTTTCAGTAGGGACCATGCCTGATCTCCCTAATGGAAGTGACATGTATGCAAATCTCTCTCATGCATATTCATTAGGGATATCTTGAAAACCCGACTGGCTGGGGGTCCCCCAGGACAGGTTTGGGAAACACTGATCTAGATTGAGTTTTGGGCCAAAATGTTCTGATTCAGATGTTCTAATTAAGATAGAAGCTTTTATTTTAAAATTGGGAAATTAAATATGGCTGCCACGGCAGCAATTTTAGCACCAAAAATGGCCTGTGGGAGCTAAATATGGGGTCAAAAAATTCAGGGAACATGATTTTAGAGGTTGGGGACCCTGGCCTCAGCCTCAGCCCCAGAAATCTTTAAAAATAACTTTTAAAGACTCCCTCCTCCGATTTCTCTAATAGGCTGTCACAGCCTTACTGTGCCGTGCTGGGAGCTGTAAAAGGGGTGAAACTGTAACCAGAGAACTTCAACCTCAGACAAGCCTAGACATCTGGATAGTTTGCTTCATCAGACTGCCCTCAGACCAACCGGCCAGACTGCTATCTCACCCCCCCCCCCCCCGGAACTTGGGTGGGGGGAGGGGAACGCAATCAGCATTCAGTCCTGGTTTTAAAAAAAAGAGCTACAGGGCTACTCAGCTGTGTTCAGGCTCTCTGTGGACAAAACCGGGAGTGAGCTTTGCTCCCAAGAGAATGGTTCCTGAGCTCCTGGACTGTTAATGCAGGCTGGCCAAGCAGGCTGCACCTTGGCTACAGACTACTGCCCTCAGAGTCTGTGTTCTCTGCAGCCAGAGATGGCCCCATGTAACATAACATGTCCCTAAATTGGGAGACTCTGCAGCACCAAAAAGCCTCACGATCGGATTAAAATCCCAAAATTAAATTTAAAATAAATGAGCATAACAGACAGGAATTACAGGCCTAGAGGGATGGGAGCAGAGCAGAAAAATGTAAATGAGGCTCCCTAAGCAGGATTTCACAATCAGAGATATACAACCCAAGTGTTCCAGAATGATGTGCCTATTGCACTAGAAGTGAATTATAGGTGGAGGACCGAAGAGTGAGAGGGTGAAATTTTGAGTGGGCAGAGAGAAAAGAGAATATATGTTAGAAATGGATGTATATAGGGAATGGAAGAAGATAAAAAGTGGAGACAGGACAAATGACAGTATCCATTGGAAATAGAGTAGAAGACAAACCAGAAAGCATAAAAGAGAAACTAATGCTGGGAAAAATAAAATTCTCAGACAAAAAAGGTATAAAAAAAGTGTTTTATTATGAATGTATTTATGTGGAATATGTTAGCTTTGAAAATGGAAGATTAGGTTCTTACCTTTTGGTAATTTTTCTGTTAATCCATGGAGAAGTCTGTATGATAGGTGCTCAATCTGTACTGGCAAATTGAGTCTTCGGCTCCTCCCACATAGCAGAGAAACACAGAACCCTCTACAGTTGAGTCCAAAAGCAATCAAACATCACTGGAACAAAGCATACACAGAAGGGGGCATGGGGAACTTCCCCGCAAACATAACACTAGTCTGTTCTGCTCTGCAACATATAAGGAAACATTAAAAACATGCATGAACATGGCATCAATAAGAACCAACCTGCTGTGTGCAACAAGCATGAACCTGAAATTAGCCAACAGCTAAGATATGTACTCGCATATGCATAATGATTCCCTGCAGGGCCCATCTGCTGGTTGGAAGATACTTAAGTATAAACATCCAAGGCAGAGAATGCAGGCAATACAGAAAGAATCAGAGTAGAGAGGGTGGACCGTACAGACGACTCCATGAATTAACGGAAAGAAGATTACCAAAGGTAAGAACCTAATTTTCCATTCTGTTACATCCATTCTGGAGTCTATAAGATAGGTGATGGACCAAAACAGTGGCAATGTCTAGGGTAGGACAGAAGAGCCTGCTCTCAAAACTGAGGCCTCAAGGGTGGCATCAGATTGAGCTACCGCATCCACTCTGTAAAACCTTGTGAAAGTATGAAGGGAAGACCAAGTAGCCACTACAAATCTTGGCTGGATGAACTGCTCAAGACTCCACTCACGAAGCTGTGACACTCCTGAGCAAGTGAGCTTTGAGAGAAACTGGCGACTGCTTACTACAGGTGATGTAGCTCAATGAACTAGCCATGTGGATCCATCTGGCAAAAGGAGCCTTGGACGCCAGCCTACCACGCCTGGATTGACTAGTCAGAACAAACAGATGGTCAGAAATTGGTTCTTTCTAAGTAGTGAAGTAAGACTCTTCACATATCTAGTCTCTGTAAGATCTGATTCTTGGGACAGAAAGCAGGCAGACAACTTCCTGGTTGACATGGAAATCTGAAACCACTTTTGGAAGAAAAGAAGGATCTGTACAGAAGAAGTGTTCTCTACAAGAGAGAGCCTTCAGTTCAGAAATATGCCTGGCTGAGAAAATTGCTACGAGGAACACAGTCTTGACCGTAAGGTCCAGAAGGAATGTATCCTTAAGCAGCTCAAAAGGAGCTTCAGCAAACCCCTTCAGTACAATATTAAGGTGCCACTTTGGAAAAGGCTGTTGCAGAAATGGCCGCAGTGAAGCACCCCACCTAAGTAACCTAGTCACATCTGGATGAGCAGTAAGCGAACTGGAACCACTGTGTGCCCTAAACCAGGAAAGGCCTACCACCTGTATCTTGAGGGAAGCCACCGCCAGGCCTTTTTCTAGGCCAGCCTGCAGGAAGGCTAAGACCACTGGAATTGTAGCACACAATAGCTCCACCTCGTCTGGCACACCACCGCTGGAAAGCCTTCCAAGCTTTGGTGTAAGCCACCATAGTAGAGGGCTTTTTGGACCTCAAAAGTGTGGCAGTGACTACATCAGAGTAGCCCCTTTGAATCAAGGCCTTGTGCTCAAGAGCCATGCTGTATGACCAAAGCACTGGGGGTTCTGCATAGAAACCGGTCCCTGACTGAGGGTCACGATGAAGAGGGAGCTTGAGGCTCTTGTCCCGCTGAAGACAGACGAGATCCGCATACCATGGACAGTGAGACTAGTCCAGGGCCACTAGGATTACCAGGCCTGGATGAGTCACTATCCTGTGGATGACTCGATCCACAATGGGCCAAGGTGGAAAGATGTAAATGAGCTCTTGAGTTGGACAGGGCTGAATCAACGTATCCAGTCCTAAGCTCCCTGATTCTGATCTTCGACTGAAGAAGCGCTTGACTTTCAAGGTCCTGACTGAAGTCATCAAGTCTATCATTGGTCTGCCCCCAAAACACACAATGATATAGAACACCTGTTACGAGAGAGACCACTCTCCCTGGTGCAAAGCTGGGCGACTGAGAAAGTCTGCTTGCACACTTTCTACTCTGGCTACTTGCACCATGGAGAGATCTTGAAGGTGCTCTTCCACACATCGGAAAAGCATCCGTGCTTCCCAATTTAAATGAGCATTTCTAGTGCCCTCCCTTGCTCATTCACATTCGTCATTGTCGGAAAACACCCTTACGGCTTTTCCTTCCAGGGTGTTTTCTAGTGCCCTCAAAGCCAGCATTATGGCTTGAAGCTCTAGACAAGCGTATCACAAACTGTGTGCTGTGGCACACCAGTGTGCCTCCTGAGATTTCAGGTGTGCCGTGACACACAGTTGGCAATACACTTTGTCTAGAGCTTCAAGCCATAATGCTGACATTGAGCTTGGAAAGACCATGGTAAGCTGTTTTGATAATCTGCTGCTAAAATACATGAACCCTAAACTGGCTGGAACTGGTTTAGCGACCATGTTAAAGCTTTGAGAATCTTCCCCTCAGTGTCTCAGAGATACAGCAGCTTTGATGGCTAATCTCTAAGCCACATCTATTTCACCAAGCACTATAACCTTACTTTTATACAGACATTCCTATGCAACTTTTTACCTACTGCTATTTCCATCCAACTAATGCTCCGTGGGTTGTTACTGAAATGATTTGTACTACCCTCAGTTTTAGAGGGTGATTGGGACAGGGCTTGTATACTGCCTTTTTGTAGTTCTACAACCACATTTAAAGCAGTTTACATATATACAGGTACTTATTTTGTACCTGGGGCAATGGAGACTTAAGTGACTTGCCCAATGTCACAAGGAGCAGCCCTGGGATTCGATCCCACATCCTCTGGGTGCAGAGGCAGCAGCTCTACCACCAAGCCACCCTTCTACTGACCATCTAGTGTGCTTGCATTTTTCCTGGTTATTTCCAGAGAAAGCAAATTTACTTACAGTGGTGCCTCACACAACGAACTTAATTGGTTCCAGGAGCAAGTTTGTTATGCGAAACGTTCGTTATGTGAAACGCGTTTTCCCATAAGAATACATGTAAAAAAAAATAATTCGTTCTGCAGCATAAAATATGCTAAGATGACATAAAAAAAGATAAATTTTTGGTTATTATTTTTATTTAGATACATCTAAAAACATAATTGTTTTTTAAAACAACACACATTTTTTAAATTTAAAGACAGACTAAGTAGAGTCTAATTTTACAGTGAGAGAGGGCAGAGTCTCAGCGGCAAAAACTGGGACTTAACTGTTCATTTTTTTTTTTTTCTACCGTGTTTCCCCGATGATAAGGCAGGGCCATCAAATAAGACAGCCCCCCCTTTTTAGAAAAAAATGTAAAATAAGGCACCCCCCCGCAAATAAGCCACCCACCGATACCTGCGCTTACCCGAATCGGGTGGTACGGTGGGTGACTCCGTGTGGTCCCTGGCACCCCCGACACGATCGGGGCAAGAGGGAGCTCAAGCCCTCTTGCCCCCCCGACTCCCCGACACGATCGGGGCAAGAGGGAGCCCAAGCCCTCTTGCCCCCCCGACTCCCCGACACGATCGGGGCAAGAGGGAGCCCAAGCCCTCTTGCCCCCTCCCCGACTCCCCGACACGATCGGGGCAAGAGGGAGCCCAAGCCCTCTTGCCCCCTCCCCGACTCCCCGACACGATCGGGGCAAGAGGGAGCTCAAGCCCTCTTGCCCCCCCGACTCCCCGACACGATCGGGGCAAGAGGGAGCCCAAGCCCTCTTGCCCCCCGACTCCCCGACACGATCGGGGCAAGAGGGAGCCCAAGCCCTCTTGCCCCCCCGACTCCCCGACACGATCGGGGCAAGAGGGAGCCCAAGCCCTCTTGCCCCCTCCCCGACTCCCCGACACGATCGGGGCAAGAGGGAGCCCAAGCCCTCTTGCCCCCTCCCCGACTCCCCGACACGATCGGGGCAAGAGGGAGCCCAAGCCCTCTTGCCCCCCGACTCCCCGACACGATCGGGGCAAGAGGGAGCCCAAGCCCTCTTGCCCCCCCGACTCCCCGACACGATCGGGGCAAGAGGGAGCCCAAGCCCTCTTGCCCCCCCGACTCCCCGACACGATCGGGGCAAGAGGGAGCCCAAGCCCTCTTGCCCCGCCGATTCCCCAACTCCCCGACAATATCGGGCCAGGAGGGAGCCCAAGTCCTCCTGGCCACGGCGACCCCCTAACCCCACCCTGCACTACATTACGGGCAGGAGGGATCCCAGGCCCTCCTGCCCTCGACGCAAACTCCCCCTCCCCCCAACGACCGCCCCCCCCAAGAACCTCCGACCGCCCCCCCAGCCGACCCGCGACCCCCCTGGCCGACCCCCACGACACCCCCAACCCCCTTCCCCGTACCTTTCTGTAGTTGGCCGGACAGACGGGAGCCAAACCCGCCTGTCCGGCAGGCAGCCAACGACGGAATGAGGCCGGATTGGCCCATCCGTCCCAAAGCTCCGCCTACTGGTGGGGCCTAAGGCGCCTGGGCCAATCAGAATAGGCCCGGGAGCCTTAGGTCCCTCCTGGGGGCAGGGCCTGAGGCACATGGTCGGGTTGGGCCCATGTGCCTCAGGCCCCGCCTCAGGCAAGAGGGCTTGGGCTCCCTCTTGCCCCGATCGTGTCGGGGAGTCGGGGGGGCAAGAGGGCTTGGGCTCCCTCTTGCCCCGATCGTGTCGGGGAGTCGGGGGGGGGGCAAGAGGGAGCCAGGCGGAGAGAGGGCAGTTAAGCGCAGTGCCTGCGCGGAAGGATGCAGCTCGGGCGACTTCGTTGTGTGAAACGAAGTTCGTTGTACGAATCAAGACATAAAGTTCGTTGTGCGCAGCGTTCGCTGTGCGAGGCGTCCGTTATGCGAGGCACCACTGTACTTGCAACAAGGGTTCTCTGTGTTGCTAAGGCATGAAAACTTCAAACTTAATTTGTGCACAAAGCCATATATAGAGAGCTAGACAAGTTTCAGTACATATGTGTGTAAATACCTCAGAAGTTAACTCCAGAATCAATGGTGTACCAAAGAGGGGAGGGGATGGTCCGCCCTGGGTGCAGACCATGAAGGGGGTGCTCCCAGGGTTTGTGCCATGGTCTGGGAACTTTGCTATTCTGCCAGCATCGGCCTTTTCTCTTTTCCAGGTCTTGCCTTCATGGAAGCAGGAAGGATTGGCAGAGCAGCAAAGTTCCTAGACCATGATGCCGACTCCAGGAGCCGACAAAGAGAGAACTCGTATATCTCCAGACCTGCCTTTTAAAGCAGCAGCAGAGGTGGCTGTGGTTGGCTGTTGGAGGCAGTACTTTGAACAGGCTTCTTGTGGCTTGGATGCCGGGGCCTTCCCTCATTTGTGTCACTGAGGACAAGTTTGGCGCTGCTTCTAACAGTCGGCCACCGCTGCTGCTGTCATTGGAGGCCCGAAGGAATGTCATATCTCACGGTGGGAGTGTCAGTTGGGTCTGGCGGCACTGCATAGGGGGATGGTAGGGATGGAAAACTGTTGCATATGGGGGGAGAGAGGAAGAATTGTTGGACTTGGGCTGGAGAAGAGGAAGGGAAATGCAACAAAAAAGTAAGGGGTGTGATGGAGAAACCCTGCATATGGTGAAGGGGAGGAAGACGTATGGAGAAGAGAGGAGAAATGTTGGACATAGTGTGGAAGGCAGGGAGAGATGGTGCATGGGGAGAGAGAAAGAAATATTGTACATGATAATGGAAGGGAGAAATGCTGCATGGAGGGGAATAGAGAGGTTTGATCCAAGGCACAAGGCAGGAAAGAGATGGTAGGGAGTTGGAAAGAAACAAATGTTGGATATGGCAATGGAAGGGAAGGTACAGAGAGGGAAGATGGATGGTGAGCACTGAGAGAAGAAAACATCAAATGGGCAGGAGATCCTGGCCAGCGAATTAACAGAAGACAGACAGAAACCAGACCTTGGGACCAACTAACCAAGTGACCAAACAACAAAAGGTAGAAAAAATAATTTTATTTTCTATTTTGTGATTACAATATGTCAATTGAAAGGTGTATGCTGCCAGAGCAGGTGTTACACAGAAAGGGTGTGCTAGGACCTAACAGAGAGAGGGAAAGTTGTTTACATCACAGCACTGGCAAGGGGTTGGAGAGGTTGTAACCCTATGTAATGTTATATTGTAACACTGAATGTTAAACTGTAACCTGTTCTGAATTCTCTGGGGAGGACAGGCTATAAAAATAAATAAAATTACTAAAAATATATTTTTAGAGCCTTAGGATAGAAGTTTAAGGACTCGTTTCACTAACATTTTTTTTCTATTACTTTGTATCTATAGAAAAAGTTTTAGCAATATAATAAGTGCAGTATATCCAAAGCAATAATACAGAGGTCCCAAAGATTTTTCCGTTATGCACCAGCGGAAAGACCCATGATACAATTTCGTTTTCAACTTTCTGAACAAGCTCACAACCTACCCCCTCCCGGTAAGCAGCAGAGTCCTCGAACTCGTCTCTATTAGTCCACATAACATTTACCGTCAAATAGAGGGAGACAAGCTTTCTCAAACGTGTTTTGGATGTGGTAGCCGCGTCAAACTTGCGTTTGTTTGGTTTTCCCCATTCCATTCACTTGCCCTTATAACGAGCTATTTCTTGATAGGACGCAATCGCTAGCTTTCGACTGCTGGGCGAGGAGGAGGTGGGTGACGCAAGCGTGTTGACGTCAGTGGAACGCGCTGTTGCTGGTGGCCGCGAGCAGCACAGGTTCTAAGTTTGAACGGAAGATGAGCGGTTTCTGTTTCATTCCAAGGCCGGGAAATGAGAAGAAAAGCAATAGTTCGTTGTAAACGTGTGTAGGGAATGGGATATCAATGGCATTTGGAGAGCGCGACCGCTGTGGCATGTTAAATTAGTCCCCGCCTAAAAAATCTTCGAAAAATGAAAAGAGAGACTGACTTGTAACTCCTGTACTCTGGCAAGTAAAAAGTCAGATTTCATGGCTTAGAAAAAAATCTGGCTTCTTCAGTTCTGAATCGGTTGATGTTTTTGTGCGTGAACTTTGAATGCTGCTTGATACGGTTTTGTATATCTCCGGAAGACTTTTACTTTTTTATTTATAGGTATGAGAACACTGGACCAATAAGGAGCAAATGAGGCATGGATTTGAAGTTGTTTTTTGAGCAATGCCTACTGGACTTAATTGAAATGAAAGACGAAATGCTGCTGTGTTGGTCAGGGAAGCAGTTCCTGTGAAGTTACCCTGATTTATCTTTCAAAGGCACTTCCTGCTTAGAGGGTTGTGCCAGGAGCTGTTGTCCCTTCGATGGCCACGCAGCGGAAGCACTTTGTGAAAGAGTTCAATCCATACATCACCTGTTACATCTGCAAAGGATACCTAATCAAACCAACTACAGTAACCGAGTGCCTGCACACATGTAAGTGAAACCTTTTCTTAAATATAGTTGTATAGTCTGTATCATTGTCATAAATAATTTTTCCAAAATTAATAACATTAATACTTCAGAATTGTGTGAGGTTTAACATGTGTAGATGAAAGATAAGAAGTGATTTTAGCAGTTTATACCTGTTTAGATTTGTAAGCAGCAAATTTACACATATAGATGGGTACATATATATAATTTTAGGGAAGGTGCTATTTTTACAATTTTATGGTTTTCATAGTGCAGGATGCACAAAGATCTAGCAACCTGGAAAAAAATACTGGGTTGGGAGTGATTTTAATTTTCTGGGGCATTTTAAGCCCAAATGGCAAACAAAAAAGACAATCCAACACAGTCTGCAAATCATGTCAGCTATTTGTCCAGAGTATTCTGGAAAAAGTGCATAAGTGCAGTCACAGCTCTTATACACAAACCCAGTACAGTTCTTGATCTGCCAGAGCCTTAAACTAAGTTTGTTGTTGTTTTTTTTGTTTGTTTGTTTTCACAAGTGAAATGGATGCAGCTGTTTGTACTTATGTTGTGTAAGTGTGTGTTCCGCGTCTAACAGCTGCACTCACACAATACACGCACAAACAACTACTACCATGTTTCCCTAAAAATAAGACCTACCCCGAAAATCAGCCCTAGCATGATTTTTGGGGTAGGTCCTAATATAAATAAGCCCTACTCCAAAATAAGCTCTAGTTGGATCGACTCTCGAAGCACCTGCCGTATGCCCCTGACACTTCCAGATTCGCCGTCGGCAGCGCTTTCTCCCCCCCCCATACCATGTGCAGCATCTTTCCTTCTCTCTCATCCATCCCCTTGCGCAACATTTTTATATCCCTTCCCATCTTGCGCAGCAGAACCTCGCTGATCCTCCCACCGTGAGGTCGACATACCTCCGTTCTAAATAACAGCGGCAACAGCACTGAACAGGCTGCTTTGCGGCCTTCCTTGCTAGGGCCTTCCCATCTCTCTGCTGCATCACTGAAGATGTCATCAGTGATGCTGTGTGGGGAAGGCTGCAAAGCAGCCTGTTCAGTGCTGTCGCTGATGCTCTTTGGAACGGAGGTATGTTGGCCTCGTGGTGGAGGTGTATACGTCCAAGCTCCAGACTAAGAAGTGCAGCCTATGTGCACTTGGGAGCTCCTAGGATCTGGAATTACCTTCAGTTCTTGAGTTCCGTGGCTGTGGCTTTGATGTTGTGCCCGTATAGTAATATAGCAAGGATACTTGTGTCAGGTGATAGCCTTTGATGTAAAAGAAGATGGCATAGCTGAATTGTTAGTTTGAAACCTCTCTGCAAGATTATTTTTTGGCCAGAAGCTATTCCCTTTGAAGGATCTAGTCAGTTTTATTCCTGTGCAAAAGATTGGAGTGATGATAAATTCTCAATTCTTTCAGGGTTTGGTTTTATAAAAAAGGCACAGAAGTTCCTTGCTACTTTTCTGGATAAAACGGACTTCTCTTGGGAGTTGAGCATTCAAGACTACTATTTGGAACTTAGGTTTAATCGTGAGAACTTTGTCTTCCCTTCATCTCTAACATCATCAGGCAGCAGAAGTTGGTCTCTTTGGGTAATTTTAAAAGAAAGGATATCTGTAACCAATATTCTCTTCCTTCATTAGGGTGTGTATTTGTTCTCGCGGAATCAGGCTTTGTTTTCCTACGATAAAAAGTCAGGTAATGTAAGTCAAGCAGGAGTGGTCATATTCAAGTCAGTTGTCTGTCACCTTGAGATGCTTGTAGATGCCCAGGTCCTTCTAAATTTTGGATAGCTCTTTAGTCCAGTGATTCCCAACCCTGTCCTGGAGGAACACCAGGCCAATTGGGTTTTCAGGCTAGCCCTAATGAATATGCATGAGAGAGATTTGCATATGATGGAAGTGATAGGCATGCAAATTTGCTTCATGCATATTCATTAGGGCTAGCCTGAAAACCCAATTGGCCTGGTGTTCCTCCAGGACAGGGTTGGGAACCACTGCTTTAGTCTATTGATGGGCCTTAATAAGGTTCAGTGGCTTTAAGGCATCTATTTCTGTAGGAGTTAGAGATAATTCTCTTAAACCACAAACCCAAGAAAGCTAGCCTGTTTGATTAGAGCACAAGAGTGCTCCTGAGTACAGTCAAGCAAATCTTGCCTCGCAAACCGAGAGTTGACTCGATTTGCGAGCCCCCCCACCGAGAACTGGCATCGCCCACCCAAACCCTTACCCGATCTGGCATGCAGCACCAACCCACAGGACGTGCCGGTGCCTGAAGATCCTGCCTCTTGCCGCTGGGCTGGGCCTTGAGCATCTGCATATGCTCAAGGCCTTCTGGCTCCTGCTCTCCCTGAGAGCGGGAAGAGCAGGAGAAGAGAGGAAGGAAAGTTGTTAGCAAAGGGGTGAAAGGAACTTCATTTCAGGAAGGAAAACTGGTGGCACAGGGGGAGGGGAAGGAGACCATGCATGGTGAAGGGGAGAGGATGAAATTGCACATAAAGGAGGGGAGGAAGGGAGAAATGGTGCATGGAGGGGTAAAGAGAGATTTGACATAAGGCACAAGGAAGGGAGAGAAAGAGGTGTTGAACATGGAGGTAAATGAGAGGAAGAGAGAGATTCACAGGAGGTGAAAGGGGAGAAGGAGCATGGTGGATCCAGGAGCCTAATCGAGTGATGGAAGATGCCTGGAAATGGGAGTGAGGGAAGAGATAGGGAGATGTCAGGCTATGAGGGTGGCAAGGAGATGCTGGGCTATAAGGATGGAGAAAGGAAAATGCTGAGACTGGTAGAAACCTGAGTGGGAGGAGAGAGTGACAAGGAAAAGGATAAGAGGATAGATATAACAGAGGGTAGAAATATAGTAATGGAGGGCTGAGGAAGGAATTAGATGGGTAATGGGAGAGAAGATGGAAATTTGATAGGTAGCTGAAATGTAGAAAAGAGGAGAAGGGTAAGAAAGAGGCAGAAAAGAGCTAAAAAGGAGTGATCAATATGTCTGAGTCAAGTGTAATGAAGGCATAGATGGGAGAGAGTAGAAAAGACAAATGGATAGCAGCTACTTGAAGGAGAATTAGCAGATGGAAAAATAAAACAATCGGATAACAAAGGTAGAAGAAAACCATTTTATTTTAACTGTTTAAATGGAATATGGATAAATAGCAAAAATATTGTTTAAATTTTGACAAACAAACTTGCAGAATTTGCTAATTTTGTGTGCAGAATTTTCATTTTTTTCATAGATTTCTGCTAGGATAAACAAGTAGAAAGGGGTGAGAGGGAGAAATCTTGCATATGGTAGAGGGTAGGGAAACATGCATGGATAAGAGAGAGAGAGAAAGTTGGACATAGGGTGGAGGGCAGGGAGAGATGGTGCATGGGGAGATAGAAAGAAATGTTGCACATGATGATGGAGGGGATGCTGCATGGAGAAGAGAGAGGTTTGACCCAGGGCACAAGGCAGAGAGAGAGAGATGGTAGACTGTGGGAAAGAAACAGAAATGTTGGATATGGCAGTGGAAGGGAAGGTACAGAGATGAAAGATGAATGGTGAGCAAAGGGAAAGAAGAAAATGTCAAATGTGCAGGAGACCCTGGTGAGCGAGTTAACAGAAGACAAACAGAAACCAGAGCCTGGGACCAACATGGTTTGAATAATCAGATGACCAGACAACAAAAGGTAGAAAAAAAAATTATTTTCAATTTTGTGATTACAATATGTCAGATTTGAAATGTGTATCCTTCCAGAGCTGGTGTTAGCAAGCCTGAGCTAGAACCTAACAGAAAGGAAAATTATTTTTTGTTTTGTTCACCCAACCCCCCCGCTTTGCCTTCTGCAATCTCACACAAGTGCTGTGGTGTAAAGAGGTTACAAAAATAAACCCACCGGGCTGTTAAAAAAGAAATTGCTCGATCGGGCAGGAAAAGTGAAAAGTGAAAAATCAATTCAATAGGCTGAATCGAATCAAAAATTTTTCTCTGAATCAGGCAGCACTAATCTGGACTAGTCTATTATGGATAAGGGGAAATGTAATTCTGCGAGGACAAGTAAGTATAATATTCTCGCATGTGGGTGATGTCATCCACGAAACCTTGTCCGGACACTAACAAGTGCACTGTCAATTAAATTTTTTTAAGGCTGTGCCCATACTATGCGTGTTCATGCCATTGCCTTCCCGCCCAACATCGGTATGTGGGACCTGCAGCTCTACGTTTTCCATGGAGCTGAGAAGCTGTGTCTTTCGGTGTTTCGGTGTTTAACTTTTTTATTATTATTATTTTTTTTCTTAGTGCTTTTCCATCTTTATTTTTTGTACTTTTCATCATAATTCTTTTTGTTTTTATCATGTTCCTGTATTTGACTTTGGTTTAATTTTGTCAACTTTTTCATTTTTGACCTTAGATCCAGTTTGAGCCCTTTTTTTCTTCTCAGGAGCATCAATCATTTTTGGGATAATGTTTAATTGAGCTTCTTGAGCCATTGACTTTGCATCGACTGTTTTCCCCCTCCATATCCAAATCAGTACCAAGCGGCTTCAAGAAATACTCTCGTTGCAATAGGACCATCTTGGGCTCTGATTGCATAATTGATGTGTCCTGAGCATCGGAACATTGACTGTATCCTCTGTGCTCATATGCAAAAGAGGTCACTAAAAGCCCACAAAACAATTTGAAAAACTCTTTGATACTCCATTTCTCTGGTTGCACTTTCTTCTGACTGTGCATCCAATATTTCTTCCCTTCTTTCAGCCTCCTATATGCTTCCTCTCCTCCAGACCTCATTGTCTCCCCCAACTTTTTCTTCCTCTCTCCCTGCCCTTTCTTTCTCCCTGCCTCCCTTTCTTTCTTTAGCTCTTCATGCCCCCTTTCTTTCTTTCTGTTTCCCTTCTTTCTTTCTGTCTCCCTGCCTGCCCCCTTTCTTTCTTTTTTTCCTGCCCTCCCCCAAGCCACTGCCGCCGCCATTGGGGAACAGGCCCCCAAGCCACCGCCGCCCCAAGCTCTCCCTGCAGAAGTGTCGGGCCGACCAGCATTCCTACCCCCTACGTCAATTGTGCCGTTGGAGAGGAAGTTCCGGGCCAGCCAGGCAGCGATTGGCTGGCCCAGAACTTCCTCTCCGAGGGCAGAATTGACGTCGGGGAAAGGAAGGCTGATCAGCCCAGTAGATTGCGAAGGCAACACGAGTCTACTCACTTTGCCTTTGCGATCTACCGGTCAATCGCGATCGACGTATTGGGCACCCCTGCCCTAAATGGTTGTATTTGCAAATTCTTCCTTTATACTTAAAATCTCGGAATCTTACATAGCATGCTGGCTGGGTATTGCTGGGGGGGGGGGTTATATTTGGCAGCAGGGAGATCTGGAGTTTCCGAACCTCCAGCTTTATAAAATAGCATGTCTCTGTCGTCATCTCAGAGACTGGTATAATTCTACAGACTGTTATTCCCCTTTGTCGATGCCTGGTGTGCACACAGTGGAGCAGCCTGCAGAGAGGATCACTGTTGCTAGCGATCTTTGCAAGCGGCCATAGGCCTTCGGAGCTGTTTCCTTTGCCGCGATCCTGCCTCTGATGTCAGAGGAGGGGTGGGGCTGCAGCAGAGGGAAGACAGCTCCGAAGGCCTATGGCAGCTTGCAAAGATCGTTAGCACGGGCGATCCTCTCTGCAGGCTGCTCCGCTAATGAAATTAGGTAAATGGATGCGCAGGAGGCCGGGAGGGAAGCTGGACACCAGCACTTCCCGACTGACCCTCGCCCTCTAAAGCAGGAGCGGCAGTGGCTGGCCTGCAAGAGGCAGCGCTGCTGCTTCTGCTTTAGGGGGGAGGGTCAGTCACCAAATCAGGAGACTGATTTTTTTGTTGTTTTAAATCGATTCACCCGAAGTGAATCGGTGAATCGATTTGAATCGGGCAGCACTATTTTATCCTAGTTGCTGAGTATATATTTTGGACACCACTAGTTTTAGAGTTGTTACTTTGGGGGAGAGGGGAGGAAGGGGGTTTGGAGGATTGGGATTGGAGGGAGAATGTGGATTTAATGTGTTCTTTAGTTGCTCGGGTTTTTCTTTGGTCAACATGACCTGTGGTAGTACTGGCCTGGTTAGGGTTTAGGGATGTTAAGAACATAGAACATAAGAATTGCCACTGCTGAGTCAGACCAGTGGTCCATCATGCCCAGCAGTCCGCTTACGCGGCGGCCCTCTGGTCCAAGACCAACACCCTAACTGAGATTAGCCCCACCAGCGCACATTCCTGTTCAGCAGAAACTTGTCTAACTTTGTCTTGAATCCTTGGAGGGTGTTTTCCCCTATAACAGCCTCTGGAAGAGCGTTCCAGCTTTCTACCACTCTCTGGGTGAAAAAGAACTTCCTTACATTTGTACGGAATCTATCCCCTTTCAATTTTAGAGAGTGCCCTCTTGTTCTCCCTACCTTTTACCAATTAACTGGGTGCAGAATAACAACAAACCCACGCCACACACAACAAGCTTCAAGTCCAGAAAGAAAATCGAACCTACCACATTCTGGGACACAGTAGACCCAGAAATAGACCTAAACAATTCCAAAGGATTCATAAACACCTGGCGCTCCACAAGTGAATCCGCTTTAAACAAACTAGCACCACTAAAAACAAAAAATAAAATATGCAGACCATCAGACAAATGGTTTGACGCCGAACTCCTACACCTAAAAAGACAATGCAGACAATTAGAAAGGACATGGAAAAAACAGAAACAAGACCACACCAAAACAGAATGGAGACACCAAATTAAACAATACAAAATCAAACTGAAGGAAAAAAGAACAGACTACTACTCCAAACTCATTGGCACCGATAAACCGGACACAAAAAAACTTTTCAACCTTGTCAGAAATCTCACTGATACCAAACCCCACCTCGCCACCCTAGGAAACCAAACTCCACCAGCCTCCCAACTAGCGGACCATTTCAAACACAAAATCATCACAATCAGATCCACATTCAACAACTCTCGAAACATCTTAGAAGAGATACTAACAAAACCCACAAAAGACGAAGCCACTTCAGCAGATAGGATCTGGACTGACTTCCCAACGACACAAAGGTCAGACCTAGACCGGCTGTACAAAAAATACAGCAAATCTTCATGTGATTTGAACAATTGTCCTCCTTATCTACTAGCTACAGCGTCCACTAAATTCACAGCTGGTCTCACGCTATGGCTGCAAACCACCCTAAGGGAAGGTCAGTTCCCTCCGGAACTTGGCGAAATCATAATTACTCCCATACTAAAAGACCCCAAAGGCCCAATAGACAGCCCAACAAATTATAGACCAATCGCTTCTATACCTCTATACGTCAAACTCATAGAGGGTCTAGTAGCACAATATCTCGCCAATTACCTAGAAGACCACCACATCCTACACCCTACTCAATCCAGATTCAGAACCAATCACAGTACTGAAACACTTCTGGTTTCCCTACTAGACATAGCCCGTTAGCACCTCAGCAAAGGAAATAAGTTACTAATCATCCAACTCGATCTTTCAGCAGCATTCGACTTAGTTGACCATTCCATACTACTCCAGATACTAGATGCCATAGGAATATCAGGTAATGTTCTCAACTGGTTCCAAGGATTCCTCAAAACAAGATCATACAGAGTCAAATCAAATGATCTTCTATCCGACTCATGGTCAAATCCCTGCGGAGTTCCACAAGGATCCCCTCTATCGCCCATACTTTTCAACCTCTTCATAGCATCCCTAGGCACGGCCCTAGACGCCCTAAACATTACATCCTTCAGCTACGCGGATGATATAACCATCCTCCTCCCCTTCGACATTCAAGACCCCACCTCCAACGGACGCCTGAAAACAACATTGGAAACTGTAGAAAAATGGATGACGAACCACAAGTTAAAACTGAATGCGGAGAAAACCAAATTCCTACTACTAGAGAAGGAACAAAAACCATCCCTAACAGAACTAGATGTAAACACAATCAAATATCCAATACAGAATACTCTCAAAATTCTGGGAACACACCTAGACAGAGGCTGCACAATGCAAACACAAATACACAAAACCATAAAAAAAAGCATTCTTCACCATGCGAAACCTAAGAAAAATAAGAAAATTATTTTCCAAAGAACACTTCAAGATCATTGTACAATCCCTCATACTCAGCTCCTTAGATTACTGCAACAGCCTCTACTTACCTTGCCCAAATACTATGATAAAACAACTACAGACCGTTCAGAACACAGCTATCAGACTCATCTACTCGCTCAGCAAATTCGACCACGTCACACCCGCCTATGTAGACTCTCACTGGCTTCCGATAAAAGCAAGAACTCAATTCAAACTCTACTGCTTACTTTTCAAAGTAACCCATGGTATGGCCCCCAATTACCTGAACAACCGTCTTTGCCGCTACCGACTACCCAGATCAAGAAGAACTCAGAATCTTTTCACCTTCCCCCCTCATAATGGTACCCGACGTAAGAAACTTTACGACAGCCTTCTAGCAACTCAGGCAGAGAAAATTGACCCCACCATCACCAAACTGATGATCAAAACAACAGACATCAAAGTGTTTCGGAAAGAAATCAAAACATTTCTTTTCAAAAAACACGTCCTTACTTAATATTCCCCTCCCCAATCACACATGCACTCTCCCCAGCAAATAACACACTAGTCATCCCCTTGAACCTCATTTACCAAAAATATCCAAACTCCTAAATAAGCATCTCCCTTAGGTATCCATTTAACCTTCTCCTAAATAAGCATCTCCCTTAGGTATCCACTCAACTGATTCCTTCAAAGTTAGGTATCTTTCTTCAGTTGCCTATATTGTTTTCCCCACTGAACCTTGTAACTACTTGAACCCTGTCAAGCTATTCTATTGATAAATCCAGATATCTTATACTTGTATTTCTATACCACAACATTTAATTTACTTAAATCGTTGTAATGTAATTCTCTCGGTAATGTCCTGATCTCTTTTAACTGTAATCCACTTAGAACCGCAAGGCACAGGCGGAATAGAAATTACAAATGTAATGTAATGTACCTTGGAGAGGGTGAACAACCTGTCCTTATCTACTAAGTCTATCCTCTTCAGTACCTTGAATGTTCGATCATGTCCCCTCTCAATTTCCTCTGTTCGAGGGAGAAGAGGCCCAGTTTCTCTAATCTTTCGCTGTACGGCAGCTCCTCCAGTCCCTTAACCATCTTAGTCGCTCTTCTCTGGACCCTTTCGAGTAGTACCGTGTCCTTCTTCATGTACGGAGACCAGTGCTGGAAGCAGTATTCCAGGTGAGGGCATACCATGGCCCGGTACAGCGGCATGATAACCTTCTCTGATCTGTTCGTGATCCCCTTTTTTATCATTCCTAGCATTCTGTTTGCCCTTTTTGCTGCCGCCGCAAATTGTGTGGACGGCTTCATTGACTTGTCGATCAGAACTCCCAAGTCCCTTTCCTGGGGGGTCTCTCCAAGTACCGCCCCGGACATCCTGTATTCATGCATGAGATTTTTGTTACCGACATGCATCACTTTACACTTATCCACGTTGAACCTCATCTGCCATGTCGATGCCCATTCCTCGAGCTTGATTATGTCACGTTGCAGATCTTCGCAATCCCCCTGCGTCTTTACTACTCTGAATAACTTCTTATCATCTGCAAATTTAATCACCTCGCTTGTCGTACCTATGTCCAGATCATTTATAAAGAAATTAAAGAGCACGGGTCCAAGCACCGAGCCCTGCGGCACCCCACTGGTGACACTCTTCCAGTCCGAGTATTGTCCATTTACCCCCACTCTCTGTTTCCTGTCCTTGGAATTTGGAGATTAATTTGCATTGCTATCTATCTGGTCTCAGTACTTTCGGAGATGGTTGAGGGGGGGGGGGTGGAGCTGGAGTCTCATATTGATGAAAATGTTTGAAGACGTTTATTTACTGTTCTTTTTTGAATGTGTAACGGTAGCCCAATTGGGTGCAATTGTATGATATTGTTATTGTCAAATGTTTCAACATAAGACCTGGGAGATTCCCTTTTCACTACAAGTCATTCCTAAACACGATGGGGCTCATAATAAAAAACATTTTTAAAAGTCCAAAAACCGGCCTAAGTTGGTAATTGGATGATCAAAAAGACAGGTCATCTAAGTACCAATAATCAAAACTGGTTTTAGACGTATCTAAAACCAGCTTAGGCCTTTTCACTGTCTGTATGCCCAGAACGAAAAGGGTTTTTTTGTGGGGTTTTTTGAGTAGTGGATAGGGCGGGATGTGGGTTGACCTAGATTTAGTCGTCTGGCAGCCATAATCAAAAAAAATCTGACAGGTTGCCAGATGGAACTTATACGTTTTGACTTAGATGAAGTCAAAATGGGTATAAGTTCTGAATCGGGTCGTTGAGCTGATTGAGGCTGCCGTGATCAGCTCAGCGGCCCAGGCAACCCATCCCCCTGCACCCATAACAATCATGGCAGGAGAGATGTCCAATCTCTTCTGCCGCCACCCCCCCAATCCCCTTGCGATCGTGCTCTTCACCGGCAGGAGGGATGCCCAATAACCCCTGCTGGACAACCCCCCGTGTGATCGCACTCTTCACCAGCAGGAGGGATGCCCAATCCCTCCTGCCGGACACCCCCACTGATCCCCTGCTGGACTGGTCAGCCCATAACCCTGATCCCCCCTCCAACAACCAATCACAGAGCAGCACGAGATCAGGCAAGAAGCGCAAAGGTCACACTCCTGCATTGTGCGCCGCTCTGCAATGAGAAAGGCAGCTGTCAAGCAGGAGACTGTGCTGGACCACCGCCAGTTTTAAAAAAGGTACTTGGGGGGGGGGGCTTCAGGCTGTGGGCTGCTTCGGGCTGCGGACTTCCCAGCCCCAGACACACCTTCGTGTAGAGGAGGAAAATCCAAGAAAAAAAAATTCTGAACCAAATTTTTTTTTTTTCTTGGATTTTCTTCCTCTACACATAGGTGCATCTTATGGTCGGATGTGTCTCATAGACCGAAAAATACGGTATGCATTTATTAATAATGAAAAGTTACATTGCCAGAAGTTATTGTTGAGGATCTATAATGGAATATGAAAATACACAATGATATAGGATTAGTTTTTAAAAGTCAAGATTGAATGAAAGTATTTATTTATGTCTTGGAGTTTTTTTACAGATCTATGATGACATTTGCTCTATTAAATTTTTTATAAATCAAGGTACCAAATAAGTACCAAATACACTTTTGTGATGTTCTTTATAATTTCTGTATATTGTATTTGGAATGAAAGTGTGATCTCCCCCAATAGTTTTATAGCAGTATGTTATCAGTCAAGTGTGTAGCAGCTAAAAATAAGGCCAGGGAAAAGCAAACTGTGCATGTTCATCAGCGGAGGGGAGGCGTTAGGCAATCAACATCTCTTCCTGTTTCGTGACCATCCAAGATGGCGGCGAGTACTGTGAAACAGGAAGTGACATAGTGTGCACTTCCATCTTGAAAAGGGTGCATTGCCTGGGCAGAGTTGTCATGTCATGAAATTGATAAAAGGGTGGGGATATGCAAATGGATGGTGTTTGGGGCAGGGTTATGCAAAAGTGGTTGGGCCACAGTGTCATCTGGTGATGTCACCAAAGGAGGCAGGGCTTGGGCAGTTCCTTACATCTGGTTGGATGATGGGACCTGAAATGGGTTTGGCCACTTGCCAAGATATTTAAATTAGGTTTGATGAAATCTGTGCAACCCTACCACTTACTCCTGTTTCCAAGCAACTATTTTAAGCCCAATTGGGAAAAAGTAGGTGTTTCTTGTCATGGTAAAATACTAGAATGAGGGCTGGATTCTCAAAACTTACTGTGCTTTTAACAGTGGTCGCTAAACGGGTTCCTGCCAGTTTAGTGTGCCATTTTACTGACTCTGCCATGCAAATGTAGTACAACGGGATGAGAGGTCATTATTATTAAAATGGTAGTAAAATATTTAAACGACCACTCCTGGTGATTCTCTATCTGGGCAGTGGCAAGGGAGGGTGGATCTTTTCTTTCTGCTGCTCTCCCTGCCAGTCAGCTGAGCTGGCAGGATTCAGAAGATACCTGTGGCTCAGTTGATCGGGACAGGGAGAGTAGCTTTGACAGAAAGGAGGAGTTGTGCAAAGTGATTGGTCTTCTGAACAAGCGCCAGGCACAGTTCCTCCCTCCCTTTACTGGCAATTCGCCATACAAATAGGGTGTATAATTTGCATGCTATTATGTTGAGAATCACCCGTAAAAGAAAAATCGCTCCCACTAAGGCCACTACATCGACATGATGGACTTCACCAGTGAGTTTTGAGAATCTGTCCCTAAGTCGCTTTAGTTGCTCATGTATTGTAGGCATGGGCAATTAAACCTGTTCAAGGATAAGCTATAACTGTTTGTGCCTAGATTATTTAAGCATGCTCATAAATTAACCTGTTTATATGGAATTCACATTCTCACAAATTTGACCTATTCTACCTCTATACACGCCTATCAGCAAAGTTTGTTCAGTCATCTCAATGGACTTATGTTTACATCAGGTGGAATTTTTGTATCGAGCCATTTACACACGCACCTGCAAAATTGCATTTATAAAATGATCTCCTTTATGGCATTCATTGTGGTTATTCTGAAACCTTGGGCTCCTTTTACTAAGGTGCGTTAGGGCATTAATGCGTGGAGTAGCGCGCGCTAGACGCTAACGCCTCCATAGAGCTTGCGTTAGTATTTTCATCTATTGCGCGGTTTTGCGCATGCTAATCTTCAGCGTGCGCTAAAAACGCTACCACACCTTAGTAAAAGGAGCCCCTAGACTTCAATCTTTAATTGCTAAGGTTTCTCTGCTCTAGGTATTTAGATAATTACATGACTTTGGAAATCTGCA
Organism: Geotrypetes seraphini; assembly: GCF_902459505.1. NCBI lineage: Eukaryota > Metazoa > Chordata > Amphibia > Gymnophiona > Dermophiidae > Geotrypetes > Geotrypetes seraphini. Next base: position 257,962,742 of record NC_047087.1, read on the forward strand.
GAATTGAAAAATATATGAATTTAGCTAAACTAAGGATTTGTTTATTTCAGTTTGTAAGAGTTGCATTGTTCAGCACTTTGAAGACAGTAACGACTGTCCTAAATGTGGAAATCAAGTACATGAGACAAATCCACTAGAAATGTTAAGGTAAGTCAAATGAAATTTAATAGCTGGTTTATTTTTATTTTCAAGTAATATGCTAATGGCATTGGGCTTTGTACTAGGTTATGGATTTTACAATCAATGCAAAATAGCATTGTATGGATTTTAAAGTACACTTCCTCCTCCTTATTTGCGGGAGTTAGGGGCAGAGCCAGCCCACGAATATGGAAAAACCATGAATAATATTCAGGCCGTTTCTGCCCTTATCCCTCACTTCCCCTGGCTATTTTTAGCACTGTAAGCCCCCTTTAAGCCTTACCTGGTGGTGTAGTGAGTTTTCAGGCAGGAGCGATCTTCCTACGCTCCTGCCCCGTGCAGATCACTCACAGGAAATGGCTGCCTTGAGCTCCCGTAGTCTCTTGAGCCATTTCCTGTGAGTGATCTGCACGGGGCAGGAGCGTGGGAAGATTGCTCCTGCCTGAAAATCCGCTAGACCACCAGGTAAGGCTTAAAGGGGGGGGGGGGGGGGGGGGGGGCGGCTTACAGGGCTAAAAATAGCCCGAAAAATTTAAAATTTATTTTTTGGTCAAAAATCGCGAATAACCGAATCCGTAGATATGGAATTCGCGAATATGGAGGGAGAAATGTAGTTACAAATATATGCATTGTGTGAAAAGTTTTCACAGTTGTGCAAAAATTGTGCCTTAAATGTTCAACTTGTTTATAAGATGGGGTTCAAGTATATTTGAGTGGTATGCTTTCTTTTACAGAGTATGGGGGTTAAAATCTTAAGGATTGAAATGGAAGCTCATAAAATTCAAATCTGTGTTAATTCAACTGTCTTTGTGTGTAATATGTAAGACAACAGAAACAGAATTTCTTATTGTCCATGCCAGGCCAGTCCAGATGAGCGGGTTGTGTGATGTCCCCCTTTCAGCAAATGGAGTCAGAGATTGAAAAAAGAAAAAGCAAACTTACTGGTGACTTCAGTTCCTTTATGGGAGTTATTGCTGCCTTCAACTTCTCAGTGTAGGTCTGGCCTCAGTAGGTGGTGCAGATAAGGGACCTGGTGCAGCAACTGTGAATAGTTTGTTCATGGGAAAGCTGTAGCTTCAGATTCCTGATGGAGTATAGCAGATCCTAGGGTGCACTGTAGACTAGTATTGACTGAGTCTTGTCCACAGAGCAAACTGGTGGTTTGGGGGTTTTCCCTCATCCCTTCCCTTAAATCTTTTTAGGCATTTGTGGCACAGTGCATACACTTCTTTTCCCCTACTGTTGGCTTACATGTCAGCCAATTTAAAGATTTTGAGGGGAGGGAAAAAAAAGCTTCCAGTACAACCTTTTCCTAGATTGCCTCCTGGTTTGGTATGGTGCTGTGTCAGATTGGGACTTGGTCAGTGGGCTGAAGTGATAACAGTCCCCCCCTCTCTTTCCCTCTACTTGTTTTCTATTTGTTTGGAAAAAGGGTAGTAACACGCTGCAGGTTAATCATAGCAGTTAAGGACAAAGTATATTTGAAGGATATCGTCAAAACAGGGAAAATAAGTTGCAGTAAAGACCATAGTAGACCAAGTGTGGTTAAATAACAGACATTATTGAAAGATTACAAATTATCATTGTCATCTGCTGAGCAGATTGTTAGTAGGAATAAAAAACATTGTTTTGAAGTGTCTGTATGCAAATGTTAGATGCCTAAAAAATAAAATTGGAAAGTTAATGAAAAGATAGTTATAAATAAGGGATTTCTGAGACTTGGTAAAAGGAAGATAACCAATGGAACACTTTCATATCAGGGTACAAATTATATTACAGTGATAGGGTGAATCAAATTGCTGGAGGGGTAGTGCTATACATTAAAAAGGGCCTTGAATCAAATAGATAAAGTTCTGCAGGATACAAACTACACCTTGGCATTTCTATTCATAAGGATTCTATGTATAAATGGGGAAAGGATGATGATAAGAGTACGGTATACTAGCATCCATCTGACTAAGATGAACAGACAGATGTAGAAATGTTAACAGAAATTAGGGAGGCTAACAAATTGTATAACAAAGTAATTTTGGTCAATTTAAATTACTCCCCATTGGATAACATCGGACTATGCTACTATGCTAGGGAGATAAAGTTCCCAGATGAAATCAAGGACTGCTTTATGGAACAGCCAATTCAGGAACCAACAAGGGGGAGGGGAAGCAATTCTAAATCTAGTCTTAAGTGGACCGTATAATCTGGTGCAAGAAGTAATGGTGCTAGTACCACTTGACACAGGCAGCGAAAATTGACCCCACCATCACCAAACTGATGATCAAAACAACAGACATCAAAGTGTTTCAAAAAGAAATCAAAACATTTCTATTCAAAAAACACATCCCTACTTACTAATCTCCTCCCCTTTCGCACATGCTCTCCCCCCCGTGAATAACACATTAGTCAACTCCTAGAACCATACCTTCCAAAAATATTCTGATTCCTAAATAAGCATCTACCTTCAGTATCCAACAAACTTCTTCCTTCATTGTTAGATAACTTTTCTTCTGTAACCCGTATATACTGATATTCTCTACTGTTTCCTGTAATCACTTGATTCTTTGCTATGTAATTCTTTTGGAAAAATCCAGATATCTTATAATTTGTAATTCTCTACCATACCATGTAAAGTACATGAATCACTGTTATGTAATTTTTTCAGTAATCATTGTTATGTAATTCTCTCGGTAATGTCCAGATCTCTTCTAATTTGTAATCCGCTTAGAACCGTAAGGCACAGGCGGAATAGAAATCACTAATGTAATGTAATGTAAGTAATCACAACATGATCATATTTAATTTGATAATGAGTAAATACAGGAAATCAAATACATTAGCATTTAGCTTTCAAAAAGAAGACTATGATAAAATGAGGTTCATGATTTTTTTAAAAAGAAAACACTTGGAGGAGCAGCTGTAAAAGTTAAAAATTTACATCAGTTGTGGATATTCAAAAATACCACCCTGGAAGCCCAGACCAGATATGTTCCACTTATCGCAGATTTAAAAAAGTGGAAGGAAAGCCAAACAACAGCCGACATGGTTAAAAAGTGACGTGAAGGAGGCTGTTGAGGCTAAAAGGACATCCTTTAGAGCAGCGATGGCGAACCTATGGCACGCGTGCCAACTGTGGCACGCGAAGGCCTTGCAGCTGGCACGCGCAGGGCCGCCATCAGGGCAGTACTACCAGGGGGTGCACAGGAGAAAGAGCTGAATGGGGACGATGGGGGACCTGCGGGGTTAAATATAACTCGAGCCGCGAGGCTCGTCTTCTACTCCGACTGCCCTGCCGCGCACACATAGCTGATTGGAAATCTTCCCCGACATCAGCGCTGACGTCGGAGGGCGGGCTTCTCCGGGCTTTGCTTAAGCCCGCCCTCCGACGTCAGCGCTGACGTCGGGGAAGATTTCCGATCGACTGTGTGAGCTGCAGGGCAGTCGGAGTAGAAGACGAGCCTCGCGGCTCGAGTTATATTTAACCCCGCGGGTCCCCCATCGTCCCCGTTCAGCTCTCTCTCCTGTGCACCCCCTGGTAGTACTGCCCTGATGGCGGCCCTGCGCGTGCCAGCTGCAAGGCCTTCCTAAGGCAGGAAATAGAAGACAAGCCTACGCGGCTCGAGCTACATTTTGCTGAGAAAGTTGCTAAGATGGGCTGGGAGACAAACGGGAACACAAAAGGGGGAGGGAGTGCGTTTTGGACACAAGGCATGAACTTGGGAGAAAGAAAGGGAGGGAAAGAGATGCTGAGGTGGGGGAGGGAATGGGTTTTTGGACACAGAAGGCATGAACTTGGGAGAGAGGAAGGGAGGGAAAGAGATGCTGAGGTGGGGGAGGGAATGGGTTTTTGGACACAGAAGGCATGAACTTGGGAGAGAGGAAGGGAGGGAAAGAGATGCTGAGGTGGGGGAGGGAATGTGTTTTTGGACACAGAAGGCAAGGACTTGGGAGAGAGGAAGGGAGGGAAAGAGATGGTTGTGTACACGGGGAATAGAAGGAAGGAGAATTTTTGGTCATAGGGAGGGAGTGAGGTACAGACAGTGGCATACCAAGGTGTGGGCGGTCTGCCCCGGTTTTACGCCCCAAGGGGGTGTACAGCTGGCCACCCTCCAGTGTTCTCCCTAGGCTGGCAAACTGCGTCTCTTTAGGCACTTGAGTGCCACCGCCGCCATTGGGAACAGGCCGGTGGCAAGTTCTCCCTGCTTTTCCCTGTGGGGCCGACCAACTCTCGCCACCCGCGTCAATTCTGATGTCGGAGAGGACGTTCTGGGCCAGCCAATCGTTGCCTGGCTGGCCCAGAACGTCCTCTCCGATGTTAGAATTGACGTTGAGTGGCGAGAGTTGGTCGGCCCCGTGGGGAAGAGAAGCAGGGCGAACTCGGTGCCGGCCTGTTCCCGATAGCGGCAGTGGCAGCCTATTCCCCAGTGGCGGTGGCAGCATTTTCCCAATGGTGGTGGCATAGGGGAGGGCAAGGAGAAAGAAAGAAAGGGGGAGACAGGGAGCCAAAAAAAAAAAAAAAGAAAGAGGGCTGGGTGAAACAAAGAAAAATGGGGCACGGAGAGAGAGAGAAAGACAGACATACAGAATGAAAGGGGGTATGGAGAGAGAGAAAAAGAAAGAAGGGGCAGGGTGAAACAAAGAAAAAGTTTGGGGAGGGAATGAGATCTGGAGGAGAGAAAGCATACAGGAGGCTGAAAAAAGGGAAGAAATATTGGATGCACAGTCAGAAGAATAAAGTGCAACCAGAGACTGATGAAATTACCAAAGGTAGGAAAATGATTTTATTTTCAATTTAGTGATCAAAATGTGTCCGTTTTGAGAATTTATATATGCTGCCTATATTTTGCACTATGGCCCCCTTTTACTAAACCGCAATAGCGTTTTTTAGCGCAGGAAGCCTATGAGCTTCAAGAGCAGCGTGGGGCATTCAGCGCAGGTCCCTGCGCTAAAAACCGCTATCGCGGTTTAGTAAAAAGGGAGGGGGAATATTTGTCTATTTTTGTATAGTTGTTACTGAGGTGACATTGCATAAAGTCATCTGCCTTGACCTCTTTGAAAACCCGCGGAATATAAATGATAATTAACATTTTCTCTGCGTACAGCGTGCTTTGTGTTTTTAAAATTTTATTGTTGGTAGATCATTTTGACTTGGCCACAAAGGTAAGGGGGAGGGAGGGGAGCTGCTGAAAGAGTCTACCTTGACGTGGTTGCAGGCTTACAAATCTTTTGGTCAAAGAGTGCGGCGACAGAGAAAAGTATGTGTGTATTCGGCCCATGAATGAAATCATTAAAACATTATAAATTGCCAATAAATTGAAATGAAAACCAAAGGATTGTGAATCAAATTGATTCTCTGACAATACAAAGATTCCAACCTTTAAAAATGATGTTACATAGTTCAGACAACTTTATAAAGAGTTTTTAGATACTAAAATCTTGTTATTAAGGTTTAATTGACGTGCTGGCACTTTGAGGAAATTCTTTGGTTTTGTGCGGCAGTTTGGGCACTCGGGCTCAAAAAGGTTAGCCATCACTGCTTTAGAGAATGGAAGAAGGAACTAATTAAAGATATTAAGAAACAATATAAGGAATGGCAAGTCAGATTCAAAACGTTTGATAAAGAAGACAAAGAGAAACTTGAAAGATTGCCTTGGCTTGACTTGGGGAAGATAAAGCTACAGTGGAGAGACTAAATTAATTCTTTGTTTCATTCTTCACTTAGGAAGATGTGGGGCAGAAACCCATGCCAGAAATGGTATGAAATGTGAGGAACTGAAATAAATTTCTTTAAACCTGGAAGATTTAATGAGGCAGTCTGACAAATTAAAGAGTAGAAAATTACCTGGACTGGATAGTATACCTCCTAGAGCAGGGATCTCAAAGTCCCTCTTTGAGGGCTGCAATCCAGTCGTGTTTTCAGGATTTACCCAATGAATATGCATTTGAAAGCAGTGCATGTACATAGATCTCATGCATATTCATTGGGGAAATCCTGAAAACCTGACTGGATTGCGGCCATCAAGGAAGGACTTTGAGACCCTTGTCCTAGAGTATTGATAGAACTTAAAAATGAATTTGCAATACTGCTGCTATTACCGTGTTTCCCTGAAAATAAGCCCTAGCATGATTTTCGGGGTCGGTCTTAATATAAGCCCTAACCCAAAAATAAGCCCTAGTTGAAGCGCTTATTTTTGGGGTAGGGGGAAAGCAAAATAAAAGTCCACTGCTGGTACCAGGATCTTCCTAAATGCCGCAAAAGACCCTTCCATCTCTCCCTCCCCACGCCGACCGTGAGACTGACATACCATCATTACCTACTTCCAAAAGGAAGCATTGCGGCGGCAATCTAAACGTGACAGAGGAATGCCCCGACATGAGAAGGCCCGAAGCAGCCCGTTTAGATTGCTGCCATGACACTGCCATTTGGAAGTAGGTAATGGTATGTCGGTCTTGCGGTTGGTGTGGGGAGGGAGAGATGGAAAGGGAGGGAGACCTGGAAGGGTTGGAGGGGGTTTGGCTGCATGGCAGTGGGGATAGAAAGATGCTGTGGGTTTGTGATAGTTACCCCGAAAATAAGACCTAGTGCGATTTTGTGGCCCAAAAATGATATAAGACAGTGTCTTATTTTTCAGGGAAACATGGTAGTAATATGTATTTTATCTATAAAAGCGAGCATAGTAGCAGAGGATTAGATGGAGGCCAGTATATTGCCAATTTTTAAATAGGATTCTAGTGCAATGTTTCTAGTGGTCCTATACCATAAGGTTTTGCATATGAACCCGCAAATTGCTTGTAGAAAAATGTCAATCTTTTCACTCCACCTCCTTCCCAGGGAGCTGCTCCTTCCCTAGCAACAGCAGCAGATGAAGGTTCATAGACAACCCAGCGAAAGACAAAGGTGTGCGCCGAAGAAAATTACAGTTTTTAGGGGATCCGACGGGGGTTTTTGTTGGGGAGCCCCCCCAGTTTACTTAATAGAGATCGCGCCGGCGTTATGGGGGTTTGGGGGGTTGTAACCGTCCACATTTTACTGTAAACTGAACTTTTTCCCTAAAAACAGGGAAAAAGTGAAGTTTTCAGTAAAATGTGGGGGTTACAACCCCCCAAACCCCCCACAACGCGGCGCGATCTCTATTAAGTAAAGTGGGGGGGTTTCCCCCACACCCCCCGTCGGAGCCCTAAAAACAGTAATTTTGTGCGGTGCGCACCTCCGCGCTGCACTCAATTGTCTGGGCGCGCCTTTGTCCCAGTGCGCTTTTGACCTGACACCGCAGATGAATCCAGAGACCAATGGGATAGCCCACATCTACCAGCAGGTGGAGATAGAGAAACTGATTAACAGGTGGTCCTATTGGCTGGCACTCCTCCTGTTTATCCAGTATTCTCTATCTTCCAGCAGGAAAAGGTCACTATTCGACTAGCTCCTGAATTCTGGCTGTGACTGGAAAATTCTTTTCTCCTGTTGAGGTTTCTTTTCAGTGAGACTGCCATTCTGTTTCTCCTGTTGAGATTTTCTCTTCAGTGAGACAGGGGTGTCCGGTTGAACGGTGCCAGCTTTAGGGGTTACACCTGGGCCCCCCCAGGTCCCTGCCTCACCCTCCCTCCATTGCTAGAGGGTCTGACTGGGTCTCAATTTTTTCTTCTCTGTTTAAAAAAAAAAAAAGAGACCACAGTTGCTACATTCTGCCCTGTTATTGATGGCTCTAACTGGCTTGTGAATATTTCTGGTTTTAATGGATATTTTACTGAGGCTAAGTTTTTTATGACTAGAAATACGATTGAGGGGGCCAGGACTTTTCCGCCCTTTGCATGCACGCGCTTGGTTTCCTTGTTGGTTACAGTGCAGCAGTAGCGGTGCGATTTCTTGCTCGCACTTGTTCTCCTTGTTGGGTTTCAGTGCAGCAGTACTGGTCCTGTTTATTCTGAGGCTCTCTTTCATCGGTGTTTGTCACGGCCATGTGCAGCTGATTGTGCAGGTGCCGGTTTATAGCAGTGCGCATGAGATGGGACATGTTTTTTTCCGGCACTGTGGGCCGTTCTTCTGGTTATTCCCCGAGTCTAATTTTCTTTCTATGCAAGACGGGGCAGGGTAAATTTTGCGGGGCTTGAATCTGACTATGTTTCTAGGAGCTTTGATGCAGCGGCCATGTGTCAGCGAGAATCAGGCGTGCGCTTGGGTCTCCGGCATTGGCGGGAGAGCTGCAGCGTTCCGGTAGTTTGTTTCCAGCTGACTTTGGTCAGGGTATGCCGGGGCTTCTCTCCTTTCCGGTTCAGACAAGTTGTATGTGTTTCACCAGATTTGGGACAAGCTTGGGCAGATTTATATGTCTATGTCTGTGTTACTGCTGTACTCCCTTGAAGGAAGCTGCTTGTTTAATCGGACTCTGGGGTTAGCACTCAAGGGGTTTACCAGAAAGACTCTGACCTGTGCTAGGTCACCTAGTCTCGGTTTGTCTCCGGACTGGGGCGATATACGGCAACTCACGGCACGGTGAGATCAGCAGTAAGATAGTGTCCTGTATTTCATTGTCTCTCTTGGGGTCCCTGCAGATTGAGCCTTTGTCTGTTGGTAACTGTTCTTATTTGGGCCTCTGTGCTGAGCTGCATGTGTCTAATAGTGGCAAAGGATATATATGCCTAAAGGTAGTACAAACAGTTTCCAAGTTCGGGCTGTCTCTATGGGCAGAATGACACTGCGCATCTTTCTGCGGCCAGGACTCTCTTTCTCTATTTCTGAGGGGGCCTGGACTTCAGATTTCCATGCTTATCACGCTGGTTTCTCCTGTCGCCATTTTCTCATGGCACATGCTAGACGGGCCCCCCGACCAGGCAGGAAGGGCTGTACAGCTCCTTTTTAACCTGGAGCCAATTACCTATTCTATCAAACCCGTGGAGGATCACGCGCTATGTGGCTGTTAGCCTCATCCCTGAAGCTCTCATTAGCAATGTGAGCTTTGTCTGATACCTGTAAGGATGCTGCTGTTTTCCACGGGGCGGTAGATGCAGCATCTTGATTGAGTCTAGTACGTATTCACTTTAAAGGACATACGTATTTCACTCATGTTGCATGGAGTTATTACTGTTTTCATTGTTCCAGTATATTCCTCTTTACATTGTGAAACTTGATTTTTCCTAGGAGAATCTTCTTGCAGATCCTACAGTTCCCTGACCTTCTGCACTTCATTCTGAGGGGATCTTGACTTCTTCCAATGACTCTTCAGGCTTTCTCATGAGGGAGAAGACGCTATAATGTCAGGTCAGGGGGCTGTAAAGATTTTTCAGGATGCTTGCGACTTTGCATCCTCCTCAGGTTTCCAGTTCGTTCTTGGAGTCTCTATGTTTTGTGTTTCCCTTTTCAGTGTTACTAGTCCTCAGGGCAGTTCTTGTAGTTCTTCGGGAACTAAGGGACGTTGTTCCACTTACTGCATGGTGCCCAAGACGGGGGCATTGGGCTGGCTGGATCCCATTCTGCTGAATTTGTTTCTCAGGGTTACATATTTCTGCAGAAAAACTGGGAGAATATTTACATTTTCCCTATGGACTCCGAATTGGCACTAGGTTTGCTTGCCTCTCTTTGAGCAGCACTTTCGATTTTGGAACATGCCATTTCACCTACCCAAGGCTTCAAGAACATTTTAGAAAATGTGGGCAGTGTTACCGTTTTGGCGCTACCAGGTGATTCACCTATTTCTTCTTGACTGACTTCTTGATTCGGACGTCTTCCAGTCGGGCCATTTGACTGACAAGAAAAGGGTGGTTTCTTTTCCTCAGTTCTTTGGACGTGAATCTTCGATTTGCACAGCGCTCTTTTCTCCTGTACTATTTATAGGTATATCGGGGGAGATGTTTTTATTCATATAGGAGAGAAATATGTTTCTTCCCAAGACTAGGGCGATAGGTCACAGTCTCAGGTTTGCATCCTTCTTTGGTCACCATGACCCAGAGAATGGGATTCTGTATAGGTTATAGGATCCATGTTGCTGACTCCACTGGGAACTTCGGCTTGCATTCCCATTATGCCGCTATAGCAGTCGCTTTTGTTCCGGTGTTATCTCAGGGCTCCAATTATTTGGTAGGCTCCTCATGTATCGCTCTGTATGATTTGGTGGCTCAGCGAGATTTCTCTTTTCAAAGGCATGCCTCGGTCTTTGCTGGACTAGCTCATGGCCACCAAACATCCTGGGCTGTCGGGTTGGGGGGCTCGGTGCCTTCCATCCTTAGCTCCAGGAGTCTGGTCTTAAGAGGCGACTCAGTACTTGTTTATTCTTCTACTCTTGAGCATTGTCAGGCTACCTTTCTGGAGCTTCAGACCATTCTTCCGGACTGCCGCTGAGGGTCCTTTCAGTCAGTATTATGATGGGGGTATTTCTCTACAGCTTGGGCAGTAGGTGATGTACTCAGTTGCCAGGTACAGTTGTTGTTCTACTTCAGTGGGTGGACCCTCATCTTCCTCTTCTGTTGGCAGATCATTTTAAGGGTCAGGAAAAGAGTTTGGATAGACTTTCACTCCGCGAAATCTGAGCATGGCCCATTTATTGTATGTTACAGTGTACAGCACTGTGTACGCTCTAGAAAGTGTAAATGTTAGTAATAGTGAAATCTTCTACATCCTGGATATTGGGAATTTTGGCTCAGGCGTTCCAGCTCTTTTTATGGACGTGAGATCTCCTGGAACTAGACCTCATGGCCTCGTCTCACAATTCAATGCTTCCTAGCTTCTTCAGCGGGCACAGGGAGTGGGAGTTAGAGGGGGTAACAGCGTGGCTTCTTTCTCACCTCTGGTTTCTCTTTTTCAGTGTTTTCCCCTGGCTGATGATGGCTTGGATTTGCCATCTCAAGCTCGCTTTCCGGGCACAGTATTTGTAGAATCTCTGGCTTGGCTGCGCCATCATTGCTATGTGGATCTGATGAGTCTTTCGACAGCTGGACTAAGAAGTTTCCTGGTATCTCCGGATTTGCTCACCTAGGGTCCGATCAACATGGATATTCGTGCTACTTTGGTATTACATCCTAGCTTTTGAGTAGTCATGACTGACGTGTTATGCGCAGCAGGTTGTTTCTTCTCTTATCCAGGCACTACAGACGTCTTCATCTGTGGCTTCTGCTTCCTTTTGGAGGTTTTTCCTTTCTTGGATACTTCTCAACATTTGCACCCTTCCGGAGTTCCTTTTTGGCACAGGTGTATTGCCGAGGGCTTAGCGTTCAATTCCCTTCAGCTTCAAGTGCCATTCTTAGCTTGTTACAAGGGCTAGGTATATTGCTCTTCGATTACTTCTCAGCTTCATGTAGTTCAGTTCCTAAACGGAGTACGGTATATTTGTACACCTCTTAGAAAGCCATGTCCGGGTACAATCTTCAGGTACTTCTTCGCAGTTTACCGAAGGCTTCATTTCTCCTTGTACCGTTGAACACGGGGTTTCTTGTGGCCATGGCTTCGGCTCTGCAGTTTTCCGAGTTGCAGGCCTTGTTCAGCGGGGATTCCTATTTCTGATTTTCGAAATCTGGGGTATCAGTTTGGACGGTACCACAATTCTTTCTAAGGAGGTGTCATCCATTCTTTTATGACACGCTCAGTTTTCCTTCCTTCTTCCTGGGAGGAGAAATGGGGAGACGTGCTTTTATTCACTGCTTTTTTTTTTTTTAAAGTGCGTAGCGTTCTCCGCAAGCAAGGTTTCTAATGACTTTTAGTTGTTTAGATCACCTTTTTGTATTCTTCAAGGGACGCCTCAAACATATGGCGGCGTCCAAAGCCTCCATCGCTCGATGGGTCCAGGAGGACATTCTTTATGCTTGCTTGCTGGCAGGGAAGCGGTTGGCGAAAGAACTTCATGACCATTCCGCCAGAGCGATGGCTACTTCTTGGGCTCAGCCCAGAGGTTTTTCCTTGAAGGAGATTTGTCTCGTGGCTACTTGGTCTTCCGAGAGTGCTTTCTCTCCGCATTTCTGCTTAGATGTGGGGGGCGCATGCGGTAGGGGCGTTTTGTGCTTCGGTTGTTGTGGAGGTGGCGTTTGCTTCCCACCCAGATTGAGGATTGCTTTGCTACATTCCATTGGTCTCTGGATTCATCTGCTGCTGTTGCTAGGGAAGGAAAAATTATGTTCTTACCTGTTAATTTTCTTTCCCTTAGACGCAGCAGATGAATCCAGAGCCCCACCCTTTCTGGAAATTGTCTCTCGGTTTTTTTCTTTTGCAACTTTCGCAGTTTGTTATTATGGCAGGTTGTTTTCTGTATTATTGCATTTTGAGATTTGTTATGGGAAATAAGTTTTTTACATGCTATGCCTATGGATGGTTACGGATGCTTGGGCAAGGAGCTATACTGGATAAACAGGAGGAGTGCCAGCCAATAGGACCACCTGTTAATCAGTTTCTCTATCTCTGCCTGCTGGTAGATGTGGGCTATCCCATTGGTCTCTGGATTCATCTGCTATGTCTAAGGGAAAGAAAATTAACAGGTAAGAACATAATTTTTCCTTCCCCCTCAGTTTGTTTTCTGCAAGCATGTTGCTCAGAAGTATTTCTGCTCTGCGTATTTAAAAAAAAATAATTTTGTATATTTTTCTAAGTGTTCAATTGGAGGCTCGGTGCCCAGAGGTTCCCATTTTTTGGGACTTATGCCTCAGAAAAGATGCAGATTCGCATTGTGGAAGTCTGCTGCTAGCAGGATCAGCCCTTGGGGGTACACCTAGCTAGCCAGTTTTCTCTTGTAATTTTGAAGCTGCCCACATCCCTGATTTATTCAGGAGCTTGAGCGCAGGCTATTTGTCTTCTTCTTGGCTCGGCTGGGATTAATAGTGACCTGGCTCCATGGTTTCCCCTCCTTTATGATGAGGTTTTTCCGGGGTGAGGGGGTGGGGTGAGGTTCAGTCTGACGAGGTTTGTCTAGCGAATCTGTGAGGCAGAGTTCTTCTCTATTTGTTCCAGCTAAATTCCTATTCTGAAGCAGGAGGCACCATATGGCACAGTGAGTAAGGCTATTATAGTCTACTAGTGTTTAAGCCCGTTACATTAATGGGTGCTAGTAAAGCCTCTTTCCCTCACATGTCCCCTATTTTCAGCCTCAGCTCCAGCTCCAAACCCATTTTTACCCCCTCAGCCCCCTTCTCCCATCTTTTCCCTTTCAGTCCCAGCCCCCTTTTCTCACCAGCAGCATTTTCCTCCCCACCCCACTTCCCTATGCAGTGGCAGCAGAAGCATACCCTCCCCCTCCATTTCCCTGTGCAGCAGCATTTCCCTCCCCCATCCTACTTCCCTTTGCAGCAGCACCTCTTCCCTGCGCAGCAGCACCTCTTCCCTGCTCCAGCAGCACCTCTTCCCTGCTCCCCCTGTCCCTCTTCCTTGCTCCCCCGGTCCAGCTGCACCTCTTCGCTGATCCCCCTGTCCCTCTTCCCTGCTCTGCTCCCCATGTCCAGCAGCACCTCTTCCCTGCTCCCCTGGTCCAGCAGCACCTCTTCCCTGCTCCCCTGGTCCAGCAGCACCTCTTCCCTGCTCCCCCGGTCCAGCAGCACCTCTTCCCTGCTCCCCCGGTCCAGCAGCACCTCTTCCCTGCTCCCCCTCACTGCCTTCCATACTTTGTCCCACCCCCACCCTCAGAAGCCAGCCTGCCTGCCATCCCCCTGTGCAGTAGAACCCTCTCCCCCCTCGCCACTATCGCCGCCATGCAGCCGACCCCACTGACCCTCCCACCGCGAGATGACCATCAAACCTCTCGGCTCCAGCAGTGGCCGCATCACACTAAAGTCGCTGCTTCGTGGCCTTCCCATGCTCTGATTTCCTCTGCTCAGTTTCTGATGATGCTAACTTTTATGGTGGGGGGAGGTGGGGGTGTCATTGCAGTTACTTTTGTAATGCTCTTTAGGAATAGGCAGTTGACAAATTTTTTAAATAAATAAATATACCCAGTTCAGGGCTATTAGACTTTGGCTAAGCAAAAGTGGCCCATAAATTGACTAGATCTTAGAGCCACTCGACTAGCGCTTCAGGCACTGGAGAAGGCAAGGCAGTCAATCTTGGACAATGTGACAGCAGTGGCTTATGTTAATAGGCAAGGAGGCACTCAAAGGAATTACAATGGCACTAAGTCTCGCTTATCAAATGGTCAACAATGGGCACTTGAATTAATTCCCTTTACAACATAAGGCATCATAAGATAAGTGTTAATGTTGGTCATATTAGTAGCACTATGCACTTTATTTGAGTTCATTGCACAAAGCATTTTCACTTTTTATATAACTTAGAGCTCAATGAATGATATCCTCAACCTGCATAAGCCGTTGGAACAATCTATCATGATTTAACGGTGTAGGTATCTGAGAACTCTTTGTTAATAGATAATATTGTTTTCATTGTTGACCAATAGGCAAGGAGGCACCAGGATTGCCCTGTTGCACCTAGAAGCTCAACTCCTCTTCCAGTTTGTGGAAACTTATCTGCATGTAGCCATGAACATAGCGGGAGTAGAAAACATGTAGGACAACTTCTCAATCGACAGATGCTTGACCCGGGGGGAATGGTCTCTGACCCCTTGGGTGTTCAATGCCATAGTTTTGCGGTGGGGGCCTCCACAGATGGATCTAATGGCCTCAACAGACAATTTGCTTCTACAGACAGAGACTCGAGCCCGGAAGTGGGGGGTTGGACGAGTTGGTCCAACCATGGCCCATGCTTGGATAGCGGGTCATGTGAATAGTTATGAGCTTTATATAAGACTAGTGTTTAAGCCCGTTACATTAACGGGTGCTAGTAGAGCCTCCTTCCCTCACATGTGCCCTATTTTCTGCCCCAGCTCCATACCCATTTTTACGCCCCTCCCTCCCACCACGGTCCAACAGCACCTCTTCCCTGCTCCCCCGGTCAGCAGCACCTCTTCCCTGCTCCCCCGGTCAGCAGCACCTCTTCCCTGCTCTCCCGGTTCCTCTTCCCTGCTCCCCCGGTCCCTCTTCCCTGCTTCCCCAGTCAGCAGCACATCTTCCCTGCTCCCCCGGTCAGCAGTACCTCTTCCATGCTCCCCTGGTCAGCAGGACCTCTTCCCTGCTCCCCCGGTCCCTCTTCCCTGATCCCCCGGTCAGCAGCACCTCTTCCATGCTCCCCTGGTCAGCAGCACCTCTTCCCTGCTCCGCTGGTCCCTCTTCCCTGATCCCCCGCTCAGTAGCACATCTTCCCTGCTCTCCCGGTCTCTCTTCCTTGCTCCCCTGGTCAGCAGCAACTCTTCACAAATCTCTCGCCTGTAGCAGCGACCGCAGCACTCTACACACGCTGCTTCACGGCCTTCAACTGCCCTGATTTGATTTGCCACATCTCTGATGATGTCAGACCCCGGGCGGCGGGGTCAGTTTTTCGGTTCGTCCCGGGGGGGGGGGGAGGAGGCGGTCTTTGTACCCCAGTCCCGGCTTGTGAAGGCGATCGTCGGGTGGCTTGGAGAAGGCTTGTGGAGGCGATCGTCAACGTGTGAAGAAACTTCCTTATTGTGAGGTGGCTGTGACATAAAACCCGCGCATGCGCACTCGTGTTTTCGCGACGGATCAGGGAACACGTTTTTTTAGTACACATGCGCGGCCTATCATTTTATTATATTAGATTAGTGCTGCTTGCATAAGTTTTTCTATCTGCTTTATAGCAGCTGCTTGAATGTTATAATGTTTATTGGCAATGTTTGTTACAGAGCAGAACAGAATTGTTCTGTTGGGGATTCTTCCCTGTTTTCCTCCTTCCAGTTATGTCTTTACTTGGTTGCTTTTATACAAACTGAGGAGGCAGGAGCAGCTTCCTGGGAAGGAGGTGGAGTTGAAAGATAATTCACAGTTTTCTGCAAACAATTAGTGTGTTCAGATGCAAAACCCTGCGGTTTAGAACCACTAGACACATTTGCAATAAAGATTATCGAGGTAAAAACCTAATCTTTCTTTCTGGTGCAAAAGGTACATCAGTCTTGACCAATTGGTTATTTTCCTCTAACTGCAAGTTGTGTAGAAGATATCATCTAACCTTTTCGGCTCCACTTTCTTCCTTATTGGACTGTGCTGTAGCGCCTCAGTCTTTTCTTCTACATGCGAGTTGGAAGATGTCTTTCTGATCTGTTCTGAATGTATTTTAGGGTTATTCAATGTCAAGTGGTCCAATATTGAAAATCATCCCTACTTGACTTTCTCCAAATTGAATAAAATTTTGTGTGGATGTTCTTATAGCCTCAAATGAAATCATGTACAAGTTTTCAGCTGGATCTCTATTGGTTTGAGATGTGTAGAGGCTGTCGAATATAGATCACACTGTGCTCTTGTGGAACGCAAAATAGCAACTTTGTCCAGGCACTACAGCCCAACAAAGCCTCCAAGAGAATTGAAATTTTGTGTAATATGCAATGAGCTAGAGGTGTGAAATTAAATGGTGTATCTAAGCTTATTGGGCTTGTCATGCTAACTCAGGTTACGGCATCTACTGTTTTCACATACATTTAGTAGTTGGTGATTAATTGCAAGTTCCATAAAGGTTCCTAGCTGCACATCTTCAATTTTAATAAAATTTAGTGATGTAGGTTTTGGGCCATAGGCTACTAACAGGCCAACTTATTAGATATCAATGTGCTTTGGTTTACAAGTTAATATAGTCAAAATAATATGATTCAAAATTAACATTTCAAGTTCTTATATTGCAACTTTTCCACTCTTACTGATGATGCAGATTAAGATTGCATTACCTTTGTTTTTTCTTGTAATTACTCTAGTTGTTATGTTTTGCTTATGTCCCTGTATTTTTCAAAAGCCAATAAATAGTTTTGAACTTAAAAAAAAAATTGTTCTTGTCATGAGCCATTGCTTTTAACTAAATTTGAATTCCTTTAACACACATGTTGCAGTCCATTTCAAAAGAAAGACTATAGTCGTTCTAAGGGGTTACATTCCATGAACATTCCAACAGCAGACTGGTTATTGGCTTTTACTGGAACTATCTTCAAACCTAGGCAGAAACTGTGCCCTAGATGCAGGCAAGATATGATTTAAAAAAAAAACGGTTGACTGGAGAACCACCTGACTCATCAGATGAACAGGGAGATACATTGGACTCTTCAGACAAGGCCAATTCCAGCCTTGTACAGTAAGTCAATAGAAGAGACTCAAAACGCTATGCAAAGCGTAAAATAGGTCAAACTCAAGATGCTATTGCAAGCTGCATTGCAACCGCAGGTGGATTTACTTCCATTGATATACTGGAAAAGCAAAATATTAATTCATGCCCTAAATGCATTGATTATGACACATTACTTGAGGAACTGAAGGCAAAGCTATAAATTGCAAATCATGCTGAAAACGTCCAGATCCTTCCATTGGCCCCACAATGTTGGGCTATTGACTATGCAGTATTTTTAATATATCATCCCAAATGGTAAAGCAGGCCAGAGGCCTTAAACATGACAAAGGTGTCCTTGCAATGCCTTGAAAAAGGCAGGGGAAGATCCTTTCAATTGACATTGAACAAAGAGTCAATAATTTCTATCAGGATGATGAATTTTCTCGATTATGCCCTGGCAAAAAAGATTATGTATCTGTTAGGATAAATGGTGAATGGATATAGAGGCACGTGTTATTGTGCAATTTATAAGAACTTTGAGTAGCTTATCAGCAACGCCTTGGGCCTGAAGCTGGCTTCTCTACATTTTGTGAACTTTGTCCAAAATGATATATTACAGCCAGCTCTGCTGGAACCCATTCTGTGTGCATTTGCAGTTCATCAAAATATTAAACTTATGTTGGCAGCTGCTTTCTTAAATAACTACAAATTTCTAATGGGCAAAATTGTATGCAGTTTAGATTCAAAAAATTACGTGCTGCATTGCTGTGAACTGTGTCCAGGCAAGGAGGTACTTGAGGATTACTTGTCTGAGATGTTCAAGGATACAGATCCTGATGACCCAATTACATTCAAGAAGTGGGTCCATACTGACTGTGATACTCCAGAGAAAACTAAGGGAAGACCATTTCATTAACCTAATGGACTTTGCAGAGAACTATTATTTTATAGTCCAGGATGCAGTCCAAGGCTTTCACTGACAAAATTGCCAAGTAACTTTGCACCCCTTTATGCTTTACTTCAATTCAGACTCAGGACTCTGCATAATTAGTGACTGCTTGCAGCATGACACTGTTTCAATTCATGCCTTTTTGAAAGCTTTAATTGCCTTTATGAATTAACTTATTGCTGAAATTAAAAATGCACACTACTTTTAGCAATGGATTTGCAGTACAATATAAAAATTACAAAAATTTTGTTAATCTATGCTGCCATTACAAAGACTTTGAAATTTCTGCTGATTGGAATTTTTTTGGTACTATCCATGGAAAATCACCATGTGATGGTATTGGAGTACTGTAAAATGATTTGCTGCACATGCCAGCTTGGAGCAGCCCCTAGGAAATCAGATCTTGACTCCAAATGATTTGTTTAGCTTTTGTGAAGAAAATATTACTGGAGTCAAATTCTTATCTCAAAGGAAGACATTGAGAAATTAAGACCTTTTCAGGAATCCAGGTTAAAGAATGAACATACAGTAGCTGGAACTTGGAGGAAATTGCCAGTTTAAGCCAATCGATGAAACGAAAATTTGTGTCAGTAGAGTATCGGGAGATGAAACATTTGTCATTGCTGATGTCACTAAAGCTGATAATACTCCTTTATTTAGTCAACCTGCAGCCTGGCCAATATGTTGCTTGCATGTATGACAATTGTTAGTGAACTGGAAATATCTCTGAAATCTCCTCGGAACACAGTGATGCCTTAATTAACTTTTTGACTCCATAAGGCTCTGCTCGATCCTTTCATTGGTCCATTGAAAAAGATACTGGTGTCTCTTCTCTGTTTGGAGTGATCTTCACTCGCTAGATCCACTCACTTGTCCTCTACATACTGTCAGTTCTGGATTATTTTCTTCACCTCTCCAATTTTTGACTCAAAACTACTTCATTATGTCTTCACCTCAGTGCTATCGGCACCTTTCATTCACCATTAGAAAAGAAATATTAAAATAAAACCCATGAAGGAAAGTAGTACCTAGTGTAGCTGCTTATTTTTACTCATGATAGATATGAAGCAGTTTTGAAGCCCTGGAAAATCTTTTGAGTTGGCTATTCAGACCTTTCAGGTTCAGGCCACTTTTGAATAGGAGTTATATGTTTACTGGTGACCAATAAACTTTGTCTTTAGTCACCAATATTCAAAGACATGATTTAGATAATATTAGGTGATAATTGGTCTGTTTGCTATGGCACTATCAGCATTAGGATGGAGTGGTAGCATGGGAATTTACTTTAGGTCTGTGATTAGATATTGAGCCCATTATTTTTTTATGAAGGTGAATCAAAAATTAAAAGCAATTATTAAATTAAGCACATATAAGCACATAAGCATTGCCTCTGCCGGGTCAGACCAGGGGTCCATCGTGTCCAGCAGTCCGCACCCGTGGCAGCCCCCCAGGTCTGTGACCTGTAATTGGACCTTACCTAAGTCTTTCATTCCCTATTCATTTAATACCTGTACCTAAACCCTTCAATCCCCTTATCCTTCAGGAAGTCATCCAATCCCTTTTTGAAGCCCAATATTGTACTCTGCCCTATCACCTCCTCTGGGAGCGTATTCCAGGTGTCCACTACCCTCTGAATGAAGAAGAATTTCCTAGCGTTCGTTTTGAATATGTCTCCTTTCAATTTTTCTGAATGCCCTCTTGTTTTTGTGGGTCCAGCTAGCCTGAAGAATCTGTTCTTCTCCACCTTCTCTATGCCTTTCATGATCTTATAAGTCTCTATCATATCCCATCTAAGTCTCCGCTTCTCCAGGGTAAAGAGCCCCAGCTTCTCCAACCTTTCAGCATACGAAAGGTTCTCCATGCCCTTTATCATCCGTGTCGCTCTTCTCTGGACCCTCTCGAGTATCACCATATCCTTCTTAACCAGAACAAAGCTAGAGAAATATAACATATGTACTTGTACATTGCCTATTAGATAGTTTGTCTATGCACAGTGCAACGCTCGGCCTTTAATCATGTGGCAGCCACGAGGTCAGAAACATGGATGCTCCATTGCAAGATTGCACCGTCGAAAAACAACATGCAGTAGTGTGCTATCTTTGGGCAAAGGAAGTGAAACCTGTGGAAATTCACCGTCTGATATTGACTCGGTATAGACCAGGGATCTCAAAGTCCCTCCTTGAGGGCCGCAATCCAGTCAGGTTTTTAGGATTTCCCCAATGAATATGCATTGAAAGCAGTGCATGCACATAGATCTCATGCATATTCATTGGGGAAATCCTGAAAACCCAACTGGATTGCGGCCCTCAAGGAGGAACTTTGAGACCCCTGGTATAGACATAGCACCATGAATCAATGAAGGGTTTATGAGTGGGTAAAAAGGTTTAAAGTGGGAAGAACGGGTGCATCCAACGAAAGTCATTCTGGTCGCCCATCAACATCGTGCACACAAGAGCATATTGACAGGGCAGATGCCTTGATTAGAGAAGACTGACTGATAACGGTGTCTCAATTGGCTGCAAATTTGGATATCAGCTATGAATCTGCATTTGCCATAAAGCTTGATATCTTGGGATACAGGAAAGTCTGAACACGATGGGTTCTCAAACAGCTTACTGATTTGCACAAGCAATAGCTTGTGAAGTTGTGACCCAGTCCCTGAAATGGTATAAAAATGACTGTATATCCCTGGATGTTATTTATGTAGCTGATATAGTCCGTCTGTGGAGAACCCCCATTACAGATAAGCAACTTTGCTTATCCCACGAAAACCAAATCAATTTTCCTCATCTATGAAGAGAAAATTTAAGAGAACAAGGATAGATCTATGGTGCCAAAAACAGGAAGGGGTATGAGACCCCAAGGTAGGGTAACTCAATGAAAGATCTTCCCTTTGGGTGGCCATGACTTTTGCACAACAGCTGAAATTAGAGTGAATGCCTTGACCATGATTGGTTTTTGCATATTTGGTGGTAAGCACTCAGATTTCTTTCGTACACAGATGTGTGCTCATTTGCTCTGCTGCAGAAATGTTTGAAATGACCCTATATGTTTCAGCAGCAGCTAACCTGGGATTGTGTTGGTGTTAATTATACTGTAAATGTTAATAGAAAATGAAACATTTTTCCTTGTCATCATCAGCAGATGAATCCACAAGTATTTGGATTAATCTGCTGTGACTAAAGGGAAGAAAATTATCAGATAAGACACATTTTCCTTAGTTTTTTGATCCTCAGTTTTTGTTATCATAATTACTACATGCTTTAATGGAATCAAAAATATTTTGCAGATACTCAGAGGTATGATTTTTTTACTTGTACTACTTAACGCTCTCATTTGACCTGGCAGTTTCCTCTTCCATTTCATTTAAAACTAAGGCTGAAATCTGGTGCAGTGAACATTCAGTTGTATTACCCAAGGATTTTTTCCTCCATCTTATATCCTCTCTCCAATATACCTGGTTTGATCATTGCAGTGATAGTCTTGGGCTAGGGTCCAGGCACTAGAGCTCCTTGCGACTATGGGCCCTGAATCAAGCCTCTAGATGTTACCCTTAAGCTATGACAATGACTTTATCCTCACTAACACCACCACAATTTTTGGTCTATTAACACTACTTTTACAGCATCATTTACCCCCTATGATCTGGGAGCAGAAGACCCAATGCTGACTCTGGGCTATACCTTGCATTTGGTTCTGATTTAAAAAAAAAAGTTTCACACAAACACTACTCTTTTTTTGGTATTTAAATAGTCTGTTTACCAAACCATGCTTTAACAGCCAAAATTAACACACTGTAAGAGTAAAAGCTGTGCAGTAACTGCTTAAGGCATTTCTAGTATGTCTGCTACAGTTAATGCATGTTAAGTTCATTCACAATTTAGCATGAATACGTATAACACCACTTCCTGAGGAGACATTAATTGCATTCTGCTAATTGCACAGGTGACAGCACATGGTAATCAGTGTGTACTAATTGC
Organism: Geotrypetes seraphini; assembly: GCF_902459505.1. Classification (NCBI taxonomy): domain Eukaryota; kingdom Metazoa; phylum Chordata; class Amphibia; order Gymnophiona; family Dermophiidae; genus Geotrypetes; species Geotrypetes seraphini. The sequence continues at coordinate 257,984,868 of NC_047087.1, forward strand.
AGTATGGTATGGAATCCCTGCCTCATCTCACACTAAGCAGTTAAGCATAAGATTTTTAGTGTGCTGGCTGATTTTAGCACATGGCAGCTGTTAGCATAGGCTGGCACTAACTAGCACACTAATAAGCATGACCCTTTAATCTTTATTTTGGGATTCTAAAATATATTATTTTCTTTTTTTTTTAAGATTAGACAATACATTGGAAGAAATCATATTTAAGTTGGTACCCAGGCTTCGAGAAGGTAAGATTTTTGGAAATTGTTGCTTTCTATAGGACAGACATACTAATGAGGTTTTCCCATTTTGGGAGTAATTTTATAACATGCACTTGTATAAAATTTCCAAAAACATGCCTCGTGCCAGACCCACCAAACCAGCAGGTGCAATTAGCACTGAATTCAGTAACATAACCACAACTGTAAGGATTGATTAGTCCTGTGTGGCTCTACTATTCTCTGCCTCCAACATGTGGTCGCAGTCTGGATTGGTGCAGCAGTGTGGTCTGGTTTTCAGAGGCTTGGACCATAGCCCATGTCCTTGGGAGTCTCAGTATCTTGACCTTCGCCTGATTGAGCAGTGGAAGTCTTGGCACCTTGGCCAGGGCTGGACTATATAGCCCTTCTTTGGCAGGTTTAAACTGGGTAGCAAAGGTCCCATGGAATCCTGACTGAAAGGAGAGAGGACAGTAAAAGGAGAGCCCTTATTGGGTCTATGTTTGATCTCCCTATTGTCTTTCTCCCTCTCTGTTTATTGTATGTTAAAATGTACAGCGCTGTATATGCCTTTCAGCGCTATAGAAATAATAAGTAGTAGTAGTCTTTTGTCTGCTCCCCTGCCTTTAACATTATTTGGAAAAAAAAAAAAAAAAAGCATGACACTTCCCAATCATAGTTTTGAGATGGATGGACATTAACATTTTTGGGAGGCTTGAACAGGAGAAGCACTCCACCTGCTGTAGTATGCAATTGCTCAGCTTTGCAGAGATAGAGTGCAGCTGCTGTTGTGGCATTTACAGCAATGTAGTAACTTAATTCAGCTGCTTCCTGTTTTTGCCCTGCCTGTGATAGCAAAACGGCAGGGCAGCTGGTATTCATGGAGGAGGATAGGCTAGAGAAGAGTTGATACTCAGAAGAAGTTCTCTGGTGGCTTTTTCTTGCTGGCAGGAAATGTGGCCATTGGGCAGGAGTTGGAGGGGAGGATGACAGTCCTGAATGAGCCTCGAGAGTGCTGGATGGAACTGTAGCTCCTTAGATGAACCAGGTCAGCTCTTTTCTTCTAAGATACCAGCTGGTAAAAAAAGTTTCCAGCTCTGTCCAGAAGGCTCTGGCCTCCCTGCAGTTTCCTAAGCAGTCAGAGGGGCAGCAGGGATGGTGCACAGGACCTTGAAAAGGCCCAGACTGAACTCAGGGTCACATGGCAGTGGTTGCATCCCTGATGGAGACTTGGGGCTAAAGGATGATTGCCTGGGGTGGGGGCACAAGTGAAGAAGGTAGTATGTCTTCTGAGGAAGGGGAAGCTTCTTTGGACATGAACAAACATACATAGTAAATGACGACAGATAAAGACCTGAATGGTCCATCCAGTCTGCCCACCAGTCACACCCATCAAAAACAAGTCCTTGATTGTCTAGTTTGACATGCTCCCTTGATTATGATTGAGGCCCCAGTAGATGAGTTGAATAGGTACCGGATTCTAGAGGGTTTGTGAGATCTTTCCCCTCTGTATGGCCCTCCATACTGTGTTTCCCCGAAAATAAGACAGTGCCTTATATTAATTTTGGGACCCAAAAATGCACTAAGTCTTATTTTTGGGGTAGGTTCAGCAACCAAACCAGATTTCTTCCCCCAGTTTAAGCTGTGCATTGGAGCTTTACACTGTCTTCTCCATCAGAAAACAAAATAAAGGCAAAGATTAAAACAAAGGGCCATTCCACCAGCTTGATCATAAATACAATATGTTATTTCTGAATATATAAATTATTTTTGTTTTAATGTTCTGAACGTTCAAGTGACGGGGAAGGAGGAAAAATTCACCCTTGATGTCCCTTGCATTGCCCCCCAAGCTAACAAAGGGTCTGGCGCAGCCTCCTCGGCAGTTTATGGACTGTGTGTTGGGGGATTTGTGGAGGAGGGAGGGGGTCCGTGTCAATCCTGCGCTCTCCTCCTGCTAGGGCAGGACACTGCGGGGTCAGCTGCCCATCAGTCGGCTTTGCTCCAAGCCCTTCTAGAGCTGACAGTTAGTGGCCGCCTCTGACTCTTAAAGGGGAAGAATGCCAGCAGTCCTCCTCATCGCTTGTCACCAGCCATCTTGTTTCTTCTTTAACTCCCGTGGGAATGAGAGAGCGCGTGCGTCAGGCTGCAGCTCTGAGACAATGAGCACAAGCCTCCAGCTGTTCCCCAACCGCCTCCTCTTGCTGTTTCTGCTGGGGGGATGTTATTTAGATGCTTCCCCAAAACTGGGAACCAATCTGGGCAAAGAACAACAAAGGGCTGCACACGGTCTTGCTCCTCGGCTGGCTTGGAAGACCGAGGCAACAGCACCACCAATTTTGTCCAGACTAAGGCTTATATTAAGACCTACCCCTAAAATCATGCTAGGGCTTATTGTTGGGTTAGGTCTTATTTTCAGGGAAACACGGTAGAATGGTACTGGAGAATTGAGAAAGCCTGGACTTCGTGCTCAGGGGTACCAAGTCTCTGTCATTGGAGAATTTTGATTAACTGTTTAAGGTCTTCCTTAGAATGGAAGCTATTGTGGTCATGGTCGCAAAGAAGACAGTCATGGTGTAGGAATGTGTGGCACTTAGAGAATGACACAGTGACAGAATTAGTCACTGTCCCTGTGGATAACCATGGGATACCATCCCGTGTCTGTCTCAGCCTCAATCCTTCTACATCATGCAATGCAAGGCTTGAGGGTTAGTGGTTGTGTCTATTCATACTCTGATTCTTCCCTCTCTCCTTAAAGAATAACATGGGGATTGTTTCCTGCGGTTATTCACAGTGATGGTGACATATTTTGTCACCGTGTCAACTGGCACTCAAGAATATTCAATTAGAAGAGCTGAGCTGCTCCTAAAGCAGGCCTTTGAAGCCTTAGCTATGGGACCCAGACCACCATTTGTGGATTCCTGTACAAACAGCATGCAATTCCTTATGGATGGGTTGTGTAACGTAACTCGCGAGTTGGCTTGTAAAAGGTATCAATCATTTTTCTCAGCTCCACCTCCTTATCTCCCTGGTCAATGCCCTCTCTCTTCAGTCTTCTACAAGCGAGTAGAGAAGATGTCTCTTCCTCTGCTTTGCACTAGATTTGTTATTTTTGGGTACTAATCCAATCTTTTTCAAGGCTTCCTTGTGCTAAGAGGTTCCAAGTAGTCCTTGGACAACTCTGCCTGGGAGAAGGGTCAAACACTGGAGTCTGAAGCCAGGAGGACCACATTTTTAAAAGAGCACCTGCCTGGATGGCCTGCCTTAACACTTGGAGCTTGGGACAGCCTGCCTTAACACAAGGAGCGGTGCTTGTCCCAGTTGAGATAGACACTTGAGCTCAGACTGATTAGTCCCCATGACTGGCTGGAAGGCTTGGCAGAGGTTGACTGCATCCCCTCAGAAGAATTGTGTGGGAGCATTATGAGTCAAGGGTTTCAGATTTTGGACCCTGAATAAAAGGCAATTTGAAGAGACAAGCCACTGGAGCCACCCTTGTTTGTCTGAGGCAGAAATTCCTTCTCCATTTTCAGCTGCAGTGAGAAGCTGATGCAGGTACAGCACATGGCAATTCTGTGAGTACAGCTTTCACGGTACTGTGATACCTACAAACTGTTATCTTTATCATATCGTAATTTTTCGCTGTATTTTTTGAAATGTGTGGCCTATTCCAAACAGGTCCTCTCAGACATCACTTACCAAACTGTATATCTTATACTCTTGCTCAGCAAATTGTATTTCTATAATTTTGCTTTCTTAAAGTCTCTGCACTCTGTATTTCCTCTGACTATCTGCATATTGTAATTCGCTGAATGTCCAGCTCTCTTGATTGCAAACTGCCTAGAAGATTGTGCCGGTATAGAAGAATAAAGTTATTATTATTATTACTGTCTAGGGGAAAATTGGGGTGGGTCAGAAATTGGCAAAACTAAGGTTTTCTGGGGTTATCTCAAGGGTCCTCCAACTCTAAAATCCTATTTTCAGTGTTTTTGAACTTTGTTTTGCTCCAAAGGGCCATTTTTTTAGGCCAAAATGCTGCTTGTGGCCATCTTGAATTTCCTGATTTTTATATTAAAATCCTCTATCTGCCTTCAAAATACTCAATATTGGTTTAAATCGCTTGTAATGGACTTCTCAGGTGGATTTAGCCCTACAGTGTTCTCTCCATGAAAAAGTAGATGGATGGGACGGGGAAATTTGGTGGTGGGGAAAATGAAATGTGTGCTATTTTTATTAGTTAGTTATTTTCCAATGCTCAATATGACTTCCTTTTTTAAGGTTTGACACTTAGGCAGTGTTAATTAGCATTTAAGCCACCCTTAAAAAAAAGTAATACAGATCCTCTTATTCCGAATAGCTACTGGTCAGTATCAAACCTTCCATTTCTTTCAAAACTACCGTACTTGAGAGATTGGTATTCAACCAACTTCAAACTCATGTTGAGTTAATGCTTTGCATCCCCTGCAATCTGGTTTTTGTTTGACATAGCACAGAAACAATAATTCCTACCTCAGGGCTCCTTATACAAAGTTGCGCTAGCAATTCTGCCAAAGCAAATGCAATGAAGCCCATAGGAATTGAATGGACTTTGGTACATTTGCCATGGGAGAATCACTACTGTGGCTTTGTAAAAGGGGTCCTTGCTGAGTAAACTCTATAGACACCTAGACCAGTATTTCTCAACTTCTTCAAGCCAAGTACCCCCTAAGTCTAACAAATACCAACTGAGTACCCCAGCCCAAGCTCCACCCCTGACCCCACCCCCATTATAACAGTACTAATTGTAATGCAATTTCTTCCATTCATTTTTCATGTACACACAATATAATCTTATTCATTCATCATAAAATAAAAAATCCCCACAAAGCACACTGTATGCAGAGAAAATGTTAATTATCATTTATATTTGTTTTATTTTCAAAGAGGTCAAGGGCCTCCTCTTTGTTTCAGGTTTCTCCCTCTATCTTCCTTCTGTTATCATTTTGAGTCCTCCCACCTTTGTTCCAGGTCTTTCTGTTTCTCTCACTCTCTTTGTCTTCACCCTCCCCAGGGCCAGGCATCTCTCTCTCCTCGGTTCAGGGTCTTTCCTCTCTCTACCCTCTCTAGTCCAGCATCTACCCTGTCTACCCCCTCCCTTTTGGTTCGTCTGCTTTCCCGCCTCTCCTCAAGGTCCTTTTCTGTCTCCCCCCTCTGGTGTCCAGATCCAGCATCTCTATGGCAACCCACATCCCGCTGGGGCCCTCACGACAGGCACAGCCTTACCTCCGCTGCTTCCCGCACCCAGCAAGAGAGGTTGTCTTCTGCGCTGTGACCGCCGCTTGTCGAGGACCAACCTTTAAAGCTATTTACAGCAGAGGATCGACAGTGCTGTAGCGAATCTAGCAGGCTGCCATTGGCCTCAGCAGCACGTTCCCTCTGCTGCAGTCGTCCTGCCTCTCCTATGACGTCAGGAGTGATTGCGGTAGAGGGTACATGCTGCGGAGGCTGACAGCAGCCTGCTAGGTTCGCTACAGCTGCAGCAATCCTCTGTAGGCTGCTGTAATTAGCTTTAAAGGTGAGACTGTGAGGCCGTGGGAAATATGTAGGCCTTCGGTGAAATGGGCAGCACTATGCAGTGCTGGCGCCGTACCACATAGGCAAATCAGCAATACAGAACCCAAAGCAGGGCCCTTGGTTGTATTGCAAAGGAAGTGTGGGAGAGACGCCCTGAGGGAAGGGGATGTAGCATAAGACAAAATGCTACTTACTCCTGAGGGGGAAGCGCATCATTGGATGAAGACAGCTGGGCGCTCATCTAAATTAGCCAGGCAGAGCACCCAGCTACAAGACGCTAGGGAGAACTCTGCCCTATAATCATGCCAAGTGTAAGCTGGATGGGCGCCTGTGATACTGAGATCAGTCATTGCTTCAGTGGCTTCGGGCAAATTTTTGACCTCATTTGATCTGACGGAGGCTTCTTACTTGCATATTACCAGATCACTGAAAATTTCTCAGGTATCATGTGCTAGAGAAGTAGCAATCGTGTGGCGTTAGGGGTTTATTTGTCTATCATGGAAGTGGAACCGCTTCATCCGGGAGGAGAGCAACGAAGAGCCGGCTGAGTCAGAGAGAGAGAAGGAGAGTCGGGAGGAATACTGAGAGGAGGCGGGAGAGCAGGAGATTAGGAAGGAGAGTCGGGAGGAGAACCGGGAGCAAGGGGCAGCGGCAAGAGAAAGCTCCAACCCCCCCCACCGCGTCATCGCCCGGGATCCCACTTAAAAGGGAGCGAGCAGATTGGAGTCGGGAGAGCCGGGAGGAGAGCAGCGAAGAGCCGGCTGAGTCAGAGAGAGAGAGCAGGAGAGTCGGGAGGAATACTGAGAGGAGTCGGGAGAGCAGAAGAGTCGGGAGGAGAACCGGGAGCAAGGGGCAGCAGTGAGAGAAAGCTCCGCCCACCCCCACCGCATCATCGCCCAGGCTCCTCCTTAAAAGGGAACAAACAGATTGGAGTCAGGAGAGCCAGGAGGAGAGCAGCGAAGAGCCGGCTGAGTCAGAGAGAGCAGGAGAGTCGGGAGGAATACTGAGAGGAGTCGGGAGGAGAACCGGGAGCAAGGTGCAGCGGTGAGAGAAAGCTCCGCCCATTCCCATCCTCGCCTGGGCTCCCCCTTAAAAGGGAGCGAGCCAACGGCGCACAGCCGTTTGTTGCGCGGCGAAGGCAAGCAGCAAAGGCGTTCGCCTTAAGAAGGAGCCGAAATCTAGGACGCCCAACAGAGTGACCTAGAATGTAAGCTACAAGTTCTATTTGTAGCTACTGCGAAACAGGGAGCACTTCTCGCACACCACACACCTAGAGGAAGAATAAGCATTCACCACAAACACAGCAGCACCAGCAAACCCACAACAAACAGACCCACAACAACACAGCAGCACCAGCAGAACCACAACAAAGGAAGACAGCAAGCAGGAAGTCAGGTCACATCCAGCCGACAGACAGAAGGTTCGCAGCAAAAAGCCCACACATCTCAGAAGGAACAAGGAAGTCAGAAGATGAGCTTTCCAGTCTTCTGCACCAGCTGTAATATGTATGACTACCTCCCCTTGGGGACTTGCAGTCGATGCATGGAGCTGGGCAGCCTGATACAGCAAGTCCGGCTGCTAGAAGAGACAGTGAGGGAACTAAAAGAACTCACCTTTGAAGAGGAAATCCGCGAACAGGAGAAGCGACTAGTGGAGTCCAGTACCAACGAAGAGATCGAGGAGCTAGAGAGATTCATTGAGGAAGCCCACCAGCAACATGTAGAGGTCCCAGGGCTGGAAAACTGTACCCAAGCAACCCAGGAAGATGGCCTAGACCGGATGGGAGGAGACACCACTACAACTACAGATGTGACTGAAGCAGAGATAGAAGGTGACCACTCACCGAGAGGAAGAAGGAGACTGCATGGGTACGTACCTCAGGAGAGAGAAGATTAGCCCTACACCATGGATGTGGATCTATGAACCCCGAGGAACCCCTGAACAAAGAAGATGGGGATCATCGTAGGAGACTCCATTATATGACATGTGGACATACACACTGCAGAAGGAAGAGAAGATAAACTTGTCACCTGCCTGCCCGGAACAAGAGTGAAGGATGTGGCCAACAGGATCACCTGGATCATAGACAACACAGAAGGAGAGGACACTGCTGTGCTTATCCACTTGTGAACCAATGATGTGAGCGGGCAGAAGTATGACAGAGAAGAACTGGAGGGCCAGCTCCACTCGCTCGGAAGAAAGCTGAAAGTCAGGGAAGTGAAGGTGGCCTTCTCCGAGATCCTCCCAGTACCGAGAGCGGATGAGAAGAGGCAAGAGGAACTGCGAGCGGTCAACTCCTGGATGAGAAGATGGTGCGAAGAAGAAGGCTTTGACTTCGTGCGCAACTGGACGGCGTTCTGGGGAAGAAACAGGTACTATAGAAAAGATGGATTATACCTCACCAAGGAAGGAGCAAGAGTATTGTCAGGCAACATGAGGAGGGCCATTGACAAGGCTTTAAACTAAAGGTCAGGGGAAAGCCGACAGTTGACCACCAGTCGATGGCCAAGGCGGCAGAATGCCCCAAAGAAGGATCCACAGACAGCTACCCAGACATAGGGGGTGAAAACCACAAAGCAAATGAGGGAGACAATGTAGGAGCACATACAGATACCGTGAAAGACATAGTAGGGGCTGCGATGCTTAGAAAGTCCAAGAAGGGACCACAAAGGGAACTTAAATGTATGTGTACGAATGCTAGAAGCTTGAGAAACAAAATGGGAGAGCTAGAGATAATAGCAAGACGCGACGAACTAGAAATCATTGGCATAGCAGGAACATGGTGGAATGATGAAAATGAATGGGATACAGTACTACAGGGATACAAGCTATACAGAAGGGATAGAACAGGGCAGAAAGGGGGAGGTATTGCCCTATATGTTCAGGAAGGAATAGAATCTGTTAGAGAGGTAAAGACAGAGGGGAAAGAGAAGCTAGAGTCCCTCTGGATCAAGATTTCTAGACGCAACGGTGCAGACACAAAAATTGGCCTTTACTATCGCCCCCCCCCAGGACAGATGGAGGAGACAGACTCAGAAATGATAGAGGAAATCAAACAAGGATGTAAGACAGGAAATGTATTGATCATGGGAGACTTCAACTTCCCGGGGATCGACTGGAACCTGGGAACCTCAAACTGTGGCAAAGAGACAAAGTTCCTGGAAATGATAGGGGACTGCTTCCTAGAACAAATGGTGGGAGAGCCGACGAGAGGAGACACCACTTTGGACTTGGTCCTAAATGGCATTACTGGTCAGACAAAAGAAGTAGAAGTCATGGTCCCGCTTGGGATGAGCGATCACAACATGATCAACTTTAAACTTGACATCGGGAAGGGTAAACGTGGCAAAAACTTAACCACGACCTTCAACTTTAAAAAAGAAAGATATGATAGCATGAGAGACATGGTAAAAAAATGGCTCAAGAAAAGGATGGATAATATCAGAATGGTAGATCAGGCATGGTCTCTACTAAAAAATACTATCATGGAAGCACAAAACCTCTACATTCCACTGATAACCGAAGGACGGGAAAATAAAGGCAAAGGAGAACCGGCATGGCTTACTAGAGAGGTGAAGGAAGCCATAAAAGAAAAGAAGGACTCCTTTAAAGAATGGAAACGCACGAAAACAACCGAAGCTCGGAACAAACACAAGGATGATCAGAAGAAATGTCACAAGGCGGTGAAGGATGCCAAAAAGGACTACGAGGAGAAAATAGCACAAGAGGCCAAAAACTTCAAGCCCTTCTTTAGATACATAAAAGGAAAAAAACACGCAAAAAGGGCGGTGGGACCGTTGGATGACCAGGGAAGAAAAGGGTACATCAAGGAAGACAAACAAATTGCAGACAAACTAAATTCCTTCTTTGCGTCTGTCTTTACGAAGGAGGACACCACAACAATACCAGAAATAGTGAAAGTGTTCAAAGGAGTAATAGAGGACAGCCTCACCACAGTAGAAGTGAACTTGGACCAGATATACTACCAGATTAACAAACTTAAAGGTGACAAATCCCCTGGATCTGATGGAATTCACCCGAGAGTCTTAAAAGATCTGAATGTTGAAATCGGAGAGCTATTGCAAAAACTTGCTAACCTGTCAATTAGAACTGGTCAGATACCGGACAATTGGAAGATAGCGAACATTACACCAATTTTCAAAAAAAGGATCAAGAGGAGAACTGGGCAATTACAGACCTGTGAGTCTTACATCTGTCCCTGGAAAGATGGTTGAAGCACTGATTAAAGATAGCATAGTCCAGCACTTGGATACACACGACCTGATGGGAGCCAGTCAACACGGCTTCAGGAAAGGGAAATCATGTTTGACGAATTTACTTCAATTTTTTGAAACCGTGAACAAACAAATTGATAATGGAGAACCGGTGGACATAATATACTTGGACTTCCAAAAAGCGTTCGACAAGGTTCCACATGAAAGACTTCTCAGGAAACTACAAAGCCATGGAATAGAGGGAGATATACTAAGATGGATAGGCAAATGGCTAGAGAACAGAAAGCAGAGAGTAGGCATAAATGGGAAGTTCTCAGACTGGGAGAAAGTGACTAGCGGTGTGCCCCAGGGCTCGGTACTTGGGCCCATCTTATTTAATATTTTCATTAATGACCTAGAAGAAGGAACATCCAGTGGGATCATCAAGTTTGCTGATGACACAAAGCTATGCTGGGCAATTAGATTGCAGAAGGATAGCGAGGTACTCCAGAGTGACTTGTATCAGTTAGAGAAATGGGCGGAGAAATGGCAGATGAAGTTTAATGTGGAAAAGTGCAAAGTAATGCATTTGGGCAGTAAGAACAAGGAATATGAGTATAGAATGTCAGGTGCAACTCTGGGTAAGAGCGAACAAGAAAAGGACCTGGGTGTACTGATAGATAGGACCCTGAAACCATCAGCACAATGTGCGGTGGCAGCAAAGAAAGCAAATAGAATGTTAGGCATGATAAAGAAAGGATTCACGAGTAGATTGTAGAGAGTTATAATGCTGCTTTATAGGGCAATGGTCAGACCACACTTGGAATACTGTGTCCAACATTGGTCTCCCAACCTAAAGAAGGATATAAAACTGCTGGAGAGGGTGCAGAGACGAGCAACGAAGCAAATTAATGGTATGGCGAACTTAGAATACGAGGAACGACTTAAGAAACTGGGACTGTTCGCCCTTGAGAAGAGGAGACTGCGAGGGGATATGATTGAGACTTTCAAAATACTGAAAGGAATCGACTAAATTGAGCAGGAAAAAAATTATTCAACGTGACACGGACAAGAGGACATGGACTGAAGCTAAGGGGGGACAAGTCCAGGACAAATATCAGGAAGTTCTGCTACACGCAACGAGTGGTGAACACCTGGAATGCTCTCCCAGAGGAGGTTATTGCGGAATCCACCGTTCTAGGATTTAAAAGCAAATTAGATGCACATCTCCTTACAAGAGGCATAGAGGGATATGGGTGACTAAAATTACACTAGGTGTACACCTGACTGGGCTTCCGCGTGTGCGGATCACTGGACTCGATGGACCATAGGTCTGATCCGGAGATGGCAGTTCTTATGTTCCATTCTCAGCGCTGCCTTTCAAGTTGGTCACTGTGCCGTGCACCTTCACCAAAGTAATGGTGGCAGCAGCTTACCTGCACAAGACAGGAATCCTGGTTCATCCTTCCTTAGAGTTCATTCTTGCTGGACTGCTGCTGGGCGGTTGCTCAGGTAGTCCAGCTATTACAGGATGTTAGGTGGATTATCAGTTTCAGAAAGAGCCTCCTGAAACCAACTCGGTGTCTGGAGTATCTGGTAATCCTTTTCAGCATGGCAGAGGGCCGAGTGTTTATTCCAGAGCCAATCAAACTGAAGCTCAGATACCAGATCCTAGATATCTTGGCGACACCGGCTCCTATGGCTTTGCATTACCTGCAGGTTCTGAGGTCCATGGTGGCAACCATAGAGGTAATTTCATAGGCAAGCGCACACCTGCACCCCCTACAGACTCACTGCTGGTACGTTGGTCTCCTCATTCGGACTCACTGCAGAAGGATTTAACCTGGACAATGGAGGCATGACAGAGTTTAAAATGGTGTCTGGCCGGAGTTGTTATCTGAAGGCCTTCCTCTCCACATAGTCATGGATGATACTAATGATGGAAGCCAGTCTCTACGACTGGAGAGGTCATTGCGAAAGTCACTGTGTAAGAGCAAGGGCTGCCATGGCAGAAAACGTGGTCCATCAACAGACTAGAGTTGAGAGCCATTCAGTTTTTTCTCCACTTTTTTCCAGACATGGCTGAAAGCCGAAGCAGTCAGAGAATTCTCAGTAGGGAATGACCCGGGGACAAATTTTTCCCCGTCTCCGTGGGAACTCATTTTCCTGTCCTGGCAAGTTCTTTTCTTTGACCCTGCCCTATTCCTGAAAGCTCTGTCCTCATCTGCACAAGCCTCAAACACTTTAAAATCATAAGTATTCGAGGTTTGTGTGGTTAAGGCTGAGCTTGCAGGAATGGGACAGGGACGGAACGGGGAAATTGAGTTCCTTTGGGGACGGAGGAAAATTTGTCCCCATGTCATTCTCTAAGTGCTGGATGGATCCAGGGGAATGGGCATTATCTCGGAGCGTTCAACTGCTTTGTGAGACTCTGGGGGGGGGAGGGTGCCCAATGTTTAATCTCATGGTGTCGACAGACAACAAGAAAGCAGAATGGATGCTATCATGCAAACTTGGCTAGCAAGAGAACCAGGGCTGTGGAGTCGGAGTCGAGGAATCGGAGTCGGAGGAAATTTCGGGACCTGGAGTCGGAGTCGGAACATTTATCTACCGACTCCATTTTTGAACTTGGCATACCAATCATGAGCGATTCTTTCAGCTATAGCACCTACTATATACACAGCACAAATGTTGCGAGCAGCTTCTGCGGCCTTAGAACCTTGATTAAAAGCAAAAAGAAGGTGGTGTCGGAAATGCTCATTTCTCTCAACTTGACATTCCATTTTAACGATCTGAAAATTAACCAGTGCTGTGGAGTCGGAGTCGGAGGAAATTTCAGATACCTGGAGTCGGAGTCGGAGTCTGAAGTACAAAAAACTGAGGAGTCGGAGTCGGAACATTTATCTACCGACTCCACAGCCCTGAAGAGAACTGCTCTATGTGTTCCCACGTTGGACAATGATAGGCTGAGTTATTTCCAGAATAGCGACCCATCGGGGATTGGTAGTCCTCATAGCCCTGGATTGGCTGTGTCACCCATGGTATGTGGATCTGGTCCACTTCCAGCAGAACAGCTGCCATAGACTACTGCTGCATCACGGCATTCTGTTGCAAGGGCACATGGTATTAGACAATCTGTAATACTTTGGTCCTATGGCATGGCTATTGAGTGCGCAACCTTAGTGTGGAAAGGATATTTGGAGATGGTGATATCGACTCTCCTCAGTACTAGAAAGCCAGCGACAGTGGCGGGCTATGCTAAAGTGTGGAAAATTTTTCAGCATTGGTGGATTGAGGAAGGGTTTGACAGGTGGATCTCTTAAAGTTCAAGAAGCTAGTCTTTCATGCTTCCGGGCCAGAGTAGATTGAGTGTCTCTAGCCTCTAGGTTCCTTAAGGGAGTACTGAGGCTCCGCCCTTCAATGAGGTAGCTGTTTCCAATATGGAATCTTAATATCTATTATGGGCCTCACTAATGCTCTGTATGAACCTTTATCTATTATGGGCCTCACTAATGCTCTGTATGAACCTTTATCGGAAGTGTCTATCAAGTTTTCAAGTTTTACAAGTTTCAAGTTTTATTAGGATTTTATATACCGCCTACCAAGGCCATCTAAGCGGTTTTACAATCAGGTACTCAAGCATTTTCATGTGGATGGTGTTTTTTTATCCGCAACCATTTCAGCTAGGTGGGTGTCTGAGCTGCATGCATTATTGTTCAGAGAGCCTTTTCTCAGATTCACCAAAGCAGGAGTGTCTTTGCGCACTGTGCCTTCCTTTCTGCTGAAGGTGGTTTCAGCATACCATGTTAATCAGGGTGTGAGGTCACGCTCAAGAGCGTAAAGAAACAGGACAAGGTTTTGAGTTTGCTGGATGTGCAGAGGTTGCTTCTCTGCAATCTTGAGTTGACAAATGATTTTAGGCTCTTAGATCATTTTTTTGTCTTATCCAGCTCTAATTGATGGGGAAGACCATCCTGTAAGGCTTCTATCTCATGATGGATTTGCATGGTGATCTCCTTTGGTGTACATTGGCTGTGGTAGACAACTGCCAGTTGCTTTGAAAGCTCATTCTTCCAGAAGTGTGGCTTCTTCTTGGGCAGAGTCCAGGGCAATGCCACCTGATGAAATTTGCAGGGCAGCCACATGGTTCACTCTTTATACCTTTAGAAGTGCATGAACTTGTCAGCACAAGCAGAAGTAGCGTTTGGATCCTAGATTCAAGGGACTTCTCCTAGATTCAAGGGACTTCTCTGGTAAGTTCCATCTATTTTTTTTTTTATTTATGCAAATTTTACAATTACTAATATCAAATGATACCAAAGAAAAAGGATTATTTCACAAAGTTTAGCAATAATTATACATATAATACAAAAATTCCTTTTCAAGCCCACAAAGTTGGAGAGCCAAACCTTAATACCAACTAACACAAGATATAAAGAAAACTAAGAATTGGTTCCTGATTCATCGAATCCTAACCATTCCATTTTTTGGGGACTTTGACATTCCTCCAACTTCTCAGAGATGAAACATTAAAGCAACAAACCTCATTTCTTTTCTCGAGACATTAAAAAGTGTTGCAATTGAATGGAGTCCCAAAATACATATTGAATATCTTGTAATTGAACAAGACATTTACAAGGAAATTTTAAATAAAATGATGCCTCAAGAGTTTCAAGTTTCAAGTTTATTAGGATTTGATATACCACTTATCAAGGTTATCTAAGTGGTTTTTTACAGTCAGGTACTCAAGCATTTTCCCTATCTGTCCCGGTGGGCTCACAATCTATCTAACGTACCTGGGGCTATGGAGGACTGAGTGACTTGCCCAGGGTCACAAGGAGCAGCGCGGGGTTTGAACCCACAACCCCAGGGTGCTGAGGCTGTAGATCCAACCACTGCGCCACACACTCCTCCACAAGAGCTAAAACTCTAGCTCTCAATTTCAAAAATTCCTTTCTCCTTAGTTGCGTAGCTCTTGAGACATCAGGAAAAATCCTAACTAAATCTCCACAGAATTTAGTCAACCTATTTTTAAAGTAAAGTTTCATAATTAATGTCTTGTCTATCTCACTCATGCATGTTATTACCAGGGTGGATCTATTCTGAATCACATCTTGACTATCTTCTAAAAATTCTGTCAAATTTATTCCATTAGTGACCAGATGGTCCTCCTCCTGGTCAGATTGTATTTTTTTTTTTTGTGGAATATAATAATAGTTATTGATTGGAAAGGTCTCCACATTGGGTAATCCCAGTATCTCTTTAAGATATTTCCTTAACAGTATTTCGGGAGATAATAAATGGGTCACTGGGAAATTAACCAAGCGGAGATTCCTCACTCTATTGGTAAGTTCCATCTATGAATCATATGCTGTTTGCACAGGAATGAAGGATTAGGTTCTTGCCTCGATAATCCTCTTTCCTTTAGAACAGCAAATGATTCCTTATGCCTTGCCTTGTCAGAGGTGGATGCAGTTATGCTGAATAATAGTCTGGATTGAATTTCCAGTGGTTTGGCTCAGGACATCCAAAAGAGAAGAAAAGAAAATTATTTTAAGGCAGTGGGTTAGTTTCACTGCATTCTTCTTTCACAGAGCTGTACGAGTGTTAGTGCTGGTTGCACACATGTGGGTGGTGAGTTGGTCCCATCTTTTAGTTTTGCAATTGCAGTGTTTACTGTTTTTGTTCCGAGTCCTCCTTGTTGTTTCTTCTTTTAGGGGTTATCGCTTGCTTTGGTACAGACTGAAGAGAGAGAACACTGCCCAGGGAGACAAGAAGGTAGAACTGAGAAATTGATTCCTTCTACAATCCAACTTGCGAGTTGGGATGCACAACCCATTTGTAAGGAATCATATGCTGTTCTACAGGAAAGAAGATAATTGAGGTAAGAACCTAATCCTTCCTTATGTAGCCCAGTCTCTTTTCTGGTTGGTTCAGAAGCCCCAGAGTCACCGGAGATGGTATAGTCTGTGACCTTGTTCATATTGAGACTAGGTTATGAGCCTCATTGGTGGCGATACAAGTGAATGTTCTTGCTTCAGAATTGGTCCATGGATTTAGCATCCATGGAGTGGTTTACCAAACTTCCCTTCAGGAGTATCTGCCTCTTTGGGAAAGATTTTGTTAAGCTGAATAAGTACATGGCTGAAGCCAGGATACAGAGACTTCCAGAGGACCACTTGCATGGCAGTGCATGCTTCAGGCAAGTCACGGTGGATGAAAGTCCTTGCTCCATGACAGACAAGCTGGCCTCAACCTCCTCTGACTCTTGAGTGTTTCTGGCATTTTCAGTCCATTCCTGAGATGCTTGTGAAGGAACACCACAATCATCCTGAATAGCAATAACCCACACAGCATATATTGCACAAAAACAAGCATTGTTGCCTTGTTATCAACATCAGTAGACTCATCAACCTGGATTGCATACCACGGTGACTCATTAATCCTCTCTAACAATTGTGCCTCAATATCCTCTGCTATTTCATCAATTCGTCTGGTTGCGAAGCTAGCTGAAAGAGGAATACCAACCACCTTTTGAGCTGCTGCCTCTCCTAAAAGTTTACAGCAAATGTCCTTAAAAGCAGCAGGATTAACTCTTCACCAATTGTAAAGGGCTTCTTAGCTTTGGCAATGTGGTCAGCCACTAAGAATGCAGACACATTTACTGAAGTCACCAGTGATGCAGCAGCAGAGGGAAGGCCCCAGCGAGGAAGGCAGCGAGGCAGGGCAAGTGCAAATATGTAGTAATAATAATAATAACAGTTTATATACCGTGAAGTTCTATGCGGTTTACAATGAATTAGAAAGATTCTACAAATTGAATGGAACATTCATAGTTGGAGATTAGTGATTAACAGTTTACGAGATCAGATTTGGGAGGTGGGATTGTGATGGGATCTTTTGTACAGATTCGTTACCTAGGTATTTCAAGAACAGGTATGTTTTTAGGTGTTTCCTAAATTCACCATAGTTGTTTGTGTGTGTAATTAGTTTTTCCAGGTCTTTGCCCCATAAGGCTGCTTGATACGATAGAAGTTGTTGATGATGTCTCTTAAATTTTCATCCTCTAGCAGGTGGGGAAACAAACTTCAGGTGTGTTCTTCTCTTATGTCTATTGGTTGAGAAGGAGAAGAGGTCAGTTATATATTTAGGGGCTAGACCAGATAGTACCTTGAAGCAGAGACATCCCAGCTTGAACTTCGCACGTGCCTCCATTGGCAGCCAGTGTAGGAGTCGGTAGGAAGGGGTTATGTGATCGGACTTCTTCAACCCGAAGATCAACCTGACTGCCACATTTTGTATCAGTTGTAGTCTCTGCATTTGCTTCTGGGAGATTGCCAGATGGGCAATGTTACAATAATCAAGATGGCTTAGTATTAGGGATTGTACCAGAATTCTGAATGATGAAACATAGAAACATGACGGCAGAAAAGGGCTATAACCCATCAAGTCTGCCCACTCTACTGACCCACCCCATTAAGTCTGAGTACTAATGACCTAGTTCATTAACTCGACCCTCGTAAGGATCCTACTAGGGCAGGGGTCTGCAACCTTTAAGACATAAAGAGCCACTTGGACCCGTTTTCGAAAAGAAAAAAAAAACTTGGAGCCGCAAAACAAATCTAACACTGCATATATTGTTTCTTATCTTAATGCTATATACAGGATCACTAAATTGAAAATAAAATCATTTTTCCTACCTTTGCTATTTGGTGATTTCATGAGTCTCTGGTTGCACTTTCTTCTTCTGACTGTGCATCCAATCTTTCTTCCTTTCTTTCAGCCTCCTGTATGTTTCCTCTCCTCCAGACCTCATTCTCTCCCCCAACTTTTTCTTTTTGTCTCCCTGTTCCCCCTTCTTTCTGTCTCCGTGCCGTCCCCCAAGCCACTCGGTTTGCTGCCACCGCCATCGGGGAATAGCCCCCAAGCCACCGCTGTCCCAAGCTTTCCCTGCAGAAGCGTCGCGCTGATCAGCATTCCGCTCCCTGACGTCAATTCTGATGTAGGAGAGGAAGTTCCGGGCCAACAAGGCATTTCTCCTCATTCCATCCAGCCCCATCTCTCCTTGATCCAGCATTTCCCTTCTGTGTTTGTCAGAATTACCATTCCACCTATTTTCCAGCATCACCCTTCTTTGTGTCCATCTCACCTATATCCCTATCTCACCACTTTTTCAGAATCTTCATTTGTCTCTGTCCTTATCTTTACGCCATGTTCACCATTTGCCCTTTCAATGTCTTTATCTCCCCCCCCCACACACTTTTTCAGCATTACTTCTATGTCTCTATTTCACCTCCTCTTCATGTCCCCTCTGTATCTCTATCCTTATTCAGTAGGTCCTGCTTACTCTTTCTCTTCTTTGTGTCACTATCTCTATTTTCAGCTTTCCCCCCTTTTCCTTTGTTAATGCACCCTGTAGCTAGAATCTTTCCACCCTCCCTCCACTCCGGCCCAGCCCAGTATGAAATATTTCCTTTTGTTTCCCTCCCCTCTCTCTTTCTTTCTCTCTTCCCCTCCCTCACCCACGAGTCCTGCATCTGGCCCTCTCCCTTCTACCTGCACCTGGCAACACCCCCCTGCTCCGCGGCTCTCTTCAGCAACTCGTCAGCAGCGGTGATCAAGACAAGCTGCCGACATCGAGGCCTTCCCTCTACGAGTCCCGCCTTTGTGGAAAAAGGAAGTTGAAACAAGCGGGACTCGCAGAGGGTAGGCCCCGACGTCAGAAGCTGCTGCTGAGTTGCCGAAGAGAGCCGCGGAGCAGGGGATGTGGCCGGAAGCAGGTAGAAGGGAGAGGGAGATAGGAAGGCTGTAGATCTCCGGAGCATGACACCGACCCCGGCCAGGATGATTTCTTTTTCAGGCACCTTACAAGTCCAGCGTCGCGGCGGGAAATAGCCATGCTGAGCAGTGAGCTCAGCACTACACAGATGAAAGCCTTGCTTGCTGATTGGTCCGGCGGCACGGCGGGGCGGGGCCGCCGGACCAATCAGCAAGCAAGGCTTTCATCTGTGTATGTGCTGAGCTCACTGCTCAGCATGGCTATTTCCCGCCGCGACGCCGGACTTGTAACTGCATGCCTGCGTGACACACTACCGGAGCCGCAGCAAAGGTGGAAAAGAGCCGCATGCGGCTCTGGAGCCGCAGGTTGCCGACCCCCGTACTAGGGCATCCCATTTATTCTTAAAGTCAATAACGCTGGTGGCCTTGATCACCTGCTCTGGAAGCTTGTTCCAGTGATCTACAACCCTTTCTGTGAAGAAATACTTCCTTATGTCACTATCGAATTTCCCTCCTCTGAGTTTGAACGGATGCCCCCTTGTGACAGAGGGTCCCTTGAGAAAGAAGATGTCTTCTTCCACCTCGACACGTCCCGTGATGTATTTAAATGTCTCAATCATGTCCCCCCTCTCCCTGTGCTCCTCTAGAGTGTAGAGCTGCAATTTGTTTAGTCTTTCTTCGTACGAGAGACCCTTGAGCCCCGAGATCATCCTAGTGGCCGTCCGCTGAACCGACTCAACTCTAAGCACGTCTTTACGGTAATGTGGCCTCCAGAATTGTACACAGTACTCCAGATGAGGTCTCACCATGGTTCTGTACAGTGGCATTATGACTTCAGATTTGCGGCTAACGAAGCTTCTGTTGATACATCCCATAAGTTGCCTTGCTTTGGATGAGGCCTTCTCTACTTGTTTGGCGGCCTTCATGTCTGCACTGATGATTACTCCCAAGTCTCTTTCTTCTGAAGTCCTAGCTAGTGTTTCTCCATTTAAGGTGTAAGGTTTGCATGGATTTCTGCTACCGAGATGCATAACCTTACATTTCTTAGCGTTGAAGCCCAGCTGCCATGTCGAGGACCAGTTTTCCAACGTAAGCAGATCCTGCGTCATACTATCCTGCAGATTGCTTTCACTTACTATATTACATAGTTTGGCGTCATCAGCGAATAGAGTTACTTTACCCTGAAGCCCTTGGATCAAGTCCCTTATGAATATGTTAAAAAGGAGTGGACCCAGGACCGAGCCCTGTGGCACTCCGCTGGTCACCTCCGATGTCTCCGAGAGGGTGCCGTTGACCACCACCCTCTGACGTCTTCCACTTAGCCAATCATTGACCCATGCAATTAGTGTCTCACCTAACCCCATCGATTTCATCTTGTTTAATAGTCTACGGTGTGGGACGCTGTCGAAAGCCTTACTGAAATCCAAGTACACTATGTCTAGAGACTCTCCCGAGTCTAGCTTTCCTGTTACCCAATCAAAGAAGCTGATAAGATTGGATTGGCATGACCTACCCTTAGTGAATCCATGTTGACTAGGATCCCTTAGATTCCCCTCATCCAAAATCGTATCTAATTTGCATTTAAGTAATGTTTCCATGAGTTTACACACTATTGATGTGAGACTCACTGGTCTGTAATTCGCAGCCTCCTCTCTGCAACCCTTTTTGTGCAGAGGAACGACGTTAGCTGTCTTCCAGTCCAGGGGGACTCTTCCCATACTTAGGGAGAGATTGAAGAGCATGGTTAACGGTTCCGCCAGGACATCGCACAGCTCCCTGAGCACTCGTGGGTGCAATTTGTCTGGTCCCATGGCTTTGCTCACCTTGAGTCTTGACAGTTCGCTGTAAACATCAGCTGGTGAGAACCCAAAATTCTGAAATGGGTCTTCCTTGCTTGGCTTTGCTTCCAGCTGTGGCCCGTGTCCAGGTGCCTCGCAGGTAAAGACTGAGCAGAAGTAATCGTTCAGTAGTTTGGCTTTTTCGGAATCTGTTTCCACATAATTCCCGTCTGCTGTTCTAAGGCGTACTATCCCGTTTGTGTTCTTCTACCTGTCACTAATGTACCTGAAGAAGGATTTGTCCCCTTTCTTAATGTTCTTTGCTAGAGTTTCTTCCACTCGAAGTTTGGCCTCCCTTACTGCTGTTTTGACCGCTGCAGACCTTGTCTTGTATTCAATGTTAGCTTCTTTCTCCCCGGTGCGTTTGTATGAAAGAAATGCTCTTTTCTTGTCCTTGACTAGGTGTGAGACCTCATCAGTGAACCAACGGGGTTTCCTCTTTCTTTGTTGTTTGTTTACCGATTTTATGTAGCGGATAGTTGCTTCGTGTAGTGTCCTTTTCAGTGTTGACCACATAGCTTCCACATCATCCGTTATTTCTTGAGCCTGTAGCGTCTGATGGACGAAATCACCCATGCTTGCGAAGTCAGTGCCCCGGAAATTGAGTACCTTCGTTTTTGTTTGTGATCTAGGGAAGCCCTTTCTAAGGTTGAACCATACCATGTTATGGTCACTGGTTGCCAGCGTTTCTCCCACCGAGACTTCCGTGACGCTTTCCCCGTTCGTAAGTACCAGGTCCAGGATGGCCTGGGCCCTAGTGGGCTCTAGCATATTCAATTTGTTTGAGCTGTACTCCCTTCATGGATGTTAATATCCTCCTGCTACTACAAGTTGTTGCTGAGAATGTGTTCCAGTCTACATCAGGCATGTTGAAGTCCCCTAGCAGGACAACGTCCTCCCGTAAGGTGATATTCTCAATGTCTTCAATTAATTCTGTGTCCTTGTCCTCCGATTGTCTTGGAGGTCTGTATACCACACCAAGGTATAGGCATTTCTCTCCGCCTCTGGCCAGGTTTGCCCAGATGGATTCCCCAGTGTACTTGACATCTGTGATCCTAGTTGTCTTGATGTTCTCTTTGATGTAAAGTGCTACCCCACCTCCCAACTTACCCTCTCTATCTTGGCGAAGCAGGTTGTATCCTGGTATAGTTATATCCCACCCATGAGAGTCTGTGAACCATGTTTCGGATATTGCTACCACGTCTAGGTCTGCATTTACTATTTCTATTTCTAGTTCTAGAAATGTATTCCCCAGGCTGTGTGCATTTACATACATAGCTCTCCACTCTTTGTGTCTACTAAACTCCTTTAGAGAGTTACCCATCTGGGTTAGAGTTTCTCCTAGCGAATCTTTTTCAGCAAGGGTGCTTACCTCTGACTTAGAAGTGGAGTTTTGGTTCACCTCATCAGGATTGTTACTTACTGCTCCGGTATATAAATGGGTACCCTCCCCCAACTTACCTAGTTTAAAGCCCTTCGAAGCAGGCGGGCTACTCGGTGTCCGAAGACGTTCTTACCTCTGTTGGTCAGGTGGAGTCCGTCTGATCCCTGGAGTCCCTGTAGTGCCTCCCCGTGATTCAGGAATCCGAAGTTCATTTCCCAGCACCATCGTTGTAGCCACTCATTTGTCTTCAGAATACGTTCGTCCCTGTCTCTTCCCTTGCCCCTAACAGGAAGAATTGAAGAGAATACTACCTGTGCTCCTGTCTGCTTCAGCCTCTCCCCAGAGCTCCGAAGTCTCTAGCTATGCCCTCCAGAGTGTTCTTGGCAGTGTCATTCGTTCCGACGTGGATGAGCAGCATTGGGAAGTGGTCCTTGGGCCTGAGAAGCCTATCAAGACAGGCTGTCACATCTCTTATTCTGGCTCCAGGCAGACAGCAGACCTCCCTCGACTGCCTATCTGGTCTATATATTGGTCCCTCGGTGCCCCTCAACATGGAGTCCCCGATGATTATTACTCTGCGCTTCCTTTGGGGATGTCGATCAGATGTCCCCGGAACTGGAGTCGTGTGATGGGCGTCTTCCAGATTCTCGTCGGCCGTTCCTTCCTGTAAGATCTGGAATCTGTTCCTCAGGGTGAGTTGTGGGGTTGATGTGGAGCTGCCCTGGTGAGAGAAAGAGTGAGAAGGTGAGGAGATTGTAAATGGGGGGGGGGGGGTCTCCTACGTTTACCTGTGGAGGAGGTCACTAACTGCCAGGAGTCAGTGTCTCCATCCATCTCCTGAACTGCAACAGTTGGTTTCTTTGTCGGGGCGGCCCTGGAGTCACCATGGGTGATCCGTCACGGGCCCGTTCTGTGATTTGGGATAGTTCCTGCACTATCCCATCGATATAGGCCTCATCCTCTCTAATGCCTCTCAGACGTTTCACCTCCTCCCTAAGGCTTCTTAGTTCCTGCATGATGTCTTCATCCCGCTGACCGACCTCCTCTGTCTGTGTAGAGGCCGTGATGTACCGCTGTGGGATGAAGCGTCGAAGTATGCTCTAATGGACCTAAGTTTCCAGAGAGTAAAAAACCCCTTTCTGACTAGGGAGTCCACATGGTCTTTCATGGTTAGACCTTGGTCCAGTATTACCCCCAGAACCTTCATTGTAGGTTGAATAGGGTAGCTGAGATTGTTGATGCGTAGTGGTGTTTTAGTGACATGTGGGTGTGGCGAGGCTATAAAGAATTTAGTTTTATCTGAAATAAGCTTCAGTCTGAATTCTGTGGTCCATTGTTCCATCAGGTTTAATGCTTCTGTTGCCGTGGGGGTGGTTTCGGAGGGAGAAGTATTGAACGGGATAATGATTGTAAAGTCATCCGCATAACTGAATAATTTTATACCCCGCTGGGCCAGCTGCACGCCTAGTGATGATATATAGACGTTGAAGAGTAGTGGGGATAATGGAGACCCTTGTGGAATGCCTGATGGGTTTCTCCATGTTTTAGAGAGGTTGCAGTTGAAACGTACTTGATAGATGCGGGACGGAACCAGTCAAATACCTCACCTCTGATGCCGATTGCGTCTAAGCATTGTAACAATTTCTCATTATCCACCAAGTCGAAGGCCGAGCTCATATCGAATTGCATGATTAGGGCATTATGGCCCTTGCTGAATAAGTTTCGTAAGTATTCTAGGGTCGCCGCAATCACCGTCTTGGTGCTAAACAGAGGTCTGAAGCCAGACTGGGTTTCATGTAGTAGAGAGAACTGATCAAGGTAGTCCATCAATTGAGTATGTACTAAACCTTCCATTATTTTTACGAAGAATGGAATGGATGCTACCGGTCTATAGTTGGTTACTGATGTTTTAGGGATTGTTTAGGATTTTTTGGAATTGGGGTGATTATAATGTGACCGTTATTCGTTAGGAATTTTCCATTTTTGAACTTATTGGTCAGATAACCCCACAGTGTTAGCTTAAAGTCTAATGGGGCTGCTTTCATAATGTCAGGGGGACAGAGATCTAGAATGCAGTGAGATTTAGTATACTTGTTATAGAGTTTGATGAAGTTATTCCATTCTAGATCCTGAAAGGAGTTCCAAAACATATCCACCGGTATTTCATTTTCGTGTATGTT
Source organism: Geotrypetes seraphini (assembly GCF_902459505.1). Taxonomy (NCBI): domain Eukaryota; kingdom Metazoa; phylum Chordata; class Amphibia; order Gymnophiona; family Dermophiidae; genus Geotrypetes; species Geotrypetes seraphini. Next base: position 258,009,024 of record NC_047087.1, read on the forward strand.
GGCTATTTGATGTTTATGTATGTTGTTTGTCAGACAATTGTTCCTTAGGTTCATAATTTTTGAGTCAAAGTGTTGTGCTAGATCGTCTGCTGATGGAAGTTTCGTGTCGTGCATGGATTGATTGTGACGTGTGGTATCAAATAAATTTGTAACCAAGTTGAACAGTTCTTTAGTGTTGACTCCTTTTGAACTTGTATTGGATGTATGAATTTTGGATGAGTAGAATGTTTTTCGTTTTTCTTTTATCAATTGTTTGTAGTACTTTATGTTGGATCTCCAATTGTTCCGGTCTGATATTTCTCCTGTTTTATTCCAGATCCTTTTTAGTCATCTTACTGTTTGTTTCATTTTTAATAGTTCAGAGTCAAACCATTTATTATATTTATTTTAGCGGTTTATTCTGTTCCATTTAGGGGCAATTTTATCTCAGATGGATGTACTTGTTTTTGTCCACTGTTCCCAGAAATCATCCTCTTCATCTATTTCCTCACGTGATTCGTAATGTGCCCAGTATTCCTCTGGGTTGATGTGGCCCCTTGTGAGATGTTCTTTTTTTATCTTTGGGTGAGTTTTTGATTTTGGTTGATTCCAGATTAAGTTAAAGTAGTAGGTGAAATGATCGGACCAGATATCGTGGCACCAGATACCGTCGGATAAAGAAATAGAAGGATTTAGGATCTCCTTTGTGGACATAGCTACCAAATCTAACTGATGGCCTTTTTCATGTGTTTGTGTGGATAAAGGGAGATTGTAGTTGAGTGAGGATAGGAAGTTTTTAAACTCTTTCGTGTCGGGATTGTCCTCGTTCTCTAAATGTAGGTTTACATCTCCAGCTATAATATTGTAAGACGGAGTAATCGAATTTTGTAGAATGAATTTGTAGAAGTCCTCTCTGGCCTTTGGCGGGACATAAAATAGAATGCAGGAGAGGGACTCTTCTAGATCCTTGTTACAAATTTTGCATGCTAGTATTTCTAATTGGTTGGTTATCTTGGAATCTACTAAGTCAAGTTCGAGTTCTTCCTTAAGGATGACTGCCAGTCCTCCCCCTCTTCTGTCTTCGCGGTTTAACATGTGAATTTTATAGTTATCTGGTATAAGGTCGTTTAGTATTGGATCCGCTTCAGACAGTAGCCATGTTTCCGTTAGAAAGAGGCAGGCTAACTGCTTGCTGATGATCCAATCTTTGATTAAGAAAGCTTTGTTGCTTACTGATCTAGTGTTGAGGCAAGCGCAGGGAACAGAGGTAGTTGTGATGGGTATGGTGAGTGTGGTGATTTTGATGGGTTTTATTTCCCTTGTCCTTTTTTTGAGGGTACGGTGTGGTCTACCATTACTTGTGATTACTTTAATATGATTTACTCTTTCTTCCTGTTGGTTAATTAGAAGCCTAATGGGTGTGTCAGGGTAATGAATGGAGTGAAGTTTTGGATGGAGTGAGATAACGTCCCTAACGTTATTACTTAATAAATAGATCAATAGGATCAATAAGAGCTTCATGTTTGCTGGTTGTTGTGATTCCTTCCTGTGTTAATTGTTATGTTGGTTTCCTGTCGTTACCAATAATACGTTTGCACAAAGATTGCGGTGGGGGGGGGTGTCGAGAGGCAGAACTGGTTTTCCACGTCGACCCGGTCTCTCTCTCCTGCCGCGGGACGCTTTGTCTTGGTTAGGGCAGCTCCCGATAGCAATGCAGCCGCCCAGAAGCAGAAGAATTAGTCTGAGGTCGCAGGGGGGAGCTTCGGGAGGCAGAGCTGGTCTCCCATGCCAGCCCGGTCGCTCTCTCCTGCCGCGGGACGCTGTGTCTTGGTTAGTTGGGGCTGCTCCCTATAGCAACGGAGCTGCCCTGAATCAAAAGAATTAGTTTGAGGCCGTGGGGAGGGGGGGGGGGGGTGGTAGGTGGAGCTGGTCTCCCACGCCGACCCGGTCTCTCTCCCGGTCTCTCTCCCGGTCTCTGTACATGCATTCTTTTCATATATATATTTTATAAAGCATATTTGTGCATCACAAGTCAACCTAAATTACACCTATATGAATATTATTTAAAGGAGGGTTTTTTTTTGTTGTTGTTTTGTTCTGTGCATCAACTTTTTGCACATGTATATCCTGCACTATTTTATAATGGTCATTTTCCACATTTAAAACCATTCTTTACACATGGATCATGCTTAATAGAATTACCCCCTTTGTGTTTACAGAAAGTAGTGTGGTAGCCATGTTAGTCCACTGTTTGAGATAATATATAGAATTAAAATAAATAAAAAGAATAAAGGTACTACCTTTTTTATTAGACATCCTTTGATTAGCTTTTGAATGCGATCCTTCTTCTTTAGATCAGAAATAGGCAAATGTTGACAACTTTCGGTATATGTGGAATATAAGAGCATTTCAGTGATAAGTCTTACAGGAGGAGGGTTGGGTGAGGTGTAAGACAAAAGGGGTAGGGTGGAGGTGAGAGAGAGACAGACATGGGGCAGGTGAGGAAGAGACAGTCATAAAAAATTCATGGCCTGTGATAAGAAGCCAAGGTCCTTACTGAGGGCTAGATTCACTAAGCAAACCGATCGTGTACCGATCGGTTTGCGACCCAATTTCCTTCCGACATGATTCACTAACCTGTGTACCGATCTGATTCCGATCCATGCATGCAAATGAGGGGAAACAGCATGCAAAATAGGCAGGGACGCAATTCACTAAACTTTTTTTCTCGAACACCGACTGTGCTGGCCAATCAACAAGAAGCGACTGCTGGGGACCGGTAGGTCATGTCCTTTCCAACTGTCCTGCCAGCCCTGCAGCAAACCTCCTCTCTACCTCCCCAACTCTCTCTGTGGGTCCCCGGCTCTCCTGCTCTCTGCCGCGACCTGCTTTCTGCCTCCCCTGCTCTCTGCCTCGGCCGCCCTTTCCTGCAGTGTGAGCCTGTGGTTTTAACCTGCTTTAAACCTGCGGGTTAAAACCACGGGCTCGCACTGCAGGGAAGGGCGGCAGAGAGCAGGTGAGTCCGGGCCCTTTGTTTGGTGGTTATATCATGGCTGTTACTGGTAGAAATGCAATTGGCATTCTCGAGAAAACTCTTCTGTTACTCAAACTTTGACGGAGCCACGCCACTCCAAGCTCCTGTTGCTTCTGCAGGGGAGAATCAGATAAAGAGAAACTCCATCTGTTTTGTATTGGGTTATTCATGAAACCAGCACTTGTCCCTATGTTCACATCTGAACTTTAATCTGATCCTGGGGAACTGTTAGAGCGCTGGACCCGGCTGGCTCTGTCCATTTGGCTGTTCTGCTTCGGATTTTAGAGTTAAAATAAGCAGAGGGAGGGAGGAAATGTTTTGATCATTGAATTCTGGATAGGTGGCTCTCCTGCTCTCCGCCACGACCTGCTCTCTGCCTCCCCCGCTCTCTGCCGCCCTTTCCTGCAGTGCGAGCCCGTGGTTTTAACCCGCTTTAAATCCGTGGGTTAAAACCATGGGCTCGCACTGCAGGGAAGGGTGACAGAGAGCAGCTTTGAGTTGGAGCCAGTAAAAAAAAGTTTAATAAAAACCAAAACTAGACAGCAGGCACATGCACAGACATCTACAGGCAAAGTAGATGGTCTGCGCATGCGTCGGGATCGCTACCTAGCGCTCTGTGTCGGCGGATGGGGGTGTGCCTCCGATGACCCCCATTAGAATATTCTGGCTTCCAGAATCGATCGGCCCTGCCCGGATCAGACACAGATCGGTCATGATCGGGCAGGTTAGTGAATCGGGCCCTGAGTCCTGTTTTGTGGGTTTCAAAATATTTCAAAACCCACAAAACAGGACTCAAGTAAAGACCTTGGCTTTCAGTCACATTACAGACCATGAATTTTTTTATAACTGTCTCCGTCCTCACCTGCCTCATGTCTCTGTCACTCACCAACTCTACCCCTTTTGTCTTACACCTCACCCTAACTCCCCTCCTCCTGTGAGACTTATCACTGAAATGCTTTGATGTTTCACATATACTGATAGTTATCAACATTTGTCTATTTCTGATCTGATCAAGAAGGATCACCTTTGAAAGCTAATCAAACAATGCACTACGTTAGTCCAATAAAAAAGGTATTGCATTTATTCTTTTTGTTTTATTTCTTTTAATTCTATATATCTGTCTACAGAAAAAAAAACATAGTATATCTGATCCTTTATGAATTGAAAAGCCACTTTTCCTTCTGTTTCCTTATGTAATCATTTGTGTCACAGAGTCTTTGTTTTATTAATTAGAGGAACAACGACGTGAAACTGAATTCTGGAAACGAAACAAACCTCAAGAAATTGGAGCAGGTAGGTACATACAAGTTTGTTCTGGGGTTTTTTCTGGGTTTTATTTTTTACATTTTGGTGCAGGTTAGAAATGTTACTTAATATACATCAGTGTTCTCCCCAGAAATTTTTTCCAGCCGGGTGGCATGAAAAAGTAGCCGGGTGGAGCGGGGCGTGAAAATTTGATAGTGGGGAAAATTAAATGTATACTACTTTTATTAGTTAATTATTATTATTTTCCAATGCTCGGTATGACTTCCTTTTTTAAGGTTTGACACTTGTGCCAGAATATTTTTGCTAAATTTAAGAAGTATCCAATTCTAGAAGTGAATAATTAGATATTCACCCTCTTTCAAATAGTATAGAGGTTTAAAAAAGGGAAATGCGTTAATAAAGTCATTAGGTTCAATCTAACCATTTATTTCTGCATGAATTTAAACAACAAAAAAAAAAGATAAATATAGCTCATCCAGTCATACAAGAAATGGCTGTACAACACCTCTAATAATGTTTTGATCACTAGGTTCCTTCCTGAGGTCTCACTGAGGATATGAAATAGATGCTATCCCCACTTCCAGACCTCTTCCACATAATTTATGGAGAGGTGTTACTGAGCCTTGAAGGGCACCTGTATGATTGATCTTTATCTGCTTCTTTTTTATTTTGCTATAGTGCAAAGTAAGAGCTAGGGCAAAACAGTATAGGTAAAGATGCAGGTAATAATTAGCAATGTATTAAAAATATTTTATTTTTATTTGCTTATAATGTCATTTGAAAGCTACTTGATGATAATACAACTTTAATTTAATTATAATGTGTGTCTGTGTTGGGGGGGACAACACCTACGTCAACAGTAAAGTTAGAATAGAGTCATTAAATCCAGTGGTGTACCTAGTATATATGACAGCCAGTGCTAATCATTTTTTTTTAACAACCCCCTCCTCTATATAAAAAAAGATATTTTTAGTAATAATCCATGAGTCACACAATAAGGGTGCATCTAGGAAAAGGCAGCATCTTAAACACTGCAGTAAGCACTAGAACACCAACACACGCATTGTAAAACTAAACAAACCAGATCCTACACAGTCAATTGATCCTGTAGTCGATGCTAACAGAAAGCCATGTCCTTTACATACACACAGAACACAGATACACCCTCGCCCAATATGGAATAATCACAAACTAAAAATAGAAATATATAGAAACCAGACTCTTCATACAATGCAACACCACAGAAACAGTGACACATGTCCCCTAATACTGTGCAACAAACAAAAACCAACTGCAGATGTGTACAAGATGCAGGCAGAATTTATTGTGACAAATATAAATTTATAAAAACCTTTTTCCCAAACAAGGGATCTTGTTTGGGAAAAAGGTTTTTATAAATTTATATTTGTCACAATAAATTCTACCTGCATCTTGTACACATCTGCAGTTGGTTTTTGTTTGTTCCTGGTTGTTTTTTTCTGCAGATAAGGTTGGACCTCTCCTTCCTTTTTTGTTGCCCTAATACTATGCAAAATATAAAGACAGTAGATGTAAATTTGAAAAAAAAACTTCTACATAACAGTCACCACTTTACAAATTAACAAATAGAAATAAAATAATGAGAAATATGAAAATACCATTTTATTGGACTAATCCATTTTTCAATTAGCTTTCAGAGGCCAAATCTTTCTTCAAGACAGTACAGTATACAGCTGTTATGGTATCCTGTCCTGACCTGAGGAAAGGGATTTATTCCCTCCCAAAATTGCCTTATTTCCATTTCCTATTGATAAATTTTAATCAATACAGTTACAATACTACTTGATTCTACGTAAAGCAACAAAAATATTTTTTTTTCAACCTTTTGTCGTTTCTGCTTTAGTCATCTTCTCTTCACTCTCTTCTTTCTATTCAGCATTTGTCCTCGCTCCCTTCCATGCAACATCTGTCCTCTCTCGTTGCCCCTTCCACCCAGCCTCTACCCTCTCTCTACCCCTTCCATCTACTGTCCACCCTATCTCTGCCCCTTGCATCCACTGTCCACCCTTTCTGCCTTTTCCATCCAGTGTCTGCCCTCTCTCTGTTCCATATGGTATCTTCCCTCTTTCTATGTCCCTTCAATAAACTCTGTATCCTGTGCCCTTTCTCTCCTTTATTTCAGCTTCAGCACCTCTCCATTTTTTGTCTCTACCCTTATGCTCTGGCAACTCTCTCTTCTCCTTTCCTTCCTTCCTTCCTTCCCACTCCACCCCATGGTCTGACATCTCTATCTCCTTCCCTTCTCTCCAGTATCTGCCTCCTGTCTTTCCCCTTTGGTCTAGGCCTCTCTCTTTCTCTCCGTCTTTCTTCTGTCAGGAGATCATGTTGATCTTGAACACTGAATAATTCTTCCACATTCTCCATATCACTGTAATGTAGTCTGGTCCAGCAGACTGCTTTGGCACTATTACATGGGTAATAGTAAATTCATTATGCATCAGCTTTCTACACAGAATGCCACAAGTCTCTATTTCTCGTGCTGTGCTTACATCTGCCAGCGTCAGAAACTTGTGAGACAGATCCCTTGGCAACACTTCGGAGCCCTTTGACCATCTGGTTCTGTATGGTTGCAGGCTTTAAAGCTCTGTTTACTGGAGGAGACTGTCCAGCATACATAGTTGCATCACTCTTAAGGATCTGATCAAAGATTACATTAGACAAGGTGGTATTTTTAGGCATGGAAAAACAGGACATGTTCTCCTCAATCTGCTCAGATGCCTTCAAATGCGCTTTAATATTTGTCTGATCTCGGGCTAAATCTTGCCTCCTGAGCTGATCTTCAAAGGAGAGTGGAGTGAGAGCCATATCGGCAGTGAGATCCGTTTTGGGCCGCATGTTGTGCAGGGCTGGACTAAGGCAAGTTGTAAGCTTCCTTCCATCGCTGACCTATCTTCCATAAGTCAGCAACGGAAGGAAGCTTACAACTCGCTGCTCTTGCTTGCTTCGGGCCTTCCTCGTTGCCGGGTCCTGCCTACTTTCAGAAACAGAAAGTAGGCAGGATCCGGCAGCGAAGAAAGCCCGAAGCAAGCAAGAGCAAGTTACTTGTAAGCTGACCTGTCTCCTATAGGGAACCCATGCTCCGGGGCGTGTTCATGCCGACTTCCCTTCTCTTCCTCCCTCAGGACGTGACTTCCGGTTTCGGAGAGAAGCGGCATGCACATGTTAGAGCCCCGGAGCATGGATTCAAGTTGCTTGCTGGCGTTAAAAACTAAAAAAAAAAAAAAAAAAAAAAGTCAGGCTCCTGCGATTCAGGCTGTGCCGAGTCAGCCCGGTAAATCTCCAAGCCGGTGAAAAGGGTTTGTTTTATTAATGTTGAGCAGAAGGTGGCAGCAGCAGCAGGATTGCGATCGAGATTACAGCCGGGCGCTCATCTAAATTAGCTGGGCGGAGCGCCCGGCTGAAAGGCCCTGGGGAGAACACTGTACATTATTCCACATCAGGTATTCAATTTGAAATCCAGTACACCATTTATATGAGGTTCTTGATAGCTTTTGTTGTACACTTCTCAATATTAGTTATTTCTATTTTAATTTCTTAAAACTTTTTTGTGTAAACAAGCCGCTTAAGCCTTTTGGATAGATTATCTTCTGTTATGTCTTAACAAGCTATTCAGTGGGAGGGTGCCAAAATTAGTTATGACAAATAGTATCAAAACTCTTCAAAAGCTCTAAACAAATGAAGTATGTAGATTGAGAATTGCTGTTCTGAGAAGAACAGCCCTTGGAGTTGAGAGTTCATTACTGAGCTGCTAAGAGGAGGGATGTTGAGATCTTTTGTAGTATACTTGTTATTAGCTGTTTCAACAAAAGTATGTACTAAAAAGTTATTATTATAAAAAATAAATAAAAATAAAGTTATTATTATTAAAAACAGTGTTTCTCAACTCGGTCCTGGAGTACCCCTTTGCCATTCAGATTTCAATGAATATACATGAAAGAAATTTGCATATAATGGAGGCAATGTATGCAAATCAAGTTTATGCATATTCATTGTGGATATCCTGAAAACCTGACTGGCAAGGAGGTACTCCAGGACTGAGTTGAGAAATACTGTACTAATACACTATAGTGGTGGTATTTCCTGTAAAGTACAAATGATTTGGAAAGAAAATTTGTACAGATTTTTTTTTTCTTCTTTACTTGATTATACTGCCATTCATGCAAAGACTCGTTATGCTGACCGACCCTCCTCCTCATGCCTTCCTAAAGCAGGAGTGGCAGCGCTGCCTCTTGCTGGCCTGCTGCTGCCGCTCCTGCTTTAGAGGGCAAGGGGGATGGTCAGTTGGGAAGAGCTGCAGAAATCCTAGTTTTACCCTGTTCTGTGCTTTGGCGCTCTTTCCTGCATCCTCCGGCTTCCCCCTTGGCCTCCTGCTCATACTGTAGCTTTCAGAGAGGATCGCCGGTGCTCTACACGATCCTTGCAGGCTTCCACCATCTTCAGAAGCACGTTCCCTCTGATGCGGTCCTGCCCCTCTTCTGACATCAGGGACAGGATCCGCATCAGAGGGAACGTACTTCTGAAGATGGTGGCAGAACTCAAGGATCGCGAAGAGCACCGGCGATCCTCTCTGCAGGCTGCGGTAAGAGCAGGAAGCCCAGGGGGAAGCCGGAGAATATGCAGGCCTTCGGGGGAGGAGGCCCTTGTCTAGAAATACACGGAGGGAGGGAAGGGAGAAGGGATACTGATGGACAGAGGGAGCAGGGAATGGAGAAGGTACGGCTGGACAGGAGGAGCAGAGAAGGGGTACTGCTAGACAGGGAGAGCAGGGAAGGGAAGGGGTACTGCTGGACAGGAGGTGCAGGGAAGGGAGAAGGAGTACTGCTGGACAGGGGGAGCAGAGAAGGGAGAAGACATGCTGCTGGACCTGGGAGAAAGGGAGGGAAAGGAAAGGTGCTACACCCTGGAGGGGAGGGTGAGATGGTGCATAGGGAGAGAGCATGTTGGGTTGGGGGTGGGAAGAAAGGTTGCCACTCGAGGGACAAGGCAAAGACAGAGAGAGAAAGCGCGCAGGAGGCAGAAAGTGTTGGACTTATGGAGAGGGTGAGATAGATGGGGAGGCAAAAAGGAAGGAAGGAAAAATGTTACACTGGAGAAGGAGGGAGAGATACGAGATGAAAGGATAGTTAAGAAAAGGAGAGATGGTGGATCTGGGAATGGTGGGGTCCATCACTGTAGCTGCGTGGATGGAGATGAAAAAAGGGAAGATTGCCAGACCTCTGGGGGAGGGAAGGGAAACGGAAGGGGAGGACAGAGATGGAAGAAGGATGGTTAGCACAAAGAAAGAAGGAGACCCTGGCGCGCGAGTTATCAGAAGACAACCAGAGTCTGGGCCCAACAAGATTTGAATAATTACCAGACAACAAAAGGTAGAAAAAATAATTATATTTTCTGTTTTGTGATTTCAATACGTCAGATTTGAAATGTGTATCCTGCCAGAGCTGGTGTTTTGCTGCAAACATGAGCTAGGATTTAACAGAGAGAGGGGAAGTCTGTTTTGTTTGTTTATTTTGTTTACACTACAGCACCAGTGTGGAGAGGGCAAAGGGGGTGAAGAGGCTATAAATTAAACCCACCAGGATGTTTGAAAAAAACACCCACTTGGGCAGGACAATCATATTGAATCGAATTGAAATTTTTTTCTGAATCCAGTAGCGCTAGTTCAATAATTTATCTACCTCAGTAGGAAAGAAAAAAGATTTCAAAACACTTCAGCCATATTTCTTACAATGACCTTAACCCCTTTGAAAAGAATTCTTATAAACATTCAAACCAGGTCGTCACAGTTTCCTTGACATCTTTATCACTTGAAAACTGCTGTCCATGGAGAGATTTCTTCAAAACTCGGAACAGGAAATAATCCAAGGGAGACAGGACTGTATGGTGGATGGTTCAGCTGCTGAAACCCACATTCTGGTACATCCCTTCTGGATTCTATATGTGAAGTGTCCAATCCATAGCTGCAATCCAGTGTTTGCAGAAATCCAGAGGGAGGCCAGGGGGAGAGAGAAAGAAAGGCAGAAATAAAGAGGGGGGCCAGGGGGAGAGAGAAAGAAAGGCAGAAATAAAGAGGGGAGCCAGGGGGAGAGAGAAAGAAAGGTGCCTAGCCTGGGCCAATCAGGCCTTAGGATTAGTGGGAATGGGCGGACCCGCTATGCCTAAGGCCTGATTGGTCCAGGCTTCTAGAGCCTGGGCCAATCAGGCCTTAGATTTAGTGGGAATGGGCCAGGAAGGGGCGGGCCCTTCTCATTTCCACGAGGCGGGCCTGTCGGCTGAACGGCAGCAAGACCCGTCCAGCCGACCAACATTTAAAGGTTAGTTGGAGGAGGGAGGTTAGTTGGGGGGGTCCGGAGGAGGGTCGAGCTTTCCGGCAGGAGGAGTTGGACATCCTCCTGCCGGTGATGGGACAGGCGGCCGCTATACATATCCCTTGCTGCGATAAGCATAGTGGCCCGTGTCTAATCTAACCCGATTCTCTAACCAGCATCTGTAACATGGATGCTGGTTACAGAATCGAGGTTTAGTGTAGGCCTGATTCTGTATAGGACACCTCTCCCAGGCATCCTATACAGAATCAGAGCCTAAATGCTCCTGCACAGAATTCACATACATTAAGCATCCAGCCTGACTGGATTGTATATCAAGAAGATATGCTACTTGAATGGGATAAAGAAGCCAGTCATACTGATTTCATCTACCATTCCTGCAAGTGTCACACCTTCTTATCAATTAAACTAACCATTGTTTCAAACAATTTACAAATTTTAAACAGAAAATGCTGTCACCTCCCTCCTGCGTCCTGGACCTCTCCAAACCTTACCTGGTGGTCTAACAGTGAAGCGGGGCAGGAGCGATCTTCTTACGCTTCTGCCCCGTGCAGAGCCATAAACAAAAGTGGCTGCCGTGAGTTCCCGTTGTAGTCTCTGAGACCACGGAAACACATGGCAGCTATTTTGTTGACGGCTCTGCATGGGGCAGGAGCATAGGAAGATCGCTCCTGCCCTGCTTCACTGCTAGACCACAAGGTAAAGTCTGGAGAGGTCTGGGACGCAGGAGGGAGGCAGGGATGGATCAAAGGCAGCCTTTAAAATTTTATTTTGTTTGGGAGGCAACCGCGAAGGGAGGGAGAAGTGTATATATTTTGTGTGTTATGATTTTCTGTGTGTTATAGATAGATAGGTAGTTAATCAAGGACTCCTTGATACGGACAGACTTCCAAAATGCTTCAGTGTTGTGTCTTTGCGAGTACTGAGCCAGTCATTGATATATTTGGATACCACAAAATAAAAGTCATCCTTGCCTGGCTGCCTCTTGACTAGACACAGACTATATTTGGCCCTTCTTTTATGTATATCTACCTATATCATAAGAACATAAGAATAGTCTTACTGGGTCCATGTCTAGTCAAGTATCCTATCTTCACAGAGGCCAATCCAAGACAGAAGTACCTGACAAAAACCCAAATAGTAGCAGCATTCCATGCCACCGATCCAGGGCAAGCAGTTGCTTCCCCCATGTTTGTCTCAACAGCAGATTATGGACTTTTCCTCCAGAAACTTGTCCAACCCTTTTTTAAAACCAGCTACATTAACCGCTCTTACCATCCTCTGGCAATGCATTCCAAAGGTTAGCTATTGTATTGGTTTTAAAAGTATTACTATGTAACATCATAGAGTGTCCCCTAGTCTTTGTAAATCTTGACACAGTAAAAAATTGATCCATTTGTACCCATTCTACACCACTCAGGATTTTGTAGACTTCAATCATATCTCCCCTCAGCTGTCTCTCTCCAACGATGGGGAAAAAAACTTTGAATGAATTTTTAACAAAGAAAAAAACTCAGCACGATTATTTTGTTGCACCATGTTAGCCTCATAAGAATTGGTTTCCACTTCTTAAGACTGCTCGCCCTCCATTCAGGCTCTGAATTTGTCCTGCCTTAAAATAGAACCAGGGCATCATACTACATTTCAAGCTCAAATCTCTGGTTCTTACAGCATGGAAACTAAGCAGTGCTTAATTACCTTCTTCAGCTTTCCACCTTTCAAGAAGAGTATGTTCTCGATTAGTGATTTACTACTGTGCTTAATGCCTTTTGTGTCCTATAGCTTAGTTCATAGTTTGTGAGATAATCTAAAGTGGACAATACTGTGCTCTGAATTAGAAATCAAAATAAGTATTTTGATATGGAATCCTTTCGATTACTAGTTCAGAGCACAGTATTGTCCAGTTTAGATTATTGCAATATTGTTTATCTAGGACTAACAAAAAAGCTTATATTAAGACTTCGATTAGTTCAAAATACTGCCATTCGTTTAATTTTTGGTCTTAAAAAATATGATCACATGCAAGTCCTTTTTATGCCAAACTACAATGGCTGCCATTTGGAGCCAGAGTATTTTTTAAATTCGGGTGTGTTTCTTATAAAGCCCTAGCATGTTTAAGTTGTTTTTTAACCATGATGTATAATTCTGCCCATAGAAATGTGTATATGATTGTATTTATCTACTGTTGTGAACGGCCTAGAACTAATGGCAGGGCGGTATACAAGAAATAAAATTATTATTATTATTATTAACCTACTGTGTTAATTTTGTAGATGGAAGCCCTAAAGCTAAAAAGCCCAGAACAGATGAAGACTATGAAAATGAGGATGATAAAGACTATCATAGAAGTGACCCACAGATTGCAATCTGCCTTGATTGTTTGCGGAATAATGGGCAGTCAGGCGATAATGTAGTGAAGGTGAGTGCATTTCTGCAAAGCTATGTTGGTTTCTGAAAGAGTATGGTTATTCCCATAGGAAGATGGTAGCATGATGATGTGATGGCTCTCTATGGGATCCTTCTATGGGTACTTGTGCTCTCGCTTCAAGAACAAATCAGGGAGATGGTGCAAAGGGAGTTGACTAGCATGGTATGTACAGTCTCAGGCAGGTTACAGTAAGCTGTAGCACATGCTAACCACACATTAAAAAGGCTTACCTTTTGATGGAATTCCGTATGTTATATATATAAAATGGAAAGAATTATTGTTTTACAGAAAGGAAATTATACTAATTTTAAAAAGATTTGGGGGGCATTGATTGCATATTCGCATGATTAGACACCTTTCTACATAAAGAATAATATTATGTGGGATTTGGGAGGTATAATTTATGAGTTGATTTAATTCATTATTATTGATGGAAGAGGGGTGAGGGGGGTATTTTGGTACTTAAGGCAATATTAGTTATGATTTTCAAGTGATTTGTATTAGAGAATGACACGGGGAAAAAATCTGTCCCCGTCACCGCCCCGTCTCCTGCCCACCATCCTCTGCACCGCTCCGTCACCGCCATTCCCTTCACCGCCCCGTCACCGTCACCGCCATCCCTTTCACCGTCACCGCCACTGCCATCCCATTCACCGCCCCGTCACCGTCCCCGCAGCATCCATATAAGCCTTAGTACTGTAATATTTAGCTTATTCCTTTCTTATAAATCAAAGTTCCTGCTGCTGAACTAGAGAAAGAGATGTTCAGCTGGCAGGGCTTTGTTTATAAATTTTTATCAACACAATTAATATACTACTTTATCCTAAAGCAAAAAATAAATGAATAAATATAATTTTTTTTCTACCTTTGTTGTCTGGTTTCTGCTTTCCACATCTTCTCATTCAATTCCTTCCATCCACTGTGTGTCTTCTCTCTGCGTCTTCCATTTGCTGTTACTGTGCCTCTCCCTTCACCCTCCCCTAATTGGTCTAGCACCCATCTTCTTCCCTCCGCTCCCCCATAGTCTGGCATCTGTCTTCTTCCCTTCCAGCATCTTCTCCCCACTCTGTCTTCCACATTTCCCTTCAGGGTCTGTTCTTCTCTACTCTCTTTCAATGTCTGTTCTATTCCTTTCCACCACCACCCTTCCCTCCCTCCTTTACAATCTGTTCCTTTCTACCACCCTTCAGCTCCTCTCGCGTGGCCTATCTATCTACCTCCCTCCCTCTTATTTCCGTGGCACGTTACAATGTAATTTGTGCAAGCCGCTGGAGCCTGCGAGCTCTGTCCCTGTCCCATTCCCACAAACTATCTCGCTTCTGTGTTCCTATTTTCCCCATTTCTAATTCTCTCCTATGTATCTGCCATTGCCCCCCCCCCCCTGTGTCCATATACCATCCCCATGGCATGTCCCCTTTATGTCTCTGTCCCTATGCCCCATGCACATAATTTTCCCTCTTTCTGTTACCTTCCTCTGTCCAGATTTCCCCTATCTTCCTCTTCCATACCAGCGTGTCTCTTCTTTTCAACCCCATCTAGCTTCTTTCCCTCTTTCTCCCCCCCCCTGCTTCCAGCATCTGGCTCACCTGCCTGTCTTCCCCTTTCTTTCCTGCTGTGGGTTTCTTTCTTTCCCTCTCTTCATCCCCTTGGCCCAGAATTTTTTTTCCTTTCACTCCCTCCTTCCTAGTATGAGCCGGGAACAAACGCGATCTCACGGTCTAGCAGCCCCCACCTACCCGATCGCAGTGTTTAGCCAGCTCCCTCCCTCCACCTCACCTTACATTCTGAGTTTGCCGGCTTCCTTTTTCCCCAAGCCACACGCATTTAAAAAGACGCGTACGCGCGGCTGCGCGAGTCCATTAAGCTTCTCCTCTCCTGCAACTTCCTGATTCCGGTTGCGTCAGAGGAGAAGCTTGATGGACTCGCGCAGCTGCGCGTGCACGGCTTTTTGAACACGTGCGGCTCAGGAAAATGGAAGCCGGCAAACTCAGAATTTAAGGTGAGGTAGAGGGAGGGAGATGGCTAAACGCTACGGGCGGGCGGTGGCTGCGGGGACCGCGCGATCCTAAATGCCTCACTGCGGAGACAAGACCATTCACCGCTCCACGGGCGGTGAATGGCCTTGTCCCCGTCCCCGCAGCGACTGTTATTTTTCATTCCCCGTTCCGGCGGGTTACCCGCGGCTAGCCGCGGGTAACCGCCACCGTGTCATTCTCTAATTTGTATGATTATTTGATTTACTATTGTATACTTGTTGAAAGAATTGAAAATGAATAAAGAATTGGGGAAAAAAAAGGCTTACCACAGAATGTGCGCTGGTGTCCTTTTGGAAAATTTTCCATTATCTCAGGAAAGCAGGTAGTATATTCTCACATGCAGGAGACGTCATACACAGAACCTGGTACAGACTTTAAAAAAAATTTAAGTTTCGAGACTGCCCATACTGCATATGCACTGGTGCCTTCCTGCCCAACATCAGCTTGTTTGACCATCAGTTCTTAGTCTTCTGCAGAGCTAAGAAGCTGTATTTTTTAGAGATCTTCCAAAGTTCCAAAGCCCTTTCATTATTCTGCCTTCCCTCGTTATTTTTTGTCAAAGTTTTCCTTTTTATTTAATTTCTAGTTATTTTCTAGTTGTTTAATTTCTAGTTATTTAATTTCTAGTTATTTTCTTTTGAAAGACCAATTTTTTTCAGGCCTTCGGACCATTTCGAGCCTTCTCTTAAGCTGAGGGCATCGAGGGTTTTTCAACCTCTTTATTAATCGACTCTTCCGGATTATTGAGTCCTTAAATCTTGTGTTGGTGGTCTTCTCCTTAATGTCAAGGCCTTCTAGTGGCTTTAAGCGATACGCACGGTGCAACAGGGCCATTTCTTCCTCTGTAATATTACCAAAATCTGACCCTTCCTCTGAGCACACTACCAAAACTCTTGTCCACGGCCTTATCACCTCATGCTTAGACTACTGCAACTTGCTACTCTCAGGCCTTACGTTTAAACATCTCGTTTCATAGAGAAGCAGACTGACATCTGCAGTTGACAGGCCGATCCCTGGTGGTACCTGTTAGCCAGCCCACACAAGTATTTTTGGAGCTCAGGGCCCCGCTTTTAATCCCTCACCTACTGTTTATCAGAGGTTCGAGCGCAGGCTGCTAGGCTTCTGTAGGAGGCTCAGTGGTATCTTGCAGGGTGTCGGCTTCCCCCTTCTGATAGCACATCCATTGGTTTGTGGAGGTATGGTCAGACACTGTATCTTGACTGGCAGCCCAAAGATCAGCGTTGAAAAGGCATTTCCAGCATGAGACAGTGATTTTTCTCCTTTCCAGCTACTGTAAAGAGCAGAGTTAGATTGCAGCATATTGCTAGCACAGGGCACAGTGAGTAAAGCTGTTTCAGCCTATGAGGTGAATCAGGGATGGGGGTCTGGAAAACAGATTTTTGAAGGTTTCTACATGTTTCCCTGTATTCCCCCATCTGATTGATCCTAAATTCGCTGTTTGTTTGTTTTTAATTTAGTATTTCTTTTAGCAATTTTACTTGCAAAAATCTTGGATTTTTAGCGATCTTTTTTTAAAATGTTCCCTGCACTTCCAAAACTTCATTTTTTGCCTGAAAACTGGTTGGAATGGAGTCCTTGGGCTCTTCTACCCCAAATTCATTCCAGGATGGTGCAAAATTTAAGCAACAGGAGCGTTCTTGCGCCATGTGGTGTGGACCAAAGAAGTGGGAGCAACCAGCTTAACCTCTCCTCTACATACTTAGGTGTCAAAAAGGGCGGCTTTTCTTTTTCAGAAGCTGGACATAGTGACCATTCCGTGCTTAAGGACATGGATGCCCCATAGCCCAAGAAATGCAAAGTAGTCTTCATAAGGTGACTCGATGCTCCTTGTTACATAAGCCTTTGCAGACTTCTTGAAATTTTTGTGGAAAGCCTTTTATGAGAGCCATGCTGTGCAGTCCTGCTGTATGCCACAGCATAGCCTCACAAGGCACATCTTCACAGTCTGCTGCTGTTCAGGACTTAGGAGAGCTCTTGCCAGGGGATATGGATAATGATGATCATTTTATTGATCCCTTATTTTCTGTGGATGCTCCTTCTGTGGCAGGGGACTTGAGAGCCAGCCATTCCTTTGGTCTTTACTAGTGTTTTTATTGCAGTACTTGGACATTTGGATTAAAACATCTTTTGTTTTATCATTCAACACCAAGACTCCTGAGGCAGGCCTTCTTGGGCCGAAACACGATCTTGTCAAGTCTGTTTTATAATAAAAAGGATTGAGCACCATCTGGTCTCCTTCGTTGTTGTTTTTGTGATCCCACAGTTCTGCGTTTATTTAAATTTGCTATCTTGCCAGATCTTATTTGAGTCTCTGCAGGAGTTGAATTTAGTCACTCAGCCAGCAACTTCTACTTCCTCCTCCCTTACGTGTGGAGTGAGAGCTCAGTCCTCAGCATTTCCCTGACCTCCAGATATTAACATCTTGATCTCGGAGCAGTGTGATTCTCCGGAGGGGGCTCTCAAAGTAGCAAGAGCCATGTCCCGGCTGTATCTTATGGCACAGGAGTGTCAGCAACTTTTTAACCAGCCTAAAGTAGATTCTTTGGTTGCCCAGGTCACTAAGCGCACCTCCCTTCCTAGCGAAGGCAATGTGGTGCTCAAGGACATGCAGGACTGCTGAGTGGATGTAATTCTCAGGAGACTTTTTGAGGCAGTGTCTTTGGGAGTCAAAACTGCCTTGGTGGCATCCTTTCTCATATTCGCTTGTCTATCCAGACTGCGCACTTTGGAGAGTGCTGGAGATGATCCTTCTCCTCAGCGTCATTTTTCTGATGTAGATTATATAGCTGATACCCTATATGACATTATACATGTTCTGGGTAAAGCGTCGGCTTATTCAATTTGTGCTCGTAGAATACTCTGGATCAGACAATTGGCCGGCGATTCCACCTCTAGATCTACTCTTGCCAGACTCCCTTTTAAGAGGCAAAGTTTGGTAAAGGCGTAGATGATCTCATGAATTGTGTGGTGGACAGTCACCCCTAGGTCTTGCCTGACAGTAGACCCAGAGCCTCTAAAGCAGAGTTTCTCAACTTCTTCAAGCCAAATACCCCTAATAATTATCAACCGAGTACCCCCGCCCAAGCTCCGCCCCAGACCCCACCCCCCACCCCCATAATAATAGTACTAATTGTAATGCAATTTCATCTATCCATTTTTCATATACATACAATATAATCTTAATGCATCATGGCAACCACAAAATTAAAAAAACACAAAGCACACTGTACGCAGAGAAAATATTAATTGTCATTTGTATTTGAGGGTTTTTTCAAAGAGATCAGGGCAGATGACTTTAAATTACGCAATGTCACCTCAGTAACAACTATAGAAAAATAGACAAATATATTGCAAAATACAGACAGCAGATATAAATTCTCAAAACTGACACATTTCGATCACTAAATTGAAAATAAAATCAATTTTCCTACCTTTGCTGTCTGGTGATATCATGAGTCTCTGATTGCACTTCCTTCTGACTGCAACGAATATTTCTTTCTTTCTGCCTCCTGCATGCTTCCTCTCTTCCAGACCTCATTCCATTCCCCAAGCCCTGAATATATATATCCTAGAGGAAAGGAGGGACAGAGGAGATATGATTCAGACGTTCAAATACTTAAAAAGGTATTAACGTAGAACAAAATATTTTCCAGAAAAAGGAAAATGGTAAAACCAGAGAACATAATTTGAGGTTGAGGGGTGGTTGACTCAAGAGCAATATAAGGAAATTCTTCTTTACGGAGAGGGTGGTGGATGCCTGGAATGCACTCCAGATGGAGGTGGTGGAGAGGAAAACGGTGACAGAGTTAAAAAAAGCATGGGATGATCACAGAGGATCTAGAATCAGAAAATAATAGTAAATATTGAAGAACTAAGGCCAGTACTGGGCAGACTTGCACGGTCTGTGCCAGTATATGGCCATTTAGTTGAGGATTGGCTGGGGAGGGCTTCTATGGCTGGGATGATTTAGATGGATTGAGCACAAGACCGGGCACAGCTTTGTATTCTTGCCCAGAAATAGCTAAGAAGAAGAAGAAAAAAATTAATCAGGTTGGGCAGACTGAATGGACCATTCGGGTCTTTATGTGCCATTACTATGTTACTATGTTGACTAACAACTCTCTCTGTCCCTCTCTGAGTCCAACTTCTCTTCCTCTCTCTCCTCCGCTCCATTGGCAACATGTTTCCCTCTTTCATTCCCTCCCCTGCTGCAAAGGGAGTGGGGAAAGAGAGCGAGATCCAGGGTGCATTTCTTCCATTCCCTCTACTGGCACATCCAACATTTCTTCCTCCTTTCCACCAGTCCAACATCTCTTTCTCTCTGCCTCTTGCATGCTTCCTTTCCTCCAGTCCTCATTCCCTAACCAACAACTTTCTCTCTCCCTCCATGTGTTCAACTTTTTACTGACTGTCCTCTCCCCTTCCCCTGAATGTGACATTTTTCCTTCCCTCTTTTCTTTCCTTCCATCTCTCACTCTCTCCATTAGTCCTGCACGCTTCCTCTCCTCTGAACCTTATTCCCTTCCCCAACTAACATCTCTCTGTCCCTTCATGAGTCTAACTTCTCTTCCTCTCTCCTTCACCCCTATTGGCAATAAGTCTCTCTCACTGTCCATCTGTGTTGAGAGATCCAGGCATCTTTCCCACCCCCTCTACTGCCACGTCCAACATTTCTCCCTTTCTCATCCCCTGGATCATGTGCAGCATTTTTCACCAATGCCCACCAGCTTCATGCCCGTTTCTCTTTCTATCACCCCTCTCCAGCACAATGCCACGTTTCTCCCTCCATCACTATGTCTAACATTCCTCCCCTTGCAATCCCCTTCAATCTGTCCCTCTGTTCCCTCTTCACCACCATATCCAACATTTCTCCCTCTCATCCTTCACTTCCCCATGCATTTCCCTCTCCTCTCTCTATGACCAATTTTCTTTTCTTCCTTTCCCCATATGCCACCATCTTTCCTTCTCACTCACACACTCATACTCAACAATTCTCCCTTTCTATTCCCTCCCTCCTATGTCTCAAGTTAGTGTCCCCTTTCTCCCTCTCTTCTGTGTCCCATGTTCATGTCCTATCCATTCCATCTGTGTTGAGTTTGTGCCCCCTCCCCCTCCATGCATGTAAGTAGCTGCCTGTCCATAGAAGCTGCCGCTGCCTCCATGGATCCCGCCTTCCTGCTCGCCCCCTGCCATGGCAGGGGATCCCTCTTTTCCTCCCTGCCCGTCTCTCCCCCTGAAGCCGACCCAGTTCTTGTTTGAACCGCACTTTCTCCTTCTGTCTGCAGCGGGGACAGTGCAAGAAGCGATTCACACACTGCACGTGGTTGACCCACATGCCTTCCCTCAGACATCAACTCTTATGTCGGAGAGAAGGTTTCTGGGTCAGCTACTTAAACTTGACACGTGTGAATCGCTGTGTGCACCATCCTTGCAAGGAGCAAGTGTGGCTCTATGCAGGTGGTAACTGTTTCGGCTTCATGGCAGGGGTCAGGCAGAGATCGCCGGAAGCGACTTCAGAGTGGGGGGACAGGCAGGAATGCAGGATCCCTGGGAGTCCTTCAAAGGAATTGGCAGCCAGGCCACATAACCCCCCAACAAGCGGCCCGTGTACCCCCAATGGTATGCGTACCGTGTGTTGAGAAACACTGCTCTAGAAGCTCAGGGCGCTCTAATTTTTGTGGCTCCAGGCATTCTCATCAGTATTCCAGTTCTACGTCGCACAGATTCTCCCAGAGCTACTGGCAGAGGTTTTCCAGATGCAGGTGTAACCAGCCCTCTGCGTCCCATGCTGCTCCATCCACCAAGAAATTGCAATGACGGCAGGCCGAGGGAGGTCCCTCTTCATATAGGGGGCAGATGGGTTTCTGGAGAGCTAGGCTCAGATTTCGTCTGACTATTGGGTGCTGGACATCATTCGATCCGGTTACAAGCTGGAATCTGCCCGGCCTCTATCAGATTGGTTTGTGGATTCTTCCACAAGGTACCCAGAAAAATCGATCAAAGTACAAGCCTCTGTGCAAAGGTTATTCGATATTGAGGCCATAGAACCTGTGCTGCCCAAACACTCAGGCTCAGGGCGAAACTCCATATACTTTATCGTGCCAAAGAAAGGCTTTGATGATTGGAGACCCATTCTAGACCTTACTCATGTGAATGCAGCATTCAGAGTTCCGCTCTTTCGAATGGAGACAGTTCACTCTTTCATTGCAGCGGTGACCCTGGGAGAATTTCTAGCCTCTCTAGATCTTACAGAGACCTACTTGGATATCCCTATTTTCCCAGACCACAGAAAGTTTCTCAGATTTCATGTTTTTCAGCTCTACTCTTTAGCCTGGCAACAGTTCCTCGCAGCTTCACCAAAGTGATGGTTGTGGTAGCAGCTTACCTGCCCAAGATGGGACTGCAACAGCATCCCTACCTGGACGATCGGCACTCAGTGGATCAGATGATCTGAGTACTGGAGGACCTGGGTTGGATTGTAAATTACCAAAAGAGCAATTTTGACATCGAATCCCTGAAATATCTGGGGCTGCCAGCCGAGTTTGTCAACTAGTGGCACGCAGATGAAAGCTGTGCACTTAAATATCTTGTCTCTTGGACAAGTCAGATCCGTCAGAGTGGGACTATCTTCAAGTCCTGTGGTCCATGGTGGGTGAGAGCCCCCACATGCGACCTCTACAGAACTGTTATTTTCTCACTGCTCTCGACAGGCAGACGCCTTACAGCAGTCTGTACTTTGGACGCTGGAGGCTCGAGCCAGTATGGATTGATGGCTCCATCCTCAGTCCCTTTCCAAGGGCTTGCATCTGCAGACTACTTCCTGGGTGATTGTATCAACAGATGCCAGTCTCCTGGGCTGGAAAGCCCATTGCAACTATGGTCCAATTCAGGGACATTGGATCCTATCTCAGAAAAAGTGGTCAGTCAACAGGCTAGAACTGCATGCCATTTGGTTGGCTTTGGTGAAATTGCAGAAGACTCTTGAAGGTCAAGTGATCAAAGTCTTTTCCAACAATACTACAGCGGTTGCATATGTCAATCGCCAGGGAGGCACCAAGAGTGCATCTCTATCTGGAAGCCTGCATGTTCTTTCACAGGGTGGAACGTCATCTCCAGGTGCTATGTCAGTGCTTGTCGCGGGTGTGGACAATGTTCAAGCCAATTTCCTCAGCAGACAGATCTTGGATCTGGGTGAGTAGATGCTGTTGACGACAGCATTTCAGGTCATTGTTCAGTGCTGGAGTCGTTCACACGTTAATGACATGGCAATGGCAAAAAACAAGAAACAGACAAATTCTTCAGTCGGAGAGTTAGGCCCAGAAGTGAAGGTCTAGATGCTCTAGTCCAGCTGTGGCCTCAGAGTGTCCTGTTGTATGTCTTCCCTCCTTGGCCCATGATATGCTGAGTCCTTCAATGGATTGCAACTCATCAGGGAAGAATCATGGCATCAAACAGTCCATGACCTCCGGTTGCAGGTGCATCCAGACCTCATTTCGCAGGGTCCAATATGCATGGAAGATCTGGATCACTTTGCTCTTATGGCATGGCTCTTGAACATGAAGCATTAAGAAGTGCAAAGGGTATTCAGAAGTGGTCATTGCCACTCTTCTCAAGTGTTAAGAAGTCGACTACAGTCTCTCCCTATGTTAAATCATGGAAGACTTTACTGTATTGGTACGCCCAAAAAATATGTGGAGTCATTTTTCTGCTCTAGTTTCGGTAGTGTTAGCTTTTCTCCAAGCGGGCCTTGATACAAGGGTGTTTGTTGAGGGGGGTTGTTTGATGATGGTGGAAGGTGGGGCATACCTTCTGCTGCTTTGGGGGGGGTTCTTTGATGTTGGTGGTAGGAGGGAGTGGGCATCTCTTGCTGATCTTCATTTTGAGATCTCTCTTTATTTTTTTATTTGGGGAGAGGGGGGAGGATCTGAGCTATCGAGCCTTACTTTCCTATCAGTTCTCAGGCACTGACCGGAAAGTAAGGCTATGATTGCTCAGATCCTGTTGGAAAAATTTGCCTGCAAATGTAGTACAATGAGGTTAGGGAACCATCCGGTGATGAAAGAGAATTGCCTCATTGTACTTCATTTGCATTGCAAAGTCGGAGACTGCTAAAAAGCTTGGAAAAGACTTTGGTGAGCCATTTTGATAATTGGCCATTAAAATACACGCACACTAAACTGGCTGGAACAGGTTTAGTGAACATCGTTAGGGGCATGGTAAGTTTTGAGAATCTTCCCCAGAGAGTTTAAGGATCTACAACAGTGTCTCTCAAACTTTCTCGAGCCGGGGCACACTAAAGGTAGGGGCCACGGCTTGAGGCACCTAGAAGTGTGCGGATGTCGCCATGATGACATCACACATCACGTCAACGTCCACGCATGTGCAGAGGCCCTCCAGATGGGCCCTGAGACGCTAGTAGAGGGTGCCAGCAGTGAAGAGGGACGGAGAGAATGAGAGGCACTGGCGCCAGCTGATTGCCTACAGCAGTGTTTCTCAACTACTTCAAGTTAAGTACTCCCTAAGTCTAACAAATATCAACTGAGTACCCCAACCAAGCTCTGTCCCAGATACCATCCCCTTTACTACTTGTAATATAATTTTTTCCATTCATTTTTCATATACACACAAAATACACAGCAGATATAAATTCTCAAAACTGACACATTTCAATCACTATATTGAAAATAAAATCATTTTACCTACCGGCAATCCTCTTCAGGCTGCTGTAATTAGCTTTAAATGTGAGACCAGGAAGCCGGAGGATGCTAGAGAGAAAGGGGAAACATGCAGGCCTTCGACAAATCGGGCAGCACTGGCGCTGTACTGTGTAGGGAAGTCAGCTGGCAGGAGCCTCTTTTCCTCCTCAGTGTGCCGCGGCACACTTGGAATCTCAGGAGGCACACTAGTGTTCTTCGGCACACAGTTTGAGATACACTGATCTACAGGACAGCAGCCTAATCCAAAGCTTCCCAAAATGTGGATTGTGTTTCCAAATGTTTGGGATTGCAACATTGGCAGACTGTGCATTGAGATGTCTTCAGCCCATGCCTCCAGGGCTTTTGTGTTTTCTGTGGCTGCAGTAATAGGGTCTCGGCTACAACATGTTTGATCAGTGCTGGCCTAATCCCTCCATTTAAATAGCTGTATTGACATATGGGACGAGATTTTGGAGCCAAAAAAAATGGCCCAAAATTGGGGGTCTCGTCCTATATTTGGGTCATCACCCAATGACCCACCTGACCTCCTCCCGGACTTGTTGCAGGCCTCAACTGGCATGCCGTATGACCTGGTAGGCCGGGACAGGAGGGATCCCTCCCGTCTCCCATCCTGGCCGACAATTAAATTATTTTTTAACACCCCCCCACCCGCAGGTACTTTTTTACGCTGTTTTTAATGCCTGGTGGTCCAGCGCTGTATGGGGCAGGAGCGATCTTTCTGCGCTCCTGCCCCGTGCTGAGCCTCTCCCTCCCTAGATGTCTGCCTTCGATCTCGTGGCGCACCCGACAGGACTGAGCTTTTCGTGCTCGCTGTCCTGCCCTGCGCCACTCTCTGAATGGTTGCTGGCGCGGGGCTGGACAAGAAGTGTGAAAAGCTTGTCCTGTCGGGTATGCTGTTTTCCACGAGATTGGAGGCAGACATCCAGGGAGGGAGAGGCTCAGCACGGAGCAGGAGCATGGAAAGATTGCTCCTGCCCTATATACTGCTGGACCACCAGGGATTAAAAATGGTGAAAAAAAGTAAGTGCGGGGGGGGGGGGGGTGTTAAAAATAATTGTTAGTCAGACCAGAGACTGTCCCGGTCTACCACTAGATCACCAGAGGGGTAGAAAGGTGGGACAGGGTGCAAAGCCTGGCAGGGAGTTTGGGATTGGGTGCAAAGCCTAGCAGGGAGTGAGGGGGGCTGGGTACAGAGCCTGGTAGGGTAGGGAGGGAAGAGGGCTGGGTGCAGAGCCTGGCAGGGAGGGGGGCTAAGTGCAGAGTCTGGCATGGCAATCTAATATTAAGCCCTGTCTTATATTCGAGTCAACTATTTTTCTTCCTTTTGGGGGGGGGAAATGAGGATCTTGACTTATGTTTGGATCGACTTGTATTTGAGTATTTACAGTATATAAGTATCCATCATTCCTTACTTGCTAGGACCTAATATCATGTCAACATTTATTTCTGCATATTAATAGTAACTCCAAGGTAGTATATTACTGTTTTTCTCTTCCACTTGCCTGTGCTACCAGTCATATACACTACTGTTTCAAAAAATGAGTATAAATGTTTGAAGCAGCTGTATCAGTGGATATGGTTTTTACTTGCTTTCATGTTTCACTTGTTTTTATTGAAGAGTATAAAGAGTTTCACTGATTTTCAGGCAACATGGTACTAATTTGCACCTTCTGATTAAAACATTATGAAATTAGTGAGATTATAAAGTA
The DNA here is from genome assembly GCF_902459505.1 of Geotrypetes seraphini. Taxonomy (NCBI): domain Eukaryota; kingdom Metazoa; phylum Chordata; class Amphibia; order Gymnophiona; family Dermophiidae; genus Geotrypetes; species Geotrypetes seraphini. Next base: position 258,034,576 of record NC_047087.1, read on the forward strand.
AGAAAATATCAGCTTCTGATGTATCAAATAGTGATATCATAAAGTTATGCAATCTTCCATAACTCAATAGGTTTCATTATTCATTTATCATTGCTTAAGGATCATCGGAGTCTAGTGGAGTAATCCTTCATTGATTTATAGAAGTACTGCTCAAATCGTCATCAATTCTTTTTTACAATATACTTTTCACCTTATTAATATAAATACTTTTTTTATTTTTTACTATTTGCTATTCTCGTTCTTTAAAACTCTTGTTGAGCTGAAATTGTCGGCTGGGGACTTGCTGACATGTTTCACCTCACCGGCTGTATCAAGGCTGTCCCCTAAGCATAAATAAAAAATATCATTACTGCACTCATCTCCAATTTGTTACCACAAAAAACTTGCATATTAAACTTCTTATTTTCTTACCTCATAACATTATATACCACCATCTAGCCTGAACTTTTTTCTAGACAAGATCGCGGCAGCGTTCTGCTGAGCTCATTTATAGGAAATTCCCTGTGACGTCATTTCATTCTTATGTTCTAATTGGGCATAGTTCTGATTCCAAGTACTTCCTGCTCTTTACTATATTATCGCTGTCATGTTACTTTTAATTAAGTATATATTGTATATATGTATATATTGCAAAACTCCCACTATAATATTACACTTCAAATCAAAGTAGTGTTAGCCATGCAATTTCTAAATTTAAACCTTTGGACGTCACTGTCTCTAACGTGAAAATCCATTTTTGTTCTTTATAATTTAGAAGCCTTACACCAGGGGTGTCCAACCTTTTGGCTTCCCTGGGCCTCATTGGCCGAAAAAAAAATGTTTCTGGGGCTGCACAAACGCTGCAGCAAGACAATAAACACCTGGGGGCAGCAGAAGAAAACGCTGCATCGCCCTTGACCGGAGCCGCACAAAATACTTCACGGGGAGGCATGCGGCCCTTGGGCCGCAGGTTGGACACCCTTGCCTTACACAATTTCCTCCCTCCCACCTTTCTCTTCTAACCTGATCTAATATTTGCCATCTAATATCCTTCCAACTGTGTTTTTTCTCACCCCAGTGTTGAACTAAGGGGGCTTGTAGAGCCCCTGTCACTATTCTTGATTTATATTCATTTAATTGAACATGTACTGGCCTACTACTTCTACCTATATAAATAAGATCACAATGGCATTGTATCATATAGATTATATTTTTTACTCTTACAGGTTGTTGATGTTGTTGGTATTGTCCATTATGTCCCTCTATAATGTATTGACACCATTGACAAGATCCACAAATTCTATGTGTATGCACAACATTCTCCCTAGCATTTCTGCTTTTAGCTACTATTTCCCCTATGTTTTTATTTCTTTGGTTTGCAATTGTAGGGAGTATTGTAAATTCTTTCAACAAAGATTGAATTATATGCCAGTGTTTTAAAATCGCAAATTTCATTTGTTGCCCCATTCTATTGAATGGGAGCACACAAACCAATTTTTCTTCTTGTTGGTCGGATCCTACATTCTACAAGAGCAATTTTCTTTGAGCAAATTGCACCATTAAAATAATAATAATATTTTATTTCTTATATACCGCTATATCGTGAAGTTCGAAGCGGTTTACAATAAAGATACATTTGACAGTACATGGGATAGAAACGGTTTACAATAAAGATACATTTAGTCAGTACATGGGATGCAAGTGGTTTACATTAAAGATTCATTTTGTCAGTACATGGGATACAAGTGGGTTACAGTAAAGATATATTTTGTCAGTACATGGGATTAGAGAATGACATGGTGACAAAATTCATCACTGTTACCGTCCCCGCGGATAATCGTGGTAAACAATCTTCATGTCATTCTTTAAGGAGAGAGGGAAGAATCAGAGTATGAATGGCCACAACCACTGACCCTCAAGCTTTGCTTTGAAGAATGCTGGTGTAGAAGGACTGAGGATGAAATAGACACTAAAAAATGACATGGGATTATTCCCCGCGGTTATCCGCGGGGACGGGAACGGTGATGAATTTTGTCACCGTGTCATTCTCTACATGGGATGCAAGTGGGTTACAATACAAGTGGTTTACTATCAAGGTGCATTTTGTCAGTGTAAGGGAAACAGGTGGGTTACCATAAAGATACATTTAGTCAGTACATGGGTTACAATAAAGATACGTTTTGTCAGTACATGGGGTGCAGGTGGGTTACAATAAAGATACATTATGTCAGTACATGAGATTCAAGGTGGAAAGTATAATTAGTTTCGGGCCTTGGAATTAGGGGGCGAGGTGGAAGGGTCATGGCGAGGAAGTAGGCTTTCCATATTGCTAACTTCAGGTATTTCCTATCTAATAGTCTCTGTTGTAAAATCTTTGCTTCTTCCCGATATAACTCCATGGTTGAACATATTCTCTGTACCCTTAAAGATTATCCCACTGGTAAATTTTATCTTAAGGAGTACGGGTAGATATCTTAAGGAGTACGAGTAGGAGCTATGGAATTGTAGCAAGGTGTTCTGTTTGCTGGTTTCTGATAAATTTTTGGCATTGTATTTATTCATTCAATTTTCTATACTGTTGTCCCAGGGGAGCTCAGAATGATTTACATGAATTTATTCAGATACTCAAGCATTTTCCCTGTCTGTCCTGGTGAGCTCACAATCTATCTAATGTAACTGGAGCAATGATTAAATGACTTGTCCAGCGTTACAAGGAGCAGCAGGGGTTTGAACCCACAACCTCAGGGTGCTGAGGCTGTAGCTTTAACCCCTGCACCCCACAAAAGCACACAACTACTTTCTACGTTATTTTTTGTTTTAAAAAAGTTTTTAAAAGTTTTTACTTTGTATCATAAAGGAATGGACAATAGATATTTATTAACATTTATTTACTTTCTATAATCTTTAACATTTTCTTAATTGAATTCTGGGCTTTTTAGGGTTTAATGAAGAAATTCATCCGCTGCTCTACACGTGTTACAGTTGGAACTATTAAAAAATTTTTAAGCTTAAAGCTAAAGCTTCCAAGTACCTATGAGGTAAGTTTTGAGAGAAATAACCTTAATCTCTTTTTCCCTTCAGGAATGTACTTAAAATAACTGAGCTTTTCTTAGTGCACTGTGTACTTTTAGGAACATTGTTTAGTGATATTTGAAATAGCTAATGTACTAATTAATTTGTAATTTATTGAACTAAAGAAGCTGTGATTTATTGTCTGTGAAGGTTTTTGTTTGTTTGTTGCAAAATATGGGCCTGTTTTATGAAGCCTGATAACGCTGGCCAGTGCAGTAAATGCACCAAAGTCCATGGGGATTTAAAGGACTTTGGTGCATTTACCGTGGCAGCATCACTATTCCAGCTTTGTAAAAGGGGTTATTGGATATTACTGAAATTCTATAATTAAAAATTTTCAATAAAATTTCCTGGTGTGAGTTAATATTATTGAGGATAATTCGAAGAAGTGTTTTTTCGCTGATAAAATCTTCCACTGGGAGCTGTCTGTCATCAGGTCCTGAAACCTTGTTTTCCCTTCCTTCCCCTGCCCTAATGCTGCCAGTGGAATACTTGTGGAGATATAGCTCTTTGTTTGATATCATACTGCGACCATGTACAGCATCCCTACACAATTTTGGCAAATTTCAAAATATTTATTTGGCCTTTGAAGCAATGCAGGTTTCTATGTCAGCCATTACAGGTTGGACAATCTTGGCCCCAAGGGGTGCATCATTTCTTGCCAACAAGAAATGATGCACTCCTTGGGGCCACGATTTTGAAGGCAAGGATTGCAAGGTTCCACTCTATATTTTTTTTTACTAAGGGCTCCTTTTACAAAGGTGCGCTAGTGTTTTTAGCGTATGTACCGGATTATTGCGCACTACCTGAAAAACTACCGCCTGCTCAAGAGGAGGCAGTAGCAGCTAGTGTGCGTGGCAATTTAGTGCGTTAACAAGATCCTAACGCACCTATGTAAAAGGAGCCGCAAGTATCTGGACTGGGCTGGTGGGACAATTAGGAAGGTTAAATTAGTTCTTACCTGCTAATTTTCTTTCATTAAGTCCCTGAAGATTAGTTCAGAACTACTTATTTTCAATGTGATTTAAGCGAACAGGAGCCTCATTTCCCACCACCTAAATGGGGATATTCAACAGCACTTAATCGGAGAGTGCCACTGAATATCCCCACAGACTGCCCATCCAAATTCATTGTTTTATTATAAATCAATCAAGTATTAGGGTTATGAAAGCTTTATGATTAACGATACAGAATAGCATCATCAGATAATTGACCGTTACTGCATAATTAATTTTTCCAAAATATTTTTGTCTTTGTTTACTTTCATTATATTATTTATTTAATTCATTTTAATTTTTATATAGACAGACTTGCCGTACTCTTCCTTTTTTATATATTTTGTTGGTATGATGTTTTATATATATATATATGTATATTTATGTGGTTTGTTTTATTGAATCAGAGTTCAACATTATATACTTATATAATGATAACAAACAATACATATAGGTTTTATGACACACAAGTACAATTAACATTTAATTTTAACATTTATATATGTGTTTATTAAACATTCATTTTTTATAGTTTAATTATCATTTTGTATGTGAATACATGTATTTTCAACATTTATTGATTTATTAGTTATTTACTTAGGGCTCCTTTTATGAAGCTGCGTTAGCGGTTTAATGTGCGTAATAGCACGCGCTAAACTGCTGGCTGCGCTAGCCGCTACCGACTCCTCTTGAGCAGGCGGTAGTTTTTCGGCTAGCGCAGGGGATAGCGCGTGATAAAAAGTCGCGTGCGATAAAGCTGCTAACGCGGCTTCGTAAAAGGAGCCCTTAGTGTTGTTGGTTTTATAGATATGTATAGTCACTTCATGTTTCAATAATTTTTTTATGGTTCACCAATTGTTATGAAACAGTATACACATGATTTACTAACTGTTTTTATGTTTTTTGTTTTATTGTTTATATTGTTGTGAATGGGCATTCTTATCATTGTATATGTAATCACTGTATATGTCCATGTTTTTAAACTCCTGAAGTAGGCCCTTTGGGGCCGAAACACAATCGTGTTGTGTCATTTCTAACAATAAAGGAAATTGAACATCGATCAGTCACCTTCGTTGTTGTTATCAGAAAAAGTTATTTTTAAGGGTTTCTGGGGCCAGAGCTAGGATCCCTCTCCTCCAAAACCCCTTTCCCTGAATTTTTTTGACCTTCACTGAAGCCCCCACAGGCTGTTTTTGGCACAAGTTTGCTGGTGGTGGCCATCTTGTGTTTTAAACAATTTTTTTTTTCTAAGCCTCCATCTGCCTGAAAACCCCTCAATTTGGCTCAAAATCAACTGAAATGGACTGCTTATGCTGTTTACTCGTATATCGTGCCAGTTTTGTATTGGATGGTCAGCTGAGGCACGTGAGGGAAAGGTAGGAGCTTTGGGCTTAGCTTCCTCTTGAGTTCTCTAAGGCTGGGAAACTGCAGGAGGTCTGAAAGGTAGGGAGCAAGTCCATCCCACAGACCAACAGCGAAGACGTGAAATACAATTACATGGACGTTATAAAGTCCAAGAGAAGCCAGTCTGAGGTCCTGCAGGGGTCTTTGGGGCCACCTGTGCAAGGATTTACCCTAGAGTTTGTGACTCTCCTGTGGAAAGCTTATTTAATGGGTCCAGGATGCACTGCACTGCCTGGGGGCGCCAGCATCAGACCAGGGAGTGATCCTTCTCCCTAAGGTCTCCCCGCCACAGAGAAAGCCGGCTCCCAGTCTCAGTGACCAAGTGGAACAGGACTGGGAAGATTGGAGTTTAGACTCCATGACTTTAATGTCCCATGGCTCAGCTGCTTTCCTGGAGGATTCTGGTTCCCTGTCAGGGATCGGGAGTCAAGAGGCAATAGTTGCACTCGATCAGGGAGAAGATCCCTCAGTGAGGTGGCTTTTCAAGTTTACCACCGTTCCGCATGTTGTTATGGATGAACTCAGGGAGTTGAAGTTGGAGCCCCTGCATATATCCACCTCACAGTGATGAGCAGTACAAATGCCCAGACCACCTCTATTCCTGCGCATCTGGACTAGAGAGTTGCGCGGGGACAGAAATCCCACCCGTCCCCGCCAAAGTCCCACCCGTCCCCACGAGGAATCCCACCCGTCCCCGTGAGGAATCCCTCCATCCCCACCCGTCCCCGCGAGGAATCCCCGCCCGTCCCCGTGAGGAATCCCCTCCGTCCCCGCCCGTCCCTATAAACTTCAGAAATAGTTATTTCATTTAATTATGCTACTGAATTAAAGGCTCTGGTAGAAACCCATTTACAAATAAGCAAAAAGACTTTATTAATTTGGAAATATTAATTGGGAAGAATACATACTTTGTAAACGGGTTTCTACCAGAGCCTCTTTTGTTTATAAATTTTTATCAACTATATACTATAAAAAATGAATGTTTAATAAACACATATATAAATGTTAAATTAAATGTTAATTGTACTTGTGTGTCATAAATTTCCTTCTTACAGCCTGCAGCACAGAGCCAAACGGAAGGCTGACGTCGGGAAGACTTCCGTTCGGCTCTGTGCTGCAAGCAGAGCAGGTAGGGAGAAAAGCTGCGCGACTTAGTACATCCAGCCCCGCAGGAACCCCGCGACCCTCAGAGGCGTCCCCACGGGATCCCCGCAACCCTAGGGGGCGTCCCCAACAGGATTCCCGCGACCCTAGGGGGCGTCCCCCACGGGATCCCCGTGACCTGAAGGGGGAACCCGTGGGATGCCCGCGGGATTCCCGTCGTCCCTGTTCCCGTGCAGCTCTCTATTCTGGACATCACCTTGCTGGCCACTGAGCAATGGGACTCTCTGGAAGACACTCTAAAGTTGGCTTAAACTATGCCCAAACTGTATCCTAGGACTCCAGAATTTCAGCAACTGTTTAGTCAGCCAAAGGTGGATTCCGCTGTGGCCAAGTAACTAAACATACCTCCATCCCTAGTGAGGGAGGAGTGATGCTAGAGAATGCACAAGATCACAAGGTGGACATGGTCCTTAAGAGACTATTTGAAGCACTAGCTTTGGGGATCAAAGCTGCAGTGGCAGCCTCATTTGTGACATGTGCCTGCCACATCAGGATCAGGCGGAGTTTTGCTGAGAAGGAGGCCTGTCCCCTGCTGGCGCTGGAGGGGTAGATTATGTGGCAGATGCTGTATACGACGTTATGAGCAAGATATAATGCTCTAGATCAGAAAAAGGTTCCAACAATTGGAGACCCGATCTAGACCTGACTCACATAAATGCAGCACTCAAAGTTTCACACTTTCGCATGGAGACATAGTAACATAGTAACATAGTAGATGACGGCAGATAAAGACCCGAATGGTCCATCCAGTCTGCCCAACCTGATTCAATTTAAATTTTTTTTTTTTTTCTTCTTAGCTATTTCTGGGCGAGAATCCAAAGCTTTACCCGGTACTGTGCTTGGGTTCCAACTGCCGAAATCTCTGTTAAGACTTACTCCAGCCCATCTACACCCTCCCAGCCATTGAAGCCCTCCCCTGCCCATCCTCCTCCAAACGGCCATACACAGACACAGACCGTACAAGTCTGCCCAGTAACTGGCCTAGTTCAATCTTTAATATTATTTTCTGATTCTAAATCTTCTGTGTTCATCCCACGCTTCTTTGAACTCAGTCACAGTTTTACTCTCCACCACCTCTCTCGGGAGCGCATTCCAGGCATCCACCACCCTCTCCGTAAAGTAGAATTTCCTAACATTGCCCCTGAATCTACCACCCCTCAACCTCAAATTATGTCCTCTGGTTTTACCATTTTCCTTTCTCTGGAAAAGATTTTGTTCTACGTTAATACCCTTTAAGTATTTGAACGTCTGAATCATATCTCCCCTGTCTCTCCTTTCCTCTAGGGTATACATATTCAGGGCTTCCAGTCTCTCCTCATATGTCTTCTGGTGCAAGCCTCCTATCATTTTCGTCGCCCTCCTCTGGACCGCCTCAAGTCTTCTTACGTCTTTCGCCAGATACGGTCTCCAAAACTGAACACAATACTCCAAGTGGGGCCTCACCAATGACCTGTACAGGGGCATCAACACCTTCTTTCTTCTACTGACTACGCCTCTCTTTATACAGCCCAGAATCCTTCTGGCAGCAGCCACTGCCTTGTCACACTGTTTTTTCGCCTTTAGATCTTCGGACACTATCACCCCGAGGTCCCTCTCCCCGTCCGTGCATATCAGCTTCTCTCCTCCCAGCATATACGGTTCCTTCCTATTATTAATCCCCAAATGCATTACTCTGCATTTCTTTGCATTGAATTTTAGTTGCCAGGCATTAGACCATTCCTCTAACTTTTGCAGATCCTTTTTCATATTTTCCACTCCCTCTTCGGTGTCTACTCTGTTACAAATCTTGGTATCATCTGCAAAAAGGCACACTTTTCCTTCTAACCCTTCAGCAATGTCACTTACATACATATTGAACAGGATTGGCCCCAGCACCGAACCCTGAGGGACTCCACTAGTCACCTTTCCTTCCTTCGAGCGACTTCCATTAACCACCACCCTCTGGCGTCTGTCCGACAGCCAGTTTCTGACCCAGTTCACCACTTTGGGTCCTAACTTTAGCCCTTCAAGTTTGTTCAACAGCCTCCTATGAGGAACTGTATCAAAGGCTTTGCTGAAATCCAAATAAATTACATCTAGCATATGTCCTCGATCCAGCTCTCTGGTCACCCAATCAAAAAATTCAATCAGGTTCGTTTGGCACGATTTACCTTTTGTAAAGCCATGTTGCCTCGGATCCTGTAACCCATTAGATTCAAGGAAATACACTATCCTTTCTTTCAGCAACACTTCCATTATTTTTCCAACAACTGAAGTGAGGCTCACCGGCCTGTAGTTTCCTGCTTCATCCCTGTGACCACTTTTATGACAGTTCGATCTGTCATAGTGGTGGTAACCTTGGGAGAGTTCCTAGCTTCTCTAGATCTGAAAGAGGCCTACTTGCATATTCCTATTTTCCCAGACCACATGAAGTTTCTCAGATTTCTTGTTATGGAAAATCATTATCAATTTTCATCTCTACCCTTTGGCCTAGTGACAGCTCCACACACTTTCACCAAAGTATTGGTGGTTGTAGCAGCTCACCTGCGCAATATGGGACTGCAAGTGTATCCCTACCTGGATGAATGGCTGATCAGGGACCCCTCATTGTCTGAGGGTGTGCGCACAGTGCATCAGGTGATTCGAGCCATGGAGGATCTGGGTTGGATTGCGAATTACCGAAAGAGCAATTTGATGCTGACTCAATCCATGTAGTGCCTGGGAGTCTTGTTCGACATGGCTGCCAGCTGTATCTTGTCTACCAGAAACACACAGACAGAAGCTATGCTCTTAGATTTTTATGTCTCTTGGATGAGTTAGCTCCATCGGCATGGGTCTGTCTTCAAGTTCTGGGGTCCATGGCGGCTACGATAAGACATGGTGCCTTGGGCAAGAGTTCACATGTGGCCTCTCCAGCATGTGTTATTCTCACGCTGGTCTCCACTGATGGACGTATTATAGAAGTGTCTACCCTAGGTGTGGGAGTCTTGGACCAGCATGGAATGGTGGCTCCATCCTCAGTCCCTCTCCAGGAGTTTGCCTCTTCAGATTGCTTCCTGGGTGGTTGTAATGACAGATACCAGTCTCCTAGGTTGGGGAACTTATTGTCACTATCATCCAATTCAGGGGTGTTGGATGCCCTCTCAGAAGAATTGGTTGATCAACAAACTAGAACTGCATGCCATTTGGTTGGCTCTGATGAAATTGTAAAAGTCTCTAGAAGATCAAGCAGTCGGTCTTCTCCAACAATGCTACAGTGGTGGCATATGCCAGTCTCCAGGGAGGCACCGTAAGTGCATCTTTATGTCTGGAAGCCCATATGCTCTTTCACTGGACAGAACGTCATCTCCAGGTGCAATAGTCAGCACATGTTATGGAAATGGATAATGTTCAAGCCATCTTCCTCAGCAGACAGACCTTAGATCTGGGTGAGTGGACACTGTTGATGGCAGCGTTTCAAGCCATTGTTCAGTGCTGGGGCCATCCATGATTCGACCTCATGGCGATGGTGAAGAACAAGAAAGCAGACAGGTTCTTCAGTCGAAGATTCAAGCCCAGAAGCGAGAATCTAGACCAGGGATGTCCAACCTGCGGCCAAAGGGCCGCATGTGACCCCGTGAAGTATTTTGTACGGCCTTGGTCGAGGGCGATGCAGTGTTTTCCTCTTCTGCCTCCGGGTGTTTACCATCTTGCTGGCTCCCTCCTTTGTCTTGCTGCAGCATTTGTGCGGCCCCAAAAAACATTTTTTTCAGCCAATGTGGCCCAGGGAGCCAGAAGGTTGGACACCCCTGATCTAGACGCTCTAGTCCAGCCTTGGTCTCAGGACATCCTGTTGTACATCTTTTCTCCCTGGCCCATGATTGGCCGAATCCTTCAACGGATTTCATTTCATTAGGGAAAGGTTATTCTGGTGGCTCCAGGTTGGCCTTGCAGGCCATGGTACACAAATCAAATGCATCTTCTCACAGGCCACAGCCTCTGGTTGCAGGTGCATCCGGACATTCTTTTGCAGTGTCTGGTATGCATGGAGGATCCAGATTGCTTTGCTCTTACTGCATGGCTCTTGAGTTCGAAGCATTAGAGCACAATGGATTTTCCGATGTGGTATTGCCACTCCTCTGAAGTCGACTACAGTCTCTGCTTATGCTAAATTGTGGAAGATATTCCAGCACTAGTGCGTCCAGGAACGTGTGGAGCCATTTTCAGCTCCAGTTTCTCCATGCAGGCCTTGACAAGAGCTTCACTGTGGCTTTTCTTCAAATCCAAGTCATAAGGTTCTCTTGTTTCAGAGCTGAGGTCCGCAGACCTACACTGGCGTCTTATCCAGACATCACCAAATTTCTAAAAAGTGCTCTTCGCAACAGATCACTGTTCCCTTAACGGGATCTTAACATGGTTCTGCGAGGTCTGACCAAAGCTCTATTTGAGTTGCTGGAAGAAGCATCTCTCTTGGACTTGACGCTAAAGGTGATTTTTCTGGTAGCAGTGTCTTCTGCGAGACAAGTCCAGATTCATTCTTGTAGAGAGCCTTTCCTTAAAATCTCTGAGACTGGGGTCTCCCTATGCACTATTCCTTCTTTTCTGCCGTAGGTAATTTTGGATGCCACTCAGGAAGTATGCTTACATGTCTTACAGCCTACAGGTTCTAAGAAAGAGGACCTAATTTTGAAGAAGCTGGAAATGAAAAGAATGCTTTTTCAGTATCTGGAAGTCACCAATGAATTTACAGTCTCTGACCATCTGTTTGTGCTGACTCATTTGACTAAGTGAGGTGTGCACCTTCTTCCAAGGCCTTGATTTCCAGATGGATCTGTAAAGCCATTTTGTCACCCTGCATTATCTGGGAAACACTCCTCTGTTTCTGTTAAGGTGCATTTGACTAGAAGTATAGCTTTGTCATAGGCAGAGGTTAGGGGAATATCTCCAGCAGAGATTTGTAGAGCTGCGACTTGGTCCACTCTACACACATTTGCAAAGTTTTACAGGGTGGATTTTGCGGCAAGAGAGGACTCTTCCTTACATGTTGCAGGCCGGCGCAGTCAGCCTGCCCTAGATTTCTGGGACTACATTGCTATGTCCCGCTTGTCTATAATGACACACCTATTGCACTGGAAAAATAGGGTATGTCCTTAACTTTTCCAGTAGATAGGTGTGTCATTCTGGACCCCCACCCTGTCCTTTCTGTATCATTCTGTTTATTCTTCTCCTGAAGACTAATGTATAATATGTTTCTAGCATTTACAGGGGTACTACCTGAGCTTCTTTGATGCTTCTGTTGGCTGCTACTTGTTCATTTAGTGTTCAAGTGTTATGTTTGAGCAGAATAGTTGATTTGTTTGGGAAATTTCCCATTTTTGTCCTTATTTCACATAATTTCGATGGAGCTCTTACATGCTTGGGTAATATCTGCAGGTGGTAATAGAGCTCCTGTTGAAATAGAAGGATCACAGAAAAAATCCGGAGTGAATTCCTCCTGATTAGAGAATTACACAGGGACAAATTTTTCCCCGTCCCCATAGGAACTCAATTTTCCCATCCCGTCCCTGTGAGTTTTGTCGCTGTCCCTGCCCCATTCCTGTAAGCTCTGCCTTAACTGCAAAGGCCTCAAACACTTATGATTTTAAAGTATTTGAGGCTTGTGGAGATGAGGAAGGAGCTTGCAGGAATGGCACAGGAACAGGAAAAGAACTCACAGGGATGGGATGGAAAAATGAGTTCCCACAGGAACTGGGAAAAATTTGTCCCTATGTCATTCTCCTGATATAGCTTACGGCCATGGGGAGGTAACCCACTTGTCCAGAATGACACACCTATCTACTGGAAAGATTTTATCAAGGTAGAGACATAATCTCTTTTTCCAGTACAATAGGTAAGACATTCTCGACAAATGGGTAATGTCCCCATGGTCACGTGCCATCTGCAGAAGGAATCCACTCCGGATTTTTGATGTGCATCTGCTCTACTTCACTGGGCTTGTTTGCTCTCTCTACAGTTTTTCCTTTCTGCATGCTGTGACAGGGAGAGTCCTGTCATGCTGGAAGAAACCCTGCAATGCTCTAAAACTATCCCTAAATCTGCTCCTAGAAGCAGACAGGTTAGGGATACTGCCCTGCAGAATTTATCCCCAGTGAAAGGCAGCCCAAAAGTGACCTGATTATACTTGCCTAGTTCTAGTGTAGGACATGCTAAAAGCAAAGAACTACAAGTACCAGCATGCACCAAGCAGGTGATAGCAAAACCCACAAAGGGATTAGCTCCTGCAATCAGCTCTGCTGAGGCCAGGGTTAGTGAGCAGGGAAGCTATCCAGGCTCATTATCAAAGCATCAGAGAACCACAGGTGTTTTGAGAGGTTATCAGCCCCATGCTAGAGAAAAGGGTGTGGTCTTTAGGCTAAGGGGGCAGCCACAAACTTACAACATTGCTGAATCCTTGAGGAGAGGCAGATCTATGCAAGCCCGGATTCAGAAGGCAGAGACCAGCACTTCCCAAAGCAAGCAGGTAGAAAACCTCAAAACTAAAGTCTCTGATCATGCTTCTGAAGGTACTAAATATGATGAGGAAATGCCAGAAGAAATGTTGATAGAGGATATAGAAATGGGGCCTGAGGAATTAGGCATGCTTGAAGGCATGATCACAGAGTAACATTTGTGGGAAGTAGAAAGCTGTGTCTGATAATGTGGTGTTGCCTCATAAAACAAAGTACCAGAACAATTAAGAATTACTGATTCTGACTCAACTAAAAGTAACAGAAGAGATAAGAACTCCATGCTCAGGGTGAGAAGGATAATTACACCCTGAGAATTGCTCCAGAGGCAAGCTGTTTGAAATTGTCTGTTTTTCTTGAATTGTAGTAGTGAATAAGCATGGTGGGCTAACAGGCTGTTTGTTTGTAGCCACATGCGGCCCGCAGGCTGCGTGTTTGAGACCGCTGCTGTAGTGCAATTCCAAAAAAGTCTTTCCTCATACGAGAGGAGTTCCATCCCCTTTACCATCTTGGTCGCTCTTCTTTGAACCTTTTCTAGCTCCACTATAACTTTCTTGAGATGAGACCAGAACTGAACGCAATACTCCAGGTGAGGTAGCACCATGGAGCGATACAGGGGCATTATGACATTCTTAGTTTTGTTAACCATCCCTTTTTTAATAATTCCCAGCATCCTGTTTGCTTTTTTGGCTGCCACCACACATTGGGTGGAAGGTTTCATCGTATTGTCTACAATGATAACCAGATCCTTTTCTTGGGCGCTAACCCACAAGGTGGACCCTTGTATCCAGTAACTGTCTGTTTCTGTCAAGATGCATTCTACCAGGGGTATGAATTCTTCATGGTCCGAAGCTATAGCTGCCTCCCCTGAGGAGATCTGCTGGGTGGCAACGTGGTCCGGTATACACGTTTGCCAAGTTTTACAGAGTGGATATGGCAGTGAGACAGGACTCAGCCTTTGGGTTCTTGGTCTTACGGGCCAATGCAGCAAGCCCGCCCTAGCTTTCTGGAGATTGCTTTTTGTACGTCCCATCTGTCTAGAATGTCTCACCTGTTGCACTGGATAAAGAGATTATGTACTTACCCTGCTAAGCTCTTTTCCAGTAGATAGATGAGACATTCTAGACTTCCACCCTTTCCTTTCTGCACCCGTCTACTATCTCTATCTATTTATATTTCTCCAAGTTGTTTTTTGGATGCCTGTCAGCCCTTGGGGGCTAGGAAGAATACTGTATATTTGTTACTTTTTGCTGCGGGGAATCATTTCTGAGCTCCTTTGAGGCCTTTGTTGGCTGTTTGCAATTGATGTTTGAATGTTTCTAATTGAGCAGAATGATTGTTGCTGAACTTATTTGCACTAGGTGCCTCTACTTCAGTGGCTATCTGTGCTTGGCTACTAACTGTAGAAGGAACCCAGGTAATGAACCCAGGAAAGTAGAGCAGAGGCACAGACAAAAAATCTGGAGTGGATTCCTTCTGCAGATGGCACACGGTCATAGGGACACTACTCCTCGATTCATAGTCATTCACGCGTGGGACTTTGGCACGCCGACATTGCATCACAGAGAAGATCCCAGCGCGCTGCCTAAAAAGTTACTTTTAAAGAGCTCCGTCGCGGGATGCGAATGGCGAAACCCCCCTCCAGTTTACTTCATACTCTTCGCACTACCTTCCATTATAGAGTACTTAACTTTTTCCCTATTTTTCTCTATAATGTGGGGGGTTGCAACCCCCACACACACCCCCAACGGCAGCCCCTGTTGGAGCTCTTTAAAAGTAATTTTTTAGGCAGCGCGCTGGGGTCTTGCAATGTCAGCGCGCCGAAGTCTCATGCGCTTTTGTCTCGTCACCCTACCTCTCTGCCTAAAAAAGTGGTTCTCAACTCAGTCTTCAAGGCATCCAGCCTGTCATGTTTTCAGGATACCCATGATAAATATGCATGTCTTGCCTCCTTGGTATACAAATGTATCTCATGTATTGCATATTCATTGTGGATACCCTGAAAACCTGACTGGCCGAGTGTGCTTCAAGGACTGGCTTAAGAATAACTGGTCTAGAATGTCTTGTCTATTTACTGGAAAAGAGCTTTCCAGGGTAAGTATGTAATCTCTTTTTATATCAGACCAAGTCTCATTTTAGTTCCACATATGTTGTTTTTATCTTTGTTTGTAAAACTAACTTGTGTGTTTTTATTTTTAAAGCTGGATGTACTATGCAACGGTGAAATCATGGGCAAAGATCATACTATGGAATTCATCTATATGACAAGATGGAGACTTAGAAGTGAAACTGTAAATATAAATCTAATTTTATAGTCTTGTTTGCTTACTGTATATTTGTGTAACTATGTAAACTGATTTTTATGTGTACTGTACGTCATTTGTTCATAAAGAAGATTATAAATATTTGAAGTTGATAAATTGAGAGTATACATAAAGTACAGTGCTGATAAAAGATTTATGGATCTCGTAGAACAAGGGTGGGCAATGCTGATCCTTGAGAGCCCCAGGCAGGTTAGGTTTTCTGAATACCAACAATGAATATGTAGGAGATGATGGCAGTGAACAAATTCTTTCTTCTGCATATTCATTATGGATATCCTGAAAACCTGTCCTCCCTGGGACTCTCAAAGATTGCATTTGCCTAGAAAGATCTGTATTTGAGCATAATATATAAATTATTAGATCTCAGGAGTGGACTAACAGACTTCCATCTGACAGATTACCGGTGCTATATCTGTCAAAATATTGGTAAATCAGTTAAAGCAAAAACAGAGTATAGAAATATACAGTCATAAAATCAGGCAAGTGATGCATCCAGGGTATACATTTGGAATAGAAACATAATGGCAGATAAAGGCCAAATGGCCCATCTAGTCTGCCCATCTGCCCATCTCTCTGAGAGATCCCACATGCCTATCATAGGCCCTTTTGAATTCAGATACAGTCTTTGTCTCCACCACCTCTTCCGGGAGACTGTTACACGCATCTACCACCCTTTCTGTAAAAAAGTATTTCCTTAGATTAATCCGGAGCCTATCACCTCTTAATTTCATCCTATGCCCTCTCATTGCAGAGTTTCCTTTCAAGTGAAAGAGACTCGACTCATGCACATTTACATTAAGTAGGTTTTTAAACGTCTCTTAGCATATATCCCCTCATCTCGCCTTTCCTCCAAAGTTTACAGATTCAGATCTTTAAGTCTGTCCCCATATGTCTTTTGATGAAGACCACACACCATTTTAGTAGCCTTCCTCTTGACCGACTCCATCCTTTTTGTATCTTTTTGAAGGTGCAGCCTCCAGAATTGTACACAATATTCTAAAAGCGGTCTCACCAAAGTCTTATACAGGGGCATCAATACCTCCTTTTTCCTACTGGCCATACCTCTCCCTATGCAACCTAGCATCCTTCTAGCTTTTACCATCACATTTTCAACCTGTTTGGCCATCTTAAGATCATCACATACAATCACACCCAAGTCCCGCTCTTCTGTCGTGCACATAAGTTCTTCACCCCCTAAACTCTACCGTCCCCTCTGGTTTTTGCAGCCCAAATGCATCACTTTGCATTTCTTAGCATTAAATTTTAGCTGCCAAATTTCAGATCATTCTTCAAGCTTTTCCAGTTCTTTCTTCATGTTATTCACACCATCCGGCATGTCTACTGTACTGCAGATTTTGGTATCGTCCACAAAGAGGCAAATTTTACCTGACAACCCTTCAACAATATCGTTTATAAAAATGTTAAAAAGAGAACAGGCCCAACAACAGAACCTTGAGGCACACCACTGGTAACATCCCTTTCCTCAGAGCGATCTCCATTGATCACTACCCTCTTGTCACCTTCCACTCAGCAGTTCCTGACCCATTCCGAGGGCACTCATTTTATGTATTAGACGCCCATGTGGAACACTGTCAAAGGTTTTGCTAAAATCTAAATACACCATATCTAGTGCACACCCTCTATCCAATTCTCTGGTCACCCAGACAAAGAAATTGATCAGATTTGTCTGACAAGACCTACCTCTAGTGAATCCATGTTGCCTCCGGTCCTGTAATCCACAGGATTCCAGAAACTTGACCATTCTCTGTCTTAAAAGTGTTTCCATTAATTTGCTTACCACAGAAGTCAAACATACCGACCTGTAATTCCCTACTTCTTCCTTTCTTCCACTTTTGTGGAGAGGGACCACATCCGCCCTTCTCCATTCCTCCGGTACCACTCCTGACTCTAGAGACTCATTGAAAAGGTCAGTCAGCTGAGTTACCAGAACTTCCCTAAGTTCCTTCAGCACCCTCAGATGTACACCATCTGGCCCCAACGCTTTGTCTACCTTAATTTTAGCTAGCTCCTCACAAACATAGCCCTCTGAAAATTGATCAGGGTGTATTACTCCTCCATCTTTATTCTCATTTGTCTTCTGTGGTCCCGCTGTCATGAAAACAGAACAGAAATATTTGTTAAGCAATTTCGGCCTTTTCTTTATCAGCTTCTACATATTTCCTCCCCTTCACCTTTGAGTCTCACAATGCCACTTTTGCACTTCTGCCTATCACTAATATATCTAAAAAATGTTTTGTCTCCCCGTTTTACCATGTCAGCTATTTTTTTTCTTCCATTTGCCTCTTTGCTTTCCTGACTATATGACCAGCCTCTTAACTTTTCCAGATATTTTTGCCTGTTTTCCTCTTTCTGCGATCTTTTGTAGTTTATGAAAGTTAACCTCTTATTCTTTACCTTCTCAGCTACTACTTTTGAGAACCAAAGTGGCCTTCTTTTCCTCTTATTTTTACTTACTTGCCTCATAAAAAGGGACTTTCTAATTCATGACCCTATACAGTGCTGTGTATGACTGGTAGCACTGTAGAAATAGTAGCTGTCGTAGTAGCAAACGATACATGCTGCAGAAAAAGTAATTTTGTGCCTTTAAAAACAGTAATAATAATAACTTTATTTTTCTATACCGCCATAATCTTGCGACTTCTAGGCGGTTCACAGCGAATTACATTGTACAAATAGTGAGGTGTCACTGAGCAGTCAGTGATTACAAATTTAGCAAGAAAAGATATTAATGGGTTGCAGTATAAACTTAACATGTTACATTAAAAGGGGCTGGAGAGCCAGCGAATTACAGAATACGATTGGTGAAGAAGACACTGAACAGTCATTGAAAACAGGATACCGCTAGATGAAGATACATAGTATCAGCCTGAAGAGTGAGAGCTTTTTAAAATGAAAGGGGGCGTTTTTTGACTAGGAATTGAATCTATTGAACAGAGCAGTCTTGATTTCTTTCTGAAAGGTGCTGTAGGTTAACCTGGTTCTGTCCATGAAGTTGCCTAGCCAAGATTGCTGTCTACCAGCTTGAAATTTAAAAGATCTATCCAGAAAGGTTTTATATTTGCAACCTGTGATTTTCGGGTAGGCAAAGAGGTTGTGATTTCTGGTTGTCCTTGTGGGTGTGTAAAGTTCAAAGTGAGGTAATAGATAATTGGGGGCCATTCCCCACACCAGTTTATAGCAAAAGCATGAGAACTTGAATAAGATTCGTGCCTCAATAGGCAACCAGTGTAGAAGTTTGTAGTAGGGACTGATGTGTTCACTTTTCTTTAGTCCATAAATTAAGCGGACAGCCGTATTTTGCACTATCCTTAGTCTACTCACGTTTTTTTTAGGAATACCCACATAAATGATGTTGCAGTAGTCTAGGGTGGATAGAATCAATGATTGTACCAGTAGTCTGAAAGATAGAGGGTCGAAGTATTTTTTGATAGTTTTTAATTTCCAAAGTGTGGAGAAGCACTTTTTTGTCAAACTTAGAAATTTGCTGCTGAAGGTGTTGAAATAATGGGGAGATTTGAGAAAATATTGGGCCTTAAATAAGTCAGAATTGTTTTTGATCCAGGAAAGTCTTAGGTTCCCCTAAGTACTATTAAAGTTTTGTCTCTCAAAATCTTACCCAGTCTGGCAGCCCTCCAAGATTAGTTCTCTTGCTATGAAAGACACAAGGCCTCTGTCTGGTTGATAAGCATTGCCTATTTTTTTTAATGAAGCATGCATTTCTTTACTGTATGATAGTGGTGTCCCATGCTCTATATGTTAAAAGTTCTGCTGCTGGGCCTGAATTTGAGGAAAAGAGCCAGTTTACATAAAACATTGAAGGGATTCTAAAGACGCAAACTATCCAGAAGTAAATTTTCAACCTGGGCAAATTCCTAGATATGTGCATTCAGTACATTAGCATGCTTTAAAAATTTAATATGTACAAAATTAATTTAATATATTTGATAACCTATGAATTAACAAGCATTAAAATTTCTACCACATTCAAATGGAGGTAATATCTATTTTTAAACATTTTTATAAAAAATAAAATTGAAGCAGGTCATTGAAGAGCCAAGATGACAGTGTGTTGAGATGCACATTTTGAGTTCTGCAATAGTTAGCATACTTACTACTAGAGCTCGTGTTCCCCTGCTATTTGGCATAAGAAGGGGGAAAGTTAGGTTTCTTCCTCTTGAGTCTGACCAAACCCCATCAATGCAGCAGATGATAGTGGAAGAATTCAGAGCTCTCTCTTTGGTGGAATGAACTGGTACTTTGGCTGAGTCCAGGGAAAATTCTGAGGACTGAAAGGTGAATGGGGCATTACTAAGCCCTAAGGAGAGTGACTCCTTCCATGAGGGCAATCTTTGGATGTGGTGAAAGTATCCCATAGGGCTGTACAGAAAGAACTTCCTATAGCTATATCTTCCCACTTGGGCAGCATGAAGTGGAAGCAACATCCCAAGTGCATGTGGTGTGAGTTTCCCTGCTGTAGGGGTAGGAACAGACATTGCTAGTTTGGATTGCTTGTGGTTCAGAATTCTGCCTTGTGACATTGGGAGTCACTCTCGGATGCTGTGCAAGAATTGAATTCTTCTTTCCAATCTGTGGTTGGTAAAGTTGTTGATATTTGTTCTGGGGGAGGAGAAACTAAACCAAACCAAAATTTGTACCTGGTGCACATCCCTAGCAAATTGCTTTGAATGTGAAGCAAACAAAATTAATCTTTAACATTTTGTTTTGTTTTAAATTTTTCAACTTTAGGAAACAACGTGAAAATGAAACACGGTAGATCTTAGTAGTGCTGCCCAATTCACCAATTTGAATTGATTCACCAATTCACTTTGGTGAATCGATTCGAAATCAATTTGTTTGAAAAATCGGACCCACCGATTCAGTGAGTCCTGACAATACCTCCGGGCCTCCTAAAGCGGCAGCAGCAACAGCGGAGGGCAGTACTCTGATCAGGCTTCTCCTGGCCTGCCCTTCCGGGGCCTTCCCTCTGCCACGTCGCTGATGATGCGGCAGAGGGAAGCCCTGACGGGCAGGCCGTGAGCAGCCTGTTCACTGCTGCTGCTGCTGCTTTGGGAGGCCTGAAAGTTGAAGTCTCATGGTGGGGGTGGGGGGTCAATCGGGAAGTGCTGCTCAGGGAGATGATAGAATGGAATAGGAAAATTACTTCACAGGGGGATGGGAGGGAGGGATAGAAAGCTGCTGCACAGGGGGGAGAGGAGAAAGGAAGAATTGTTGGATATGGGGTGGAGGAGATGAAGGGAGAGATGCAACAAAGAAGTAGAAAAGGGCGAGAGGGCAAAATCTTGCATATGGTGGATGGGAGGGAGACATGCATGGGAAGAGAGATAAATTTTAGACATAGGTGTAGGGCAGAGAGAGATGGTGCTTGGGGAGAGATAAAGAATTAATGTACATGATAAGGGAGAAATGCTGCATGGAGGAAAATAAAGATGTTTGGCCCAGGACACAAGGCAGAGAGAGAAAGAGAGATGGTAAACAGTGGGAAAGAAACAAAAAAGTTGGATATATCAGTGGAAGGGAAGGTACAGAGATGAAAGATGAATGGTGAGCATGGAGAAAGAAGAAAACATCAAATGGGCAGGAGGCCCTGGTGAGTGCGTTAACAAAAGACAAACAGAAACCAGTGCCTAGGACCAACATGATTTGAAAAATAAAATGACCAGACAACAAAAGGTAGAAAAAATAATTTTATTTTCTGTTTTGTGATTACAATAGGTCAGATTTGAAAAGTGTATCCTGCCAGAGTTGATGTTAGAAAGCTAGCGAGAACTAGGACCTAACAGAAAGGAAAAGTCTTTTTTGTTTTGTTTACACTACAGCAGAGTTTCTCAACCTGCGTTATGTGGATCGCCTGTTGGGGGTGTGCGAGCTGACTGCCGCCACTGCTCACCGCTCGCTCATAGCCCGCCTGCTCCATTTAATTACCCCCGCTGCTTCCGCAACTCCGGGAAGGGAAGGGCCAGGCACTTGCAGCGATTGCACGCCGCCGGC
Organism: Geotrypetes seraphini; assembly: GCF_902459505.1. NCBI lineage: Eukaryota > Metazoa > Chordata > Amphibia > Gymnophiona > Dermophiidae > Geotrypetes > Geotrypetes seraphini. The sequence goes on from NC_047087.1 coordinate 258,056,008, forward strand.
CCACAAACCTTCCACCCGACGTCAATTCTGACGTCAGAGAGAAAGAAGGTCCAGGCCAGCCAATCGCTACTGAGGTGACATTGCATATTTTAAAGTCATTTGACTTGACATCTTTGAAAAAACCCTGAACATAAATGATAATTAACATTTTCTCTGCATACAGTGTGCTTGGTTGGTTTTTTAAAATTATTTTTTATTTTGTGGTTGCCATTATGTATTAATAAGATTATGTTGTGTGTATATGAAAAATGGATGGAAGTAATTGCATTACAATTATTATTATTATGGGGGTGGAGTCAGGGGCGGAGTTTGGTTAGGGGTACTTGGTTGGTATTTGTTAGGCTTAGGTGGTACTTGGCTTGAAAAGGTTGAGAAACATTACACTACAGCACCAGCGTGGGGTTGGAGAGGTCAAAGGGGAGTGGGGTGGGTGAACAGGCTACAAAAATAAACCTGCCAGGCCGTTTGAAAAAACGCCTGATTGGCCCAATTGAAAAGTGAATTGAATTGAAAAATCAATTCAGTTGGCCAAATTGAATCAAAATTTTTTTCCCTGAATCGGGTAGCACTAGATCTTATATGATAGAAATCCAGAAATCTGAAACGCCTGAGAATCCAGACTGCAAGTTCTGCAAAATTTCTCCCTCCTGCTTTCCCCTCTTTGCACAGTCTGGTGCCTCTTCTTCCAGTCCCAGATTTGCTCACTGCTCTCTCACTTCCCCCTCCCCAGCGCAACTCCTGGTGTACAGTACCTTTGCAGGGTAAGGAAGTCTTCTGTGGTGTAATGGCGGCAGTCTTACTCACAGGCTGCCTCTGCCTGCACTGCGCTTTTCCCTCTGACCTGTACCACCTCTTCTGATGCAATTTCCTGTTTTCAGAAGGGGCAGGACAGGTCAGAGGAAAAGGCACGAGGCAGCCTCTAAGTTAGGCTGCTGCAGGTGCTACACCACAGAAGGCTTCCTTGCCCTACAAATGTACTGTATGCTGGGGGTTGTGTGGGAGTGTGAGAGTGTAAGAGAGAGCCATGGGTAGGGCTAGAACTGGAGAAAGAGACCCTGTGGTGTGAGGGGAGGGGCGTAGAAACAAGGGGGCCTTGGGGACTGGATCCCTTCCTTTGGACTCATTTTGAAAGTATGCCTGAGAATCTAGAAAATCCCTGAGCAGTACAGATTTTTGGATTTCTACGGTAGTGTGATTAAATAAACTTATGGGAAAACATGTTTACAGAATATTTTGAGTCTTTTCAATTGCAGTATATGAAATTAGTTATTTTAAAGGTCTATTTTCATTGAGAAATAACTTATTAAGGTTTCTATAACGAACATACATTAACCCCCCCCCCCTTTTACCATAGCACTATTTTTAGCACTGGCCACGGCAGTAACAGCTCCAATGCTCATAGGGATTCTATGAGAGATGGAGCTGTTACACCGCAGCTGGTGCTAAATACCACGCTACGATTTTGTAAAAGGGGGGAAGGGGGTAAGTGATGATGATCCAAATTTTGAAATACTGTATAGTATATTTTGATTTTATTGTCTTTTGACCAGTCTTCATTATCTCCCAGTATCGGAAACTTCCTGATCACTGGTAACTTGCAATAGCAGGCATCTACAAGCATTTTTCTGACTAATGCTGACATAAATTCAAAATTTCTGAGACTACCTGTATTCTTTGGAAGCTCTAGGATTAGAATTATTCTTTTTTAATTGGTGCTTGAAGTAGGTGTAGAATCTGAGAGAAAATAACATTTCTTCTGTAATTACTTCATAATTTATTTTAAAGAGAATATACACCAAGTGCCTGAAGCTAATAAATGATCTACTTCCCAATGCTTTTGAGTGATTAACATACATTGACTTCTGGAATATTAATCAACCTAATGTCATGTATTCTTTAAATACCCCAAGTTTAAATATTGCCATCATATTATTAAATAGCACAAAATAAAAAATAATGGACTGCTTAGTTTTATTAATATTAGTTTTAGTAATATTAAAGCTATTCATTTTCTTATACGTATATAGCAAAACTGAATACATTTTTGATATGCAGTTGTGGATGTGTGTGTTTTTCTGATCAGAGCTTTGTCTACTTCACAGTTTCAGTGACAGAACAACTTGGCTTCACTCCACATGTCTCTCACCCAAACTGCTCTCAAGACAAAACTCTTATCAGAGTCGCCCACAACCGTACGTATATGACACCCTAAAAGACATTTTGAAGTTTAAGCTCTTAATTCCTCTATGTTTGAAAAAGCTAGTTCTAGTATATATTATAATTGCAAGAAGCATTGTGGGTGAGACAGGTGAAGGGGTAAACCAAATTTATTGAATGATAGAGAGGGAGCAGTGGATAAGTTGGGGGGAAGGAGTTGATAAGAGTGTGGCAGAAAAGAAAGGTGAGCTATACGTCACCCAGCCCTGTATCCTCTCCTGACCCCCAGATATGTATGTTCAAATCTTGAGTTAGCAGTAATGACCCAGTCTGCTCCATTGTGGGAGTAAGCTCTGAAAGTAACACAGCCGTTGAGGAATCTAAGTGCCAAGGTAGGCTCAGGGTTAACTCTTGGCTAGGGCACTATTTTCCTTGATTATCTTGACAAGGAAGAAAAAGACTCAGAAAATTGAAGGGATAACAACAAAATGGAATATAGAAATGCTAAGGGATAGCATCATAGAAAATAGAATGAAAGTGTGTCATGAGATAAGTGAAGAGAGAGATAAATGTATGAGTAAAGAAATGGGCATTAAGAATAAAAGTGTTGTAAATTAAAAAGATAGGTTGGTCAAACAAAAAAGCAAATGAAACTTTCCAACATTTTTCCTACTGCGGCATGTCAGCTTAGCCAGAACAAGGGCTGTGAGCCTTCATTTGCAATTGCCCTGTGCTGGTCCCACAGTTTCTTGAATTTAGATGCAGGTTTTGTTTCTACCACTTGCGCCTGGAGGCTGTTCCATGCATCCACCACCCTTTACCTAAAGTATTATTTCCTTAGACTAGGCTATCCCCTTTCACCTTCATCCTATGCCCCTCATTTCAGAACTTCTTGTCAGTTATTATTTATTTGGATTTATTAACCATCTTTTCATGAAGAGATTCACCCAAAGCAGTTTACAATACATTGACTAGTAATCAGGTGCTCTTAAGTATTTTCCCTATCTGTCCTGGCAGGCTCACAATCTAACTGTTGTTTCTAGGGCAATGGAGGGATTAAGTGACTTAATCAGAGTCACAAGGAGTAGGCTGGGATATTTGCTTCCTGTACATTTATGCCATGGGGGTATTTAAATGTCTATTATATCTCCCCTCTCCCACCTTTTTTCCAAAGTGTGCATATTGAGGTTTTTGTCTCCATAGACTTTATGATTGAAGATTATTGACTGTTTTAGTAGACACCATCTGGAACAACTCCATCCTACATATGTCCTTTGTATTAGAGAATGACACGGTGACTGTTTCCCGTGGCTAGCTGCAGGTACAGGGGGAAAATTGACTGGTTGCTGCGGGTACAGGGACAAGGTTTTTCACCAGAAGTTAGATTGGAAGGGGACTCAGCAGGAAGAAGGTTTAGTGAACTTCAGCAGTTTGTGCGACAATGTTTCCTCTTTCTCCTATGAACGCATCTAAGAAGCTGGTAGGCCTGCCCCAGGAGGTGCAAAGGGGGAGTCAAAGGTTTGGGCTTTTGGTGGTTTTTTGCCGGTAGCCGCGATAGGGAGGGGGGCTTTTGGACCCTCAATAGGGAGGGGGCTGCTGCTGCACCCACGAAGGGGGGAGGGGGTTGTTTGGGCTGCTGGACTGTCTGGAGCTGAAGGGAAGGGAGACAGTTGCTGGATCTTGTCTGGGGATTGGGGGGGGAAGGGAAACAGGTGCTGGGCCCATGTGGTGGGTAGAGTGGAGCTGGAGGGAAGGAGAGGTGACAGGACCCACACCTGGGCACTGAAGGGAGGGGATAGAGGTGTTGGACCCATGTGAAGGGGGCTGGATGGAAGGGAAAGAGGTGCAGGATCTGCAGGAAGGAAAAGAGAGAAGGATAGGGAATGAAAAGCTGAACCAAAGTGATGAAGGAAGAGTGAGTGAAATATTGAATATAGTGGAGGGAGGGAGTAAAGAGAGAGTGAGAGAGACACATTGGTGTAAGAGAGGAGAGAAGCTGGACACAGGGAGATATACAAAAATAGGGGAGATGGTGGGCATGGATGGGAGCATAGGAACAGGGACAAAAAAGGAAATGCTGCATCTGCATGGGGGTGGTTTATGGATTTTCCAAATTCTCAGACATACTTTCAAATGAGCCCAAAGGAGGGGATCCAGATCCCCTCAGCCTCTTGTGTCTATGTCCCGCCCCTCACACAATAGGGTATCTTTCTCCAGTTCCAGTCTTGCCCATGGTGCTCTCTCACACTCCCACACAACCCCCGGTGTACAGGGATATTTGTGAAGAGGAGGGGAGAGACAGGGGTTTTGTTGATCTTTGCTCTGTATTATTTGTGTTTATAAAATGACAATTGTACAGAATATTGTTTCTTTTTATCTATCATAGTAAAACCCTAAGCATGCATGCACACTTACAACTTCGTGATCCCTGCCTCCGTAATGTGTAGTTTGGTGGCAATGTTCGACGCGTTCAACTGGAGCCTGCAGCGGTTTGTGTGCGGCGGACCCTTTTCCCTTTGCTTTAGTTGTGGCAGGCGGTGGGGGTGTTTGAAGGAGCAGTAGGCCAGACAGTAGGTAGCAACGGGCGGGGGGGCAGACTTCGGCTTCAGCACTGGAGGGAGGCAGGCAGGCAGGCTGGCTTTAGCGTGTCAGATAGGGAGAGAGGTAGGCTGGCTAGCTTCAGAGGAGGGGGTGGGACAAAGGCTGGAAGGCAGTGAGGGGGTACATAGGAAGGAGCACTGGGGGCACTAAGGACATGGGAAGGAGCACTGTGGGCACTAAGGACATGGGAAGGGGCACTGGAGACACTAAGGACATAGGAAGGAGGCACTGGGGGCACTAAGAACATAGGAAGGATGGAGGGAGGGAATAGAAAGGGACAATTGTTGGGCCTGAATGTAGAAAGCGGCCAAGGAGAGAGGGAGACAGAAAGAAAGAAAGACACATCTACTCTAGCAACCGTTAATGTAACGGGCTTAAACACTTGTATTTAAAATAAATTCAGTATAAAATCATAAGTATTCGAGGCTGGTGGGGATGGGGTGGGGACGGGAACAAATGTTTTTCCCTGTGTTATTCTCCACTATGTATATCCTACTTTTGAAGGTACAACCTCCAGAACTGTATGCTGTACTCTTAACTGGGCCCTTATTCAGAGACCCATCATTTCCTTTTCCCTGCTGACTATTCCTTTCAGCTTTTGTTGTCACCTTATCTACCTGTTTGGCTAACATAAGCTCATGAGATGCAATTGCCCCACAAGTTGCATTCTTTTGTGCAGAGTGGTACTTTGTACCCTACAATGTACTATTCCCTCTGATGTTTGTAGCTCAAACACATGACCCTGCATTCTTTAGCATTAAATCATAACTGCCAAATTCTAGACTATTCTTCAGGCTTTGCTAGGTCCCTCTTCATGCTATCCACACCATCAGGAGTGTCTACCCTATTACAGACTTCGGTATAATCTGCAAAGAGGAAAATATTACCAGACAGTATTATTATCTAGCCAGCAATATTGCTCACAAAAGTGTTAAAAAGAAACAGACCAAGGACCAATCCTTGTGACGATCCACTGATAACATCCTTTCCTTGCAGTGAATTCCATTTATCACTACCCTCTTGCCTTCCATTTAACCAGTTTCTAACCCAGTCATGCACTTTAGGGCCCATATTGAGGACATTCAAGCCCTGATTCCCCTTGCCTAGAGTAGCAGGGTGGATTATATAGCTGTTGAGTCCGCCATCTTGGCCTCCTGCTGCTTCCCTTTCTCCTGATCTTTTTGCGGCAGTTTTGTTGCCATAGTCAATAATTTCAAACTATCTGGTGGCAGATAATCGACTATTCACAATGTTTAGTTGTATATTGAAGCTAAGACGGCAAAAGACCAAGATTTAAAGGCTCATACTGTGGTGTCTTCCAGAGCTGCAACCTCCCATGTCTTCATAGCTCCATGGCTCCACTGGAAGTTTCAAGGATTAGTTTTAATTATGTAACATCAGGCAATATTTTAATGCAATGTTTAAATTGTTTGGTAAATGAATGCCATTAATCCATTCATAATGTAATAGGCAATTTTTCTATCTAGAAGGTATCACAGATGCTTGGTTTTGCATTTCTCAAAACTGAATTTGTGTCTGTAGAGAGAAAATGCTGCTGCTTCACTGCAAAAATGTTATAAAATGAAAAAGACCTTAACACTATTGTTCCTTTCTAGTGCAATGTGTCTCTTGTGGTCCTGAACTGTAGGGTCTTGTATCTGAACCTGCAGGTTGCTTGCAGAAAACTCAATCATGTTTTCATCTCAGGGAGCTGTCCCTCCCCCCTCAGTTTGTTTTCTGCAAGCAAGTTGCTCAGAAGTGTTTCTGATTTGCTCTACGGTTTTATTATTTTGGGGTATTTTTTTAAGTATTTGTTTGGAGGCTCGGTGCCCAGAGGTTTCCACTTATTGGGACCTCTACCTGGGGAATCCACAGACTTGTGCTGCGGAAGTTTGCTGCTAGCAGGATCAGCCCCATGGAGACTGGGGACGCCAATCTGCTGATATTTTTGATAGCTCAGGAGCCATCCCCTGCACAGCCGCTTGCATCCTTGTTTTAGTCAGGAGCTTGAGCATAGACTGGGCTCTTTCTCAGCTTGGCTGAGATTAATAGTGGGCCAGCTGCATAGTCCTCCCCCTCTTCGCGATGAGGTTTTCCGACAGGTGAGGCTCAGTTCAATCTTGTCTGATTGGCAATCCAAAGTCCAGGTTTGTCCAGTGAATAAGTGAGGTAGATCTCTTCTCCATTTGTTCCAGCTGAGTTATAAGCAGAAGGAGGCAGGCACCACATGGCACAGTGAGTAAGGCTATTATAGCCTTGGGGGAAGATCAGGGGTGGGGGGTCTTCAGAAGTCAATTTTGAAGGTTTATGCAACCAGAGCCTAGGTCCCTCTCCTCTAAAACCCCTTTCCCTGTGTTTTTTGTCCATCAGGGAGGTCTCCACGGGCCATTTGTGGTGCGATTTTTTTTTTTTTTTTTTTTCCCTAGCGGTGGCCATCTCGGATTTTAAGCGATCCTTTTTTCTAAAGCCTCCATCTGCTTCGAAACCCCTTGATTTTGCTTAAAATCGACAGGGATAGACCCCCTCAGACCTTTTTCCCCCTATATCATGCCAGGTTTGCACTGGATGGCCAGCTGAGAAATGAAAATGTCCTGTGTTCAATGGAATGCATGGTGGAAGGATGAGAGCCTTGGGCTCAGCCTCTTCCAAGTCCTCCAGGGCTGGGAATCCACAGGAAGTGGATTCCCAAGGGAGATACCCTTTCCAGAGCCCTCCTAAGGTGCATTGGCTAAACGCAGATGTGTGGGGGGCCATGGAGCCCAGGAGGACTGTCAAAGGGATAACTCCCAGGTTCCTAGTACAAGGCTTCACCCCGGATTATGTGAGCCTCATGTGGCACACCTATTTGAACTGCCGAGAGTCCTCACCATCTTCTTGCAATATGCCAGAAGCAGTGGCACAGGAGAATTCCCCTCAGCAGGCACCACGGCCAGTCAAATACACAGGCTTGAACCTGACATAGATTGGGAGGATGGAAAATCCGATTCCATGCCACTGTTGTCCCAGGATAGAGGTTCACTGGCAGAGTTTGGCTTGGTGCTGGAGAGTGGCTGTTCAGAAGTGGCAGTGTGGCCCTGGACCAGGGGATTGACCCCATAGTGCACTGGCTCTTCAAATCCTCTGTGCTTTCCAGCATCCGTTCTTTCAGCAAGGCGGAAATAAAGCTGGAAGTTCCTCCAGCTCCTTCGTCTCAGTGCTTAGTTATGAGCAGCTCCGTTGCTCAGTGCTTTCCCTTGCATCCAGAAATCACTAAGTTGATCACGGACCACTGGGAGTCTCCAGAGGATTCCCTGTGGGTGACCAAGGCTATTGTTAAGCTTTATCTGATGACTTCAGATTAGAGAATGACACGGTGACAAAATTAATCACCATTCTTGTCCCCTCAGATGATCACGGGAAACAATCCCGTGTTATTTCTTAGTGTCTATCTCAACCTCAGTCCTTCTACACCAGCATTCTTTGATGCAAGGCTTGAGGATCAATGGTTGAGCTCATTCATATTCTGATTCTTCCCTCTCCTTAAAGAACAGCACGAAGATGGTTTCCCGCTGTTATCCGCAGAGATGGGAAAGGTGATTAATTTTGTCATCGTGTCATTCTCTACTTTGGATTTCCAGCAGCTATTTGTTCAGCCGAAGGTGGTTTCACTGGTGGTGCAGATCACCAAACGCATCTCCCTGCCTAGGACTGTAAAGTGGACTTGTTTCTTAAGAGGCAATTTGAAACTTTAGCTTTAGGAATTAAGGTGGCAGCTGTGACTTCCATTGTGGCACATGCTTGTCGCACATGACTGTCTTTGAGCATCAGTCCTGGAGGACAATGAGGATCCCCAACTCTCCTAGCTGGGGTGAATTTTATAGCAGATGCTCTGTATGATCTCATCAGAGTTATGAGCAAAGGTGTTAGCCTATATGATCTCTGCTCGGCGGAAGCTGTGGATTAGACCGGGATAGGCAATTCCGGTCCTCAAGAGTCGGAGCCAGGCCAGGTTTTCAGGATATCCACAATAAATATGCATGAGATAGATTTGCAGCTCAAGGAGACAGTGCATGCAAATCCATCTCATACATATTCATTGGGGATATCCTGAAAACCTGACCTGGCTCCAGCTCTTGAGGACCGGAATTGCCTACCCCTGGATTAGACAGTGGGAAGGAGATTCTGCCTCTAAAGCCATACTGAGCAGGCTTCCCTTTAAGGGGAAGATGCTATTTGGCAAGGGTATGGATTACCTGATGGCAAGCATTGCAGACTATCTCTCCAAGGCCTTGCCAGACAGCAGACCCCACACAGCTTGGGGTCCAGGAAGGAGGTAATTTTGAGGTTCTAAAAAATTCTGTCATTCTGCAGCAAGCCCAAGCAATGCAGCAGTTCCTTTCATGGATCACGTCAGAGGTCTAGTGGAGGCAGGAGACAGCAGGTTTCTTGCTCTTGCTTCTCACCAGCCTCTAAAAAATTGCAATGATGCCAGGATAGGGGCTGAGCTCCCCCAGATAGGGTGCAGGCTTAGATTAGTACAGACTGTTGGGTCTTGGAAGTTGTTGATTCTTTCTGAGAAGAGAGAAAGATGGTAGAGGACATTCTTTTTCTGAGGAGAAGAGTAGAAGACATATCTTTGGGTAAGTATACATTATTTTGCTCTGAGTTTTGATAGGTTTGGGGAGAAAAGCTCAATTGTAGGCTCCCTTCTATAGACAGTTTAGATCTTAAAAGAACAAACTTTACTTAGCTAGTCTCCATAGGATAATAGCCTTTTATAGGGCTAGATTCACTAAGCCCACCGATTATGTTTGCGATCATGTACCGACCCGATTCACTAATCTTTGTGCCAATCATCCTCCGATCCATGCATGTAAATGATGGGGAATGGCATGCAAAGTAAGAGGGACGCGATTTCACAAAACAATTTCAGGAACAGCGACTGGGCTAGCCAATCCAAAAACGAGCGACTGCTGAGGACCAATCGCTTGTGCAAAAATCCTGCTCTCTGCCCCGATTCTTTTGGTCTTGCCACCCTGCTCTCTACCCCAACTCCGTGGTTTTAACCCGCGGGTTAAAACCATGGGCTCGCAAAAATTTCCAGCTCTGTATTTTAAAAAAAAGTTTCCAGCTCTTCCTTCGCGTTCTGCGCATATGTTAGGATCGCTCTCCAACGATCTGTGCGGTCGGTAGGGGGCGTGCCTCCGATCACCCCCATTTGCATGGGGACGCATTGAGAATTCAGCAGTCTGCCATGGATTGCATACAGATCAGACACGATCAGGTAGGTTAGTGAATCTAGCTCATAGTTCTATAGTTTTGTAAGCTTGAACCTGCTATTAGAGAGAGTTTCTGGCAGGCAGAGCAGGGTCTGGCTTAGTCTCCATTAAAAAATAAAAGCACATTTTAGAACTAGTTAATAATAGAGTACACAACCTTTTACGATAGTTTTGTGAAGTGTTTTACCAGAGGTAGAACCTAAATTTAAAAAGTTTGAATATTTAAAGTTATGAGCAGAGCTCAAACTCTCCGTTTAAAATCAACAGAAAGCCAGTTTCTGTCTTGTTATAAGAAACAGAAACCAGTGCTGCTGGCCTGAACTAGGTGTTAATTAGTTTCTGTGAGCTTCAAAGGAGCAGTCCCCTACAAATCATATCTATATAAAAAGAGGAAAAGTCCAAGTTAGCATTCTTTCTGAGAAGAGGGAAGAGAGCATTCTCTTTCTGAGAGGAGAAGAGTAAGTATACAGTACGTTATTTTGCTCTGAGCTTTGATAGGTTTGGGGAGAAAAGCTCAATTGTAGGCTCCCTTCTATAGACAGTTTAGATCTTAAAAGAACAAACTTTTCTTAGCTAGTCTCCATAGGATAATAGCCTTTTATAATTCTACAGTTTTGTAAGCTTGAACCTGCTGCTAGAGAGAGTTTCTGGCAGGCAGAGCAGAGTCTGGCTTAGGGGTCCTTTTATCAAGGCGCGGTAGGGATTTAACTCGTGGAATACTGCGTATTAAACCGCCTACCGCGCTAGTCGCTAACGCCTCCATTGACGAGGCGTTAGTATTTTGGCTTGCCGCGGAGGTTAGCACGTGATGAAATGTCCGACGCACTAACCCCTGTAGCGCACCTTGATAAAAGGAGCCCTTAGTCTCCATTCCCTCCCGCCCACTCCTAGCTCATTTCTATATTTATAGTATTAATTTATTGTCAATTATTCTAATTAGGACAACAGGAGAACTCTTTAACTTTCATTACCTGTAAAGAATCAAACAATAAATAATCATACAATATAACCCTAAGACTATCTAAGAAACAAACACTAAATAAGGCATATAATAAAATCCTAAGGCTCTCTATACTAGTCTTAATATATTCCTAGTAGCTTAATAAGGTTAATTAATTAATCAGCTCAATAACAAGATGCAGACAGTAGTCCAGCACCAAGAGGGTTGCTATCCAGTCTATTGCATTGAGTGTCACATGTATGATTTTCTCCCAGTTGGCGAGAAGTTATATGTGTGTGTGCTCACTGCAAAGAGCTCCTAGCTTTCAGAAAACGAGTTTGTTCCCTTGAGGCTAGAGTAGCAGACTTGGAGGAACTGAGGGAGACAGATAAGTACATAGGCCCCAATTCACTAAAGTCAGCGATCATCGCTAAACCTGTTTTCACAGGTTTAGCAATGATCACTGCTAACTGACTCGATTCACAAAACGGCCCACCACGTGTTTTGCCCCTCGATCGCCCATTTTCTGATCTGGAAATGCAGATTTGTAAAACCCCATGCAAAATACCCACGCGATTGATTCACTAATATTTGCTTCAAGTCTCTGCTAGATAGCAGGACACGTGAGTAGTTGCGAGCTCTATTTAAACTTAGTGCTGTTTACACATGTTTTTGTATCTGTTTTTATAACATCTTTCTGAATGTTATAATGATTATTGGTAATGTTTGTTACAAAGCAGAACAGAATTGTACTGTCAGGGAATTCCTCCCCGTTTTCCTCTTGATTGCTTTTGTACGAGGGGGCATGAGCAGCTCCCTGGGAAGGAGTTGGAAACATGATTAACAGTTTTCTGCAAGGAACTTGCGGGTTCAGATGATAAGACCATACAGTTCAGGACCACTAGACACATCTACAAGAAATAAGATAATTGAGGTAAGAACCTAATCTTTCTTTGCAAATTGATGTACACAGAATCAACTCCTTGCCTCTTAAGTCCTAAGATACTCGTGTTTTGTTTAACCACATTAGTTAACATGGATGTTTAAGCAAATACAAGAATACATATGCTATAATGTTATTGTTTTGATTAAATAAAATGATTTAAATTGTTATTAAGGTAATGTTGATTTTTCTACTTTCAATAAAGTACTGCAAAAAAAAAAAAAAAAAAGTGTCCAAATATGAACGATTAACCTATTTAACTGGAGATAGTTCACCTCACAAAAATTTCATAATTGTTTATCTATACATTTCTAATAGTATAACCAAATCAATAATTATTTGATATAATTGTAAAACTAATCTGAAAAGTTATTTTTTTCATTAAAAAAACTTTCATATTAAGATAATACCAGCATTGAGTCTTTATGTAGAAAACCATGATTTACATCAAAACTTTCTAACTAGTGATTTAAATCAATTTGATTTTAATCAGATCAATTTGATTTTAATCAGATCAGACCCTGAATTAAGAGGCCCCTGCTACAGGCAAGTAACTTCATTTTCCCCTAGTTCAATGACTCCCAAACCTGTCCCAGGGGATCTACATCTATTCTTTTTTTTTCTTTTTTTTAATTCTTTATTCATTTTAAAAATCTTTCAAGTGTACAATAATCATAATAAACACAATAAATCAGAGCACTTGCATATCTTATCATTATAATCTAAACATATAAATGTAACCCTTTCCCCACCCTCCCTCAAATCCCTTCATTCATGTAAAGAAATCTATATTTGAATCCCTCCCTCCTCCTATTACCGTATTTTCGCGGATATAACGCGCGCGTTATACGCGTTTTTACCTACCGCGCATACCCCTCGCGCGTTATATGCCTGAGCGCGGTATACAAAAGTTTTTAAACATAGTTCCCACCCCGCCCGACGCCCGATTCACCCCCCCAGCAGGACCGCTCGCACCCCCACCCCGAACGACCGCTCGCACGCGCTCCCACCCGCACCCGCATCCACGATCGGAGCAAGAGGGAGCCCAAGCCCTCTTGCCCGGCCGACTCCCCGACGTCCGATACATCCCCCCCCCCGGCAGGACCACTCGCACCCCCACCCCGAAGGACCGCCGACTTCCCGACAATATCGGGCAAGAAGGGAGCCCAAACCCTCCTGGCCACGGCGACCCCCTAACCCCACCCCGCACTACATTACGGGCAGGAGGGATCCCAGGCCCTCCTGCCCTCGACGCAAACCCCCCTCCCCCCCCAACGACCGCCCCCCCCAAGAACCTCCGACCGCCCCCCCAGCCGACCCGCGACCCCCCTGGCCGACCCCCACGACCCCCCCACCCCCCTTCCCCGTACCTTTGGTAGTTGGCCGGACAGACGGGAGCCAAACCCGCCTGTCCGGCAGGCAGCCAACGAAGGAATGAGGCCGGATTGGCCCATCCGTCCTAAAGCTCCGCCTACTGGTGGGGCCTAAGGCGCGTGGGCCAATCAGAATAGGCCCTGGAGCCTTAGGTCCCACCTGGGGGCGCGGCCTGAGGCACATGGGCCCAACCCAACCATGTGTCTCAGGCCGCGCCCCCAGGTGGGACCTAAGGCTCCAGGGCCTATTCTGATTGGCCCACGCGCCTTAGGCCCCACCAGTAGGCGGAGCTTTAGGACGGATGGGCCAATCCGGCCTCATTCCTTCGTTGGCTGCCTGCCGGACAGGCGGGTTTGGCTCCCGTCTGTCCGGCCAACTACCAAAGGTACGGGGAAGGGGGGTGGGGGGGTCGTGGGGGTCGCGTGTCGGCTGGGGGGGCGGTCGGAGGTTCTTGGGGGGGGGCGGTCGTTGGGGGGGAGGGGGGGTTGCGTCGAGGGCAGGAGGGCCTGGGATCCCTCCTGCCCGTAATGTAGTGCGGGGTGGGGTTAGGGGGTCGCCGTGGCCAGGAGGGTTTGGGCTCCCTTCTGGCCCAACTACACAAAGGTACGGGGAAGGCGGGTGGGGGTGTCGTGGGGGTCGGCCAGGGGGGTCGCGGGTCGGCTGGGGGACGGGCGGAGGTTCTTGGGGGGAGGGGGTTTGCGTCGAGGGCAGGAGGGCCTGGGATCCCTCCTGCCCGTAATGTAGTGCGGGGTGGGGTTAGGGGGTCGCCGTGGCCAGGAGGGTTTGGGCTCCCTCCTGGCCCGATATTGTTGGGGAGTCGGCGGTCCTTCGGGGTGAGGGTGCGAGTGGTCCTGCCGGGGGGGGATGTATCGGACGTCGGGGGGGGGCATCAGGCTTTCAGGATGGGGACAGACCTTCAAGGGGGGACAGGACTTCAAGGGAGGACAGTGCACGGAAAGTCAGGGGGGGTGAACGGAGAGTCGGGACAGCGCACGGAAAGTCAGGGCAGTGCACGGAAGTCAGGGGGGGTGAACTGAGAGTCGGGACAGCGCACGGAAAGTCAGGGCAGTGCACGGAAGTCAGGGGGGGTGAACGGAGAGTCGGGACAGCGCACGGAAAGTCAGGGCAGTGCACGGAAGTCAGGGGGGGTGAACGGAGAGTCGGGACAGCGCACGGAAAGTCAGGGCAGTGCACGGAAGTCAGAGGGGGTGAACTGAGAGTCGGGACAGCGCACGGAAAGTCAGGGCAGTGCACGGAAGTCAGGGGGGGTGAACGGAGAGTCGGGACAGCGCACGGAAAGTCAGGGCGGGCGAAAGGAGCGTCGGGCATCATGCGCGGTATACCCGTGAGCGCGGTATACAAAAGTTTTTGTACATGTCATCGTGATTTCTGCGCGCTATACCCGTGTGCGCGTTTTACATGGGTGCGCGTTATATCCGCGAAAATACGGTACTATATGATGTCTGACTAATAGGAAAATGGCATTTAATCATGTCAAAAAGATGTTAATGGCTCCCAAATTTTAATAAAGTTATTATAATTTCCATTTTGTATCGCTATTGATCTTTCTATTCTATATATGTGGCATAATGAATTCCACCAAAAATTAAAGTTTAACCTAGTATGATCTTTCCAGTTATTAGTAATATGTTGGATGGCAACTCCAGTCATGATCATTAAAAGTTTATTATTACTCGATGATATCTGACTCTTTTTTCTCATATACATTCCAAATATCACAGTATCATAAGATAATGCTACATGGTTTTCCAGTAAACAATTTATTTGATCCCAGATTGAGTTCCAAAAGGCTAAGATATGGGGACAGTAGAATAAAAGATGATCCAAAGTCCCTACCTCCGACTTACAATGCCAGCATCTATTGGACAAGGAACTATTTAACTTTTGTATTCTAACTGGGGTCCAAAAAGCTCTATGTAACAAAAAAAACCAAGTTTGTCTCATAGACGCTGACATTGTACATCTCATTCTCCAAGACCAAATTTGTGGCCATTGAGATGCTGAAATCTGATGTTTAATCTCAATGCTCCAAATATCCCTCAGACCATTTTAGGTTTTTTTTTAACCAAATTACTAATAGATTTATACCACTGTGCGGCCTGGTGACCCAGAAAGTCCGCCTGAAAACATAAGAAGTCCAAACTAGACTAAGTATTAAGATTTTTCCAGTCAGGGAACCCAGCCTGAATGGCCTGCTTCAATTGCAACCATTGAAAATATTGTGATTTATGAAGCCCAAATTTATGTTGCAATTGTGTAAAATCCAGCAGTTTACCATTAGAAATGGCATCATTTAAATTTCTAATTCCTGCAATTATCCAATGTTTCCAGACGATCTTAAAACCGCCAATTTGAATCTTGGAGTTTAGCCATATGGATTGATTAGTGGATTTATTAATAGGGATATCTGTTAAATTACTAACAAATCTTAATGTTTTCCAAGTATCTATTAAAATTCTATTTTCTTTGTATAATCTGGGCATCTTGATACTGAGAACATGAGAAAGATGTAAAGGAAACATGAGACGCCATTCCAAATATAACCAATCAGGAGTATATTCAATGAGCATCTATTCTGATTTTTAGAATTTCAACAACAAACAATCATGAGAGAAATTTGTATATAGTGATAAGCAATGCATTCATATCCATTTTGTGAATATTTGTAGAATATTGCTAAGTGGATGGGTGTTCCCAGGACAGATGTGGATACCCTGTCCTAATTTATGTAATTAGATAAACCATGTCTTTGCCTTATTCATTTCTATGTTTGTTTGTTTTCTAGTCCTACCCTATGGTATTGCAGTATCGACCAAGAATTGACTTTGGCTAAACCAAAGGGCCTGGATCCCACTGAAAAAGCCTGCACTATTTGTAACCCATCGACAGATTGCATATTGAATGAATGTGCCTAGACTAAGAGGGACACAACCAGATTTTCGGCATGCAAATAAGGACTTTTTTCTTTTAACTGTTAACCAGGTCTTTGTTTCTGTCATAGCAATTAAGTGCCACTTTGCTACTTGAAACATCTTCATATAACTTTTGTGCTAAATTATCAACATTCTATAAGTCATAGCCAAAATCCTTAAGTACAGTTAAAATTTGTAATATGCTGAATAATGTTTCTGCCTATTACAAGAATATTGTTCTAATGATTTCACAAGCAAAATGACCGAGGGACCTGATTTAGTAAGGCTTTTCCCCTATACTGAAACCATTGGAGGAAAAAAACTTAATAAATCAGGTCTTGAGTGATTTATTTCCTGTGGTTTTGTCATTTTTCATATTTGTTTTTGTTAAATTCTGTTTAAAAATTGGGTGCTGTTAAATCGTAGGGATAAGACTTTTAAAATATGTGAGTGATATTGTAAATGATGAAGAAAAATGGTAATTGTGTCACACTTAAACAAAATGGAACACCTTTAATAAAGCATAAAACAGTCCAAATAACAAGTTGCTCTCTGGGAGAACATCAGTTGATATAATCTCAACTAGTGAGTTTGTATGGTGTGTTTTCCTTCTAATGAAAGCACATCAGCCAAAACACAGCCATGTCGAGGAAGAGGCTTCTTGAAATTGAAAGTGACGCTTTGAACTGAGTCTGTTCTTTCATAGAACAACTTATTATTTGGGTTGTTTTATGCTTTATTAAAGGTGCTTTGGACTTTATAGTATTACACTTTGTTTATTCATTTGTTGACATCCTGTGGAACTCTTTTTGCTTGTTTAATTGTGCCACACTTACAAGTCTCTCACATGTCCAAATATTGCTCTTGCATGGAAATGCACAAGTCACTTAACACTGAATACTTACTGATGATGAAATGGTAGAGCTTAGAATTTATCTGTGTAAAGTTAATTTAGTTATTTATATGAAATTCCTCAGTAACTTTAAAATGTCATCTTTACCGTTTTTATGATGAGGATTTGAATTAGATGCCAACTTTAGTACAATTGAAAGGGGAGTTTACCAAGTTTTTGTTGTTTTGATAAGCTCTGGATAAAAGTGAGTAGTAGTAATATAAAATTAGGACTTTTGATTTTAAGTTTTAAAGGAAACACCAGTAAAACACCCCTGAAACAAAGCAAAAATTAGGGCCTTGATTCTATAAAGTCCACTTAAAAGTTAGGCGCAGATATTCGCACTCATATGCTTAGGCAGTCCTAACATTTAGGCATCCCCAATTTATGCCAGAGTTTTCTTCGCCTAAAGTTAGGTGCTGATATCAGAGCTTAACAGCACCTAATTCAAAAGAGGCACCTAACTCAAAAACATGCCCGTGATACGCCGTTAACCATAACCATTTTTAGCGTAGGCACCTAAATTTTCTAGAATTGAGTTTTTCAAGTTAGGCACCTAGCTTTCAATTAAATTCAGTTAAAAGCCAATTGTGAGGTGTTGAGAGCTAATATTGGCACTGATTAAGCCTGTTGATCAACTTTAGCGGACTTTATGGAACCAGGGCCTAGGTGTTTATGGAGGAACTTGGGCTGCCGTTAATATGTGGTGTTTTACTCTTAACCCTTGCTAGGTAGCCTACGTTGATAAATATGTATTCTCATTGAAGCTTCCCTGGCTTATCTAGTGTATTACACTCAGTTTTTGTGCCCTTTCTTTGCTGATGGGTCCTAAGTGACACAAATGTGCACATTGAATTTAATTGAAAAAGGTATCCAGCAATAGTATCTGTTGCACTGGAAAATGAACACCTAAATTTAAAGTTTATAAATACCTAAGAATAGAAACCTTATTAATATGTACATCCTAAAGAGAGAAACCAGGATTCAGTTGGCCAGTAAACAAATGTAGTTCTATTATGTCCCTTCCGGATTCTATACACTTGGTCAGGGCTGCCCAAGTCCGGTCCGCGAGATCTACTGGCAGACCTGGTTTTCTGGATATCCGCAATGAACATAAATGAGAAAGATTTGCATACCAAGAAGGCAGTGCAGGCAAATCTCTCTCATGCATATTCATTGTGGATATCCAGAAAACCTGGCCTGCCAGTACATCTTGAGGACCGGACTTGGGCAACCCTGCACTAGGTCAGGGGTAGGTAATTCCGGTCTTCGGGAGCTGGAGCCAGGTCAGATTTTCAGAATCTCCACCATGAATATGTTTGATATGGATTTGCATGCACTGCCTCCTTGAGATGCAAATCTATCTCATGCATATTTATTGTGGATATCCTGAAAACCTGACCTGGCTCCAGCTCTCGAGGACCGGAATTGCCTACCCTTGCACTAGTTGTTCAATCCCAACCTTTTGTCCTGGTGATGCATAAATTCACAAACCTTTCTGAGCACATGATCCACCCCCTTAGCCTGAGAGCTAGTAAACATATCTAGTTACAATTTCTGCAAGCGGAAGTCTTTTGCAATAGCTCTGCTGCTTGTTTTTATTTTCCGATTAAAGTTCATTTCTTGGTGGCTTCAGTGCCTTGAGACCCCTTCCCGTTGATCTCTCTGGTGGATCTGTGGCGCCAGCTTGCTGTGTGCCACCTTCTTGAAGTACCTGGGGTCCCTTCCCATGCGAGTCTGCTGGCCGGTGACCCTTTCACAGGTTTCCAGCGCAGGCTATGTGCGTCTGGACTGAAACCCACCTGGGTTTCAAGGCACAGGTTGCCTTTCCCACCCCAGACCGTGGGGTGAAGGTTGTAGTCGGTATCCGGCTGGCTGGCTGGCAGTCTGAAGATCTTCCGTTCTGTGCTGTTTCTGAAGCAGAAAGTCCTTTTTCTCCATTCAGCTGCTTTTAAAACCGCTGACAGGCAAAGACACTACAGAACTGTGAGTACCTCAATTATTTCCTATGGGAACTTTGGGGGTGGCTTGTGGAACGATTTAAAAATTGTTTTTCACAGTTTCTGTGGGTAAGGTTCAGGTCCCCCACCTCCCCAGACTCCTAAATTGCTATTTTTTATTTTCAGTTTTTGTTTATTTTTGCCATTTTTGGTGCAAATTCATGATGGTGACCATCTTGGATTTTAAAATCGATCTTTTTTTTTTTGTGACCTTTATTTCTGCATAAAAAAACACTCAAAATAATTTGGGATGAGCTCCCCAGCCCCTAACCTGTTAATTGTGGACATTGATTGCGTTGAATTGGCACTAGATCAGCGATTGTGTACTGCATGCTTTGGGAGAGGGGGTGGGAGCTTCAGACTTCACCTCCTCCAAGTAATTTTGGGCTGGGGAGCCAGCTTGGGTCCATGCCTTCCAAAGAAAATCTCGCCCAGAGGCCGTTCTGGAGTCTGGTGCAGAACACCTGCGTTTTGAGTCGGGACTCTTTTGACACAATGTATGTATCTCGACAGAGCCTTGCCATGGTTACGGAGTGGGCTTTTTCACCAAATTTTATTTGGCTGCTCAGACCCTGCTCGTTTGACGCAGCCGGCGGGCACATTGGGACTTTTTCAGTCTGAGGTGAAGCTTCCTGTTTGGGAGTCCTCTCATATGGCAGTGCCAGACTTCGATCGCAGGGGTTGCCATGCAGATTTTATGATTCTTCTGTCTCATGCCACTATTCAATTTGAATCCGGCTGATGCTTTTGCTGAGTCTGCTCTCCTCAGCTTCCCTGAACATCCAGATTTGGGGTGCTGACCCTTCTGCGCATTTTAAGCAGTTTTTTTGTTTACCTCTTTATGGATGCTGTTCTGAAAGAGGTCCATTTGGATTTTCCATCTTTCAATTCTCTGGCTTTGGTCCTGGACTGTTCTTCTGTGCCTTTTTTTTCCATTCAGTCCACAGCTCCTTGATCTAGTTTCAGAACAATGTGATCCCCAGAAAGCTCTTTCTGATCTGCTAAAGCTATGTCTATGCTTTATCACCTGGATTTTGATTTTCGGCAGGTTTCAACAGCCTGAGGTAGATTCCACCGTGGCACAGGTTATCCAGCGCGCAGCCCTCCTTAGTGATGGGGAGGGGAGGTTTAAGGACTCAGGATTGCAGGGTGGATGTTATATTACAAAACATTCTTTTCGAGCGGCATCCTCAGGTAACCCAGTGGCTTGGCTTCTTCCTTTATGGTGCGTGCCTGTCATTCCCGGCCTGCATAATGTGTCCTCTGTGGAGGTGCAAGCCTGTCTTCCGCTGGTGATGGTTGGTGTGGCTTCGGTGCCGGGCACCTTTATGATCTCATTCGATTTCTTAGTATGTTCTCTGCTGGTGCAGTGTCTGAGTACCAGACTCTTTGGATCCATCTTTGGATGAAGACGCTGCCTCAAGTATCTCCATCAGCAGACGTCTTTTTCAAGGGCCCGATTCTTGTTGGTCTGGATGACCTCTACTCAGGTGTTGCCGAATGCTACCCTCAGTGGCTCCCTGTGAACAAGTTTCAGGAGGGAGTCATAGTTCTCTTTGTTTCTCCTGCAGGTGTCATCAGGGATACACCAGGGCTACGCCTGCATTACAACGGTTCCAATTCCAGGTGCCCTTGGGTTCCTGTGCAGTGGCTGCGCTTCAACAACAAAAAAGAGCATCGATGATGCCAGAGGTCTGGCTTGTCTTCCTCATCTCCGAAGGCTGTCTTCTCAGTTTTATCAGGAGTGGACCAGACACTTGTTAGTCCTTCTTTGCCCACCTCTGGCTTGTTTTCTTGACTTCTGCAGCTCAACCACAACAGAGTCCAGGGTCTGCGATACTATGACACCTGTTAGTCATCAGGATGCTGGAACCTGTTCCAGAACACAAATGGGGGCTCAGGTGGCTATCCCCAATACTTCCTCGTTCCAGAAAGGCTTAGCAGATTGGAGACCCATTTTGGATCTACATTCGGTCACCCGCTTCTTGCAAATTTCCTTTTTTTCCAAATGAATAACGGAGTACACAGGGATAGCTACTGTCTCTCCAGGGGAGTTTCTAGTGTTCTTGGATCTCACAGAGTCTTACCTCCATATTTCAATCTGCAACAGCATTTCCAGTTCGCAGCTCTGACCCTTGGCCTTGGAGCAGCTCCTGCACGTTTGTCAAAGTGATGGTAGTTGCAGCAGCTTTCCATCAGCAGGGGGTCTCAGTCCCCTTTCTGGGACAGCTGGTGATCTGGGGTCTGTCGTCTTTGGGTGAATGTATGTGCGGTGGCAATGGTAGAGTCTATGCTGCAGGCATTGGCAAGTTCAGGAAGAGACGCTTGGCGTCCTTCCAGTTTCTGGAAGTTTTGGGGACTTCTCTTCATCTCCAGACAGGGTCGTGTGTTACTTCTCAAGGCAAGTAGACTGAACCTTTGTCAACAGATCAGACTTCTCATGGACCATCAGGCTCTCTCGGCCTGGTTTTGTCTGCAGGTTCTGGGGTCTTGGGCAACCTCCTTGGAGACAATCCCCTGGGCCAGAGCGCCCATGCACCCTTGAAGGGAGTCCTTCCTATCTTGGAGGGAGCTCTAGTGCTCTCTCTCCCTCTATCTTGTACCAGAATAATCATCGGCGTTCCACAAAGTGGAAGCACATCTTCTGTCTTTCTCAGCAGCCCATGTGGCTGGAGTCGACAATGTTCAGGCAGACTTCCTCGGCCGAAGGTTCCTGGATTCAGGAGCATAGCCCCATCTCGCAGGAAGCATTCCGTCTGATTTTACAAGAGCTGGGGTTAACCCCAGAGGGTCTTGTTGGCTTCAACAGAGATCTCTAAGGCTGGGTGCTTTTTTGGTCGACGAACAGTGAGGAAGCCGGAGCCGGTTGCCTTAGTTTGGCCTTAGCTGGATCATGAATTCCTGTATGATTGGTCTGGTTGGTCTGTATGGTTGGTCTGGTCATCTGCCGGATAGCAACGCTGCAGATTGGCCTCGCCACCCGTAATATGTGGATCTCATATGTCTTCAGTGGGACGAGAAGCTCTGGCTCCCTCTACATCGATATCTTCTCAGTCAGCTCAGTCAGGGGCTGGTGCTCATGGTGAACCCACGGGGTTTTGGTCTTACGGCATGGCTCTTGAGAGCTCAGCCTTCGAGCGCACAGAGGTGCTAGTTCGCTTACTGCTCATCCAGATGTGATCAGATTTATGAGGGGGGGTGCTTCATCTGTGTCCTCCTGTGCATCTCCCTTTCACTTCATGAAATCTTAACATCATTTTGCAGGGCCTTGGAGAGGTCCTTTTTGAACCACTGAAGAATGCTTCTCTTCTGGACCTAACAATCAAGACATTTTTTCTAGTCGTCATATTCTCAGCATGGTGTATTTTGGAGCTTTGTGCTCTTTTCATGCAGGGAATCCTTTCTCCATATTATAGATGCAGATGTTTTCCTCCGTATTGAACCTTCCTTCTTGCTGAAGGTGGTCTCGGCTTTCCATGTCAACCAGGAGGTTAGGTTGCCTGCATTTCATCCAACAGGTTAGGAGCACAAAGATCAGATCTTATGTGCTTTGGATGTTCAGTGGGTCTTTCTCCATTATTTGGAAAGGACTCCTTGAGTTCAGGCTGTCTGATCACCTTTTGTTTGTTCTAACTGCTGCGCCTCACCATGGTAGGCCGGCATCCAAGTCCTTGATTGTTCGAGGGATTAGAATGGCAATTTCTGTGACTTACATCGCCCACGACAAGCAGCTGCCTATTTCGCTTAAAGCACATTTGATGAGAAGTGTGGCTGTGTCGTGGGCAGAATCTCGCATGATTCATACTGATGAAATTTGCAGGGCGGCTACTTGGTCCTCTCTGCATACTTTTACCCAGTGGATGTGGTAGCGCTTTCTGATATTGTTTTCAGGACCTCGGGATTTAGGGCAGGCTCTCAGTACCTCCCTAGCTAACATGGCTTTGGTATGTCGCCTAGTATATGGAATCTGGACGGGATATAACAGAATGGAAGATTAGGTTTATACCTTCGATAATTTTCTTTCTGTTAGTTCCTGGAGAATTCCATATGACCTTCTCTCTCTATTCACTCAGTAGTTTGGAGTAGCCTGTTCCTTTCTGCCTCGGTTTAAGATTTTCCAGCCAGTTGCCAGTTCCTATGGGGAGTTACTGCGAATATGCACATTACCGAAGGCCTTTCTTGGGATGCTCGCTGAACACTGCAGGTTAGTTCTACATTGTTCCTCAATGTTTTTCTGAGTTGCCTTTGTGCCTGTTTATCACTTGTTAATATTTTGTAGAGCAAACCAGCTCATGAATTACTTCTATTGATTGGGGATTCTTCCCCCCCTTACCCCTTTGTCATGGATTTGTCCAGGTATGTTGCTTGGCTTTGGGACTTAACTGGATATGTTTACCAGTTCCCATTCTAAGGGGGTGGAGCATATGCTCAGAAAAGTTGTAGATTTCTGCAGCACCCAGAGTGCAGTTGGGATTGAACACCTAACTTATGGAATCCTCCAGGGACTAAAAGAGAGAAGATTATTGAAGGTTTAAACCTAATCTTCCATCCAGATGTTTCTTCTAAGGACCTGATTCCAGAAGAACTCATTTGAGCTCCCAATTACAGAAACAGAAAATTTAATACATTTAAAAACTGTACTATAAAATGTTATAACCCCTGAATGGAATTTTGTCTGAGATGTTAAGTGATAATATAATAAACTGCACATTGATGCAGAGCATGATTGGTGGTGACAGTCAAACCCTTTAAAACCTTGAAGGTAAAGAAGACTTTCATATTTAGGACACAGTCTACTGCTGACTTTTAAGAAACATTGCTGAAAATTGAAACGATATATAGTTATCTATATAGGTAAATATTTTATATAGACATATACAAGCAAAACCTTATACAAGAGCTCTAAAAATAAAGATCAGTAAACAAGTGATAGGAAATATATTTTTACTGGATTAACTTAATACAGTTGTGACTAACTTTTGAGAACTGTGCTTCCTTCATCAGGTCAGTATGGACGAGGAGAATTTGTGAAAGAGAGTTAAGCATGTTAGCGCGCTTAATAACTAAAGACGCCCATTATATTACTATGGGTGTCTTTAGCGGATAGCGCATGGTAACATGCTTAACACCCTTTTGGGAATTTCCCCCTTAGTCACAGATGATAATGATGCCAAAATGTACAAGTTACAGAGTGCTTTACAGTACTGGTCTTTTTTTTTTCAAAGCCGTTAAGAGTTGTAAAGTAAAAAGCAGAGGGAAGAAGGGCAAGAGTGAACCTTTGCAAAGGGGTAAGAGAACTGGAAAGAGAACCATGATCTGAAACAGCCACAAAGGATCTTTCCTCATCCTCAAATTCATTTCCTCACCTATTACCATCATAGTCTTCCTGTGACTGTATATTTATCTCGCTCAGTTTTCTTACCCATTTGCAAACTCATCGGACCCCATACTTTTTTATTTATATAAACACATAAAGATGTATTTTATATTTGTGTGAATAATTTATATAAAATGTCTTTAGATGTGTTTAAGTACTGTAATAAACTTCATGCAATATACTGCATATGCAACATTCATGTGCCAGGATTGATTAAATTTTAACTCAGATTTTCACTGAGAAATTGCTTGCTAGGTTTCAGATAATATATGTAAACATGCTACAGTTCTGTCATCCAATTAATGGGACATAGTTCGTTCTAGTTATAATTTGCTAAAGAGAAAAATGGTGTCTCAAGAAGGTGTACATTTAACAGTATTTTTGTTTCCTAGCTTGAATTAAGTTTTAGAGACATTTGCTGCACAGATAAATTAGAATTGAAAACATGCTGAGCCTTTTCTGAAGTTCTTAATATTTAATTGATATCTATAGATATTAGGTGTTCTTCTCTTTTACATTCACACCAAAATGTACATTAAATCCTATTGTGTATCCTGAGCTGTAAATTGGGATCTCTCTGTGTGTGCAAAGATAATTTTAATGAGCTGGCACTTTGACCGAGACAGCAGCATTCTGGAGTGCAGAAGTCTTGAGTTTGAGTTTCCTAACCAGAGAGGATAAAAAGGATCAGGCAGATCAAAGTAGTGTCCTTGTGGAAGAAGCTCTGCAGGTCTTATGATTAGTATTAAAAATAAGTATTGATGATGATTGCCATCCTTACCAGCAACAATACATATCACCTAGGCATGAAAATTAAGAGGAGAAGGGTGTCTTTAAGAGAGTTAAAAATCAAGTTACAGAAGGTGATTTTTAAGCAAATAAATTGAAGAGATATGGAAGTTATGGAATAGCCAGAGAAAGGCCAATCAATCACTGATCTTATTTCTGGACAAGCAGTTGTTGTTCCCCAGAGGGATACTTGAATGTACTCAAGTGGTCATGAATCTAAATATTGAAAGTGTGCTAAAATGTTTGTAATTATGTACTCTTATCATTGAAATTAACATTTCAACTGTAATTTAGTCTGTATGGGCAATATTATTTTGATATCCCCAAATAAGTGTGTGTTTCACTTTGGCTTTGATAAGTTTCTGAGAGTTAAATGTCATATTCATTTGCTAAAGCAAGCGAGGAAAGAATTTGTCCCAATCCCTGTGGATATCCACGAGAAATCATCCTATCTTATTCTTTAGTATCTATCTCAACCTCAATCCTTCTACACCAGCATTCTTCAATGCAAGGATTGAGGGTCAGTGGTTATGCCCATTCATATTCTGATTCTTCCCTCTCTATTTAAAGAATGACATTGGGATGGTTTCCCACGGTTAACCGCGGGGATGGGGATAAATTCTGTCCCATGTCATTCTATAAGTCATCAAAATGCAAATAGGCTGCTGCCAGAGCCGCAATTCTTTATATCTCATTCAAAAAAATTTCAATAAAAGAGATTTATTGTGGATCTCAAGCACTCACAGTTGTACTGCCATTAGAACACGTCACGGCGTATAACTTTCATGTGAGCCGTGACGTGTTCTAATGGCAGTACAACTGTGAGCGCTTAAGATCCACAATAAATCTCTTTTATTGAAATTTTTTTGAATGAGATATAAAGAATTGCGGCTCGGGCAGTAGCCTATTTGCTTTTTGGTGATAGGTGTGCGGTGCACAAGATATTTTGAAGGAGCTATTATCATTCTATAAGTCATACCATATGCAGCATGTAGACTTAATTTTATCAAATTTGAATTTTTGTTATTTATGTCCTTTATTTTAGAATATTAAACCCTGTTCTATGATTCTAATGCAATTATGCAACAGACCAACTTACCTAGGCCTAGAGTTACCAAAATGCAGAAAGAATTTGTAGTTAATATGCTGTAATTGACAAAATTATCATGTGCTAGCTGCAGAGTCTCTAAATTAACTATTTAGGGCAATCCCATCATCTTCCAATACATTTAATACAGGATAAGGAAATTCTCTGTGCAACTTGCCACATTAACTGATAATGGGCTAGATTCACAAAGCAAATTGATCGTATACCAATCGGTTTGCGACTTGATTTTACTCCGGCCCGATTCACTTACCTCTGTGCCGATCAGATTCTGATCCGTGCATGCAAATGAGGGGAACAGCATGCAAAGTAGGCAGGGACGCAATTCACCAAAGAAATTTTTGAAACCGACTGGGCTGGCTGATCAACATAAGAAGCTACTGCTGGGGACCAGTCGCAAACATCCTTTCCCACTGTCCTCGGCCTGAAATCCCAGCTCTCTGCTCTACTCTGCTCTCTGCCCCTTTCATGGAACTTGCAAAAAAAATAACAGACAACACTAAAGAAAAGCAAGAACAGTGGTGTTCAGCTTGGGCAGATGTCCTTAAAATGGAAGCATATTGTGTGCATATTGTGCTTCCTTTTCTAAAATTCACTAAACAATATATTACACTGAGGGAGGGGGAAAAAGTATTTTCTGGCTCAAGTGCAGTGCAGCATCTTGGAAAGCTATCTTAAGAAGCAACTGGATTTTTCAGATCTGACCCAGTATGCTTGCTAAAAATATAACAACAGATGCTTGTCATGTTAATAATCAGAAGGGGTCCTCGTTGGTCACTGCAGCAGCAGCCGCAGGGTATTAACTATGAATGGGAGCACATTCTTCGGGTCCAAAGCAGCACCACTGGAAGCAAGATCGGAGACAACTACGATAATGCAGATGCTGCCCCTGCTCTCTGCCGCCCTTCCCCGCAGTGCAAGCCCGTGGTTTTAAAGCGGGGCTGCACTGCGGGGAAAGGTGGCAGAGAGCAGGAGAGTTGGGGCGGCAAGAGCAGGGCTTGGCCGGAAGGGGCAGAGAGCAGATGAATTCAGGATGTTTCTGCAGCGATGTTTCTTGGCCCTCCCCTATATCCTGCTTACAGTGAACAGCAGTGTCATCGAAAGGGAAGAGGCTGCTGCCGCTGGGGATAGCCCTTCCCTAGGAGAGCCGGGGCCTGTAAAAAAAAACAAAGCAAAAAAATGGACACAAAACACATGCGCAGACCATCTGCATGGAAAGCAGATGGTCTGCGCATGCGTCAAGATCGCACACTAGCATTATCCCAGGACAAGCAGGCAGCATATTCTCAACATGTGGGTGACGTCACCAACGGAGCCCCCTAGCGGACGTTTTCGCAAGTAGACTTGCTTGAAGACCTTCAAGCTTGTGATTGGCCCACGCATGCGCGCGTGCCCCTCCTGCCCGACCTAGGGCATGCGTCTCCTCAGCGTGGCCTCAGTTCTATGTTTTTCGCGGAGCCAGAAGCACTGCTCCCTTGCGCGCAAACTCGTCCCTCTTGCACCGCGGCTTTCTTTGTTATTTTCATTTAAGTCGCTGTGCTCGCGTCTTTGTTATTTTTTATTTTATTTCGGGCCCCTTACCAGACACCAGCAGGATCTTCAGAGTCCCGGACCCGATCCTGAGAGAGGTTAGCGTGGGAGCCCTGCTCCGCCCCTCTCCTGCCCAGCAAGGGAGCCATTTAAATTTCTTAGAGCTAACGGCGCACAGCTTCAATCGGGCCCCTTACCAGACACCAGCAGGATCTTCAGAGTCCCGGACCCGATCCTGAGAGAGGTTAGCGTGGGAGCCCTGCTCCGCCCCTCTCCTGCCCAGCAAGGGAGCCATTTAAATTTCTTAGCGCTAACGGCGCACAGCTTCAATCGGGCCCCTTACCAGACACCAGCAGGATCTTCAGAGTCCCGGACCCGATCCTGAGAGAGGTTAGCGTGGGAGCCCTGCTCCGCCCCTCTCCTGCCCAGTAAGGGAGCCAGTTAAATTTCTTAGCACTAACGGCGCAAGCGACTGTAGGGACGACTGCCGGAAAATAGAAGCTGCCAACACCAGTTAACTTAGAGGTGAGTGAGAATAGCCACCTAACACTATCTGAAAATCATTCCAGAACACTACTATCAAAACTGAACAACCAATCACTTAGGTGGCTCAACCTACAAACAACATACTGACCAGCCTAAATACCGAGGCCCTCTAAAGTACCAGCTAATCCCATAACAACCACTATCTACCACTCACACAATGGATACAAGCACACCCAAACTCATCCTTGCTCTACTACTGCTATCCCTCTTCACAGACAAATGGAAAATAGCAGGATACCACACACAGCCAATCCCAATCATAACAGTACCACACAAATCTTTTCTACAAACCAGGAAACTCCAAACCCCTAGAACCTTGATCCTCTGTTCATCACCCAACCAAGTAAGCATACCCACAATCTGGGGAAAAAGACATACAACAAAAGCCAAGACAAACTCGCAAAGACCTCAGACATCACAAAAAATACTATCAAATATAGCTCCTACCCCTATCCCTCTCATAAAAATCACATCAATAGCATGTTCATACTTAAATATACGATCGGTAAGTCCAAAAACAGAACTAATCAAAGACTGGCTGATCAAAGATGATCTAGGATGCCTCTTCCTTACTGAAACCTGGCTCACATCTAACACAGACCCTCACATTATTGAAATTTGTCCTAACGGATACAAAATTGAATTAGTATGCCGAGCTAATAGAAGAGGAGGAGGGCTAGCAATCATAGTAAAAAACAACTTCAACATCAAAGTCCTAGCCAAGCATTCCACCCCTCATCTAGACCTTCTAGCCTGCCAACTTTCTGACACCACCCTTACAGGTAATCTAAACTGCCTTCTATGCTACATCACCCCAGGAAAATGGAACACCACTAAACAAGAACTAGAAGAGTTCATCCTCTCTTTTTAATTTTACTTTCAATTTTTCTCCTATAGTGGTCATATTGAAATCTGAAACTCCTTTGCTCGACTTAACTGCACCACATTATGCCTTATTTAACACGCTTCTCATTGTCGCTCTGCGACTCATATTATCTAACTGAAAATCGTTTGACTCCTTAAACGTGCACTTTTGGTACCAATCTGTCCTACTACAACACAAGCGTGAAATGCTGATCTCTGCTGCTATTCCCCTGAACGCTAAAGTCCATATTAAATGGGCTAAGTTCACCGAATACCTGAATTCTCTCTAATGCCTTACCGCTCATAAGTTAATGCCTAACATCTTTTATATCTTATATCTCTCTTTCCAACTTCTTCCTCTCTCTCTTTCTGGCCTCTGGGGGACTCTCTCTTCTCTTTCTCACCCCTTGTTGCTTTCTTACTTACCTTTCGCCCTCCGTCATCACCCTTCTTTTTCTTTCTTTTCCCTCTTCTCTCCTGACATTTTTTTCTTTCCTTGAATATCTTCCCGCTACTTATCACAACACCATAGAATATTTTTACCTCTGATTATATGTATCTAACAATTTTCTGTTGTGCTTGAATAATTGTTTTTACTCATTTATTGTTCCACAATTATGGTATTGATATTGATTGTTTGTTTCTCTCCTTTTTTTGTATTTTGATAAAATTTTCAAGAGAAAAAAAAACAAAAAAAAAACTCAATGATGGCGAACCGTGTCCTCAACTATAACTTTATCTTCACTTCCTATCTCCGGTTCTGTGTGGAAGCCCTCCACTTGTTCCGGGCGGACGTGCCGGATTTTTATCGTCAGGAGTTTCGTCTCCTAGAGAAGACACTCTCCCAGCTTCGCCTCTGTATGTTTCAGGCGGCCTATGACGCCTTCGAGTTGTCCTCGAGGGTCACGGCGTTTGCGATCGTGATTGCATTTGCGATCGCCTCGCTTGGCTCAAGATTGTGGACATGGATCCGAATCTCCAGGATCATCTTGCCAATCTCCCTTGCGTGGGTAATGAGCTATTGGATGATTCCATAGAGGCAGCCACTAAACGCCTCTCGGAACACGAACGGTCCTTCACCTCTCTGGTGAGACTTAAGCCGAAGACCCCTCCGACTCGGCAATTCAAAATTCCTCTCCGGAGGTATCCGCAGAAATCTACTCCTTCTTCCAAGCGGCCGCAACAACAGCAGCAGCAACAAGCTAAGGTCCTGCTGCCAGCTCCAGCGAAGCCTGGCCGTCTTTTTGACAATTCCAGTCTGAGTCTTCGGGCTCCCTTCCTCCTGGAGCCTTCCCCCCTCCCCATCGGAGGTCGTCTCCATTTCTATACCCAGTGGGAAGGTCTTACCAACGACAGTTGGGTGCTTTCCATCATCCGGGAGGGGTATTCCCTTCACTTCAGTCACGTGCCCCCGGACCTTCCTCCAAGACCTTCCTTCCTTCCTTTTGCCTGGTCTCAGCTGCCTCTCCTTCTGCAGGAAGCTCAGGCCCTTGTTCGCCTTCGGGCGGTCGAGGAGGTTCCTCTGGACAAGTGGAATACCGGATTTTATTCCTGGTACCCAAGAAGACGGATCTGCGTCCGATCCTGGACCTCTGTGCTCTGAACAAGTTTCTGGTCAGGGAATGGTTCAGAATGCTCACCCTTCCTATCTTGTACCCCCTCTTGGACGATGGGACTGGCTGTGCTCACTGGACCTCAAGGAGGCATACACACACATTCCTATTCACCCGGCCTCTCGCTGGTATCTGAGATTCCGGGTGAATCTCCACCTTCAATATCGTGTTCTTCCCTTCGGCCTGGCGGCCTCTCCGAGGGTTTTCACGAAATGTCTAGTTGTGGTAGCTGCGGCCCTGCATCTCCGCGGCCTGCAGGTGTTTCCCTACCTCAACAACTGGTTGATCAAAGCGTTCTCGCGCCATGAAGTTCTGCGAGCGACGAATCAGACCATCTTGCTCCTTCAGATTCTCAGCTTCAAGGCAAACTTCCCCAAGTCCCACCTCTGTCCGTCCCATCGGAGAGGTCCTGGACACGGTTCGTCTCCACTCCTTCTTGCCTCGGCCTCGTCAAGAGGCCCTTGTTCGTTTATACCAGAGGGTGGCACATCTGTCCTCAGCCCTGGCTCGGCTCCTGATGGTCCTAGGTCACATGGCCTCTACGGTTCACGTGACTTCTTTTGCCAGACTTCACCTTTGTATTCCACAATGGACTCTTGCGTCCCAATGGAACCAGGATCGAGATCCTGTCTCTTGACTCATTGTCGTGACTCCTTTGTTAAAGAAGTCTCTCTGTTAGTCGATGCTCTCTTCCAATTTGCTTCATACCACCCTCCGCAGAAAGTCCTCACGACGGACTCGTCGACCTGTGCTTGGGGGGCTCATCTGGATGGTCTTCGCACTCAGGGTCTTTGGTCCAGTGCCGAACGCCTTTGTCACATCAATCTGCTGGAGCTTCGAGTGATTTTCCTCGCCCTGAAGGCTTTCTGTCACCTGCTTCGTGACCGAGTGGTGCTGATCCGCACGGACAACCAGGTCGCCATGTATTATATCAACAAACAAGGGGGCACGGGGTCCCTGTCCCTGTGCCAAGAGGCGATGCGGCTCTGGGATTGGGCCATCTGACGCAGCATATTCCTTCGAGTAGTCTACATTCAGGGCCAGCACAATTGTCTGGCGGACAGGTTGAGTCGTCTTCTGCAGCCTTACGAGTGGTCCATCCATTCCTTCACTCTGCGTCAAGTGTTTGCTCATTGGGGGACTCCGGACGTCAACCTCAATCACAAGTTGCCCCGCTTCTGCTCCAGGGTTTACACCCCTCTCAGGCTCGAGGCGGATGCTTTTCTGCTGGACTGGACGAACCTGTTTCTGTATGCGTTCCCTCCATTCCCTCTGATTCTGAAGACTCTCGTCAGGCTCTACTCCACGAGTGCCACCATGTTTCTGATAGCTCCTCGGTGGCCCCGACAGCCTTGGTTCTCCCTTCTGTTGCAACTCAGTTCCAGGGAGCCTCTTCTTCTGCCTGTTTTTCCTTCTCTCTTTCCTTCTCTGCTTACTTCATCCCAACCTTCAGTCTCTGCACTTGACGTTCATCCGTCCCTTAAACCTCCTCTTGTGGTTTGGGATCTTAACGTGGTCCTTACTCGCTTGATGAAACCCCCGTTCGAGCCGCTAGCGCGGGCTCACTTGAAATTTCTTACTTGGAAGATTGTGTTTCTTATTGCTCTCACTTCTGCCCGTCGGGTCAAGCCTTGGTTTCCGACCCGCCTTTCACTGTCTTCCATCATGATAAGGTGGTTCTCTGTACCCATCCTAAGTTCTTGCCTAAGGTTGTTTCTGAGTTTCACATCAACCAATCCATTGTTCTTCCTGTATTTTTTCTGAAGCCCCATTCTCACCCTGGCTCTGCATTCTCTTGATTGTAAGCATGCGCTGGACTTCTACTTGAAGTGCAACGCTCCTCATCGTTCTGCTCCCTAGCTGTTCCTCTCTTTCGATCCTAATCGCTTGGGTCACTCTGTTTCTAAGCGGACCATTTCTAACTTGTTGGCCGCTTGTATCTCTTTCTGTTACGCTCAGGCTGGTCTCTCCCTGCCGGGTCGAGTCACAGGCCACAGGGTCAGAGCGATGGCGGCGTCTTTTGCTTTCCTCCGCTTGAGGAAATCTGTAAGGCTGCCACTTGGTCCTCGGTTCATACGTTTACCTCACACTACTGTCTAGATACTTTCTCCAGGCGTGATGGCCATTTTGGCCAGTCCGTTTTGCAAAATCTATTCTCCTAAATTGCCAACTCTCCCTCTAACCCATTCTGGTTAGCTTGGAGGTCTCCCACGTGTTGAGAATATGCTGCCTGCTTGTCCTGGGATAAAGCACAGTTACTTACCGTAACAGGTGTTATCCAGAAACAGCAGGCAGATATTCTCGCAACCCACCCACCTCCCCATGGTTGGCTTCTTTGCTAGCTATCTGAACTTAGGCCACGCTGAGGAGATGCATGCCCTAGGTCGGGCAGGAAGGGCACGTGCGCATGCGCGGGCCATTTGCAAGCTTGAAGGTCTTCAAGCAAGTCTGCTTGCAAAAATGTCCGCTAGGGGGCTCCCTTGGTGACGTCACCCATATGTTGAGCATATCTGCCTGCTGTCCCTGGATAACACCTGTTACGGTAAGTAACTGTGCTATCCATGCAGTGGGAGGGGGGCGTTCCTCCGATCGCCCTTATTTGAATTTTTTGCTTGTGTGAATTGGTCAGGCCAGCTGGAATCGGCCACAGATCGCCCACGGAAGTCAGGTTAGTACCTCTTAACTATAAGAAGCAGTTCCCACCCATTCTGTACTCCATTCCACATTAGCTGTTACTATGGAAATGAGCACATGTTAATTGCTAATGCACTATATTAACTGTTAACATGCATTAACAGCTCACTCAACTTAGTAATTAGGCATTCTAACATGATTTGCATCAGTCAGCTGCTGTTCTAACAGTTAATGAAAATCACCATTATAATCTAATCAAAGCAGCTTGAATGTTAAGTAGCTACAAATGACTGAGAGTACCTGAATATAAACTGCTTAGACAATAGACTGTATATAAATGATTAAAATAAATAGATTAGTTATTCTAATATACTGTACTCATATAGAAAGCTACAGATAGAATACATAATGGTTACCATCAGAGATGTGTGTTACCATCAGAGGTGGAGTTGGCTCCCATGGCCCCTGTGGTAAATGTAAGAACTGCGACATCATGGTGAGATTTACTGATGGGACCTGCCACCAGCTTAAATTTCATGCTACCTGTAAGTCTGATTTTGTCATCTATTGTATTGTGTGCCCTTGCAAACTTATGTATGTAGGACAGACATTACACCATTTGAAGTTGCCCTTGAATGAACACAGAAGCGCACTGAATAAGGGTCTCATTGCTGCTCCTATGGTACAGTATTGTGGTGCACATGATCACAATTTTTTCCAGTTACAATGTTTGGTGTTGGACCATATTCCTAGAATCCCACAGGGTGGCAACAGAAGACTCTTGCTTCAAAGAAGAGAACAATTCTGGATCTTTAATTTGCATGCTATGCAACCCCTTGGACTCAATAGTAATAGCGATTGATTCTACTTCTACTAGCTGCCATTTTTATGTTTTCATTTTGCTCTATTCTTCTGTGTTGCCTTTCAAATCTATCAGCTGTTTTTTGTTTACATGAATGAGGTTTTCCCTCTGTCTTGATTGGCTGGCCTTGCGTCTTACACTCCGATCATGTGACTCATCACCTGACCGGCTGGGATGCTGTTTAATACACCACAATTGAGTCTGTGAATGTGTGAGTAAGTGGCAGTTGGTCTCTACAAACCGTGAGTAAAGGAAAGCTATTTTGTTCCTTACTTATTTTTTTGTGGGTTTCTGTGCATATTCTGATGGAAGTTATTCTTCTTTTCAGGTTAGCCTGGCTTTTGGTATCTAAGGCCCTGAAGCAGTGGTTGTGTACCATGAAACGATCATCGGCCTGGTTTCCTTCTTGTAGTTTCTCCCACAGCATTCAGTTGTTTTGGCTATTCAAATGCTCCTACCTGCCAGTAATTAAAATATTTTGTGAAAGTTTCCGATGGTGCTAGGGCGGTAGAGTGTGGGAACATGTCTGAGGCTTTTTTTTCACTTATATAATTACTAGTGTTTAAGCCCGTTACATTAAAGCCCGTTACATTAAAGGGTGCTAGTAAAGCCTCCTTCCCTCACATGTCCCCTATTTTCAGCCCCAGTTCTAAACCCATTTTTACCCCCCTCCCCCCAACCCACGGTTCAACAGCACCTCTTCCCTGCTCCCCTGGTTCCTCTTCCATGCTTCCCCGGAGAGCAGCACCTCTTCCTGCTCCCCCGGTTCCTCTTCCCTGCTTCCCCGGTCAGCAGCACCTCTTCCCTGCTCCCCTAGTTCCTCTTCCCTGCTCCCCCGGCCAGCAGCGCCTCTTCCCTGCTCCCACAGTTCCTCTTCCCTGCTCCCCCGGTAAGCAGCACTTCTTCCCTGTTCCCCCAGTTCTTCTTCCCTGCTTCCCCGGTCAGCAGCACCTCTTCCCTGTTCCCCCGGTTCGTCTTCCCTGCTTCCTAGGTCAGCAGCACCTCTTCCCTGCTCCCCCAGTCAGCAGCACCCTTTACCTGCTCCCCCGGTCCAGCATGTAGCCTTGTGAGCATCGCGGCCGGCTTTTGCGAACCTCGCAGGCTGCTGTGCACTTCAGTAGCATGTTCCCTCTGACGCGATCACATACGTCAGAGGAAACGTTCTACTGAGGTGCTGTGCAGCCTGCAGTTTGGTACAGCTGGCCGCGATCCTTAAGGAAACAGCGCCCGACCCTCTGCTGCGCTTTGGGGAGAGTCTTCAGCCCCAGCCGCCGAATGCGGCAATCGGGGCGGTCAGGACACATGCAGGGAGAGTTGGTGAGTGAGGGCGGGAGGAGGGAAGTGGCCAGAGTGTTCCCTGCCGCCGCGTTCTAAAATAGAATCTGGCCAGGGATCAGAAAACACGGCGGCAGGGAACACGAAACCCTAAGTGCGCGTGCACATGCGCGCTTAGGGTTTTATTATATAGGATACTTTCTGGCTTGTGTAGTGTTTCAATACTGGAGTATTCAGTATTTTTTTGTTTTCGAAATTTTCCCTCCAGTCCTCTTGTTTCCTATTCATATGCAAAGTGATATACATTGGGAAAAATAACCCAAGTCATAGTTACCAGATGCTAGGGTCCATCTTGGGAGTCAGCATCCAAGAAAAGATCTGGATGTCATTGTAGACAATATGCTGAAACCTTCAACCCAATGTGCAGCGGCAGACAAAAAAGCAAACAAGATGCTAGGAATTATTTTTAAAAAGATGGTTAATAAGACTAAGGGCTCCCTTTACTAAGCTGCGATAGCGTTTTTAGCGCACGCTATGCAGCTAGAACTAACGCCAGCTCAATGCTGGCGTTAGTGTCTAGTGTGTGGTAATTTAGCGCGCGCTAAGCGCGCACTAAAACTGATATCACAGCTTAGTAAAAGGAGCCCTAAGAATGTTATAATGCCCCTGTATTGCACCATGGTGTAACCTCACCGTGAGTTAATTTCTGGTTGCCTTATCTCAAAATAGATATAGGAGAATTAGAAAAGGTTCAAAGAAGAGTGGCCAAGATGATAAAGGGTATGGAACTCCTGTAGTATGAAAAAAGAGTAAAGAGGTTAGGACTCTTCAGCTTGGAAAAGAGATAGCCGAGGGGAGATATGACTGAAGTCTACAAAATCCTAAGTGGTGTAGAACGGATACAAGTGGATCAATTTTTTACTCTGTCAAAAATTACAAAGACTAGGGGACACTCAAAATTATAGGGAATTATAGGCTTCCCCCTGTCTAGTCTCAACAGACTGTGGACTTTTCCTCCAGGAAATTGTCCAGACCTTTTTTATAACCAGCTACATTAAGTGCTCTTACCACAACGCATACCCTGGATCCGCAACATGGAATGTGGCTACTATTTAGGGTTTTTTTGTCAGGTACTAGTGACCTAGATTGGCCATCATGAAGACAGGCTACTAGGCTAGGTGGACCATTGGTCTGACCCAAAAAGGCTGTTCTTATGACCTGCTTCAGACAATTTTCAGTTCTGCTTTGCAGGAATCTAAACCCATGCCTGAAATAATGTGGATGTCCAGAATTAATGGACAATACATAGAATAAGTGATATAAAGTCTTTTCCTTGACTAGCTTCCTTCTGTGGACAAGCTGAGGAAGAGCCCTGTTAATTCCAAAGCTGCACAAGAAACCAATTAAACTGGTGCAATAAAAAGGTTGCACCATACATTTTCTTTTCATCCCTTGGTGAGGGGCTGCCAGGAATTGGGGAGAGGAGCCTGGGCTTGAATTGGAATGTAGGATTGAGCCACAGACTCACCTGCACTGGGCTGAAGCCTGGGGGATGCCAGCAGCTGTTTCGCTTGTGCACAGTCACAGTGAAGCAGGGTTGCTGCTCAGCCTCATCCTCAACAATCACGTGTTGTCACAACTTGTGGAGGAATTAAGGTCCTAGCCCGACGCCCAAGTCTGATGCTGAAACCAGCTCTCCCCCTGCAGTGCTTTGTGGCTCATTTGCACTCAGTCTCTCCCACCGTGGTAATATTCTGCACAGCCACAGGCTGTCTGTCTCAGGCTTGCCCAATCTCTTCCGCCACGGTAATATTCAGCCTGAGACAGATACTGTGGCTGGGAGTAACCTGGAGAGACTGGTCGAGCCTATGCCGAGATTGGGTGGGCCAGGCCTCTGTTCCAGTATTCCAAAAAGCCATCAACACCACCATGGCTGTTGCACAAACATTGAGTCATATTGGTTCCCCTGCCCATTCTAGATTGTACCCTTCCACCACTGGTCTTTACCACTGACCTAGTTGATGCAAGGCATATATAGCCTGCCAGAAAGACTAGGCTACTTAAAAGTCTGTGATTTTTTTTTTTTATTATTATTTTTCCAACATGGATTCAAGCATGCCCAAATATCTCCTTTTGATGTATGTTTTGTGCTATGTAAGATGACTGCTGCAGTTTCAAATGTGGAGGACACCAATAGCAACTAGAAATCTTTTTTAAAAACTTGGTGATAGGTCAGTAATTTTATCATTTCTGAAGAATTGTCTTCATGGAATGACATACAGGAAGACTGGGGGTAGACACCCTGCCACAGGGTAGATTTGCAATAGCCCAGCAGATTTGATGTTGCCTATGAAGAAGCAGCTCCCATAAGGAGTGAAGATAAGGTGTTTTTCCATCTGCTACTAGTCAGATAATGCATAAATTTATAGCTGTACTGAGATCATATGCACTATCTGACTACTAACAGATGGAAATAACCCTTCTTATCTTCACTCATTATGACAAAGAAAAATGTGCCATTTGTATCCAAGATTAATATTCTTTTAATGTTCAAAATTATAATAAAGCTAGGACAGCCAGTTCCAAGCAGCACTGAGAGGAGCTGTAAAGAATAATGGAGGAGAGACCGTGCTGTGTGATCTTTACTTGGCTGTAGTGAATCATATTGCTGCAGTGGAGATTAGCATACTGTTGATGTCATTGAAAAGGGCTTATGAAATATCTCCAAACTCCAAGGAGTGAGTTCTCATGGCCCTGCCAGTGAGTTTTCTGCAGTTTTTCACTTGATATAATGCCTTTTGTTTATTACAGCAAGGTGATTTATGAAAACAAAAAACATCATCAGACCAACAAGAAAGAAATTCAAAATCATTCTCTAATTTTGAATAATGATTATTGGTTAAGAACAGAGAGTCACACTTTCTCATAGTTCTCCTTTTGGGTCCTCTGGCATCTCCCCTTCAGAAACTCTTCACATGCTCACATAATCCTTTCTCAATTGCAATGTCACAGTGTAAAATATTCTCCAATTGCAGCCCTTCTTTCTTTCAAGCAAATCCTTCTCTTCCCATCAAGGGAAGTTTGTATTAGAGAATGACATGGGGAAAAAATTTATCACCGTTCCCGCCCCGTCCCCGCAAGCTCAGTCCCCGTCCATGCCCTGTTCCTGCGAGCTCAGTCCCTGTCCTGCAAACTGTCATCTCATCTGCACAAGCCTCAAATAGTTATGATTTTATACTGAACTTATTTTATTAAAGTATAAGAAGAGACGATATTCTGTGCAATTGTCATTTTATAAACACAAATGATACAGAGCAAGGATCAACAAAACCCCTGTCTCCCCACCCTTTCACAAATATCCCCTCCACTATTGTGAACAAGCCAAATTACTACAGAATGCTACATAGAAAAATCAAGTTAACAGAATACTTCAGTCACATATGGCAGGAATAGTGTTAGGGGAGAGCAACTAGGGCAACTGCCCACTGGTCAGAGAGAGCCCTAAGCCAGCTGGAAGCTAAAGAAGCACAGCCTGGGCTTTGCAGTGTCCAGCTATGTCTAATGCCAGCTCTAGCAAGATACATATTTCAAATATAAAATATTTTTTTTTCTACCTTTTGTTGTCTGGTAATTTTATTCTTCAAATCACATTGGTCTCAGGCTTTGGTTTTGGGTTCCTTCTGTCTTCATCGTGGCATGGCTGGCTCCTGAAAGTAAAATAGGCACAAGAGGAGCTGGGGAGGAGATGCCGAGACTGACACGGGCACAGTTTTTTTTACCACAGGTGCAAGAGTTTTCACCACTCCCACGGGGCAGTAAAAGGTCTTGCCCCATTCCCGTGGGGTGGTGAAAGGTCTTGACCCATTCCTATGGTAAACCAGTTGCAAATGTCTCCATTCTTGCAGATTTACTGCAGTAACCACAATTTACCGCGGTAAATGGTCCCCGTGTCATTCTCTAATTTGTATCTCATTTTTACCTAAACAAACAAACCCATGATTATTTGGACAATGTACCGCTTGACCCTTCTTTCCACGTATGGCCCCAATGTTCTAAACCAGCGGTCTCAAACACGCGGGCCGCATGCGGCCCCCCCAGGGACTATTTTGTGGCCCAAATCTGTCCTCTCCACTTCACAAGTTTTCCGATTGTGGAGAGGACAATCGTGTACAGACCGCGACTGCGGCTCACCTAAAGCAGGGGGTCCCCAATCTGCTTCCCTTCCCGTCTCACTGCCCTCCCCCAAGCCACCGCAATCGGGGAACAGGCCAACGCCGAGGTATTAGCTCTCCCTGCTTATCTTCCCCAGCTCGGAGCCAACCAATTCTCACCACCCGACATCAATTCTAACGTCGGGGAGGAAGTTTCGGGCCAGCCAATCGCTGCCTAGCTGGCCTGGAACTTCCTCCTCGACGTTAGAATTGATGTCGGGTGACGAGAATTGGTCGGCCCCACGCTGGGGAAGATAAGCAGGGAGAGCTAAGACCTCGGCGCTGGCCTGTTCCCCAATGGTGGTGGCTTGGGGGAGGGCAGGGAGAAATAAAGAAAGAAGGGGGGGGGACGGAGACAGAAAGAAAGAAGGAAGATGGGAAACAGACAGAAAGGGGCATGGAGAGAGAAAGAAAAAGGGTAGGCATGGAGAAAGAAAAAGAAAGAAGGGCACGGAGAGAGAAAGAAAGAAGGGGGCAGGATAAAAGAAATAAAAAGTTGGGGGATGGAAGGAGACAGATGCCAGACCAGGGGAAAGGAAGGAGGGAGGGAGGGAGAAAAAGGAAAGAAAGAGATGTCAGACCATGGAAATAGGGATGGAAGAAGAGAGAGATAGAAGGGAAGGTAAGACATGGAAAAGTAGATTTTGAAAAGAAAGCAGAAAAATTGAATATTAAGTTAATGTCAAAGATGGATGCAAGGCAGAAAGTGAAGATGGAGAGAAAAACAGTCAAAGGACAAGAAGGCCCTGGAAACTGTTAAAAGCACAGAAAAATAAAGTCACCAGCCAACAAAGGTAGGGAAAATGATTTTATTTTTAATATAGTGATTGAAATGTGTCCGTTTTGAGAAAGGAAAGATATTAAACTTTAAATATGAGGGCTGCAGAAAAAATAGGGTACTTGGAGGGCCGCAGAAAAAATAGTTAATGACAATTTTGCATAAGATAAAACTCTTTATAGCTTATAAATCTTTCCTTTAACTGTTAAAGGAAAGATTTATACGCTTTAAAGAGTTTTATCTCATGCAAAGTTGTTATTTCTTTAATAAGACATTAACTATTTTTTCTGTGGCCCTCCAAGTATCTACAAATCCAAAATGTGGCCCCACTAAGGGTTTGAGTTTGAGACCACTGTTCTAAACGTACCATGCCTTTAATGATCAATGCTAAACCAGTTTAGTGTTGAAGTATTTTGCCTATCGATGCTCATAATGGTTCACTGGTTTTTTTCATGCTTCTTAGCAGCCTCTGACTCAGCTATGCAAATGTAGTACAACAAGGACATTAATATTAAAACGAGCATGCCAAAAAATGCCCTAACATTGCCTGGTGCTGCACTAAATGAAGCGCTGTCCTTTAATGAGCCAAAATTACCAACAGGTCTGGAAGTGCCAGTAGGGTGTTAAGTGCCTTTCAGGCGCATGTGTTAAAAGTGTGTCTCGTGTGTATACA
Source organism: Geotrypetes seraphini (assembly GCF_902459505.1). Taxonomy (NCBI): domain Eukaryota; kingdom Metazoa; phylum Chordata; class Amphibia; order Gymnophiona; family Dermophiidae; genus Geotrypetes; species Geotrypetes seraphini. The sequence continues at coordinate 258,097,363 of NC_047087.1, forward strand.
TCAAAGTGTACACTGGCAAATCTGCAGATTCTAGAAATTGAAATAATGGCCATATATGCATGTATTATAAACACATCTCAAGCATATGTGTTAAAGGCACGTCTCATGCACACTTGTTAAAAGCTGCCCATTGCATGAGATGTGGAAGTTTAAAAAAAATGGGCAGCATAAATGTACCACAGAAGCAGTATAGAAAAAAAGCATTTGCATGGTTTGCTGTATCTCTTGGCCACTACCTCCCCTCCGCCTATGGCTATAGATGCAAGGAGCAGAGTATGATGCAGTGGTTAGAGCTACAGCCTCAGCACCTTGAGGTTGCGGGTTCAAACCCCACGCTGCTCCTTGTGACCCTGGGCAAGGCACCTAATCCTTCACTACCCCGGGTACATTAGATAGATTGTGAGCCATGTATGTAAACTGCTTTGAATGTGGCCGTGTAACTACAAAAAAGGCAATATACAAATCCCTATCCCTTTAGCAGGGCTGCCCAAGTCCAGTCCTTGAGATTTACTGGCAGGCCAGGTTTTCAGGATATCCACAATGAATATGCATGAGAGAGATTTGCATGCCAAGAAGGCAGTTCATGCAAATCTCTCTCATGCATATTCATTGTGGATATCCTGAAAACCTGGCCTGCCAGTAGATCTCAAGGACAGGACTTGGGCAGCCCTGCCTTATAATATACGATGTGTGCTTATGATGCGCAACAATAAAGCATGCCTATGATTGATGCTCATATGTAGCTTTTCCTGACACACGCGCACATTTGTGCGTCTATCCTTGAGCTATTCTGTGCATATGCTGGTTGCTTTCTCCCAAGACTGATTAGATGGGATTACGGCACACATCTGCAAAACTCATTTGCATGAGAAGTTTTTTGAACATTGATCGTTGTTTTGAAATCTGACAATTTACCAGCACCACAGCAACCTACAGGATTTTAACAGCAATTTTGTAGCATCTGGGCCTAGTTTCTTGCAGTATTCTCATCTTGTTTTCACACCTCCTCTAAATATAACAAAGGCTTCTTTCTCTGACTTCCTCCCTTGGATTATTTCTCTCTCTCGGTAGTATAGCCACTTGTCCTCTGGTACAGCCAGATTGGCTGTAAGAAGCTCCCATAAATTAAAAGCAAGTAGTCTTAGAGGGTACTTTCCATAGATGTGGGTCAATTCCTTACTCTAACTACTCTATTTTCATTGGACTCTAAGAGGCATCAAGGGAAGAACCACTTCACCTCCCAAACCTCAGGTTTTTAATTTCCCTCCAATTTCAGAGTAGTTATCCTGCTGGAGTCTGTCAAGTAATACCATCCTCTACTATCTCTAAATGACATGTCGCTGGATCGGGGGCTCAGAATGTTCTGAACACATGCCAATATAAAAGGAGCAAAGTTCTCTGCACCAATAATCCAACAAAATAAAAAGCAGAGATGACCAAAGAAACAAACAGGCAAATAATATCAATACAATAATAAAAGTCCAACATGTATATCAAATTAAAACCCAAAGATTTAGAGTGTGTTATAATGAAGCTGTGGCTGTGCCTTTTGAAAAGAGCATCAAAACCTTTATTGCATATTCTCACATTGTTTATTTCTGTAATTGCATTGTTGACCAGCTTTGTGAAACGTACACTGGGATGATATTGAACCCCTGATACAGGCAGAGATGCTGAAACACATCCCGTGTCGAGTCTTTGTTTTTTTTAATTTTGATGTACATGTTGGACTTGTATTAAATTATTGTATTGATACTATTTGACAGCTTGTTTGTTTGTTGTCGCATTCAAGTGAACACATAATCAGGTGCTGCTACATAGCAAAAACAATTTTCACTAGCTCACTCGTCTTAACATATTCAAAAGAATTCCGAAAACAGCAGCAACCATACTGTCAGCAACAGTATGCAAACAATGAGAGACCCATTACTACAATCAATTGACTTTCAGATTGCTGCTGTACTAATTGGGGCTCCTTTTACAAAGTCACGCTAGGGCCTTACTGCGCTAAATTGCCGAGCACTAGCTGCTACACCTCCTTTTGAGCAGGCAGTAGATTTTTGGCTAGCGCGTGCTAATCCGGTGCATTCGTTAAAAACGCTAGTGCACCTTTGTAAAAAGAGCCCCTGGTTTCTTTTGCCTTGCTTGCTGATTTCCCCCCCCCCCCCCCTTTTTAAAAATCTTATGAAGAGCTGTGTACAAAGGATTTTGTTCATGACTAGGCAGAAATCCTATAAAGCACAGTTACTTAGCGTAACATGTGTTATCCAGGGACAGCAGGCAGATATTCCCATCGCGGACAGCTTTTCAAGCAAACTTGATTGAAGATCTTAAAGTTTGCTAGTGCTGTACCACGCATGCGTGTGCTTTCCCACCCCACTAGAGGGCGCATCTCCTCAACGTCCTCAGTTCAGATAGCTAGCAAAGAAGCCAACCCGGGGAGGAGGGAGGGTTGCGAGAATATCTGCCTGCTGTCCCTGGATAACACCTGTTACGGTAAATAACTGTGCTTTATCCCAGGACAAGCAGGCAGCATATTCTCTACATGTGGGTGACCAAGTTAACCAGGATGGGACGGTGGGAGAGTTGGCAATTTAAGAGAACGGATTACGCAAAACCGACTGGCCGAACAGGCCATCACGTCTGGAAAAAGTATCTAGACAGTAGTGAGAGGTGAAGGTATGAACCGAGGACCAAGTGGCAGCCTTTTAGATCTCTTCAATAGGCATGGACTTGAGGAAAGAGACAGATGCAACCATCGCTCAGACTTTTTGCCCCGTGACTGATCTGGCAGCGGGAAACCAGCCTGAGCGTAGCAGAAGGAAATACAAGCAGCTAACCAGTTGGACAAGGTGCGCTTGGAAACAGGACGCCCCAACCGATTTGGATCGAAAGATATTAAGAGTCGAGGAGCCGTCCGATGAGATTGATTGCGTTGGAGATAAAACGCTAACGCCCTCTTACAGTCAAGAGTGTGAAGCACCACCTCCCCAGGATGAGAGTGGGGCTTAGGAAAAAACACCAGAAGAACAATGGACTGGTTGAGGTGGAAATCCAAAACCACCTTAGGCAAGAACTTAGGATGAGTACGAAGGACCACCTTGTCATGAAAAACAGTAAAAGGCGGGTCCGCAAAGAGAGCTTGCAGCTCACTGACTCTGCGAGCAGACGTGAGAGCAATCAGGAACAAGATCATCCAAGTGAGAAGCTTCAGATGAGCCTTGTCAATGGGTTCAAATGAAGGTTTCATCAATTGAGCCAGAACCACACTAAGATCCCAAACCACCGGGGGAGGCTTGAGTAGAGGATGAACATTGGAGAGGCCCTTCATAAAACGGGAAACCACCGGATGGACAGAAAGCGGTTTCCAATCAAGCGGCTGATGAAAGGCAGCAATCACACTGAGATGGACTTGAATAGATGTCGTTTTGAGACCAGACCGAGACAAGTGTAACAGGTAATCCAGCACGGAAGACAAGGAGGCAGACAGTGGCTCCATGCGATGCGTAGCACACCACGCAGCAAATCTAGTCCATTTCTGGGAGTAGCATTGCCAAGTGGAACTCTTCCGAGAGGCCTCGAGAACATCCCTCACCGACTGAGAGAAATTGAAGGAGGGAGGCACGTGGAGAGGAACCAAGCTGTTAAGTGTAGAGACTGCAGATTGGAATTCAGCAGCAAACCCTGACTGAGACAGCAGAGAAGAAAACACAGGCAGAAGCAGAGGCTTCCTGACACTGAGTCGAAGTAGAAGGGAGAACCACGGCTGCCTGAGCTACCGAGAAGCTATCAAATCATGGTGGCTCGGACCAACTTGAGCTGGACCCGAGTCTTCAGAATCAGGGGAAATGGAGAGAACGCGTATAGGAACCGGTCCATCCAATCCAGAAGGAAAGCATCCGCCTCAAGATGATCCAGGAAATAAATCCTGGAGCAGAAGAGAGGCAACTTGTGGTTGAGGGGGGAGGCGAACAGATCTGCGGCGTCCCCCAGCGAGCGAACACCTGACACAGAGTGGAGGAGTGGAGCAACTACTCGTGCTGTGGAGTGGAGCAGGCGGCTCAATTTGTCCGCCAGGCAGTTCTGCCGACCCTGGATGTAGATCGCTCGAAGGAAGATGTTGTGACATATCGCCCTCTCCCAGAGCCGAAGAGCCTCCCGGCACAGAGACAGGGATCCTGAACCCCCCTGCTTGTTCACATAATGCATCGCCACCTTGTTGTCCGTTCACACCAGGACCATGCGATCTTGAAACAAATGCTGAAAGACTACCAAAGCATTGTAAATAGCCCGAAGCTCCAGCAGGTTAATGTGGCAGCAACGGTCGGCGCTGGACCAAGGACCCTGAGTGCGGAGACCGTCAAGGTGAGCCCCCCCCAGGCATACGTGGAGGAGTCCGTTGTTATGACCTTCTGCGGCAGGAGCGCGTTAAAGAGAAAACCTCTGGAAAGATTGGAAGAGAGCGTCCACCAGCGGAGCGAACACCTCAAGGAGGGAGTCATCCCAATGTGCTGAGAGGCGGGATCCCGGTCCTGTCTCCACTGGGACACCAGGGCCACTGATGTACCCGGAGGTGAAGTCTGGCAAAAAGGAGTCACATGAACGGTGGAGGCCATGTGTTCCAACATGATCATCATCTGCTTGGCCGAGGCTGTAAACTGAAGGGAGACCTGCCAGCACAGGTGGATGAGTGCGGCCTGCTGAGGTTGAGGCAAAAATGAGCGGAGGCGAACCGTGTCCAAAATCACCCCAATGAACTGCAGAGATTGAGGGGCACAACTGGGACTTGGGGAAGTTGACCTCGAAGCGCAGACAGTGAAGGAACATAATAGTCCGTTGGATCGCTGAAATAACCTCCCGCCGCGTCGGTGCTGAGGAGGCAGCCGGGAAAAAGCCGGCGTGGACTTTTGAGGATAATGCCGGGGAGGCAACTTGTATGACTTAGGAGGAGCGGGCTTCACCTTGGGCCTAACCAAGGAGGCAAAGGAACGCTCATGCTCGGAGAGGCATTTGGTGGCTGCCTCGATGGAGTCGTCAAAGAGTTTGTTGCCCAAACACGGGAGATTCGCCAGCTGGTCTTGCAGATTTGGGTCCATGTCAACTATGTGGAGCCAGGCTAGGTGGCGCATGGCTACCGCAAAGACGGAGACCCTTGAGGAGAGTTCAAAGGCATCATAGGTCGCCTGAAACATATAAAGGTGAATCTGCGACAGAGTATCCAGGAGCCGGCGAAATTCCGTCCGGCGATGAACAGGCAAATCCTCCTGAAACGAGGGCATGGATTTGATGCACTGTTTCAGATATGATATAAAAGTAAAATTGTAGTTAAGAACCCTGTTCGCCATCATCAAATTTTGGTACAGGCGCCTGCCAAACTTGTCCATAGTCTGGCCCTCCCTGCCCGGCGGGACAGCCGCGTAGACCTTGGAAGGATTAGACTTCTTCAAGGAAGACTCCACCACCAAGGATTGGTGGGAGAGCTGAGCCTTCTCAAACCCCTTACAAGGGACCGTCCAGTACCTGGACTCCATCTTGGCCGGAATGGCCAGAATAGAGTAAGGCGTCTCTAAGTTCTGGAAGAAAGTCTGCTGCAAAACGGGGTTCAAGGGGAGGCGAAGGGATTCCTTCGGTGGGTAAGGAAGCTCCATCTCCAAATATTCCCGGGTATACCTGAATCCGTACTGGAGGTCCAGTTGCAGCACCTTGCCCATGTCCATCACAAACCTGGTGAAGGAGGACGGCTTGCCCATAGAATGCCCCTCAAGGGGAGAAGCCGAGCGGGACTTAGGGGCAGCAGAGAACGTGGGGGAAGCCTCCCTTGAATACTGCGCTGGCAGGTCAGTGTCCACAAGTATGGACGTCGAGGAGGCCCCGCTGAGAGAACGAGGGGGGAGTTGACAACAACCTGCGCTTATAGAACCTGGAAGTTGAGGACCCAAGGGTCCAGGGAGCCTGCCTTGGGAGGGAGATTCCTTCTGACTCGGCAGAGAGGCTGGCGTCTTCGACCTCGAAGCTCCTCGGTGCGGAGACCGAGATAGCACGGGAGAACGGCGAAGATGAGGGTCAGACCGCACAAGGTCAGAGGGCTTGATGGACCCCATAGTGCGAGGGCTCGGTGACCTATCCCACCTCGGGGGAGAATCCCTGGGCCGTTTGGCAGACCGCTGTCTCAAGGAAGAAGTACGTTTAGGCCGGTGCTTCGACCAAGGTTGGGCGGCGGGAGAAGTCCACCTCGAGGGAGCAGGCGAGGAGGCACTCGAGGACGAGTGTTGAGACTGACGCACCTTGCCTCGAGACCCCTTGGTGCGATGCTCAGGCTGGTCAACGACAAGCGGGGTCGAGGCCGGGACAAGCTGAGCTAAAGCAGAGGAGATCTGCGAGGTCAAGATAGCCTTAAGCATATTCTCAAACATGGGCACCGAGACCAAAGGGTTTGGACAAACTGGTACCGCAGCGTGCTCCACCAAGGGCGACCTCGATGTAGAGTATTCCCGTAATGTGGAGGCACGTTTAGGAGGTCTCGTCAAGGCCGGTAGGACTACACTCACTGCCTGATTGGCCAGAGACTCCGAGGATGGCTTCTTCGGTAGTTGAGCTGAACCTGAAGGAGAAAGAGGAGACTTACCTGAGGCCGAGGCCTTCGTGGTCGAGGGAGACTTGCTTGGGACTGAGGTCTTCGAGGCCGACGTCAAGACCAAGGCCGAGACTGGGGTCGAAGTCTTATCCGCCGACGGGTCCAAGTTGAAGAGTTCCACAATCTTGGCCCGCCTTCAACGAAGAGCTCGAGGCTGGAGGGTGGCACAGCGAGGGCAAGAGTCCGTCGGGTGATCAACCCCCAGGCAAAGGATATACCAACGGTGCAGGTCTGTGATGGAGATCACCCGACCATACTGAGTGCACTTCTTAAACCCGGTAAGAGGCCGGGACATAAGGTAGGAAGAAAGGCCTTGGCCACAACGAGGCCCGGCGGCCAAGGAAAAACTGGGGACCCCTGGTTCGCGGAAACAAAACTAACAAAAAAATTTATTTTTTTTTTGTGAAATTTGATTGAAAAGAAGAAAAGATGCAGCACAGCGACTCCCGATAAAACAATAAAAGAAGTCGTGATGCAAGAAAGGCACTTAGATTCGCAGAGAAGAGAGACAGGGCTTTCTGGCTCCGTGGAAAACTGAGGACCACATTGAGGAGACGCACCCTCTAGTGGGGTGGGAAGGCACACGCATGTGTGGTGCAGCACTAGCAAACTTTAAGATCTTCAATCAAGTTTGCTTGAAAAGCTGTCCGCGACGGGGCTCCGTGGATGACGTCACCCACATGTAGAGAATATGCTGCCTGCTTGTCCTGGGATAATTACCTTATTTCTTCCTTGTTGATATGACCTACCTCCTCAGTTACAGTGAAGGGGTTCTCTCTGTGAGGTGCATTTCTCATGCAAATGGTGTTCGTGCTATGCTTGCAAGCAGCTCTGCATTATTAGGATGAAAATGTACTATTTTCATGGATATTTCCTTTGTGTTTGTTGTTGTAGAGTAGGTGATTAATATCCCAAACCAAAATCTGTTTTTTCTGCCAGTCATATTATTGCTTTTTCTGGCTATTTCATCATCATATTTACTACCAGTGCTATAACAATGCTAATGTATTCATTGCTGTTTGAGTGAACAATATACTAGATCAATTTTTATTTCTTTTATAAATATGAAGATCTATTTGTCAGAAGAACAAAATACTTTTCAATAAATGCAACTCACTCTCTTGTAATTGACAATTCCAATATACACACACACATATACACAAACACTGTATTCATTTTGGAGCATTGGAATTGTCAATTACAAGAGAGTGAGTTGCATTTATTGAAAAGTATTTTGTTATATATATATATATATATATATATATATAAATAGAAAGTATTTTGTGTTATATATATATATATATATAAAGAAGGATTAAGCCTCAGTGTTCCGAGTGAACCCTGTATGTTTAATTTTGTACAAAACAAGCACCTTCAATAGGCTCTACTCAATCAAAACCATCATTGGCATAAAATACCTTTTTATGATTAATAGTCTATTAATAAAGGTGAAGAAAAAGAGAGAGGAAGAAGCTTCAGTGGCCACAAAGGACAATAAAGACCTCAATGGAAGATGTGAAAATAGCATCTTTCTTTAGTGGATCCCCTTAAAAAATTAAAAATCTTGTGTTATAAATCAGCATGAACGGTGTTTCAACAGAGCAAACATCATGCACAATTAAGAATCTAATGGGCTTGTTATAAACATTCCCCTGATGAAACCAAAACACATTGGTGAAACAGAGGCAGTCTCCATTGGGACATAAGGTTAAGTGCCCTAATTTAAAATGTTTGGCTCTACATACACTCTTTGATGATAACAGTTGTAAGATTATTCAGAGAGATCAGTACGGCTTAATGTGTGGCAGACTGTCATCGGTCAATACCAGACTTTTCACTTAACTTATAATTCAAGCTCAACAAATATCTACCCCTATGATTGCTACGGCCCTAGATGCGGAAAAAGCATTCAACCACATTGAATGGTCATTTCTTTTTTATGTAATGAAATGGTTTGGTTTCCCTCAACATTTTATAAAAATGATTTAACATCCTCTATTCCAACCCTTCAACCAAAATGTGAATTAATGGAGTACTTTTGGCACCCTTTAGAGCAGGGATGTCCAACTTTTTGGCTTCCCTGGGCCGCATTGGCCGAAAAAAATTTTCTGGGGCCGCGCAAACGCTGCTGCAAGACAGAGGAGGGAGCCAGCAAGACAGTAAACACCCGGGGTCAGCAGAGGAAAACACTGCATCACCCTTGACCGGGGCCGCACAAAATACTTCACGGGGCTGCAGGATGGACACCCCTGCTTTAGACCATCCAAAGGTCCCAGGCAGAGTTGCCCATTATCACCACTACTTTTCAGCATAGCACTGGAGCCCCTGTTAATTACCATGAACACTGATTTATAACAATATTTTATAGAGACATGATTGGTAAGGACCCGCTAAAAAAGACGCTATCTTTATGTCTTCCATTGAGGTCTTTGCTGCCCTTTGTGGCTACTGAAGTCTCTTTTTCTCTCCTTTTCTTTACCTTTATTAATAGATGGCTATTAGTCAGAAAATAGTGCATTAGTCTTTCTTTGTATTCTGCTAGTGATTAGCACTTTTCATCACTTGTTTTGGATTTTAAAAAACCTTTTCCCTTTTTTTGTTCTTATTGATGCTTTTACAGTCTATATCAATATATATTTTCTTTGTATTGTAAAGGAAAAACAAACCATTTTGCTTATCTTTGAACTGAATCAGGTTGCTCAAAGGTGGCATTTCACAGTTGCCAAACTGCTGCTTCAGGATAAATGGGACCATCTGGACAGAAGACAAAAAGTCACAACTTTCCCACATTAAATAAAAACTCTATCATCCAAATTATACATTTCAGATACATACCAAACAGCTTTTGCTTCCTTCTAATCACGAATATGCCAACTAAACAGTGGCCTAAGTGTTCTCAGCCCACTGCAGCCAATCACTAAGAAAGCACCGTATTTAGTCCATGGGAACTGACAATCATGATATGGGGCCATTCAGCAGCCAGTGTGATACCATATTAAACAATGAACTATAGATGAATGAATCAGTAAAAATAAAACTAGTCAATAGTGGAATTTAAACCAGGTGGTTGCACAGAGTTTAGTGTGTGAATCCAAAATTGCTCCCTCCATTTTCTTCCTCTGAGTCTGAACAACTGTAATATGGTCCACAATAAAACACCATAACTCTTCATATCCATGTGAAAATTGTGTACAATGGGTGCCTTGTTGCCTCTGTGCAAGGAACTCCAATATTCATCTGTATCTGAAATTTCCTCAATGTTTTATCAATATACATCTTTTAAAGGCATATAATACAGTTGACTACAAACTCCATACTACAAGTCGTATTAAATCTCAAGTGAAACCTTTGTTGATCCACAGAATGTTTCATTCATTAATTTTTCATTGTTTAATACAGAATCACACTACTGAATGGCCCTGTGTTATTATCAGTTCCCATCGACCAGTCAAGGTGATTGACTATGATAGGATTAAATCACTAAGGAGTCATGTTCAATGAGTTTATTCATGACTAGAAGGAAGTGATATCCGCTCAGAATGCATCTGGAATGTATAATTTGGATGCTGGAGTTTAATGATTGGGAAGGTTGTGACTTTTTGTCTTTTGTCCAGATGGTCCTGTGTACCCTGAAGCAGCAGTTTGTTATACTGCAAAATGCTTGCCACCATCCAGTGGCGTACCTAGCATATGTGACACCCAGGGCCCATCATTTTTTGATACCCCCCCTCCCCCCACCACCATCTGTATGAAAACATGATTTTTAGTAACAATCCACACGTCACACATGAGTACCTAGGAAAAGGCAGCATCTTATATACTGCAATGAGCAGTAAAACATCAATACACCCATTGTAAAACTAAACAAGCCAGACTAGTACTGATCAATCCTAACAAAAAACATGTCTTTCGAACACACAAAACACCTTTGCCTAGTATGGAATATGTAATCGCAAACTAACCCTCCCTCTTTTACAAAACTGTAGTGTGGATTTTAGCCATGGAGGTAACAGCTCTGACGCTCATATAATTCTGAGCATCAGAGCTGCTACCACCACGGCTGGCGCTAAAAAATGCTCCACAGTTTTGTAAAAGGGGGTTAAAATAGAAATACATAGACAAAGGTTAAATTGAACCAGCAAGAAGCTGGACTCTGCTTACAATGCACCACAGAAACAGTGATACATGTCTCCTAAAGCAATAAATAAATAGAAATTTTTTTTCTACATTTTGTCTTCTGTGGTTTCTGCTTTCCTCATCTTCTTGTAATTATCTTCCTTCCATCCACTGTCTGCCGTCTCTCTTCCCCTTTATGGCATTTTCTCTCCTATGCCCCTTCCAGAAACTGTATGCCTTCCCCTTCCATCTATCCTTTCACCCCCATTGGTCTGGCATCTCTCTCCTCTCCTTTCCTTTCCCACACCTCTCCTCTGCAATCCCTTTCCCTTTTTCCCCTCATTTTCCTTTTCAATTTATTTTCTGCATCTCTCTAGATTACGTTCTTACTACCCTCTCATCAATTTCCTTTTTTTACTGTCTACCTAAAGCTTGTCACCTCTTTCCCTCACCCCTCCAGTGTTTCCCTAACTCAATCCTTTTCTCCCCATCATGTGCCCTCCTTTTATTTATCCCCTCCTTCCATCATGTACTCTCTTTCTCTACCTTCCATCTAGTACCTTCTCTCTGTCCACTTCCATCCAGTGTCTGCTCCCCCTCTTTCTCTCCTCCCATTTCCTTCCTGCATTTGCTCCCTTATCTCTCCCATCTGCACTTCCATCCAGCATAGGCTCCCTACTACCATCCAATGTCTGCCCTTTCTCTCTCCATCCACCCCTCTTCAATTAGCATCTGCCCCCTTTCTTTCCCTCCACTACTCTTTCATTCCAGCAGTCCTGCTTCTTTCCCTTCATGCAGCAAGGTCCCACAATGACAGTAGCTGCTGGCTGCCAGTCCATCCCACTCCGACGTACTTGCTCTGGAGTGGACTCGGCAGCTGCATGCTGGAAGTCCCGCGATAACTCGTCTGCTGGCTCTGCTCCGGAAGAAGTAAGTTACGTGGGAGGGGGTGGAACCAGCAGATGCAGGTTGTTGCGGCAAAGTCCCGCAATGACTGCGTCTGCCGGATCCACCCCCTCCGACATAACTTCATTCGGAGCAGAGCCGGCAGACGAGTCATTGCGGGACCTTCCTGCACCTCAGCGCGGCTGCCAGCTCTGCTGCAGAGAAAGTAATTCAGAGGTAACGTGACCATTTATTTTTTCATCAAAAGGGGACATCTATTAATTGACTGTGTATCCTTTCTTTCATTTCTTTCTGCACTCAGGCCCAACAATTGTCCCTTTCTATTCCCTCCCTCCTTCCAATGCCCTTAGTGCCTCCGTCCCCTGTCCTTAGTGCCCCCAGTGCCTCCGTCCTGTGTCCATAGTGCCCCCAGTGCCTCCGTCCTGTGTCCATAGTGCCCCCAATGCCTCCGTCCTGTGTCCTTAGTGCCCCCAGTGCCTCCGTACTGTGTCCATAGTGCCCCCAGTGCCTCCATACTGTATCCATAGTGCCTCCTGCCTGTGTCCATAGTGCCCCTAGTGCCTCCTTCCTGTGTCCTTAGTGCCCCCAGTGCCTCCGTCCTGTGTCCATAGTGCCCCAGTGCCTCTTTCCCGTGTCCTTAGTGCCCCCAGTGCCTCTTTCCCGTGTCCTTAGTGCCCCCAGTGCCTCCGTCTTGTGTCCTTAGTGCCTCCTTATGTCCCCCACTGCCTTCCAGATTTTGCCCACCCCCAAAGCCTGCCTGCCTGTCTCCCTCCCTCCCTGCAGCGCTAAAGCCAGCCCGCTTGCCTGCCTACATCCTTCCCTCCCTGCTGTGGAAAAAAAGCCTCTCCTTCCTTTCCCCCGGTCCACGCCGCTGCAGTCTTACCTCCCCGCTGCTGCTGCTAATCGCCGACAAGAAGTCTTTTTTCCGATATCAATTCTGATGTCGGAGAGGACATTCCGGGCCAGCCAGGCAATGATTGGCTGGCCCGGAACATCCTCTCTGAAGTCAGAATTGATGTGGGAAAGAAGACTTATCGGCAATTAGCAGCAGCAGCGGGGAGGTAAGACTGCAGTGATGCGGACTGGGGGAAAGGAAGGAGGTGCAGGTCCAGTTGCACAGTAGGGCAGGAGGACCCGGACCTGGCCGGCTGTGCACCCCCCCAAGGTGTGCACCCGGGGTGAACCGCCCCACCCCCACCATCAGGGAACTAGATTCAACTCACAGATAGGCAAAATAATTTGCTTTTCCTTCAATAAAAACCTAAGAAAATAGTTATATATTGAGATAGACTTTAAAAGTACTCTACCTCACTCCTCTCTCTATGCCTAACAAATTTTCCTCTTTCTTTTCCCATGTGCACCATCTCTTTCCCTCACACATTCATGCCCAACATTTCTCCCTTTCTATTCCCTCCCTCGTGTCCCAATTTCATGTCCCCTCCCTGTATTCCAGCCTTTGTCCAAAATTTGTGCCCCTCATGTCCCAATACGTTCCCCCCTTCTTTTCTCCCTTTGTCCCACGTTATCCCTCTCTCCCTTGTTTCCTTCAGGGCTGTCTAACTGGGTATGCCCCCCTCCACTGCAGCTGACCCAGAAGGCTTCCCTCCAGTGTCAGAGCTGATGTCAGAGGGAAGCCTTCTGGGTCAGCCGGGGATCCCAGTTACCTCAACAGTCCTCCTTCCAGGTGGGCTGCTGAATGTGCAATTGCGAGGGGGGGGGGGGCTGACCCAGAGGGATGAGAAGGGAGGCAACTTGCAACAGATCCTTTACCATTGGGACAAGGCCTTTCACCGCTCAATGGGGCAGTGAATGACCTTGTCCTTGTACCCATGGCAATCAATTGATTTTTTCCCCCCATAGGTAACAGTCACCGTGTCATTCTCTGTTCACTGGCTTCCTAACTGCCTTTGCATACAGTTCAAACTCCTATTACTAACCTACAAGTGTGTTCATGCTGAAGCCCCTCAGTATCTCTCCTTATGCACCTCCCTGAGAACTCCATTCCTGAGACAAATTGCTTTTATTTGTACCCTTCTCCTCCACTTGCAATTCCAGATTTTGTTCCTTTCAGCTCGCTGCCTTGTATGCCTGGAATAAACTACCTGAGTCTGTCCATCACATCCTTCCCTTGTTGAAAAGTATGCTGAAAATACACTTTTTTGAGACAGCCTTCAATTCATCCCTACTCCCCTCTGCTCACCACTCTAGCCAGCAGTTTAACCATCCCTCTAACTATAACTCCTACCCTCGCATACATCTGGTAGTGCTCTAGAACTAATAGTAGTAGTAATTGCCCTCAGTCAAAGCTCCTGGTCTCAGCATTACTATGAAGTTTTACAAAGATTTTCAAGGTATGCTAGTGGGCCTGTTGACTACAATGTTGAATGTTTTTAGACATTTGTGGGAGATGCCTCATTCCTTATGGCTTGCTGGAATCTCAATCATCCCTATGCCAGGGAGGTATCCTCAGGCAATGTAGGTCTTACCAACCAATATCCTTCTTAGACACAGACTATAAAATCTTTCTTATAATTATGTCCTTTCAAAATATGCCTACCTTAGTGCATAGTGACCAAGATGAATTTATAATGGGGCAGGCAGACCATGGATAACAGGTCAGTTTTGATAATGATTTGGGAAGCAAGAAATCAGAAAGTCCTGGCTTGTCGCTGGCTATAGACACTGAAAGGACCTTTGATCAAGTATATTGGCCTTGTATTTCTGCTGTGTTGCAAAAGGTTGGTATTGAAGGCTGATTTCTTAAAATCTTATAAGAAACAATTTGCCTTGCTTAATATCAGTGGTGGATATACTGATTGTTTTGAGCTGAGCAGAGGAACTAAGCAGGATTGCCCCTTGTCCCCTCTCTTTTTTTGCTGTGCTATTGGAACTGCTAGCACAAAATATTAAAGATCACCCCTGTGTTGGTGGTATCCACTTTTATTTGCTGATATTTTGCTTTCACTGACCCAGAGTAGTCACTTTCTTGTACTTTCTCGTATAATAATAGTTCTGATGAATATGGTAGAGAATGACCACAGTGACAGAATTTGTCCCCCATCTCTGCGGATAACCGTGGGAAACTGTCCTGTATTATTTTTTAGTGTCTATCTCAACCTCAGTCCTTCTACACCAGCATTCTTCAATGAAAGGCTTGAGAGTCAGTGGCTGTGCCCATTCATTCTCTGATTCTTCCTTCTTAAAAAATGACATGGGGACAGTGATAAATTCTGTCACCATGTCATTCTCTGGAATATGGGAAAGAGTCTAGATTTAAAATGAATGTCACTAAATCAGAAATATTTAATTTAATACTGCTTGTTCCATTTATTTGATATACTGCAATAGCAATAGCAACCTGGATGAAAGATCACAAACTGAAATTAAACCCAGATAAAACGAAATTCATCCTAGAAAACAACAAAATACCAACCATAACCAACATTGAAATCAACGCAATCAACTACCCCATACAAACCACCCTAAAACTGCTAGGAATAACTATCGACAGATGCTGCACCATGCAACCGCAAATCAATAAAACAATACAAAAGTCATTCTTAGTCATGAGAAACTTAAGACAAGTTCGGAAATTCTTTGAGAAAACTCAATTCCAGCTCATAGTTCAGTCCTTAATACTAGGCCTACTTGACTACTGTAATATCCTCTACCTCCCATGCCCTACAACCATAACAAAACAACTACAAACTATCCAAAACACAGCACTAAGACTCATCTACTCATTAAAGAAACATGACCACATTACAGAAGCATATCTCCAATCGCACAGGCTTCCGATCCCAGCAAGAATACAATTTAAATTCTACTGCCTACTATTTAAGACTTTATACGGAGACAGTCCAAACTACCTGAATAACTGCCTCATCCACAACACCGCAACCAGACATAGGAAAACTCACAGCCCCCAATTAAGGAGGTCAAACGGAAAAAAATATATGATGGCCTCCTGGCCACTCAAGCAGCCAAACTAGACAACCAAATTGCCAATCTACAGACGGCATCCCTTGACTACAAGACTTTTAGAAAAGAAATAAAGGCCATACTCTTCAAGAAAACTCTGAAAAAAGAAATAATACCGCAAGTCTCAAACTCCACCTCTCACTAAAGCCAACTACCCCAAACAAATAACCTTACCCATTTCTTACTCTTTTTGAAAATGACCAATATATTTTTTTTTTTGTAAGTTCTTGTTGTAATACATCTTGGATAATTCTTTTGTAATCCGCCTTGAACTGCAAGGTAATGGCGGAATAGAAATCCCTAATGTAATGTAATATAGCAAGTTAAATTTAAGTTGTTTACAAAATAGAAAGTTGGAGAAGGGGTTGCTCACAAACACTTAGGGCATAACAACAGCCAATACTGGATTAATATGAACAAGAAAAAAAGGGGCAGGAAAAGATACAATTTATAACAAAGGTATGACGGGAGGAAAATAGCTCTGATAGGGGAAAAAAAGCATTTGTGAAAAGAACTAGGGGGAAAAAAGCTAAATGGGGCTAGTCATCAAAAGCTAGATAGAAATAGTATGCTTTTAGCTGCGATTTAAAGCTTACAAAGGAGGGTTTGAGCCTAATGTAGAGAATTCCAAAAGGCCATAACTGAGAAAAAGGAATGTATATGAACATCTTGTCTTGTTCCTCTGGTGAGAGACGTATCGTATATACACGAATATAAGTCAATCTGAGTATAAGAGGAGGTACCCTTTTCCCCAAAAAAAGTAGGAAATAAGATTGACTTGAGTATAAGCCGGGGAGGTTAATATTCATGTGCCCTGCCCCTCCCTCACTCCCAGACTCTGCACCCTGTCCCCACTCCCTGCTCTGTACCATGTTCCCCCTCTCTCCGGATGTCCTGCAGGCCTCCACCAGGCCTACTCTATGACAGGAGGGCTGGGACAGGAGGGATCTCTCCCGACTCCTGACCTGGCCAACTATGACTATTTTTTTTTTTTAACCTCCTGCCTCCCTTGCGTACCTTTTTGAATACCTGGTGGTCAAGTAGTGTGCCAGGCAGGAGCAAGCTTTCCACGCTCCTACCCAATGCCGAGCCCTTCCATGAATAGCCACCTCAAGTTCTCACGGCCCACCAGTGTACCATTCCTTGCTCCTGCCTGGTGCTGAGCTGCTCCCTGAATGGAGAAAGGAACATCCAAAAGCCTTAAGGGCAGAATTTGTGTTTTGAGGAATTACAGGACTATGATGTTAACCTGATACTGGGTTTCAGTATTTTCAAGTTACTGATTTTCTAAAGTGTAAGACTTGTCAGGACTTGAAAGCTAATAAAACACCCACTGGCAATAGCCCGGGAGGAAGGCTATCACAGTAAAACCTTGGTTTGCGAGCATAATTTGTTCCAGAAGCATGCTTGTAATCCTAAGCACTCATATATCACAGCGAATTTCCCCATAGGCAATAATGGAAACTTAGACAATTTGTTCCACAACCCAAAAACTTAAATACACCTAAAACATGCTTGTTATCCAAAACACTCGTATATCAAAGCGAATTTCCCCTTAAGAAATAATGGAAACTCAGACGATTCGTTTCACAACCCAAAAACTTTCATACAAAATACCATACATACTTGTATTACAAGACCTTGCTCATTTAGAACAGTCACTACACTCCTACAGCATCAACCAGAGAAGAACCATCAGTTGTGATGATGTATACTGTATGTACTCATATTGCAAGACTTTGCTTGTTTAGAACAGTCACCACTCCTGCAGTGTCAGAGAGAGAACCATGGGCTCAGTTGTGATGTGTGTATACTGTATGTACTTGTATTTCAAGTTAAAATTTAATAAAATGTTTTGCTTGTCTTGCAAACTAAGTTACAGTACTTGCAATCCAAGGTTTTACTATACTTGTAAATACATAAGTCATAACTGCTTTCTTATGGTGCAATCTCTCCATCTGTGCCTTTTTGGGAAACAATTTTAGGGAAAACTTGAGGAATCACAGAATGTCGTGCTTTTTTTTTCTCTCTCTCTCTTCTCAGGACCTCCATAGCAAGTAATTTGAAAAACAAATGGCTACAAGTTTTTATATCAACGGTGTTATACAGCACAGTGTTTAAAAGCAATTTGGCTTGGAGTGGATGATGGCTGCCGCGTCCATTCTCATTGACCAGAAAACAGTCCGTTAGACCGACCATTGAGTTTTTAAGGGTTTGCCTATTCGTTTTCGTTATCTTTCTCAGTTATCTCCTTTTCTTTTTTTAATGGTCGGTTTGCTGTTTTTTTTCTCCACTGAAAGCTGTGTCTGCTATTAAAGTTGCTGAGATGCAACTTTCTGCCGAGGTGTCTCTGCACGAATTCAGGAGTCACGTGCCTCCCTAGATCTCCAATGCTGACGGAAGGGATTATTTGTGTCTGCGTCTCCCGTGCTCGTGACGACGTCAGCCCCAAAGGAGCAAAACAAACAGAAGCCCCGGACCACCACAACAAACCCGCCCCCAGGTGCTCCACCTCCACGCATTGGTAAGATGCTAGAAGAGCCTGTGGCGCCCGGGGCTGCTGCTGCTTCCCGCCTATTGTGCACAGCCTCGCTTGAAACCTGAGGAAAGTTGGCGCTTTAGTGCTGTCTTTTCGTGTTCACTTCATTCATGTAGCCGCTGCCCGGTCCCCAGCAAACTTTCTTGGGCGTTAAAATGGACGGAGGCCAGTTGCCTTCGCCGCCTGAGGCAGAGAAGGAACAAGAGAAATTGCCGCCCATACAGTCAACAGCCAGCACACAGTCTGGGGTAAGTCTGTCGCCGGCAAATGGGAGTTTGTGACCTGTCTAGTGTTCTTTGAAAGCGCGTATGTTGTATGGTATGTCTGTAGCCTGCTTAGTTTACTTAGTAAATCAATGCGCTCCTGAAGTGAGAGAGTACAATTTTCACGTGTGGTTTCGTTTGTCAGACTTTGGGATTTTTTTTATTTTATTTTATTTCTCTTTTTGGCTGTGGATTTGGAAATTGCCTTTCACTGGTGTGTACAGTACAGTTTTATGCCAGTTACTTTATTCCCAGGTTCGTTTCATAGAAATTTCATATATCGTGGCTCTTTGAGTTGAAGATTTTGTTAGTGTTTCTCAAACTGTGTGCCACAAGAGATTCCACAATTTTACTATGCAGTAGTTATCCTAACTTGAGCAAAAAAAACAATCAAGGCTTTGTTACTGTTTGGATCGTCTAATCTTTGGTAACTTAGGGCTCCTTTTACAAAGGCGAGCTAGCGATTTAACGTGCATAATAGCGCGCGCTAAACCGCCGGAAGCGCTAGCCGCTACCACCTCCTCTTGAGCAGGCAGTAGTTTTTGGCCAGCGCAGGGGTTAGCGCGTGATGAAAAGTCGCACGCGTTAACCCCACTAGCGCGGCTTTGTAAAAGGAGCCCTTAGATTTTCAGCTCTGACAGAAATTTAAAAAAAAAAGAGAGAGAGAGAGTGCAACTGCAAAAGGTGGATGATGAAATGGGTGCTTGCTTGTCGACTATTGAGCCATGTTTTGCGTTAATTTGCACTCAAAAACAAGCACATCCATCGCATTAATTAGCTATTTTATTGTATCTGCTTTACTTTCACTATTGTTACATAGTTTAAATAGCTTTAAATAAATAACTCTCAAACTTAATTTTTTCTTGGTTTTGCAGTTTTATAATTTCAATTATAATGTGCTGCGAAAAGCATTTGCTCCGTTTAGTGTGCTGAAGCTAAAAAGGTTTGAGAGACACTGGGGTCCTTTTTCTAAGGTGCACTAGCCATTTTAGCGTGCACGCCAAATGCTAATGTGTAAATAGATGGACACATAAGTGTTTATAGCATGTGCTAAAATGGCTAGCAAACCTTGGTAAAAGAGGGAGACTGTGTTAGAGGCTTCATTTCCATTCTTGAACTTCACATACATAAAACATTTCACTTTTTTAATTATTTTTTATTGATACCAATTTACTTTTTTTTTTTTTGTTTCTAGATGTTATGGAATTAAGCTTTGTAAAAAGACATATTCAAGATTTTCTTTTAAGATAACTTTTAAGCCTAGATATCACTTTTTATGAATATAAAAATAAGCAATAGATAAAAGATCTTCAAATTAATTTAATCTGGTCATTTTTCCTCCCTGTAGTAGAATTTTATAAACCTGCCACTAACCATCTTTTATTTCAGTTCACTGTATTGTTGTGCTATATGAATGATTAAGATATTTATGTATTCATTTATTTATTAACCCCCTCCATTACAAAGCTGCGCTAGCATTTTTAGCGCTGGCCACCACAATAACAGCTCCGACGCTCAGATAATTCCTATGAGTGTTCAAGCTGTTACTGCCACTGCTGGCACTTAAAACGCTAGCACGGCTTTGTAAAGGAGGGGGTAATTTATTTAATGTATCTTTTTTTTTTTTTTCAAACAAGCTGCAAAATGGTGTATAGGTTAAAATATAAATCACAAGCAGTATTCCCCAACCCTAGACTTCCATCATACCTGTAACCATTGAATTTGCCGCTGATCATAAAGTTTAA
Organism: Geotrypetes seraphini; assembly: GCF_902459505.1. Lineage (NCBI taxonomy): Eukaryota > Metazoa > Chordata > Amphibia > Gymnophiona > Dermophiidae > Geotrypetes > Geotrypetes seraphini. Next base: position 258,117,547 of record NC_047087.1, read on the forward strand.
ATATTACATTGTTGACAGTAAGTTTAGTGTGAATTTGTCTACCATTCAATCTCAGAACAAAACACTATTCATCAAATCAGACCCAGATTTCTCACTTGTCAAACAAAACATATAGTCAAATTCTGTAATTGTCTCTGTGACAGCAACACAAAATCTGTCCACTGCAAAATACTGTGGAGAGACACAAAGCCCTACAAATATGCTACTCGGAAACTACCAGTATGTAGGAAATAGAACATATGGACAGCAGACCTGCAACATTTCCAGTTGGTGCTGGTAGCAGCAGTTATTACTGGGGGGTAAGGGGAACACAGAATAGGGACCATTTATAGGATTTCAAGTACTTAACTCAGGATCTCTATTCTCCTCAGCTTGCAGGCACATATGGTTTTTAAGGAAAGCATTTAGGCATCTATAACAGCTCTTCAGGCAAATTTGTTCCATAAAAGAACCTACACACAAAAAGGTGTGTGTCCTTTTTACATTCACACAAAAACAGAAAACCACTGCTATACATGTAATGAAAGCCACCAACAATAACTTATCAACTTTGTCAGGAGACAACACAGGTAAACACTAAACAGTCCATCACAGGACTTAACAAAAATTACATACTGTATAATATAAACCCATCTGAATATAAACCAAGGTAACCCCCCCTAAAAAATGGGGGAGAGGTTGATTTGAATACAAACTGAGATTAGAAATTTGGGTGATCCTAGTGAGCCAACCCATAAAGACTAGACATCCTAAGTTATAATAACATTTATTAATTTCACAGTGTATGTTCAGCACAGTGTAGCTTTTAGCTATCAATACATTATTGTAAATCCTTCAAAACTGGATTCCTCATTCTCAGATCAAATCAGAAGAAGGGTGCCAGTTGCTTTAAACAAACACATCCTTGGTTTTGACATTGGACATACTTCTCTAAACCCCACCCTCACCCCTCTTTTAAGAAGCTGCATTAGGCTTTTTTTTCTTATCAGCAGTGGTGGTAATAGCTCTGATGCTCATAGAATTCTTATAAGCATTGGAGCTAATACCATCGCGACTGGCAATAAAAAAGCCTAATTCAGCTTTGTAAAGGGGGGGGGGGGTAACCAAAGCTGCCAGAATGTTGTGCTTGTTGCATATTGCATATAAAGGAACTTTGACCAGAGGGCTGCCGCTTGAGCGGACTGCTGGGCATGATGGACCACTGCCCTGACCCAGCAGCGGCAATTCTTACGTTCTTACAGTCCAAGATTAACAAAGCTATAGTAGCTGTTCAGGCAATAATTGCTGACCGAAAGACAGACCACCAAAAGTTGGAAGATGAAGAGTGCAGGATTTAACAGTTAAAATATATCAACACCCAATCTTTGGCCCATTTGATCTTACAAGTCCCAAACGTTTATCTGTATTCTTCGTTTCCCAGTGACATCAGTATGCCATAACAAAGAATCTGCATTCAATGACTTCTCCTCCATAGCAAGTGCATCTTTCTGGCGTAAGAGAGTTTAGAGGTGCCTTAAACACAACTGAAGAGCTATGTAGGATTGCACCATTTTGCCAGGACGGAACCTTGCATACAAAAAACAGCAGTTACTGCTGGAAATTTCCTCCTAATATATTTGTATATAACTTAGTTTGATCAAAGCTGAAAACGCAAATGATCATATGTAATGCTCAAACTTTTCCTAAGTACTTCTTAATATCTTAACAATATAGTAGGGCCACTAGGAAATAGCGATCACAACATGATCCAGTACAAACTAGAGATAGGAACGTCAAAAGTGAAGAGAACCATAGCAACAACGCTCAACTTTAGAAAAGGGAACTACAGTGCTATGAGAACAATGGTGAGAAAAAAACTCAGAAACAGCTCAAGGAAGATGGAGACCGTAGAGAAAGCCTGGTCCCTACTCAAGGACACGGTGCAAAAAGCACAAAACCTGTACATCCCCCAGGTTTAGGAAAGGGTGCAAAAAAACCCCCAATCGAACAAAAAACCCAGTGTGGATAACAAATGAAGTGAAGAAATCGATAGGTAACAAGAAAGTATCGTTCTGAAAGTGGAAAAAGGACCAAACTGAGGAAAACTGGAAGGAACACAAAAAATACCAAAAAGAATGTCACAGAGTGGTCAGGAAAGCAAAAAGAGAATACAAAGAGAGGCTGGCTGGGGAAGCAAGAAACTTCAAAACGTTCTTCAAATATGTGAAAGGGAAGTAACCAGCGAGGGAGGAAGTGGTACCGTTGGATGATGGAGACAGAAAGGGAGTGATAAAGGAGGAAAAAGACGTAGCTGATAGGTTAAACAAGTTCTTCTCGTTGGTCTTCACGAGCGAGGACACGTCCAATGTACCAGAACCCGAGGAGATCATAAGTGGGGATCAAGATGAAAAACTGGAACAAATAGAGGTAAGCCATGAGGATGTACTCCGGCAAATAGATAGATTGAAATGCGATAAATCACCTGGCCCGGACGGAATCCACCCAAGGGTACTAAAAGAACTAAGAAACGAAATAGCGGAAACACTCCGACAAATTTATAATCTATCCTTGAAAACTGGGGAGATCCCGGAGGACTGGAAAATAGCAAATGTCACACCTATCTTTAAGAAGGGATCGAGGGGTGACCCGGGGAACTACAGGCCGGTGAGCTTAACTTCAGTTCCAGGTAAGATAATTGAAGCACTGATAAAGGACAGCATCTATGAACACATAGAAAAGAATGGACAACTGAAAGTGAGCCAGCATGGCTTCTGCAAGGGAAGGTTGTGCCTAACAAACTTACTACACTTCTTTGAAGGGATAAACAGCCAGATGGACAAAGGGGAATCCATAGACATCATTTACTTCGACTTCCAAAAAGCCTTCGACAAGGCTACTTAGGAAGCTGTGGAACCACGGGGTGGAAGGGGATGTTCACCGATGGACTAAACACTGGTTGGCAGAAAGAAAGCAAAGGGTTGGAGTAAAAGGCCAATACTCGGACTGGCAGTGGGTCACAAGCAGTGTTCCGCAGGGGTCGGTGCTGGGACCGCTGCTGTTCAATATATTCATAAACGACCTGGAAACGGGGACGAAGTGTGAAGTTATCAAATTTGCGGATGACACCAAACTCTGCAGCAGGGTCAGAACCGTGGAAGAATGTGAAGACCTGCAAAGGGACCTAAAGAAACTGGAAGAGTGGGCAAAAAAGTAGCAAATGCGCTTTAATAGAGAAATGCAAGGTCATGCATATAGGGAAAAAGAACCCAATGTTCAGCTACACAATAGTGGGATCATTGCTAGGGGAAAGTAACCTTGAGAAGGACTTGGATGTGCTGGTGGATACAACAATGAAATCATCGGCACAGTGTGCAACAGCCTCTAAGAAAGCAAACAGTTTGTTGGGTATCATTAAGAAGGGTATCACTACCAGGACGGAGGAAGTCATCATGCCGCTGTATCGTGTAATGGTGCGCCTGGAGTACTGTGTCCAGTATTGGTCGCCGTACCTCAAGAAGGACATGGCGACACTTGAGAGGGTCCAGAGAAGAGCAACGAAAATGATAAGAGGTATGGAAAACCTTTCATACACTGATAGGTTAGAAAGGCTGGGGCTCTTCTCCCTGGAAAAGCGGAGACTTAGAGGAGACATGATAGAAACCTTCAAAATCATGAAAGGCATAGAGAAGGTAGACAGGGACAGATTCTTCAGACTACGGGGAATCACAAGTACAAGGGGGCACTCGGAGAAACTGAAAGGGGACAAGTTTAGAACCAATGCCAGGAAGTTCTTCTTCACCCAGAGAGTGGTGGACACATGGAACACACTCCCAGAGGTTGTGATAGGGCAGAGCACGCTACAGGGATTCAAAGAAGGATTGGATAAATTCCTGAACGATAGGGGGATTGAGGGGTACAGATAAAAGTAGAGATAGGTTAGGAAGAGTATAGATAGAAGAAAAAGAGGGATCATAGAGCTAAGTCAAAGAACACCTGACAGGTCATAGACCTGCTGGGCCGCCGCAAGTGCGGGCTGCTGGGTGCGATGGACCTCTGGTGTTCTTATGAGGCATAGAAGGATATGGATGACTAAAAATTACACCAGGTGTACACCTGGCAGGGCCTCCGCGTGTGCGGATCGCTGGACTAGATGGACCGAAGGTCTGATCCGGAGATGGCGCTTCTTATGTTCTTATGTTATGTTCTTATGTAATCTGCCTTGAACCGCAAGGTAAAGGCGGAATAGAAATCACTAATGTAATGTAATGTAAATAACCGTACTACTTCTACTACTATTTATCACTTCTATAGCACTGAAAGGCGTACCCAGCGCTGTAAGAACATAAGAATTTGCCTCCGCTGGGTCAGACCAGAGGTCCATCGCGCCCAGCGGTCCGCTCCCGTGGCGGCCCATCAGGTCCATGACCTGTATAGTGATCTTTTGTCTAGAACCTGTTCTTCCCTAATCCTTTATATCCTTTTCTTTTTTATCTATACCCTTTCTTTCTCCTTTATCTGTAACCTTCAATCCCCTTATCCTTCAGGAATTTATCTAGTCCCTCTTTGAAACCCCATAATGTAGTCTGACCTATTACACCCTCCGGAAGCGCATTCCAGGTATCCACCATCCTAGCATTGGTTCTAAACCTGTCCCCTTTCAATTTCTCCGGATGTCCTCTTGTTCTTGTAGTTCGCTGAAGAACCTGTCCCTCTCCACCCTCTCTATGCCTTTCATAATCTTGTAAGTCTCTATTATGTCTCCTCTGAGTCTCCGCTTCTCAAGGGAGAAGAGCCAAGTTTCTCTAACCTCTCAGCGTATGAAAGATTTTCCATACCCTTTATCATTCGTGTGACATTTAATAGACGGTCCCTGCTTGGAAGGGCTTACAATCTAACTCAGACAGACAGGTTCTTCATCCCCAACCCTATATGTCATATCTAAGGTGAGAGGAGTTAGGAGTTGAAAGCAGTCGCGAAGAGATACTTCAATCTCTGTCATTTTATTCAGGGCCAATATATGCATTACATTAGACTACATATGACATTTATAGCTTTCCATTACTTTAAGAATTCATAGCAGTTCATGTTAAGAACAAGTGATCAGTCTCAGGATGAATTACAGAGTAAACATGATTAAATCAGTCACTGAATAAAATAAAGCTTTATCGGTTGGCAAGAACAAATTTCTGAAACAGAAACGTCTTCTGAGACTTACAGAATTGCTTTTAATCAGTTAAACCTCAAAGCTAGAAGTAAAGAATTCCACCATTTTGCATCTTGGTAGGTAACCAATGATGAAAACACTGTTTTTACCCATCCTTGTTTATACTTGGATGCCTTCTTCAGGGAACTAAACAAGTAAACCAATACTGGCTTGTAAATGGATGTAATTGCAATCAAAATTTACTTTTTTTAAATTTTGGCGCGCACACTGTCAGTGACACCGACAAGCTTTGCATCCTGTTTTGATTGTGATTACGTTCGTTTACAAGCCAGTATTGGTTTACTTGTTTAGCCCCCTGAAGAAGGCATTCCAGGTAGCCGAAACTGGGATCCTAGTCGGGACATTCATTCTGTGATATCATCAAGTAAGCGTACTAGAACATTTTTTGTTAATAAATGTACCCCTTGCCTTTCTTTGTTTGAGACAAGTCTTCTTCCCCTTTCTTGTCTGCTTATCATCCTGCTAGACCATTCTGAACCAGTGGGTTGTGTCCTTACTAGGAAATGGACTTAGAGATACTGATCTCTTCTAGTGACATCATTGATATAAAGGCTTGTGCTGCCTGGAACCCTTCAGTATTTCTCTACCTACACAGATGATGAGGTTGGACTGGTGCAGCATGTTTATTCCTGACTTCCCGGGGCGCAGTCCATGACCTGCATCCTCTGAAACTGAGTTCCTTGACTGGTGTAGATCTGGTGTTCAGTCCAGTTATTTGGAATATGCATGATCTTATCCAGTTTCATAGAAGAGTGAAGACTTTTTTTTCCCTTAGATGGGCTTTTAACTTAAAATCTGGAAATGTTCTGGAAATATGAGCAAAGAGGAAAGCATTATTAATGCCTACCTTTATATTGAATGTTCTTATCATTCTCGTAATTCAGATGAGTGAAATCCCCCATCTGTTAGATCACTAGATGGACTCTGGAACTTCAGGAAGGCCGTGAAAACCTTCCTCTTTACAAACCCAGTGCCTTAAAGTCATTCACACACAAATGCCACTCAGTCAACGCACCTACGCCACCTAATCTCACCAGATGCTACTTAGTGCTTATGTTTTATTGTCATGTCTTTATTGTAAATTATTGTCATGTCTGTATTGTAATTTATGTAAATTATGTCATCTCTTTCCTGTCTCGATTATTATGGATGTACTTTGTAACCCGTTCTGGGCTCCTTTGGGACGACGGGATAAAAAACTGAATAAATAAATAACTTTTACAATAATATGTCGGACAATGCTGAAATAATAGCTTGTTTTTATTATAGGTAGCAGAAAGAGGTGCCAGAGGCCAGGTTTCCACATTGAGCAGTTTCATTTCATCTATCAACCAGAAGAAAGAAGCAGCTGGAGACAGAAGCTCACTTACACAAAGTGCCATACCTATTAGCAAACATGGTAAAGTAGTAACAGATCTCTGGTTTAGAAATATTTAAAATAATTAAACCAAGTAAGCCCTCTTTTATAAAGCCACGCTAGTGTTTTTTATTGCTGGTCGCAGCGGTAACAGCTCCGACACTCATAGAATTCCAATGAATGTTGGAGCTGTTACAGCTGCGGCTGGCGCTTAAAAACGCTAGCACAGTTTTGTAAAAGGGTGAGTAAATAAATATGTAGAAACTCACCTCGCATTCCAAATGTTAGAAGTTTCTATTGGTTGAAATAAAGCTGGAAAATTTGTCACACTGCAGATACACTGGGTATAAACATACCTTTAGATCTCGGCATAGCCAAGAGAAAAATAGTTAAAAATTACAAAAGGGTAGAAGGGCAGGGGAAATTAAATAAATAAATGGAACATAAATAACAAAATGAAACATATAAAACTTAAAAATAAAACATACAGCATAAAAATGGGAAACATCACTAAAATAAAAGCAGGATACAATATGTTCAAAACATACAATATGGGGCTCATAATCGAAACTTAAACACATCTAAAAACCACCCAAGTCAGCACTTGGATGACCTAAAAGACAGGTTGTCCAAGTGCCGATAAACCTGTTTTTTGGATATATCCAGGGACCTTTTAGGCCTCTGAATGCCGCTGTGCGCCCAGATCTGAAAGGGGCGTATCTGGAGGAGGGGTGTGGGCGGAATGAGGGCCGACCTAGACGTAGTCGTCCTGCAGGAATAATCGAAGGTTTTACGAGACTTCCTGGACAGAACTTATATGTTGTGACTTAGACAATGTAAAAACAGGTATAAGTGCCCAAAAGGTATCCAGAGTGACCGGATAACCACTGCAGAGACAAAGTAAAGACCCACACACACTCCCCCAGTGTTTGCTGACCCCCCCCCCCCCCCCCCCGCAAAGGTTGGAATAAAAACATACATACCTGTCTCAAGAACATCAGCACCTAGTATAGGAAAGCCTAGTAGAGCTACACACAGGACTTTTAACCTAGGGGGTGGGGACTTTTAGCCTAGGGCACCCCCTAGTGCAAACTCAGTATTTGATAGAGATGGAAATAGAACCCTGAATATAGCACTATACAAACCAAAAGGGCTCTCAATAGCAGCACCAAGGGTAAAGTCACATAATTCTGGAAGGAAAAGAACCTCAGAAACCCGCTCAGAATCCAACACAAGGTAAACTTAGTCTGAGACTTATCGGTTCCGGCTTTCTATCATAGGTTCTGAAAAACCTTCCAGTTTTTATGAAACAATACCTATACTGTGAAATACAGTGTAACCCATTAGTTAAACACCACAAATTGTGATAAAACAATGCTTCTGTTGTTCAAGTCAATAAAGATAAGGCAAATGTCTCTTATCTAGCATGCCATCTGAGGGATCTGAATAATGTACAAACTGAAAGGAATCGACAAAATAGAGCAGGAAAAAAAAATTATTTACAATGCCCAATGTGACACGGACAAGAGGACATGGACTTGAAGCTAAGGGGGGACAAGTCCAGGACAAATATCAGGAAGTTCTGCTTCACGCAACGAGTGGTGGACACCTGGAATGCTCTCCCAGAGGAGTTTATTGCGGAATCCACCATTCTAGGATTTAAAAGCAAACTAGATGCACATCTCCTTACGAGAGGCATAGAGGGATATGGGTGACTAAAATTACGCCAGGTGTACACCTGGCTGGGCCTCCACATGTGCGGATCGCCAGATTTGATGGACCGAAGGTCTGATCCGGAGATGGCAGTTCTTATGTTCTTATAAGGGCTATCGGGGTTGTAGACAGGTGGGTATAGTGTATTTGGGGGGGGCTCACCATATCCTATAAGGAAGTTAAGGTGAGATGTTTATGTGGTATCTTTTTTGTGAAGTTCACAGCAGTGCCCTGTAAGGTTCCCCACTGCTCTGTTGCCATGTCTGGTTGGCCAGTCCATCACAATGCTGGCCCCTCCCATATCCAAATGGTCTTATTCTGGGCGTTTAGGACTTAGATGAATTTTTGGTTGCAAATGTGGTATAAAAATAGATGTACTGGCGGTCTGGCTAATCAATGGCCTGGACGTCCAGATAAGATGATTTTTGAAAAAAAAAAAAAAAAAGTATATATTCTAGACATATTTTTCAAGAATGGATATTATACCATTGCTGACTTTGGGCATCTAGCGCCATACATCCGAATTGGACTTAGACGTTTCTTTTGATTATGCCCCTCCACATAGCTACCTAAATCATACTGTGTCGAGTCTTCTTCCACTGTTTGTATTTGCAACCTAAATTGTAACACATATACAACCATAATATAACATATATTTAAAGCATATAAAAATCTGTATGCCAAGATGGAGTTATAGAATACTAGCTGCTGTATAAAACCAAATTCTGTGCCTAAATCTAAGTGCAAAACAATCAAAGAGGGGGAAAATATTAGTCTGTCAACTGAACATTAAGGGCTCCTTTTACGAAGCCGCGTTAGTGATTTAACTCGTGTAATAGCGTGCGCTAAACTGTTGGCCGCGCTAGCCACTACCACCCTCTTGAGCAGGTGGTAGTTTTTTGGCTAGCGCAGGGGTTAGCGTGTGATAAAAAGTCATGTGTGATAAAGCCGCTAACGCGGCTTCGTAAAAGGAGCCCTAAATTATTTCATGATAAGGTAATAAAAATTATAAGGAGGAAAAAAGACCTCAAAACACCCCTCATTGTGGTACACTATATTGCCACTCTCATGGAGTCCATTCAATCATGGATCAAAAACCTTCTGTAATTGCCTATTCAGTCAGAATATGTATGACATTGATGCAGCTTAAAGGACACCGGCACTTATCTATGCAAATAGTCCTTGATCCCAATGGGGACCCATTTCGCGGTCTACTTCATCAGGGGATCTGAGGAAAAATATGAGTGTTTTTAGCTTGCTGTCATCTTTCTTGCTTTCAAAAATGTGTGCAGCTTTGTAAAAGCACCCATAAGTTTGGTCCTCTTTAGGCCACAATAGGATATGGCTAGCAGAGACTAACTGTGAGAGATATGAAATGTTAGATGTAAGACAATGTGTGTCTTTCTATAGTAAGGTCTGAATAATCTTATGAGTCAGATTAGCATGAATAACTTGTTAGTGGTGGTCTTTTCTTGTCAATCTAATCCTCTGTAGTAATATGGCGCTTCAAGCACTCCTTTTAAGCATTATCCTATTACTGTTATTTGTAACTTTGATCTTTTTGAGGATATTGCCTTACATTAATTTTTTTTAACAAAGCTTTAGTTCACCTGTGCAAATATTACTGCTCTTAATGTTTTAGAAAAACAATTATAAGCACCATAAATATGCTAGAAATGGATAATATATTTAACTGGAAACATTTATAACAAAATGTTTTTCTCGTCTCAAATAGTAAGAGAGCTACCATCAATTTGTATGGAAGCAAGACAAAAGCAGCACATTTCCACAGACATGTTGCCACCAGAAATGAAAGCTTTGATTCCTCCAAAACCTACCATCCCTATTCGTACCAAAACTGTGAGAGAATTTCAGTAAGTTAAATTATTTAAAATTCTTATTTTTCAAATTCATTTTTTAATAAAATTATAAATGTCTATTGGTAAAGCTGATAAAAATAAGATTCCTTGACTATTTTTGTATTCACTAGAATTGAATTTGTTGGTCTTGAAGGTGCAGATTATTCATTCAGTCTCTATTTTTGGGTTACTGGTTTCTGTCCCTTAAAAGTATAGCCTTGCTCTCAATAGTGCAGACTGAATACATAATTTTGTTTTTATTAACTGAGATTTTATGATCCTCAGCTTACTGCAAGTGACTGTTCATTTCATTCATGATTAGAAAGCATGTGAAGATATTTTCAGAAGCTATATATTGTCAGGTTTTCTTGAACTGACTACATGTTAAATTATAAACTTAGGGGTCCTTTTGCTAAGCTGCATTGGGTGCTAATGTGTGCCTAATACAGCAAAAAAATGGAATACCAAGGGGGACATTCAGGCATCCTGTAGTAACTTTGAAATACATGCGTTAGTCATACACTAAAAATATATCTATTTTATTTGAGGAGGTAAAGAGTGGGCATTTCTATGCTAACCAGTTAATGCATCGGCATGTGCTAACTGGCCAGTACATGGATACCATGTAAGCCCTGCCTACAAAGTAGGTGGTGGTAAGTGCTCATGCAGTAATTTTAAAAAGATGGCCTTCTGCTAATGGCAACATTAGTGGCCAATGGTACACAAAATATAGAAAATAATCCATTTTACATTAAATATCTTGGGATCTGATTTAGCCTTTCATTGGAGGAGACAATGACTAAGAACATGGTTCTGTTACATATGCACAGGAGACCGTACTTTAGCTGTTGATTCCCACTTCCTGCGAAACTGCAGAAGGGTATTGCTTTAAGATCTTGAACTCCTCCTCTTCTGCAGTGGTGAACAGCTCTTCAGTTTTTCCTTCTGCAAATAGTCTGCAAGTGAACTCAGGTGTGTTCTGATCTACTCTGCTTCTTTTTGTTATTTTCACATATTTTTCCATCGTAATTTTGATTTTCTTCATGGCTTTGGTGTTTAGAGGTTCCCTTCTTGGGCTTACTCCACGAGGGAAAGGATGCAGTCCTATGTGGGTAGACTGTTGCTTCCAGGTCAATCTCATTGAATACTTGTGGCGCTAGCCTGCGTTGTGTTCCTTCTGGAGCTCAGGGTCTGTACCCCTTGGAGCGACTTGCCTGCTGATTTAATCAGAGGTTTGAGTGCAGGCTGTGGGGGCCCTGATCAGCCAATTGTCTAAGTAAGGATTCATCTGAATACCCATCCTGCACAGGTGGACTGTTACAACCACCATCACTTTGGTCAAGGTGCATGGAGCTGTGGCCAAACCGAAAGAGAGCGCCACAACACAAACTGGAAGTCTCGCTGCAGAACGTGGAATATCAGATATCTCCCGTGATCCAGAAAGATGAGGATGTGAAGATATGCCTCCATCAAATCCAGAGAGGCAAGCTGTTGTACAATTTTGAATAGATCAAATCTCATTAATTGACCAAGGGTGCAAATACTTCTGTCCTGGAAAAAAGACGACAATTGGTGACCCAGAAAGATTTTTTTAAAGTGATAGAAATAATGAGAAATAACCACAACCTCACCAGAAACAAAAGATCTCAACATAAACAATGCTTGGCAAAGTACTCATACAAGGTAAGTGTAACACCCCAAAAAATAACACCAAGGACTTTTCCTGCCTTTGAGAGTTTAAATATGATTGAACAGATACCAACCAATCCAGATCAGTACACAAACCAACCACACAGCATCACCCTGAAAAAATCCATAGTAAGATGATTAAAATGTCTGTCAAGAAAACTCGGATGTGGCACCACTTGTACAGCTTCAGGAATCATGATACCAGCTTTGGAAGCCTAACAAAATATATAACCCATGGGTGCAGTAATGGGGGGAGCTAAGGGTGCCAGTGGCAAAACAAAGATAAAGACATTACAGGGCTGCAATGTTCATCTTCGTGGCTGCCGGAGAGAGGGAGAGAGAGATGCTGGATGGGGGGGGGGGGGAGAGATGGGATTTAGGTGCTGGATGGAAAGGGGGGAGAGAGGGGGATTGAGCGCTAGATGGAAGGAAGGGAAGAGTAGGTGAAGGTGGAGATGCTGGATGGAAATGGGAGACAGGGTCAAATCCTGGATGGAAAATAAAGAGAATAGAGTTAGTGAGACACTGGGAAATAAGAGGAAGTGAAATAGGAGAGCCAGAGTGAGGGAAAGAGATGGCAAGCTGTAGGTAGACACAGTAAAAAAAAAAAAAAAGCAAAACTATAGGCTGTATAGTAGAAAAAAATTAAATCTGGACTGAGGCAGAAAAAAGCTAAGTGGAGAAGAAAGAAGAGAAAAATTACAAATTGATAGGAAATCTTGGCAAGAAAGTTGAGGAAAACAAGGAAAGAAACCAAAGACTGGGGCCAACATATTTAGAAAAAGTAAATGATCAGACAATAAAGATAGAAAAAATGAATTTTATTTTTAGTTTAGGATAAAGTAGTGTGGACTAATTTTAATACATTTTTTATTAATGTTTGGAGACCAAACCCTCCTTCCTCATGTCAGAACAGGGTACCATAACTGCTGTATACTGTCCTAACCTAAGGAAAGAAGTTTTGGCCTCTAAAAGCTAATTGAAAAATGTATTTAGTCCAATAAAATGGTATCATATTACTCAATTTATTTGTATTTAACCTATAGTGTTTAATGATTATAATGTATCAATTTTTGAAATTTACTTCTACTATCTTTATATTTTGCAAAGGAAGTGCATCACTTTTTCTCTTTCTCCAGTGTTGTACTGTGGCTTCTTGGGAGAGCATTGGGGAGTAGGCTGGAGAACACAGGGGGCTGTAGAGGAGAGTATTGTGGAGGGGGGTTGTAGTGCATGAGGGAGGTTGTCCCAAATGTTGTTTATAGCCCATTATCAGTAGTAAAATAAATATTATAGTAGCTTGATAATTTTCATTTTTCAAGTGCCAAGTGCACCTTTTTGAGTTAATTAGATATGGAATGGTACAACTTAATTAAATATCATTAAACTAGTAGATGGAATTCCTATTAAATCAGCAGTCACTGGGGGCTGAGAAAGGAGAGGCTTTTATGTGATGATTTGGATGTTTGATTTTTATTACATTTTAAATAGAGGTAGAATGGGGTTGATTAGTTTTGTTGTATTTGCTGCTTTAAAGGAGGGAGAGGAAAAACTTTCAGAAAATGATAATAAAGAAATTAGATATTTCATTGCTTTATGTAGTTTTAATTTGATGGTTACCATTATATATTGTTAATAAGATTATATTGTGTATATATGAAGAATGAATGGAAGAAATGGCATTACAATTAGTACTATTATTATGGGGGTGGGGTCTGGGTGGAGCTTGGATGGGGCAGACCTGGGCATCCCCAAAGAAACAGGTGTTCTGCTGCTCCTGATATAACCAGTCTCTATGAGGCGAACATCTTTAAACTCAGCAGATCATTCTCCAGCCTGAGGGATAAAAAGAGGTATAAAATTTACTCAGCTGGTCTTTCTCAAATTACTACACCATGTGGATAAAACCAGTGGCATAATGGATCCTTAATTGCTCAAACATAGCTTGTTTACGTCTTCCCAAAAATACTAGGGTTAGGAGGCATGCAATGAAGCTACTAAGTAGTAGATTTAAAACAAACTGGAGAAAATATTTTTTCACTCAACATATAATTAAACTCTATAATTTGTTGCCAGAGAATGTGGTGAAAGCAGTTAGCTTATCAGGGTTTAAAAAAGGTTTGGATCATTTCCTAAAAGAAAAGTCCATAAGCCATTATTAAGATGGACTTGAGGAAATCCTGCTTATTCCTAGGATAAGCAGCATAAAATCTGTTTTTCTCCTTAGTATCTTGCTAAGTACTTGTGACCTGGGTTGGCCACTGTTGGAAACAGGATACTGGGCTTGATGGGCCTTCAGTCTGTCCCAGTATAGCAACTGTTATGATGTTAACCACACTAAGGCGCCCACCAAACTTAGTAGACAAGGAATGGTTAGCATTCTCATTAAAAGAACAGCACAATAATTCAGATAGACAAAGGGAATGTAATTGCAGTGATGGATGCTGAGGAATATTACTTTAAAAAATTTAACATCCTGACAGTAGACATGATGATATTGCTTCCAATAACAAGACGCCACCTATTTCACTGAGATCATTAGCAGACTGCAACTAAGCAATGCAGACCTTGTAGTCAGCTTCAATGCCATCTCCTTCTTCACCAAAGTCCCAATAAATGAAACAATCTGGGTCATACCCTGAAAGTAGGAGACACACTGTCAGAGTGGGCTAGCCTAACAGTTTTCTGCCTAAACACAACCTTCTTTCAGAACCAAAGATAATGCTACCCTCAGACTGAAGGCACAGTGATGGGTTCCCCCTCTCTTCAGTAGTGTTAAAAATTCTTATGGTATCACTTGAATCAATCTTACTGAATAGCGCCAGACTTAAGCCCAAACTTTGGGTCCTCCGTGTTAATGATACACTTGGCATTTGGTCCCATGGCCATGAAAACCTACATGAGTTTCCGACCTACCTAAATAGCAGTAATTTAAATATCAGGTTCACCGTAGAGATTGAGAATGACAGATATCCCCTCTTTCTAGAAGTTATAGTAAAGCAACTGACAGATGGTAGTCTGGGACACACTGAATATAGAAAAACCTACCTATGGATGAATTCTCACAACCACCAGCAACAAACTGCAAAGGATAAGAAACATTAGGTAGTAACTATTGGAAACATTCCCTAACAGGGACAAAGTTAGCCTTGGCACATTAAGGGGATGATTTGATAACACAGATTGCAGTTAGCTATACTTCTTCAGGTGATGCAAAATGTTCTGCTTTATCTGCGACATTGACAGTTAACGCATGGTAACAATTCATGTGTAAGGTGCAGTTATTCCCTATTTCCTGTTCATTCCATACCCCTGATGTCTGTGGCAGGTGCTAAACTCTGGAATGCCCTGCCTGGTATTCTGTGATTTTGTGCTGGAAGGATTAATTTGAAGAAAATGTTGAAAACACAACTATTTGTTAATATTTTCCTGTGTTAATGCCTTTCTCTAGTAGTACCTCCTTGCGTTTGTTAATGCTTTTCTGGAATTTTATGATATAATTTTCAAGAATATTTTGAAAATGCATCTGACTAGTAATAATAACTTTATTTTTCTATACCGCCATAGTCGAAAGACTTCTAGGTGGTTTACAATGAAGAAGGCTGGACAATCAGCGAATTACAGAGTGCAAGAAGTGAAAAGTTACATAAGAAATAGATAAAGGACAGCAAATTACATCAAGTTTGGCAAGGGGAAAATATCATTGAGAGTGAGGGGTATCTGTTTAGGAGATGAATTTGTCAAATAGAACATTTTTTTTATTGATTTTTGGAATGCGTCATAGGTCTGCCTGGCTCTATTAATGTAGTTTCCCAGCCAGGATTACTGTCTGCTTGCTTGGAAACTGAGGGTCCTGTCCAAAAAGGATTTGTATTTGCAGTCTGTAATCTTTGGGTATGCAAAGATGTTTTGGTTTCTGGTTGTTTGTGTGGGGTTGTGTAATGTGAAGTGGGGTAGCAGGTAGGAAGGCGCTAATCCCCAGACCTGTTTGAAACAGGTACATGCGAACTTGAACAGTATTCACGCTTCCACGGGTAACCAGTGCAATTTTTTGTAGTAAGGGAAGGGCTAATATGGTCATTTTTCCTCAATCCGAAGATCAAGCGAACTGCAGTATTTTGCACTATTTTTAATTTTTGTACTGTTTTTTTTTGGGTTACCTAGATAAGCGGTATATAAATTTTTAAATAAATAAATTCCTATCTTAGCTGTTTCTGGTACTAACGGTTAGTAAACAGGTCTTTTAGTTGGAGGGTTGGTGACACACCAGATCCATAGTTAGAACATAAGAATAGCCTTACTGGGTCAGACCAATGGTCCATCTAGCCCAGTATCCCATCTTCATGGAGGCCAATCCAAGTCACAAGTACCTGGCAAAAACCTGATCCACCGATCCAGGGCAAGTAGTGGCTTCCCCC
This sequence comes from Geotrypetes seraphini, assembly GCF_902459505.1. Lineage (NCBI taxonomy): Eukaryota > Metazoa > Chordata > Amphibia > Gymnophiona > Dermophiidae > Geotrypetes > Geotrypetes seraphini. Next base: position 258,133,786 of record NC_047087.1, read on the forward strand.
ATGTCTGTCTCAACAGCAGACTGTGGTAGATTCAGTGCCAATAGTGGAACAACTTTGTACTTTTAATTGTAGGTTGTTGGTGAGCTTGCCATTTGTCACTGTTTTGAAATGTAAATATAAATTGCATTATGGGGGGGTTGGGTTTAAAAAAAAAAAATCATAAACCACCTACAAGCTCAAACTTTGTAGATCCTTTCTCATAAGGTAAAATGTTCTGAGGCCAGGATCATCTCCTTTGAAACAGCATGATGGTTTAAAGATTTGTTGTGACAGATCTAGTTATCTTAAGGTTTTGTTTTTTTTTTTACAAATATGCAACAAGGGGATGCACTTGAGCTTCACCATGGTGATTGTATAGATATAAACATTAGTAATTATGTACGTGGGTATATACAATTTTAACTTAGTTGGTTTCTATATGAGTTATTTACGTCTTTCTCCTGTATATATAATACTTGTTTCTGGCTTTATTCTAGGGAAGATATAGATAAAGCTAGATCAGCAAGAGATTGGGAAGCTGTACATTATTTTTATTTGACAACATTTGATTCGTTCCAGGAATTAAATGCCACATTCAAGGTATATGTATTTTTAGTATACACAAATAGAAAATAAAATCATACACCAAACAATACTTAAAATTCATAAATGTTTGTTATTAGGCTCTTAATATACTGCATTTCAGTGGAAACAAACAATAAACCATTAGTTAGAAGAAGAAAACAGAGAAAGAAAAAAGCTTAAACAAAAGGTCACTGACAATGCAGTCATAAAAACAATTATTGGTTCAGGAACTGTCAAGGGGAGAACTATTATGATGTAGTCCTTCATGGAATGCAGGACTTGGTATGAGAGGTAATGGTGTTGAATCTATTTGGCACTGTGATCACAACTGTAATCTTTTGTCTTTCCTAGTCTTTTTGTGTGGTTTTGGATAAGTCCCCAGATGTAATCTTTTGTGTTTTTTTGCCTAGTCTTTTTTAGGTCCTAGGTTCAGGCCTCAGAGGCAATGGGAAGTAAAATAATGAGACAATAGCCAGGTGGCGCAGAAAAGGTATATACGAGAATATAGAAATAAGCCTATTACAATTATAGAGCATAACTTGATTATAAAGCAGCTTCTCTGTGTGTGTACAGTATATATAAGTGAAAAATGTAGCTGTCCTTATGCAATGTATTTATTTATTTAAAAAATTTCTTTACCGTTTAAAACTAAACGGTTTACATATTATCTGGATCTGGGGAAGGAGCTGAAAAAGCTGAAAAAGGAAGAGAAGAAGAGAAAGCAGAACATTGGGTTTAAGATATATAGATATGGGGCAGGGGCCATTCAGTCTATCTGCAGATATTCCCAAGAGTCAGATTGTTTAATGCAATATCCCCTAAGCCTTTGTGACTCTCAGGGTAGCCAACACAATATAATGCTGAATGTTAATGCTAACAACATTTGAGTTAATAACTGGAGTAAAAAACACTTGGGAAATCTACTGTATCAGCATTTAATTTTCAAAAGGGTAACTGACAAAATGAGGGAAATAGTTAAAAATACTAAAAGAACAACTGCATAAGTTAACTTTAAGTCAGGCATGGATAATGTTTAAAAATACCATCTTGGAAGCCTGCCTCAGATGTATTCCGTGTATTAAAAAAGAAGGAAGGCCAAACAACAAACTGCTTATTTTAAACAATGAGGTGAAAGAGGCTATTAGAGCCAAAGAATATCTTTTAAAGAAATGGAAACATTATCCAAATAAAGAAAATTGGAAGTAGTGTAAGCACTGCAAAGCAATTTGATAAGGAAAACTAAAAGATTTGGAAATGATGCTTTCCAGAGAGGCTAAAGCTCTCTAAGTAAAATTTGTTCAGTATATTAAAAGCAGAAAGACTGTGAGAGATTTAGTGCACCACTGGATCATCAAGGAGTAAAAGGGGTACTCAGGAAAGATAAGGCCTTGGCAGATAAACTAAATTAATTCTTTGCTTTTGTCTTTACTGAAAAGGATATAAGGGCCCATGCCAGAAATAGTTATTAAAGGTGATAATATGGAGGAATCAAAACAAATATTGATGAACCAGGAAAATGTAATAGGCCAAAGTTGATATATTAGAAAAAAATACTTTTTTCCTGCCTTTATTGTCTGAACATTGCTGTGGGCCTATTGTCTCTCATCTTTGTTCAACTCTCTCCAAGGTCTTCAGTCCTTTTGACATTTCTTCTCTATTTCCACCATCTATTTTTCCTATGTGTCCTTATCAATCCTGACCAATATATCCCCTCTGTTCTCATCCCTATCTTGCCATATTCAGTCTCTCTTCTTTGGGTCTCTACCTTATTCTGTCCAGCATACTCCTCTGTGTTTCTGTCCGTCCCCTTCTTCCAGTATTGTCCTGCATCTATGTTCCTATGTTCTATCCACTGCCAACATCTTTTTTGTGTCCCTGTTCCTCCATATGCTCAGATTCTCTCCTCTCTCTTCCCTTCCTCCTGCACCCCCATCCCTAACTCCACTAACCTCCCTGATCTAGTGTCTGACTGTGTTTCTCTCTTCCTTCTGCTTCCCCCCCAGTCTAGCATTTGTCCCTTCTGTCCATCTCCTCTTTGGTTCAGGTCTCTATCTCTCTCTCTCTCTCGCGTCCCTTTATTATCCTGCCTCTCTCTTTCCCTTCCACTTTGTTCCAGGTCTGTGCCTGGATCTCAACACACTGCTCCTTGCCAGTTCTCCAAATTCTGTAGCAAGTCACCAGCTAGCAGAGGCTTGTCACCGATAAAAAAAAAACCCCCAAGCTCTCTGGCAGGCAAGCCTTTCCTCTGCACATGCCATCTCAGTGATACAACTTCCTGTGGGCAGGACATGCAGAGGAATGGCTCTGTCAGCCAGAGAGAGGTCACTTTCACCACAGCATTTGGAGGACCAGCTGGAGGCAGGAGGCTAGACAGATGTCAGAGCTTGGGTTGGGGAAGAGGCAATAAATGGAGAAAGAGAAACTATAAAAAATCCTTATACTGGTCCATAAGGTTTATTATTCTGTTGTACCTCTTCCAACTTATTTTCCTTATGCCCTATTAGGTTGTTAGGATCATCTCAATAAAATTGTCTTCTTGTATATCTTTTTACATCTTTTTCACTCTGTTAGAGTGAAAATATTTGGTGTAACTGCCCCCCCCCCCGACTGCCATTACTGCTCAACCCCTTCATGAAAATCATGTAAGTTCACGCACATGATAGGCACACCTAGGGCACTCGTGGTCTTACCTCTGGCTCTCTGGGGGGGTTACTTTGGGCACAGTGCAGCTTATGGATCAGTGTGTGGTTGTGCAAGTATATTCTCTTAATGCCAATTAGATAGGGCTAAGGGCACAAAAGCCAGAAAAATACACTACCGAGGCCTGCAAAGGCAGGTGCCTAGAAGATCTGTCCCAAAGCATACTTGAATTCTCAAGTGAGAATACAAGCAAATCCCATTCACTGTCCTAGATTAAACCCATCTGTAAGTAATTGATGTAAGTTGCTGGCTAAGCCAAACCATACAGGAAACTTACCATTCAAGGGACAGGTACATATACAGTGTCTGTTCTAGTCCAGGTACAATAGCCATAGAGCAGAACTGTGCTTTTATATATAGAGGTATCAAGGAAACTTTAGTACTTGGGAGGTATACAGAGCAGAGAATGTAAAGAAAATATATAAAGAAAGAATGCTAAAGTGTAAAGCAAGTATGCTAAGAGAAAGATAGAACCCTAGATATATATCTAAATCCCTAAATTACCCTAAATGAAGAGGACCTCGGTATTACCAGCATAGAATTGGTCCCTATGCTCAGAAGTGTCGGGCATAGTAACTTAGAATTAATGCAATAAGATGTAAAATAATGCAGAGTGCTAAGAAACCCAAATATATGCCTAATATGTAAAATTAACCCATGTGCACATGAGGCACACAAGGAGTACATATAAGATATAATTTTTCTTTGTCTGTGTGAGGTACAAGAACTCATTGCTCAAAGTTGAATGAGAAGCATGAAAAGAACTGGTGAGGGCAACATGGAAAGCCAATAGAAGGCACTTTCACACTATGTGTGACAGGGCTGATGTGTCACAGTATAGAGAATACAACAAGAAAATTTAAATTACAGGATAAACAAAAAGTCTGTGCTGATAACAATGCAAAGAAAATACAACAGCTAACAAGATGACATAATGAGCCTAGGGGAATATGCAAATGCATAAGTAAAGTTCAGAAGCATAATTCAAATGAAGTAAGTTACAGTAAAGTTATTGGAAATAGTCTTTTTTTTTTTTTCAAAAATCTTATGAGTCCAGAAATGTCTATGCAAGTATTATAGCAACATGTAAAGTCGGAGTCTCTGAATTAATTTAAATGAACTGCATAAGGGCTGTAGAGCTCATGCTGAAACATTTTGAAGGTAATCTTGTCTGTTATTCAAGCTTGTCTTCTCTGTAACTACGGAACTGCTACCACATGGGGGAAAGTGTATAGCTGCGTTCTTTCTTTGTCCAAGGGAGTGGAAAACATGCTGTCTGTAGAGAGAACCTGAGTAATGCACTGCTGAAAAATAAGCACATAATTAGTAGGGAACAAAGGACTGAACTATTCTCTGTGCTCTTCGCTAGTGGTGGAATGTGGTACTGCTCCTTTCCCTCAGAGGACGGTCGATGTGAGCACTGTAAGAAAAGCACATACTCATTAAGAAAAGAGAAAATAAGTCCCTGCAGCAGAGAGCCACAGCCTTTGAGCTGAGCTGTGGAAAGCAACAGAAGTTAAAAAAGACTCACTACGGGACACAATTAAACTTTCTGCTAGCACAAAATAATTATTCTCAATCCGTAATCTGTATCAGATTCCTATCCTGAAGCGCTGACTTGCAAATATGTAAACTAAAATTTGGCTCACGACTCCACCCACAAGCCATGCAGGGGAACAAAACTTTTTTTTTTTTTTAATTTTCAACATGTACCTCGGCTCCTGCTTTCACATACGCTATACCTGCTAAAAGCGTGCTGGATAAACCAGCAGGCACTCCTTCCCAACTGCCAGAACACGTAACTGGCTCAACTCTCTTTAAATCATGCACTTCCTGTAACACATCCACTTCACTCAAGATCAAACTCTAGTTCCGTATTGCTTGACAAAAGTATTCGGCTAACATCACATTCCTCATTCTCTCTGTCATCTGTCTGAAAACATCTCAATTCACATTCATTTTCTTTTCCTATAAAACTGGTACCCTTCTTAGAACTTTTAAAAATAAAGGAACAAGAGAAATATATTCTCTAAAGTCTATACCCAGTCCTAATCAAATTTGTATCATGACTCCTATTTCTCCATACTTTTCCTATAACGCTAGCAATTCAAAATATTCAAGCTACATAAAATCCTTTCTTTGTGCTAGGATGCATCCAAAGTCACATGGCTCGTAGGCTGCAATCAGCTGTTGAAAGCTTGAAAAAGTTCAGCCAAAGCTAAACACAGCAGGGATTGATCACTTAGCTATGCAAACTCTGATCTTCCAATATGCTGATCTTGGCATACAGAAGCCCTTTTAACTTAAATCAGCACATTCAAACTATGTAAGCTTTTCTTTTTTCCTGCTACTCCGGAAATAAATTTAAACCACATACATGAAGTTCGCATACCTTGCTAAACTACCAGTTCTCAATAAAACCTTTTAATATGCAAACAGACTTGCTCTGAGACTACTTAAAGATGAATCCTTTGTTCTAATTCCCTTAGCCCTGCAAACCTTTGTCCATCCTACACACTGAGTCCCTCTGGATCCTTGTATTAAAGGAACTCCATGCTTCTTCAGTCCCCCCTCCCCTCTTTGGAGGAAAAAAGGGGCGTCCAAAAGCCCACCTTCTATCTCACTGGAAGGCATGGAGAAGGAGGAGGTAAAGTCCCACACTGAAACTTTTTTCAAGTGAACAAAAGAAAAGCCAGATGGCAGGTTTTTTTTTCTTCACAGACAGAAATCAGTAACGTAATGCAGACACGCAGCTCGGCTCAACAGAGAGCACAAGCAAATTTAAAAGATACCAAAGCTGCAGGTTTTTTGTACAAGTCTCATCTTTCTTAGGAGGGGGAGGATCCTTAGTGCCTTTCTGACCCATGACAAAACACAAATCTCGCTTACCTTACCTTATAAGCAAGACACAGTAAGATACCATGTAAGATAAATCTTATATTCTAAGCGATAGAAAAAAGTGCATGCACAAAGCTTTTACCCCACAGACGACAGAGCAGGCAGGCATGTCTTTTAATATCGTTCTTCCCAAAAGAACGTGTGGCCACTCAAATGTACTACCGGAGTTCCCCAAACTCCGTGAGGCTTTCCAAAAGCCTTAATTAGGTAACAGGAGTTGCCAAAACTCCGTGAGAGGCTTGCCAAAAGCCTCAATAACAAATGAGGGTTTGGAAGAGGACAGAGACACCAGTGAGCACTAGAGAACAGAATTCAAGATTCATAAATCTATACTCACTGGAGCCCGGCACCAATCCAATCCCGGATGAAGTCCCCAGCTGAAAAGGTTCTGGTCCCAATACTGCCACACACTCTCTGCCGTCTGTAAGTCAGATGCATCTGGGGATAAACACACATGCAGACTGTTTCCATATCCAAAGAGATATCCCCCTTTATTCAGTAAACAACCACATATTTATAGACGCCCCTTTGTACATGCACAGTTACAAACTAGTTATGGATGTAGCTTCTGAGGAAATCTAAGTTTTGTTTCTGAGGAAAACGAAGTTTCATTTTACAGGAAAGCAGGGAGGGGGGAGGGAAATTCCACAGCCAGTACAATTAGTCATAGTTACAGATAACAAAAAGAGAAAATGTTTTGTGATTTCTTGTGTAGCAAAATAAGCTTACAAAGAATATACCTCTACAGAAAGTTTTTAATAAACATAAACATTTAAACAGTCTGTGTCTGATGTTGATTGTTGATCCTCAAGAAATTGTCTCCTTAAGGATGTTAATGTTGTCCAGAAAATTGAGATTGCCATTGAATAGTACAATTTCATCCTAGTGTGTGGAGAACTGATTGTAGAATTTCTTTCTGAAATCCATACATGGATAATTCCCAGTACTTTGATAGATATTTTTATACAATTTTCAGTGTGTATCAATGGCAATATTTCAAAACTTCAGTTGAATGAAAACAAATTGTTGTATACTTTGTAAAATATTGCTTATTTATTTATTATGATTTATGTACTACCTCTTTGAAGGAATTCACTCATAAGAACATAAGAATTGCCATACGGGGCAAACCGAAGGTCCATTAAACCCAGTATACTGTTTCCAACAGTGACTAACCTAGGTCCCAAGTACTTAGCTAGATCCTAAGTAGCAAAACAGATTCCATTCTGCTTATCCTTGGAATAAGCAGTGGATTTCTCCCACTAAGCTAACTGATTTCACCACATTCTCCGGCAATTACCCGCATGTATAACATGTCTTCCTCTCTCTCTCACTGTCCAACATCTCTCTCTCCCTTATTCTCTTCCTTGCTGCAAATGAAGTTGGAAAAGAGAGAGGGATCCATAGTGCATCTCTCCCATCCCCTCTACTGACACACCCAACATTTTTCCCTCTTTCATCCCCTAGACCTTGTACAGCATCTTTCGTCCCTGCCCACCCGCCCCATGCCCAACATTTCTCCTTCTATCATCCCTCTCCAGCACCATGTCACATCTCTCCCTCCATCACTATGTCCAACATTCCTCCCTCTTGCATCCCTTTTCAGTCTGTCCCACTGTTCTTCTCCACCACCATATCCAACATTTCTGCCTCTCATCTTTCTCTTCCTCATGCATCTGTACCTCACTCCTTGCCCTCCCTATGCCCCAAAATTCTCCTCTTTCTTCCATTCCCGTGTGCACCATTTTTTCCCTCACTCACACACTCATGCCCAACAATTCTCCCTTTCTATTCCCTCCCCCACCTCAGCACCTTTCGCTCCCTCCCTCCATCCTATGTCCCAAGTTCATGCCCCCTTCCTCCATCCTATGTCCCAAGTTCATGCCCCCTTCCTCTCTTCCTTCTCTGTCCCAAATTCATGCCCCCTCCCTTCCTTCTGTGTCCAAACCCATTCCCAACCTCCTTCCCTCCCTTCTGTGTCCCAAGTTTGGACCCCCCACCCTCTTTCCTGCCTTTGTCCCAGTTTTGTGCCTCTCCCATGTCCCAACACGCTCCCTCCTTTATCCCAAGTTCATGTCCCCTCTTTTCTTCCTTGGTCCAACACGCGCTCCCTCCCTCCTTTCTGTAATCCAACTACCTCGGTGCTCCCCTCCCACAAGACTGTATTGGAGCCATCTAGGTTGACCACCTCCTTCCTGCCTTCCATCTGCACTTCTTTGCAGGGCAGCGGACCCTGCATGCTGCACGTGACTGACCTGGAATCCTTCCCTCTAATGTCTGCTCTGATGTCAGAGGAAAGGCTTCCATTCAGCTATGAGCAGTGTACTGGGAGTGCTGCATGCTGCTTTGTGGAGGGAAGCTGAAGAGCAGGAAAGGAGCTGCACTAAGGTATTCGAGCCCCTCGAGGTGCCTCCAACCCTTGGGATCTCTGTGACCCGGGGGGAGGGGGGACCTCATGGGTTTTGTGGGATTCCCATCATCCCCGTTCCTGTGCAGCTCTCTAATTGGTACTTGGAAACTATTAAGAAATCATTTGTGGGAAGAAAAACTAAAAATTGATTAATCTATAGCAGTGGTCTTCAGTGCAAGGCTTGGGGCCAATGGAGGCCCCTGGAGAGCTCTCTGGTGGTTCTCATTACTTTTCTGGATTTTTTCTGCTACTCTTCCTTTTACAAAAAGAGGAAAGTAGATGGGGTGGGGGGGATGGAAGAACACATGCTTGAAGGACATGGCATTTCTTAAGAGACAAAAGAAAATGCATTTGGAATGGTCACAACCTTGAGAATACTTCCCAATGAAGTCTGAAAGTGGGTTGTAGGGCTGGATGTTATTGACACACACTGGTCAGTAATGTCATATCCCCCCATAAGAAGATATTCAGTGGCTCTCCTTCAACTCATTAGAATCCAAAGTGTCACCAACTTAAAAATTAATGAAGACCACTGATCTGTAGGAAGCTATTAAAGATGGAAACACTAGTAAAGTAATGTGCATTTAAAACATTGTTATATGATCAAATTTGCAGAGGGATATAAATGCTCCATTTAGTTCCACTGAAGACTCTGGTGTGAATACAAAATTTTTGAATGCAGTCTATGATGCCTTACTGCAGACAGTAAGTATCACAAAATCAGATATGTTAAAAAAATATATTAAATATTATTGTACATAGTAGAGCAGTGTGGGAGCAATTTTCAAAAGCCATTTACCCTATTGTGTTTTGCTGTTTTCAGAATTTTAAGAAGTAATTGGATGCTTTTTTCAGTTTTGATAAAGTTTCTTATTTTTCCAACAACCCTAAACTCTACTGTTGTTGGAAGACCCTGAAAGCTTTTGCAGTTCCAGTTTTATAATCTCTTCCTGCCCGAAAACTACTTTGTTATTCATAGTCCAGGTTTCACTAGCATTTTCTTGCTTTGTATATATCTTTACTTTATTTGTTCTTTTAAATTTAGCAAGTTAAGTTGTATGACTTATGAATCTTCTTTTCTCTTGAAGCTAAAACAAGCATTCAGAGAGATTTAGGAGGTTAGTTGTCAAGCTACATTAGGGCGCTAACACACATCATTAGGCCGTTAACATATGCTAAAGGGATCTACACTATTAGGTGCTCTATCAAAGCATCAGTTAAGGTCTTTGCACCACAAGGCTATCACTAAGGTTTGCTAGTAACATTTTGGATGATGGCACCAGCAAGGACAGGAGCGATAGGGGATTGTTCCTAGAAATTTTATAAAGGTAGGCTTAGGGGTCCTTTGTGAAATGGGGGTAGCATTTGGGGGGGAGTTTACACCCTGGGGTAGGATTTCTTCAATAAGGGATACCTTTCAGGTTGAGGGGACAACTAGAGAGGGTTTATATTGGGGGGGGGGGATGCTCTAGATTCACCTATTTTGTATGATTACCAATCCCTTTAATATATGCTCAAGATCACTGGGCCATGACTTGGTGGCCTAATATTTCAGGCTGAATATTACCTTTAATCATTTTACACAAGAGTCAGCAACCTGAAGAACTGAGATACTGCAAATTAGTGACTCATGATAAATCAAGATGCAATAAAGGCTTTCTTCATTGTGGCTTGCCTTTTATACACCTTGATAATTACCTTCCTTAGATTATCATCTCCTAAAGGAAAGCAGAACAGAAAAGAGAAAGGTATATCAGGGGAGGAGATAAAAATTCATTTTACAATTTAAAATCAACATTATTTCAGGAGTTAAAAGTGCAAACTTTTTATAAACTGTTTATTTTTTCTGCAGCCTCAAGATATCCAGAAGTCTGTCCTGAAAGGAATCATTAACAGTCTGTTAAAGGAATGGAAAGGGTATATTAACTGATATTTTGTGTGTATTTACTTTTCTAATAGTTTGGTTTATTTGATATACCATAAATATTAATTAGTAAATCTATTCAGTTTACAAAACAGAAATACTAGGGAAGGGTTGGTCATGAACACTGAGGACACAACAATGAACAATACAGGACTCATAGAAACAAAAGGAAAAAGGGGAGGAAAGGTTATAATAATAAGGCTATGAAGGGAAGGAAAATAACCAGGTGGAGATAGGGGAAAATAGCTCTGATAAAGGGGAATTATACCTCCAGGAAGGTTAAATAAAGCTAGTCTTCAAAAAACAAACAAAAAAAAACAGTGAGAAAGTATGCTTTTAACAACTTGTGTGTGTACTGTAACTGATTGCTTTTATGAAATGAACAAAACCCAATATGCTAAGTCATGCTTCATTGTTTTAATTTTTGTTAGTTTTGATTCTTTATTGGCTGACTAAGACCTAGTAGTGCATTGGAATGCAATGCTAGGTTCTGGTGCTGAGTGAATGGGCATTGTTAGAGATGGCTGGGGTAGAGGTTTGCAAAATCTGTAGGGATTGTGGAAAACCAGGGAAATGTCCAGTGGAGAGTTTGGGGCCATCTGGGGCAATTTATGTAGTATTAGTCCCATCCTCCCTCCCCACATCCCACCCATCCCTGGGTGTGCTACTGATATATAGTTCCCATACTGACCAGTCAGGATAACTTTTATTCAGTGCAATCACTGTGGTGCTTTAGTTCCAAGGTACATCATCTGGAGACTTAGAGTTTGCCCCATCTGTCTTCAGCTTTCTAGTATTAAGGAGGAGCTCTGTAAATTTAAGCAGGAATTGGAGGCAATCAAATCAGCTTCCATCGCTTCACAAAATCTTACCAATTTATCACCTCAAAGAATAAAGTAATCCAGGAATAAATGGATCACATTAGGGTCGGGTAGACTTTGGCATGTGACGCAAACATCCACCCTCACAATTGCACCTACGGAATTCTTTTGCTCCATTGGAGCTGAGGAGAGAATTGAGATGGATCCAGAAACAGTGAAGGTAACTCATTAAGAAAAGTACCCCCAAAGGAAAAATAAGAAAGCTCAATCCAGAAAATTATTGCTGTTCCATCATCAGAGGTATTAACCTTGGAACAAAAGTCAAGGAGCCTAAAATAGTGAAGTGTCTCTCAGGAGCCTCGGCTACCAGGAGTACCAAACAAATACTGTGTGTAATTAGGGAAGAGACAAAGTTGGACAAGTTCCTGCTAAACTTGAACATACGCAGGTGAGGCTGAACTCATTTAGAGCACTGGTCTTTGACCTGAGGGCCGCTGCGTGAGCGGACTGCTGAGCAGGATAGACCACTGGTCTGACCCAGCAGCGGCATTTCTTATGTTCTTATGACTAAGAATTCTAAAGCTGATGTGGTTATCCACTTGGGAACAAATGACCTAGCTAGCAATACCCTACTTGCAGTACTGCCTACATATGAAAAAGGAGAGGAAAGAGTACTAAATACTGAGATCTTCAATAGGTGGCTCAGCCTGGTGTCATCAAGAAGGCTTTAGTTACATAGGAGGATGGGGAAATATTTGGAAAAACAGACTATATTGTAACGATGGGCTGCATCTTACTATGGCAGGTAAAAGTATCCTTGTTGAGAAATTCAGGCAATATGTTTCTAGACTTTTAAACTAGAAGATGGGGTGGCATATGTATGCAGGCTACTTACAGTGGTCATCCCCTGCAAAAGACAGGAGGTGACGGTAGTAAAAATAGCAATGCAAATAACAATATTAGCAATTTATTTCTTAGCAAGGCAACAGGAAGTGAGACTAAACAAAAAACTAGACAAAAAAATAAAATTGCCACTGAAAAGTAGGTGGAAAGAAATGATTACAAACTCTTGTAGTCTAGGTAACAAAAATCATGATCTACAAGCCCTGATGTTAGAGGCAGACTTGGATATTGTAGCAATCACAGAGATGTGATTCAGTGATTCCTGTGGATGGGATGCAAACATACCAGGCTATAATCTTTTTAGGAAGGACAAAGATGGTCAAAAAGGTGGAGGAGTAGCCCTCTATGTAAAGAACAATATCCAAGCGACTGTAATTCAGGGGGTCTGGGGCAAGGAAGAAGCACTATGGATAACTTTGAAAAGAGAAGATGGAACTTCTATCTATGTGGGTGTTATCTACAGACCTCCAACTCAGTTACAGCAATTTGATAAAGATCTTGTTGCAGATATCCAAAAGCTGAGGAAGAAAGGAGAGGTACTGTAACTGGATGATTTCAACCTGCCAGATCTGGTTTGGAAAGTTCTGACTGTGGAATCGGAAAGAAATAGGGAGATAGTGGATGCCCTTCAAAGGGCTCTGCTCAGAGAAATGGTGACAGAACCGACAAGGGAAAAAGAGATACAGGATCTGGTGCTCACAAATGGGGAAAGTGTCTCTAATGTCTGAGTGGGTGCTTACCTGGGCGGTAGTGATTATCAAATGGTTTGGTTTGGTATAACAGCTAAAGTGGAAGGCAGCTACACAAACCTCAGTCCTGGAGTTTAGTAATATGGGGGAGTATATGAAGAAAGCTAATAGGATGGGAGGACATAAGGGAAATGGAAAAGCAGTGGTCCAAGGCGAAAGAAGCAATAAAAATGGCTACAGACCTTTATGTGAAAAAAAAAAAACCCCACAAGAAAAAAATAGTGGCAGAGAAAATAAAAGCAAAAGAATTGGCATTTGTCAAATATAAAAATACTTAAAGAAAAGGAGCACACAAAGGTATACAGGTTGCAATGGCATAGTAAGGAGGGGCAGTCTACCCCAGGCGCCGTCTTGGTGAGGGTGCTAGCACCCCTCCTTCTCTCCACCTCCCCGCTTTTTCCACTTCTCCCCCCACTGCATGTACGCCTTCATTTCTCTCCCCCTCCCCCCATATCTCTGTCTCTTCACTGGCATGAGCAGCAACTCCAACCTGCTGCTTGTGGCAGCTTTGGCTCTCCTTCTGACGTCACTTCCAGGTCCCATGCCAAGGAAGTGATGTCAGAGGGAGAGCTGACGGTGACATGGGCAGTTAAAAGAGGTACAGGGTAGGGAAGAGTTGTGCGCATTAGGTGGGGGGAGAGAAGGGGAGGGGTGCCACTGCCCTGGGCACCTCTCACCCTTGCTACGCCACTGACCGGATGAAAATGAAAGAAGCCAAGAGGAAGAGATATCTAGTGAAAGCTCAGGCAGAAGAGCAAATGACTAGAAATATAAAAAAGGGAGACAATTTTTTTTCAGGTATATTAGTGAAAGAAGGAAAACGAAAAATTGAATTGCAAGACTGAAAGAAGATAGGAGAGTGAGGTTTGAAAAAGGCGATTGTTTGCCTGTTGTTAAAAAATAAACTGAGTAGAAAGGAGTTAGCACATTATCGTCCTGTTTCATCATTTAATTTTCTAGCGAAGGTACTAGAAAAAGTTGTGTTCTCCCAGTCGCAAGAGTTTTTGGAAAGAATAACATTTTGGACAATTTCTAGTTTGGGTTTCGACCAAAACACTCTACTGAGCTGCTATGATGAATTCATTGAAATGAGGTCTTGACTGCTTTTTTTGCTATTTTTCTGGATATTTCATCTGCGCTGATACAATCAGTCATCAGATTTTGCTGTCAAGGTTGAAAACTTTAGGCTTCGGTGGAACAGTGCTGGATTGGTTTCAATTGTTCCTGTCTGAGAGGACATTTCAGGTGGAAATTGCTCAAGATTGGTCAGATTGGGCAACTTTTGGTAAAAGTGTGCCACAGGGTTCGACGTTATCGGCAGTTTTATTTTTTTTTGTGTTCAATATGTTTTATTAAATTTTGTCAAAAAACAATGGATGAAAAGAGAACAAGGAAAAAAAAAAATACACCATGATACAGAACTGTGACAATATCTATAAATATACATCATTTATCACAGGGAATATCTATGAGCCAAAAATAAAGGAAGGAGATATACAAAGCAATACATATACGCAAATGTTTCTTAACACATGTCAACAATAGGAGCCCAAATCTTGTTAAAGGCAGTCAATGAGTTAATTTTCTCAGCAGCTACCCTTTCAAATTTAGTGTAGAGACACACTAGGTTCCACCAGAAGGTTACACTTAGAGATGCAGAGTCTTTCCAGTTGGACAGGATAGATTTATGTGCAAGTTGTAGTAAACTACACAACAGTCTAGATTGATACTTATCTAAATCCTCAGGTAAAGCATAGGCACCAAAAATCACTGCAGCATATGAATGAGGAGATGTAATAGGTAAATAGTTACATATAATAACCCACACTTTGGACCAAAACGCATAAACATTCGGGCAGTAATAAAACATGTGGGCAAATGTTCCAACCTCCACAGCACAAGACCAACATTTATTAGAAAGTTTGTTACCAGTTAGGGAAAGCTTATGGGGGGTCCAGTAGGCCCTATGAAGGAGAAAAAACATTTGCTGGGCCATGGCTGATGCTTTAAGAGATTTTCTTGCAGAGACCCATATCAGATTCCATGTGGCAGAATTAAATGAGGTATGTGCAGCATCCTCCCAGGAAGTATGAAAAGGTAGGCAGGCTGGAAAATGATGGTCACGAAGTATTCGGTACCAGGAAGATGCTTCTTTCCTGGCGCAACTGAATTTCACACACCACTGTGATATAGAAGGGGCCAATGAAGACAAGGGATGAATCTTTAAATACAGCGATAAACAGTGATAGAGCTGGAGCCAGCGGAATTGATGAGTAACAGGTAACTGATATGTAGAGGCAAGACAAGAAAATGACATTAGTTTAGAATTCACCGTCACATGATCAATGGACCAGATATCCTTCTTTATCCATGATTTCCACTCAATGTATTGACCTTGAATCTTGATAAGTGGATTGTTCCATATAGAAGAGTGGAGGGTTGAATTCCAACATATATCAGCACAATTGTCAACTGCACGTAGCGCATTACTGGTGGAAGAAAAAATGATGTTGTTATTAGTTATATGGTTAGGTGCCATGAACGATACATGTTTCAAATGGTTTGCTGAATATAAGCTTAACTCAAGAGATAGCCAAGATGGAGGATGTTCAAGAGGAGATTCAAGCAGCCATTTCGATCCCTGACGAGCAAGGAAAGCTAGATGGTAATCATGGTAACTTGGAAAATTTACACCACCATGTTCTTTAGCAGCTTTGAGTTTTTTCAATGCGATACGAGGAGGTTTTTTCTGCCACAAGAACGAAACCAGTATTGATTCTAACTTAGTTTATACTTTAGTATCCAATAAGAAGGGAATCATGGAGAGAATATAGTTAAGTTTGGGAGTCAAAATCATTTTGATGGTATCAAGTCTCCCCCCACCAAGATAGTTTAAGAGGGGACCAGCGTTCCGTCAGAGAAGTGGCAATCTGGAACAGTAAATCTGAATTATATTTCCCAGTATCTTCTAACGATGCACCAAAAAAAGATACCTAAATATCTCAGTTTTTGTGATACTGGTTGCAAGTTAAGGCTTCGAAGAAATTCAGGATCTATCGAGCCATGCAAGGGTAAGATCTCGGTCTTGGAGATGTTGAGCTTGTAGCCGGATACTCGAGAATATTTATCCAGCAAAAGAAAAATATACGGTAAGGAAGTTGGGTCTGTATACAATAGCACGTCGTCAGCATAAGCAGACAGTTTCACTTGAAAATCACCGTGGCAGAATCCACGGATGGAGGGATCAGTTCTAATAGCAATGAGTAGTGGTTCAAGTGCAAGGTTGAAAAGAAGTGGGGAAAGAGGGCACCCCTGCCTTGTACCTCGAGTAGGCTGAAAAGAAGTTGAATTCAAGTCATTGATACGTATAGAGGTGGTAGGACACGTATATAGAACTTTCACCATGGAAATGAACATATTCGTACACCCAAACCATTTCAATACTGCAAAAATGAAGGACCACTCCATACGATCAAATGCCTTTTCTGCGTCCAAGGCTACCGCAACAAGAGGAGAAGTTGATTGTTGAGCTTGAAGAATAATATGTGCAAACAGTCTAGTGTTATCCGATGAAAGAAGACCACTCATGAAGCCACTTTGATCCGGGTGAATGATTGTAGAAAGTACAGACTGTAACCTGATGGCTAAGATTTTAGCAAAGATCTTCGCATCAATATTGATCAAAGATAGAGGCCGGTAGTTTTTGACACTGAGAGGATTTTTATCTGGTTTCAGTAAAACTATAATCGTTGCTTCGGTGAATGTTCCTTGGACTAGACCAGAGTCAATGAGGTGAGTATATAGCTGTAATAGAATAGGGATAAGCAGGTCCTGGAAAGCAAGATAAAATTCAACAGGGAGGCCATCCGGCCCTGGAGCTTTCTTTTTGGCCATGGAAAGTAAAGCTTCACGGATATGAGCATCCGCCAGTGGTGATGAGAGAGTTGCATTTTGTACATCAGAAAGAGTATCATGGGGCAGTGCAGCTAAGAATGGTTCTATAGAAGATCCGGAGTTTCAGATACGTAGAGCTTGGTGTGAAATTGAGAACAAATATCGGCATTATTGAGCCACATCAATCCGGCATCGTCCTGAATAGCCGGAATCATGGTTTTTTCTGATTTTATTTTAACATATTCCGCTAATTGATGTCCACATTTATTGATGTTGGCATAATAATAAGCTGACTTCATGAATACTTCTTTGGCAGCAGAAGAACTGAGAAATAAGTTATACTCAAATCTCAAAGCCCTTAAAGAATTCAAAGATGTGAGGTCATGAGGATGTGAGGTCATGAGGATCTCAATTTCTTCTGAAGAGCAATCTCACTTTCCAGGAGTTTCTTTTTCTTGGCAGCAGTGTACGAAATTATCAGCCCTCTAATATATGCCTTGAAACAATCCCAGATGGTAGTCCAGCTTGATTCATCCACAGTGTTGAGCTCAAAGAATTCTTTGATGTGGCACTGCATGGTAGATATAAATTGTTCATCAGACAGTAAACAGGAGTTAAAACGCCATACACTCCTGTTGGGTCTGGTACCCATGTCATTGAGGGACAAGAAAATTGGAGCATGGTCCGACACTGCTATCTCTCCAAGGGTGCCAGCGTCTACTTTAGCCATCAAATTATAGCTGAGTAGAAAAAAATCAATACGCGAGTAAGAGGCGTGCGGGGCGGAGTAGAAGGTGTAATCCAAGTCATTGGAATGCAGAGTTCTCCACGGGTCACCAAGTTTCAGTTGTTCCATCATGTCTTGCATCTTAAACCAGGACCTCGATTTACAGTAGGGAACAGTCGACTTCCTGTCCAGGAGAGGGTTCAGGATCAGATTAAAATCACCCGCCAAAATATAATATGAGCCACAGGAAGAAGTAATCAAATCAGCAATGTCATCAAAGAATGGTGGATGATCCACATTCGGTGCATAGATGTTAATAACACTGATTGGAAAATTATTAATAGACATATGAACAGCCAACCATCTGCCCCCCAATATCATTAGTATGAGAGGTGATAGCAAAGTCAGTATGTCTCCGCAAAAAGGTGACAACACCTCCTTTTTTATTTACAGCAGCAGAGAATAATACTGGGTAAAAACCCTTCAACACTAATTTAGCGGACTCAGTTGCAGAGAGGTTAGTCTCTTGTAACAGGATAATATCTGAAGAAAATTTTTCAATGTATCTCAAAATCTTGATTCTTTTTACCGGGTTATTTAGGCCCTTGACGTTGAGAGATAGGCAAGTTATGGATATGTGAAAACAGAATAAAATTCAAAAAGCATAAGAAATAAAGTGCATACAATAATATAAGTACTGGTACACAAAGGTAAATCAGCGATGATGAGACCCTGTGAAGATAAAATGTAAAACTGTACACAGTCTGTATCAATGTGAAAAGTTAGCAAGCGAGCTAACATAACCTGTGGGTAAGTGAGTGGCACAGGTAGACCAGTGAATCTGCTGCCAGAGAGATAAAACATGCATGAGAAAATAAACATCACTATAAGAAGCCTAAAAAAAGAACTTGGCTCAGTATAGCAAATACAGGTATGAAACCATATGAGAAATACCAGAAGCATTACTTCATGTTCATAGTTCAGGTCTTATCAATAGAGGAAGGTTGCACAGATTCAAGGAACTCAGCCAGGACAGCAGGGTCGGTGTAGTCTGTGGTTTTGTTGTTATAGGTAACCCTCATGCGAGCTGGGAAGAGGACACCAAACTTTGCACCAATATCTTTCAATTTAGGTCTATATGCCAGGAACTGCTTGCGTCTTTTAGCAGTCTCCTTTGCTAAATCCGGTACAAAAAGTAATTTGGTACCTTCAAACACAATCGGGCCATGCATTTTCGCATGCTGCATGATCAGCATGGTCTGGCTGTGGCGCAACATGGTTACCACAATCGGCCTGGGGAACCTGGATGTCTGGTGTCGCTGATGAGGCACTCGATACGCGTTGTCAAACTCCAGTTTGTGAGTATCATTTAGTTTAAGAATCTGCGGTAGCAGGGCACCCAGGAATTCCACAATATCGCACGCTTCCCTTCCCTCAGCCAGGCTAAGCATACGGAAGCCATTACGTCGGGCCTTGTTGTCAGCATCCTCCAGCGCATGCTCTAGCATAGCAACACGTGCTGTCTGGCGGCGGAGTATTTTCAGCGATTCATCAGTCACCGCGGCTTTAGTTTCTAAGACGTCAATGCGAGAGAGTACCTTGGTGAATTCCCCTTTCAGGTTGGTGAGGTCCTCCTTAATCTCCGAGATGTTCTGTTTAGTATCAGTAAGGAGCTCTCGAATGCCGCGAAGCTCGGCCATTATGGCTGACGTCTCGTCGTCTGATTTCCCTGCAGTTTGCTTGTGCGGGGATGCCGGTTCAGCGTTCTTTCTCTTTCCCGGTTTCGACGCTGACATGTTGGAAAGAAGCTGAGCCAAGTGATTATTCTTTCAAATTAGTAAAAGTGAGGTTATTTCGAGGCACTAACACGAGGATCTCCGGAGCTAATCCACTAGGCTGCCATCCGTGCTCGCGCTCACTAGCGCCCCCATCGGCAGTTTTATTTAATATTTGTTGCCCCTTTGTCAGGGACTAAGAAAATTGGGTGTGAATTTTTAGATATATGCCAATGGCATGCAGTTTTTGATACCAGTGATGAACTCTTATGTCCGATGCATTATTGCATCTTCAGAATTGTTTTCAAGCTGTTAAAGCTTGGATGCATCAGAATCAGTTAAAATGAAATGTTAGTAAAACTGAAGTTTTATGTGTGGGTAGTGAGAAACAGCTGGAGAAATTTCCGTCTAATTTAATGTTGGAAAAGACAGCTATTCCTGTTCTAAACCAATGCAAATATTTGGGTATCTTGTTAGACTCCACTTTATCGTTTAAGCCAAACATTAAGTTGGTGGTATATCAGATTTTCTTTAAGCTTCAGATGTTACAATGATTGAGAGAATATGTTACAATGAATAATTTTTATATTGTGATTACCATGTTATTGACTCCAGTGTTTGATTATTGTAACTCATTATAATTTGGTTTACCTAAATAAGTGATTCATGCTTTACAGATTGCACAAAATGCTGCTACTCGAATCATTGTATGAGCTTCCAAATATGAGCATATAACACCTATTTTGCATAGTTTGCATTGGTTACCCATTGCTTCCTGTATTGAGTTTAAGATACTGTGCTTTATTTATAAAGTATTGAAAGACAAATTCAGTTGTTTTGAGCTCGTTATTTCATCTTTATCAGCTACTGTGAGCTTTGCGTTCAAGACGCTTCTGATTCTCACAAGTTTCATCAGTACATCTGGTGAGATTATCGGGGATTCACCAGTCTATGGTGTCAGTGTAGAGAGTACTGTTATGGCAGCAGACCGTTGGTGCATCGATCAACATAAGATAAGTTGATTTTTTCATCTATCTGTAACATCTTCCAAGTAAAGCATAACCCAGCATTGTGCTTGTTTCATTTTAAGGAGATTTTTTGCCAATGAGGTGAATGCTTAACCACCGCTATTCCACCATTGTGGAGGTAGGAGGGCCCTTGTCTGAGGCTTTTTTTCTCCATTTGAAAATGGTTATTCAGCCTGTACTGTGTTATTAATGCACCATTTGACATAATGCATCTTTCTTTTGTGAAAGTGTTTTATTAGTACTGTTTGTTTTCACAATATCTGGGTCTTTTTGGAGATGAAAACAGTGACATAAGAACATAAGAATTGCCAAATTGGGACAGACCAAAGGTCCATCAAGCCTAGTATCCTGTTTCCAACAATGGCTAATCCAGGTTCCAAGTACCTAGCTAGAACCCAACTAGTAAAACAGATTTTATGCTGCTTTTCCTAGGAATAAACAGTGGATTTTCCCAAGCCACCTCAATAATGACCTATGGACTTCTCTTTTAGGAAATTATCCAAGCCTTTTTTAAACCCTGCTAAGCTAACTGATTTTACCACATTCTGGCAATGAATTCCAGAGTTTAATAACACATGTGAAGAAATATTTTCTCTGGTTTGTTTTAAATCTACTACTTAGTAGCTTCATCGCATGCCCCCTAGTCCTAGTATTTTTGGAAAGAGTGAACAAGTGATTCACATCTACCAAAAAAAGTGTGGGAGGAACACAGAGAATCTCTAATTAGAAAATGAAAGGTATAAAACAAACTAAGGCTGAAACTTGGCAATCCTGCACAGTCTGTGTTCCATATATAGTAATTTGGTTTAGGATGAGCTGGGAAGGGCTTTGATAGAAGCTCCAGGAGCAGGATGGTTAGGATAGGCTGGAGTGGGCTTCAATGGCAGCTCCAGCAATGGAAACCTAAAGACAGTACCAGGCAGACTTTCTATAGTCTATTGCCCAGAAATATTAAAGAAAAGACAATTTAACCATGAATATATTGTATAATGAGTGTGACTTGTGACTATTGGGCAGACTGAATGGACCATTCAGGTCTTTATCTGCTGTCATTTACTATGTTACACAATACAGTTATCCTAATTATATGGGAAATTATATGCACACATAATTATATAATTGTTCAGAATTCAAATGAAGTAAGATCTTAAAAGTAAAAAAAGGGGAACTACTCTTGTTTTTCAGTAGCATCAATTAACAAAATTGCATTGATGTCAGCATTGTCTCTAAAAACATGTTAGTTCATGGAGTTTTCTAGCTTCTCATCCCAAGAAAGACCAACGATAAGATTTCCATTGGGGATATAGGAGGCTGGAGTTGTAAATAAAGTTTGTGTTACTCATGGCTCAAAATGTTATGTGTTAATTCTATTTTTTTATTCCCAGGCCGCGAACCAAAGATGATCTTCGAGCCTACTTTATACTTTCACAGGTAACAGCATTAAAATCTGACTTAAAATATGTTAAATTTACAGAACTACTTTTTAGCAGGTATAAGCAGGATTAATTAGTCACACAAGTGGTGATCTCTGATGTTAATGTGGAATACTTCCTATGAAGCTCTGGAAAAGCCTAGCCACTAGGCCCACTTTAGCCTTGTTTTCCATTAATGGCATGGTATGTGTTTTGATTCAGAAAAACTCGGACAAGCTTATCAATAAGCAAGACTGGGTCAGGTTCAGAAGCAGGTATCCTCATCCAATGGCACAGGGATGGAACTCCTCACCAATAACTAATAATTGCACTTCATAATTCTGAGCATGAGAAGATTTATGATGATTGTTTATGTCAGTTTTATCATGTTTATACAAAATTATGTATGTAAATTATGTAAACCGTTTAGTTTTAAACGGTATAGAAATTTTTAAAATAAATAAATAAATCTTGCTGAGTACAGCAATCTCTTCAGCTCCTTAATATCATTTGTTCTACTCTAGACGATGGACCTGAGTTTAAGATATTCCTTAATTTAAAAGTATTGCTGTAGTCTAATGGCATTCTTTGCATCTATTTATCTATCTATCTAGTTTTATAAGCATGGATTACTGAGACAAAGGCAACATGGCCCTGATTCTCCAAAGTGCGTCCCGATTTTAGGCAGCTGTAGGCGTCTTACAGCTGTCTAATCAGCCAATTGGGATGCACGTTTTTTAAAAAAATGCTCCCCAGGCAGGCCGCCTATATTAAAGGCGCCTCCGGGAGCCTAGGGAGGCCTGCAAGACGCCTAAGCTCGACTAAGGGCCTTAGGCGAACCTAGGCGGCCCTACGCGTCTCCCTAGTAGAGGAAGAGACGCTTAAAATGTAGGCCAGCAAAATGCTGGTCTACATTGTAAGTAGATGTGGCCGCTATACTTATGGCAGCAAGGGATCTCCCTGCTGCAATAAGTATAGCGGCCACGATCGCGGCCGCCTGTCCCATCGCCGACAGGAGGATGCCCAATCCTCCTGCAGGAACCCTCCTGGAACCCCCCTCACCCCCAAACTGGTAATCGCCGACAGGAGGATGCCCAATCCTCCTTCCGGAACCCCCCTGGAACTCCCCTCCCCCCAAAACTGATAATTGCCGGCAGGAGGATGCCCAATCCTCCTGCCGGAAAGCCCGACGACCCCTCCCTCCCCCAACTAACCTTTACATGTTGTTCGGCTGGACGGGTCTTGCTGCTGTCCAGCCGACGGGCCCGCCTCGTGGAAATGAGGCGGGCCCGCCCCTTCCCGGCCCATCCCCGCTAAACCTAAGGCCTGATTGGCCCAGGCTCTAGAAGCCTGGACCAATCAGGCCTTAGGCATAGCGGGTCCGCCCATCCCCACTAATCCTAAGACCTGATTGGCCCAGGCTAGGCACCTGGTTAAAATTAAAGATTTTTTGAACTAAAAAAAAAATATATGTATATATACGTATATACTTACTTATATAAAACACACACACGCCGGCAATAAAATAATTAGACAAACATATCCATCTTCTTCCCTTTATGATGTTGGGTTTTCTTTAAACTATTACATGGAAATGAAGGGTCCTGTGTAATGCAGCTGCGCAGGAAATCCTGTGCATGTAAAGAAAATCCTTCTAGATCTTTCTAGAACTCAAAAAAAAAACAAAAAACAAAACCAAAATACTCTGTATGAACTGTATTGGTTTTCATTATCAACATGTGTTGCCATGTGTGATCATTCTGCTATCCATTAAAAATAACTTTACATTAATGTATAATATATACAATATTTTAAACAAATAAAACAACAACCCCTCATGGTAATTCTAGTAATTTTCTAATGAATTGAGTTAAAGGAGGGAATTCATCGAGATGCACTAACTGATTTAGGGCACTAATGATTAGCACGCGCTAAATACTAAGACACCTATAAGAATATAATGGGCATCTTAGCATTTAGCGTGTAATTGGCACTTGTTAAATCAGTTAGCACTCCTTGATGAATTTCTCCTAAATGTTTAAGTCCTCTAAAAGTTACTGAGTGCTGGTTCACCTTTTTTTTCTCACCTCTTCCCCCCAGAACCCTCAGTTTAGTAGTACTTCTGCATATGTCATTTATGCTCACATACTAAGACAGATAGCCACCTTGGCTGAAGCTGATCATCATTTCTTAGTTCACTGGTTTAAAAAGTAAGTATATATTACATTATACACCTAGAACTCTGCTCTCCAAAGATTTGGCATGATATAAGACAGCACATAATATAACATTAAGCCTTAGCGATTGTTTCTCTGTTTCATTGATAAATCTAGGGACCTTTCTGGAGGAAAGTTTTCACATTTTGTTCTCTTAGCAAAAGATTCTGTAGCCCAAGAATATTTTAAAGATAATGGCCAGAGGTGGGCACATTATGACTTGCAGGCCATTCTGGCCTAATCATCTTTTTAAAATTTGTAGTTTTACCATTGCATTGACACTGTAGATCCATGGCTGTTGCTGATAAGGCTAGCAGCATTGATGGACCATTAAGCAATAGCAACAACTGTTCTTACCTTTCTATCTCATATCCCTCTTGCCTGACTTCTAGCTTCTAACACATAGTCTCCTGTCAGTCCTCTACTCCGGATTTTGCTGCAGCTATATGGTTCACTCTTTATTGAAAAATGCAACTGTGTATTGGTGGCGTGCCATGTGGTACAAGCAAGTGATGAATGAAGTACACAACTGGAGCATGAACTAGAAGAGGAGATAGAGGCACCATCACTGCACAGGAAAAGCTATGAGAGAGGGACCATAGGCATATACACTATCAGGGATCTAAGGTGGAGAGATTCATATTTTGCCTATTGAATAAGTACATAAGAATAACCTTACTGGGTGAGACCAATCAATGGTCCATCTAGCCCAGTATCCCATCTTCATGGAAGCCAATCCAATGAACTAGATAGGATGTCTGCTCCAGATGCTGGAGAAATGTCCATCCTCTAGAAAAAACCAAATAAAAATGGGGAGAATGGAGGAGAGGAGGGGGACCCTCAGCATCCTTTTTCTTCCTCCTGTTTTCTTTGGGAGGAAGCCCCCCCCCCCCCACTCTTCTACTTGAAGCAGGCAAGAACCATAAATGTGTCCTAGTGAAGAGATGTTTTCCCACCTTTGTATTAGGTTGAATGCCAAGTGCCAGGGATGGACCGACAGTAATCTGATCCTTTGTGCAATAAGGGTCATGGACCCCAGCCACCTGTCAAAAGTGATTAAATTAGATGGAAGCTGCTGTGGATAGAGGGAGTGTGCTAGATGTGGTGTATTTAGATTTTAGCAAAGCCTATGAAAGCGTTCCACACAGACATCTAATAAATAAACTGAGTACTCTTGGGATGGATCCCAAAGTGATGGGCTGGGTCAAGAGCTGGTTAGGTAGAAGGTGACAGAGAGTAGTGATCAATGGAGATCGCTCTGAGGAAAAGGATGTTACTGGTGGTGTGCCTCAAGGTTCTGTTCTTGGGCCTGTTCTTTTTAACATTTTTATAAACGATATTGCTGAAGGGCTGTCGGATAAGATTTGCTTCTTTGTGGATAATACCAAAATCTGCAATATAGTAGATACCCAGGATGGTGTGAATAACATTAAGAAAGACATAACGAAGCTTGAAGAATGGTCTGAAATTTGGCAGCTAAAATGTAATGCTAAGAAATGTAAGGTCATGCATTTGGGCTGCAAAACCCGAGGGAACGGTACAGTTTAGGGGTGAAGAACCTATGTGCAGGACACAACAGCGGGACTTGGATGGATTGTATATGATGATCTTAAGGTGGCCAAACAGGTTGGAAAGGTGCAAGTGAAAGCTAGAAGGATGCTATGGTGCATAGGGAGAGGTATGGCCAGTAGGAAAAAGGAGGTATTGAGGCCTTGTATTAGACTTTGGTGAGACCTCATTTAGAATATTGTGTACAATTCTGGAGGCCGCACCTTCAAAAAGATATAAAAAGGATGGAGTTGGTTCAGAAGAAGGCTACTAAAATGGTGCGTGGTCTTCATCATAAGTCATATCTGTATATTTTGGAGAAAAGGCAGGAGAGGGGAGATACGATAGGTTTAAATACCTACGTGATGTAAATGTGCATAAGTCGAGTCTCTTTCATTTGAAAGGAAGCTCTGGAATGAGAGGGCATAGGATGAAGTTAAGAAGTGATAGGCTTAGGAGTAATCTAAGGAAATACTTTTGTACAGAAAGGGTGGTAGATGTGTGGAACAGTCTCCCAGTAGAGGTGGTGGAGAAAGACTTGTGTCTGAATTCAAGAAAGCCTTGGATAGGCACGTGGGATCTCTTAGAGAGAGGAAGAGATAATGGTTACTGCGGATGGGCAGACTAGATGGGCCATTTGGCCTTTATATGCCATCATGTTTCTATGTTTCAGGCACTGCCCTATTGTTCTAATGGTCAGTGGTGTATGGTTAGTAGGAAAAGTTTATCTTTTTGCAGGTAATGCTAAGATTTGGAGCAAAGTAGATGATATCCCTGAGACATTTAGCAGAATGAGAAGCTTTCTGAGAAACTTTGACCCATGACCGAGTACTAGTAATATCGATGATCCAATATTAGCTTTGACTTAGCAGTTGTAGCAGTTGCTTGTTTCGCAGGAGGAAGTTCAATGTATTTGTAGCTCTTTACGGAGTCTTCTAGTTTCCTCCTTTTCATAGTTTTCAAATGAAGATTCAAGAAGTTAGCCAAGTATACAATATAGTATTAGAAGTTATTAGAATTTTTGCTTGCTGTAAATTGCTAAGGTTAGAGAATTGTGAAGTGAAGTTGTGCATGTACAAATTTAAAACAAATGTAACAACTAAAATATATTTTATGTTAATTTTATGGTGACTAAATACTAATGAAACAAGTTTATTATATTCATTTCTGAACATGTAGACATTAATATAACATCTCTTACATAATTATGTATGGGTATTCAACACAGTAAATAAACCTTACCATTGGTATAGTACAGTACTGACGTGTATTTAATTACAACTTTTATTTCCTAGGATATTTCACAGAAGATTCAAGCAGTTAGTAGACAGAGTGCTGCAATTTATCTCTATTCGTTTGTTTCCTGCAAAACCTGAAGAATTTCCACCCATGTTAAAATGTACCTGGTGGATTCCATCAGCAACCAAAGTTCTGGCTTTACTATGTAATGTCTTTTTTTCCCTTAATTGAATACATTTATTTGAAAAGTTTGGTTTCAATGGCTTAATTTAGATTTAATAAAATTATAGTAATTTTTTATTTATTTTATTTATTATGTGCTCAATTCACCTAAATTTAGAGCTTAGAGATTTTGCTAGCATAAATTTATTTTCCAACTTCAAATAGTTAGAGCGAGGAAGGAGCCACAAAGATTGGTAGCTCTGAGTTCTGTAGTTTTATGCTGATGGCTGCAAGACTCGGAAGGCATGCAGCACAGAGTGCTACTTCTCTTGCCTGCCAGCTACTCTTGATGAAGCCAACTCTGCTCCAGTTTCTCCCCTTACCTGCTAGCTCTAACCTAAGGTTAGCATCCAGGGGAAATATTGGAACAGCACTGTGGCAGAGATTCCTGAGGGATGGAATCAAGGCAGCTTCAGTTTCAGCAGCTGAGGTTTCTCATGCCTCTTATTTGTTTTACTCATTCTGTAGCAGGTGTGGCAACTAGCAGCTGTTATCCTCTACCCATAACTCACAGGTACAGGCTAAGAAATGCATACCACAGGTTGAGAAACTCTTCTTGATTGTTGCTCTTTAATGTAAATAAAAAAGATAGTACTTACAGTAGTTTAATGATGAATTGCTGGTCTTTCCTTGGAGCAAATATTACATTTTTTCTCTGGTTAATTTTGGGAGTTAGACTGAAGACTGGTTAAAATTTTACCAGTTAACTATGGGCAGGATCGGGTCCATGACTTACAAGTTCCATAGGGCTGATTATTCTGATCAGTCCTAAATTAATTGGATAAAGCTAAATAGGTCATACTTAAAACTTTTTATTTATTTATTTATTCATTCATTCATTCAATTTTTTATACAGTTTTCCCAGGGGAACTCAGAACAGTTTACATTAACTTATTCAGGTATTCAAGCATTTTAGCATTGAGCACAGGCAATTCTTTTTCTTCACCACTAGAAAGCAGCACCAATAGCAATATAGAGTAATGGTTCTCAAACTGTTAGTCAAGAACTGAAATGCAGTCACATCATCAACAGATGGGGGTCATAGAAGCAGAACCTCCACTTTGACCTATGTCCAATAATGACAATCAGCCTGAGGCCTTTGAATCAATGAATATTCCCAGGTCCTGCCCTCTCCCACATGTGCTTCCTGATAACTGGAAACCAATGCAAGATAGCCGGATATAGAGCACTTAAATATTGAAATATTAACCTCTTTACTTTTTGTATTCCATCATTTCTTTACATCCTTTTTTTTCTCATAGATCCTCATTGAAACGTACGACTACTATCTAAATATTTTAATTTTTAAAATTAGATTAACCCCCTCCTTTTATCAAACTGCGTTAGAGTTTTTTAGTGAGGCTAGCACTGTGAATGCTCCAACACTCATGAGCGTTGGAGTACTTACCTCACCAGCCCACGCTAAAAACCTCTAGCGCATCTTGATAAAAGGGGGAGGGGTAAATGAACTGAAAGGCTATTTTTCATAAAGATTTTTGAAAGAAATATTTTCTTGCAGGTGCTGCCAATAATCTTACATATCCTCCTTTAATTCCTTACACTGAGTTTTACAATTCTACTTTGGATTTTATTGATCTCTTGGAAGACTATCAGACTTGGCAGTACTATGGGGACTCGTGCAGGTAAGATGGTATGAACACAAATATTTTATCTGTTTCTTAATTACCTTACCTCACATTTTACAAAACTACGGGAACAGTTTTTTGTACAGGCCGGCAAACTGAATGCTCTGTGCTGCTCCTGACACTCAGAGCAGCATTTTGAATAGATTGAAGGGGAGAGATATGGCTTAGCGGAAGATCCATGAGAAGCACATTGCAGTAATCCAGATGAAAGGTGACGAGAGCGTGGATGAGGGTCTTTGCAGCGAACTCGAAAGGAAAGGATGGATTTTAGCAATATCATAGAAAAAGAAACAAGTTTTGGCAGTCTGTTGGTTATGCAAGGAGAACGATGAGTCAAAGGGTGAATTGGGTGTTTGTCAGGGGGTCAAGTGGTGAGAGATAATGGTTAGAGGAGCCTTAATTAATGATGATATTTACTTGTGTGTATCAGCTGAAGTATTCTATACACAAGATTCTATCATGACAGAGTAGTCCTTCAAACATATCCAAAAATCCTCCCTAAAGTAGTCTCAGAATTCCACCTCAACCAGTCCATTGTTTTGCCTGTTTTCTTTCCAAAACCACATTCCTATCCTGAAGAAACAGCCATTCACCCCTTGAACTGTATGCGTGCTCTGGATTACTATCTGGACTGGACTAAACCACATAGAAGGTTCTCCCAGCTCTTTCTCACCTTTGATTCCAAAAGGATAGGAGTTGCTCTTTCCAAGAGAACCATCTCTACTTAGTAGTAGACTGTCTCCTTTGCATATACCTCCGACTACCTAACAGAGTTGGCCATTCTACTTCAGGGTGCCTCCAACAGATATTTCACCAGAAACCTTTTCCACTTAAATTTCCCAGCATGCAACAATATAAAGTCTACCAGGCAAATTACCTAATCCATTCAATATCAATTAGCAAAATGCTGGCACCAACTATTATTTACACTACAATATTGTGACCACTATCTCAGGTTGAGAAAACATTTAAAAGCATTTCTGTACCAAGACAGGGAGCCAACGCTGAAGTAACTGAAATGGAAGACTGGGCGTCCAAATGGCAGATGAAATTTAATGTGGACAAATGCAAAGTGATGCACATTGGGAAGAATAACCCAAATCACAATTACTGGATGTTAGAGTCTACTTTGGGGGTTTGCGCCTAAGAAAAGGATCTGGGTGTCATTGTAGACAATACGATGAAACCTTCTGCCCAATGTGCGGCAGTGGCCAAAAATTCAAACAAGATGCTAAGAATTATTTTAAAAAGAGATGGTTAACAGGACTAAGAATGTTATAATGCCTCTGTTTCGCTCCATGGTGCAACCTCACCTGGAGTATTGCATTCAATTCTGGTCTCCTTTTCTCAAGAAAGATATAGCGGCACTAGAAAAGATTCAAAGAAGAGCGACCAAGATGATAAAGCGGATGGAATTCCTCTCATATGAGGAAAGCCTGAAAAGGTTAGGGCTCTTCAGCTTGGAAAAGAGACGGATGAGGGAAGATATGATTGAAGTCTACAAAATCCTGAATGGAGTAAAATGGGAACAAGTGGATCGATTTTTCACTCCATCAAAAATTACAAAGACATGCTCTTTCAGTGGTATTATACTCCTGAGAAATTATATCGGTGGTTTGCCCATGGGGATGGTCAGTGCTGGAGAGGATTTGGGGGAGTGGGGACCTTTGAGCATATATGGTGGGATTGCCCTAGGGTGGTTCTCTATTGGGTGATGGTTCAACAGTTTGTGTCTGAGATATTGCATACTTCTGTACCATTGCATATGGATGTTTTTTTACTTTACCTTGCTCAGGGGTTGGATAGTGACCACGCCCATTTTGTGGCTTTGGTGGCCACGGGGGCTCGATTATGTGTGGTCCAGTTTTGGAAACAGACTGCTCACACTGCAAAATCTGATCTTCTTTTAAACTAGATGATATTTATTTAATGTCTAAACTGACCGCTTTACGGACAGATACCTGTGGTTCCTTAATTCGTGTATGGTGTGCATATAGCAAATGGAGGGGCCTCGTATAGAGGCTTGACCGTGGCCCTATGTAATCACCTCCTAGTCATTTTGAGCTATCACAACATTTAGTTGGGGGGTGGGGGATTGTTTTTGCTGGGGACTGTTTTATTGTATTGCAGTTGGCATTCTGCCTGTGTATGCTTATTGTTTGTTTAATAAACATGTAAATTAAAAAAAAAATTACAAAGACTAGGGGACACTTGATGAAGTTACAGGGAAATACTTTTAAAACCAATAGGAGGAAATATTTTTTCACTCAGAGAATAGTTAAGCTCTGGAACGCATTGCCAGAGGTTGTGGTAAGAGCGGATAGCGTAGCTGGTTTTAAGAGAGGTTTTGACAAGTTTCTGGAGGAAAAGTCTATAGTCTGTTATTGAGAAAGACAAGGGGAAAGCAATTGCTTGCCCTGGATCGGTGGCATGGAGTATTGCTACTCCTTGGCCAGGTACTAGTGACCTGGATTAGCCACCGTGAGAACAGGCTACTGGGCTTGATGGACCATTGGTCTGACCCAGTAAAGCTATTCTTATGTTCTTATGTGTCTCACTTCTACCTTGTTCTTCCACTTTAAAGATTGTTTTACTTCTCACTTTTTCTCATTTGCCTAGTCTTTCCTTTTTTTCTCTGCTTTCTGTTTTTAGTTTTACCTTCACAAGCTTTCCTCTCCTTCCTGCTGTGTTTTGGAATCTCTACCCTCATATATACAGTAAAACCTTGGATTGCAAGTAACTTGGTTTACAAGTGTTTTTCAAGACAAGCAAAACATTTTATTAAATTTTAACTTGATATACAAGCAATGTCTTTGCAATACAAGCACATACAGTATACACACATCACAACTAAGCTGATGGTTCTTCTCTCTCTGGTACTACAAGAGTGTAGTGACTGTTCTAAATGAGCAAAGTCTTGCAATACGAGTACATATAGTATACACGCGTCACATCATCACAACTGAGCCGATGGTTCTTCTCTCTTTGACACTTCGGGAGTGTAGTGACTATTCTAAATGAGCAAGGTCTTGCAATATAAGTACATATAGTATGTTGTAGGAAAATGTTTGGGTAGTGGAACGAATCGTCTGAGTTTGCATTATTTCTTATGGGGAAATTCGCTTTTATATACAAGTGTTTTGGATTACAAGCATGCTTCTGGAACGAACTATGCTCGCAAACTAAGTTTTTACTGTATATCTTCTCCTCCTCACTGTTACCTCTTTTGTTTTGGCATTTTCATATATTTGTTCTCACTATTTCTTCTAAGTGTTGTCTTCACAGAGCAGTGGCAGTTTGAGGAAGGAAGAGAGCAACAGATGATGGTTATCATGATTCCATGACAAAAAAAAGAGATGATGTTTGTGTCATTTGCTTCTGCTGTAGTATAGTCGCCAACTGGGAACATGTTTTAAAGGGGCCCTTATACTAAAGTTTAGCACTTGTTAACAGACATTATCATGCACAAGTGCCAGGTGGTCTATAGGTATAAAATAGGATGCGCAGAATTTAGCACGTGCTAATTTTGTTAGCATATGCTCAGTGGCGTAGTAAGAGAATATGGGGGCGGTCTGCCCTGGGTGCCCTCTTTGTAGGGGTGACAGCACCCAACCTCCTCTCCACCCCCCTCATTACCCCGCCCATGCCACTTCCCTTCCCTCACACCTTTTTAATGTTCGTGCTGCGAGCAGCAACCTGCTGCTTTTGCCAGCGTTGGCTCTTCTTCTGACTTCACTTCCTGGACCCACGTCTAGGAAGTGACATCAGAGGAAGAGCCGATGCTGGCACGAACAGCAGGTTGGGGTTGCTGCTCACGCCATGAACATTAAAGAGGTATGGAGGAAGGGAATGGATGCACATGGCAGTAGGGGGTGGAGAAGGAACGGGATATGGTGGGAGGTGGAAAAGAGGGTGGGGAGGGGATGCCCCCACACCGGGCACCTTTTACCTCATTATGCTAAGCTTTAGTAAAAGGATCCTAGTAATAATGGTAAATGCCTAGGCCTGAATGGTTAAGCAGGATCGATTTTTAAAATAAGTGTAAACATGCTGTTGTAAGAAAAATAAATAAAAAATATCTTAAATCCGTTATATTAAACCTGTTAGTAAATAACAGGTATAATTTTCTTACCCGTTTTCTGTCTGTTTTCATACAGGTTTTCCTTCTGTCAGTATCCCTTCATTATTCCGATAGCAGCAAAAAAGATCATCATTCAGAAGGATTCAGAGAAAAAGATGATAAGCATAGCACGAGTAAGATACAGTTTAATAATTTTAGTGTAATCTTAGAAAATCGTATCTAAATTATAGTAACATAACATAATAACATAGTAAATGACGGCAGATAAAGACATGATGGTCCATCCAGTCTGCCCAACAGTCACACGCTTTATCAATTCATGATTAAATTGTCTTTGGCATTTCTGGAATATTAACCATGGAAGCCCACCTGGCACTGTCTTTAGGTTCTAACTACTGGACTTGCTGTCAAAATCCACTCTAGCCTATCCAAACCATCTTGTCATTTGTGGGACACAGACCAAAATAGGCTTGTGATTTACATTTTGTGTGCTTACTGCAATTTTGTTACTCAAGGATTACAACAATATATAAACTATCATATCCTTCTTTTAGAGGACTTAAATGTGCTAGGAAGCTTAGCAAATCTATGGCTTTCAAATTGGTTGAAATTTGGAATGGGCTTCCTGATTCCACCAGACTGATAGGACAGTTTTTACAGTTCTGGAAAGCCTTAAAAACCTGGCTGTTTACACTGTATTTGGAAGGTCTACCTGCTGAAGTGCCATAGCAACAATTTACCTTAATCTTTTTTTACTCTTTTAAATTTTAAACTAATTTTATATTTTAATTTTAATTTCCGTGTTGTCCTTGAACCAATAATTCATTTTACTCTTATGTTTCTATTTTATAAGCTTGCTCTTATGTTCTAATTTAATCAAATGTAAACTGAGTCGAGCTCCTACAGGAGATGACCCGGTATATAAACTGAAGATTAGATTAGCATCTTTGAAAACATTTAAATTTAAAAAAGGTTAAGGGGGGATTTTGCAGCCTGCGGTATCTCATTCCTGCAGGTTGCTGAATCCCAGAAGCGGTGTTATTCCAGTGGCCCGGAAGCATCTGGCTGCAAAGCTATGGCTTAATGCTCTTGGGATGGCATAGCAACCCCCTCCCCCATTTGCTGGCCCCTGGACTCCTCTGGCTTAAGCTCCCTTCCGAAAGTCAAGCTCTGCTCATCCCCCACTTCCCCTTACTACAGTTACAAGCCCCCATTCTTATATGGACTGACCCCTCTGCAAGATTTTTCAAAATTGAGGCAGGCCCTCAGTAGATCATTTTGTTACTCATCTCAACATGTGCAATACTACTTCAGACTGAAGTCATATGAAAGACCTGTAGTATCAGATACTTTTCCTCTTCACTTGGAGGGATGGTCTTCTCTGTGTATCCTCCTCTCCTTCTGATTGTGAAAACTCTTCTGAAACTCAAACAGAATTGGTGAGCCATGATCCTAATCATGCCTTACTGGCCAAGGCAGATCTGGTTCCCTCTTCTTCTGGAATTGTCCTCCCAAAGAACTGTGGAGATTGGATTGTTTGTTGACCCTTATCATGCAGAGTGAGAGATCTCTTCTGCATCCCAACCTCCAGTCCTTGGCCCTCATGGCCTGGAAGTTGAACACAGAATTTTGCTTCCCTCTGACTTCCTGAGGGTATTGCCAGGATCCTGCTGGCTTCCAGGAAAGATTCCACTAAGATGTGTTATAATTTTAAGTGGGGAAGGTTTGCTGTGTGATGAAAGGGTAAGGCCCTAAATTCTCTCTCTTGCCCAACACAAAACTTGCTTGAATACTTCCTATACCTCTCTGAGTCTGGTTTAAAAAACAATTCTATAATGGTTCACCTCAGAACAATTAGTGCTTACCATTCCCATGTAGAGGGTAAACCCTTCTCTGTACAACCTCTAATTCACTTCATGAGAGGTTTGCTATTGACATAGTCCCCATCAAACTTCCCACTGTGTTATAGGACCTCAATTTCATCCTCAGCTGATGAAAGTTGCTTTTGAATTACTTGATTCCTGTCATCTTATGAGCTGGAAGGTTTTGTTTTTGGTGGCGGTCACTTCAGCTTGCAGGGTCAGTGAACTTCAGGCCCTAGTAGTGGATACACCTTACACAAGGTTTCATCATAATAGAGTAGTTCTCCACATGCGTCCTTTCCTTTCTAAAATTCCCAGGGCTGCTCCTTGCAACCCTAGGCAAGCTACTTAATCCTCTATTGCCCCAAGTACCGTAGATAGATTGTGAGCACACTGGGGCAGAAAGGGAGAAATTCTTAGAGTACCTGAATGTTAAACTTTTCTCAAAAGAGGTAGTGCAAAGGTGGCTGAGACCTTGGGATAAAACCCAGCTGATAACCTACATTCCTTGCCCAGATAAGCCTATTTTTTCCCAAGTTTGCAAAGGGAAGCATGAGGAGGCTAACTGGTAGGAAAAAGCTTTTCCCCTGACTAAGCCCTTGGCAGTAGTTTCCCAGGGGATGGGAAAGAAAGGGACAAACTTGCCTAAAGAACCAGGCAGCTGCAAAAGACATATACCTGACACGTTCCTTAGGAGAGAAAAGCTTTATCAGCAGGTTCCACGTTACACCCAGAAAGGGGAACATAAAAATCAAGGTAAGGGTTTCCAGGGGGAGGATTTAGAGGTGAGCACCAGGTCCTTAGAGAGCTCCGAAGTGGAAATGCCAGAAGCTGAGGGGGAGTACAAGTGAAGGAGTCTGGGACTGGTTTTCCTAAGTGTTAAACTAAGTTTTCTCTTTAATAAAATGCTGAATTATGTTTAGCTGCAGACCTAACTTATCTCATGTTCTAGCCTGCCTGCCTTGAGTGTTAGCTTGGACATTCTAACTTCTTATGGCTATCTCAGCATAAACGACATGTAACAGAAAGACTGTAGGGCTTAGATAAGTGACCTGCTAATGACCTGCTAGTGTGAGCTTAGCACCAATGTTTGTTAAGAAAAGTAACACGTGAAAAGATTTTTCTAGAATTCAGTTGTATAGCCAGAAGAATGTATAAATATCTCTGTAACGTCCTGTTTTCGGGATTTCTGAAGCCAGCTTGGAGCTCAGGAATCGCATATGTATGCTAATAAAACCTGTTGCTTTCTTCAAGTCTCTAAGTTTTGTGGCTTCCCAAAGTGACCTTTCACAAGGAGTCCCCACCTGAAGAGGGTTTCTCCCCCCCCCCCAAGGACTGAAATGGAAAGGGAAAGCAGTGCTCCAGATAGCCTAGAGGGTGATGAGCCAATGCATATTTGCTGGAGCCAGGAAACAGGTCAGAAACTGTGAGCCTTTTGAACAGCACTGCTGGGAGGGGGGGGGGGGGGTCCTTTTTGAAATGGTCTGCTTGTTGTTATCATGCCCAAGCCCTATGAGGGAAGGGTGAGATTGCTAAAGTGATTCAGTTTGGGAGGGAATTAACCTGGGTTTCTTATCCACCTCTTCCCCTCTCTAGTGCTGTTTAGCCTGCAATACCTAGGGTATTACTATTAGTGAAGGCTGGGATAGAAGTAAACTATTAAAGAGAAAGAAGCACATGAGAAGATAAAGTTGTTTTCTGTTGGAATGTTGTGAACTGTCTTTTTTTGTGCTTTTGGAGATAGAAGCCCAAACTGGGGCTGAAGAGTAGAGATTGGTTTGGACATTGCCTGTGTGTGTGTGTGTGTGTATATGTTTTGGGGGGGGTCTCAAAGAATGGCGCTGAGAATACTCAAGTATTCCAGTGAAACAGGAATGGGACCTTTACTGAGACTGTTTGTATTCTGGGAGTTATACTATATTGGAGAGGCTGATTTGAACATACTGCCCAAGGCTAAGAATCTGATTATGCCATAAGATTTGTTTTCTTGGAAATAATTTTTTAGGAGATACAATTTGGTCTAATGAGAGAGCTTTGTACTGTATTAAATGATCCTAGATTACACATTATAATTCATTTTTTAACTAGAGTAGGATTAATGTATAAGAGGCTGAGATGGGACATGATCAAAACATTCAAGATATTGAAGGAATTGACTTCGTAGAGAAAGAGAGATTGTTCACCCTTTCTAAGATGGAAAGAACGAGAGAGCACTCTCTAAAATTAAAAGGGGATAGATTCTTTACAAACATAAGGAAGTTCTTCTTCACCCAGAGAGTGGTAGAAATCTGGAACGCTCTTCCGGAGGCTGTTATAGGGGAAAGCACCCTCCAGGGATTCAAGAAAAGATTAGATAAGTTCTTGCTGAACCAGAACGTACATAGACTCAAATAGGGCACTGGTCTTTGACCTGAGGGCCGCTGCGCGAACGGACTGCTGGACACGATGGACCACTGGTCTGACCCAACAACGGCAATTCTTATGTTCTAACTCTGTAGTTCTGTAAACCATTTATTACAGTTTTGTTCAAGCAATATATCAGATTAAATAAATCCAATCCAATCATGCCAATCCTGACAAAAGCGCACCTTGGACTGCAAGTGATCCTTAGCCTTCTATCTGAAGTGGGCTAAAATCCATAGATTATCCACTCATCTTTTTGTTTCCTTTGACCCATACAGGATAGTGGCAGCAACTGGTAAACATACTTTATCTAGTTGGCAAGCAGACTGCATCTCTTTTTGTCTGGAATGGAATTCCCATCATGACAGACAGGTTTGTCAGACAGTTCTGCAGATTTTGTTTGGAGTCTACAATCCAGCTCTACCCCCATGGGCCCCTTTTTATTCTGTTCCCAGGCTGTACTCTCAGTACACGACTATAGGTTCAGGTAGATTGGTTTCTAGTTGGCCTTGCAGGTTCCTATTATCCTTTGTAATTTTTGATGAGCCTGGTAGACAGAGATTCCCACTTGTGAGTATTTTATGTTCTGCTTGTCCTTGGAAAAAGTGAAGTTTGCTCACCTGTAGCAGGTGTTCTCCAAGGACAACAGGACAAGGATGCTTCCCTAGGAATTACATTACCGGTATTCATTCTTTTTGATTTAACTGTGGGTCCTGAGTAACTCAAGCAGTAAGGATGGCACTCTTGCATGCATGATGCAGACCTACCAAAGGCTTTGAGAATTTTGTTTGGCATGCTGAGTATCATCTGTGCTAGGGTTTCATCCGGTGACATCACCCACTTGTGAGAACCCTTGTCCTTCTATCCTTGAAGAACTCCTGCTATAGGTGAGTAACGTCTCTATTATTGAAAAAGTCCATGATATAAAGACTTCATGTAATGTATTGATTATGTGCTGGATTGAAATTTGGTGTGATAAACTGTATATATTTTTAAGCATTTAAAAATGTTCTTTTTTATATCAAATAGCAAAGCCTAGTAGACAAAGTATCTCGCAGAAAGAGACCTGACATGAACATACTGTTCCTAAATATAAAAGTAAGAAGAATGCAGTTGGTTAGTGATTCACTTGATGAGGTATGTAAAAGGTTTCAGAATTAATATTCATTTTTGTGAGTGTTTAAAACTATTTTTTGGTACCATCTGTGCTCCTAAACATAGAATGGCGGTAATTTTGTAAAAGATTTTGTGCACATGTATTTGTTTAAAAAGTGTACATACTGCTTTATTGGTTAGTAGTTTTCAAAATCAGTTCACAGGATAAACATAAATATCATATAACTAGTATTTTAGCCCGTTACATTAACGGGTGCTAGAACGGGTCTGTCTGTCTTTATTTCTGTCTCTCTCTCCCTCCCGCTGTCTTTCTTTCTGTCTGTCTCTATCCCTGGCCCCCTTTGTCTGTCTGTCTTTCTGTCTGTCTCCCTGCCCCTGTGTCTTTCTTCTTTTCTTTCTGTCTCCCTTCTTCTCGCTGTCTGTCTGTCTTTCTATCTATCTGTCTCTCTCCCTGCCTCCTATGCAGTAGCATTTCTCTCCCACCACTTCCCTGTGCCGCAGCCAAAGCAGCATTCCCTCCCCCTCCATTTCCCTCCCCCCACACCACTTCCCTGTGCAGCAGCAGTAGCGTTTCCTCTACCCCCCCTTTCCCTTCCCGCGGTCTGTCCGGCTCCCTTAGTCCCTTACCGCCCCCCCTTCCCTTCCCGCGGACCCAACTATGAACCTGATGATTCCAGCAGCGTGTGCAGCAGTCTTCACACGCTGCTTTGGGTCCTTCTACTGCCCTGATTTACTCTGGCACGTCCCTGATGACATCATCAGAGACGCGGCAGAGCAAATCAGGGCAGTAGAAGGGCCCGAAGCAGCGTGTGAAGACTGCTGCACACCCGGCTGGAATCGCCAGGTTCATAGTCTGGATCGCAGGAAGGGAAGGGGGCGGCGGCATAGGACTCGGGTCGGCGGGGTCAGCGCAAGAGCCATGGCAGAAAGTTTCTGGGCTCCTCGGGTCTGTCGCGGAGCCCTGGCCAGCTCCTTTTCTTGGTTCGTCCTGGGGAGGAGGGGGGAGCAGGAGGCGCTCTTTGTGCTCCAGCCCTTCGGAGGGTGCGTGTGAGTAGCCAGGAGGCCTAGGCGGTGACAGGGGCTGCGGCGGCAGTCTCCGAGTGACACCGACTCTCGCTTCTCCTTTTCTGTCACTCCCGGACCACTGCCCTGTGCCCTCTGACGACTATGGTACACTTTTATTTTCCCCCTCTGTGGCTGCCTCTAAATGTCCCGCCGCCGAACGCACCTGTTGCATCTCTAGCGTATCTTCAGATACGTAGTAAGCGCGCATACGCACTCATGCCGGCACATCCCGACAGATCAGATCTCAGGGAACACGTGGTGAGAGTGTGCATGCGTGCTTAGCGTTTTATTATTATAGATTATGCAAACAAAACAAAAACAATAAAAAATATGTACCAGACACACAAAGTACTGGCCCCTCACAAAATATCATCCACTTAAACTCGTGGGCAAAATTAGCTTACTATATCCAGGGTTACCAGATTTGTTCAAGATAAAAAGAGGACACGTGGCCCTTCCCGGAGCCACTCCAGCCCCGTTTGTGTGACATCATCGCATCACATCCGCCATTCAAGATAAAGTCAGACTAGTTTGCAATCTCAATAAAATGTTAGTTTATAAGGAAAGAAAAGAATTACAGTGTAATGATAAGACAGAAGAAGTAGTCTAAGAATAATTGATGTTAGATTCTTGATATACTACCTGTCAGTAGTACAACAAAAATAATTTACATATCGCACACAGGTTATTTTCTCTGGGCCTGATTCTATAAACGACACCGATAGGTGCCCTAATCCCAAATGTCTACCAATAGCTAACTTAGCTCTGTGTTCAACTTGTTTAAATGGTGTGGTAATTGAGCATGCAATTAAAAAACCATTATTTTAATTATCAATTTAGGTTGCACATAGATATCCACATGGTGCCTAGCAACACCTAAATTGAAGTGCCCTCCAATACCTAATTCCTATCTGAAAAGTAGGCATGGTTAGGGGCAGAGAATAGGTGTGATTGACTTAAGCATTGCTAGGCATTATAGTTAGGCACTGGTAAATTAGGCCAGGAAAACCCTGGCCTAATATACTGGTGCCTACCACTAGGATGCCTAGTGACACCTTAGTACACCTAGACACCACTAGGCATGATTCTATAAAGGATGCCTAGTGACACCTTAGTACACCTAGACACCACTAGGCATGATTCTATAAAGGATGCCTAGCAGTTGACTGGCAACCACACGGAGCAATGTCTGTGAGTTAGGTGCTGCTTATAGAATCAGGCCCTCTGTTCCTAGTGGGCTCAAAATCAAAGTTTTTGTACCAGGAGCAATGGAGGGATGTGACTTGCTCAGGGACACAAGGGAATCAAATCTGGTTCCCCAGCTTCTCAATCCATTACTCTAACCATTATGCTAGTCCTCCACTTCTAAATACTTTTGGGTACTAGTGTTTTCCAGTAAACTTATCTCCCCTAGTTCATTTCCCAGTAGTTATTTATGAAAGGCTTTCTTTCCCAAATGTGCAATAGTATGCCTATTCCTCCATTCTATCACACCCTCACAAAAATGTTATGAACAAATTCCACTAAACTCACAAATGATGAAAATGAGAAATATATAATTTTTCTTTTTCTTTTTCCCAAAGCAAAGGATTACTTTCTCGCTTAACTTTTTGTAATTCTTCAGATTAGTTATTAAAAGACTCATAGAGACTACTAATATCAGGATAATTGGAACCTCACATCGTAATAAACTTTGATGTTGACATAACCAAGGGGATAAAGAAACCTCTCAGCAGTTTGTCTTTTAGAACTAGTCTTAGTTCAAACTGCCAAATGCGGGCTATCACTGGTTTCAACAATCCCCTAACGGGTATCAGTACTCTTATTAAACTTTCTTTTAAAAATTCAGAGTAATTAACTTATGTCGATATAAAATGTCTCTTATTCCAGTTGGAGCGATTACAAGACTATTATCTCGAGTGCAGTGTTGATCACCGGCCTTTGCTTTGAAAGAAAAAAAAGAAAAATTATATATTTCTCATTTTCATCATTTGTGAGTTGAGTGGAATTTATTCCTCCAATCTCTTTGATCCCCTCCCCTAAAAAAATATAGAGTGAGACTTTGCATTTATTCACAATTGTCTCCTGATTCTGATAGCATAAATATTTAAAGGGAGTCAATGTTCTTCAATTAAATATTTCCTTTTTCTTTGCCCCATGTAGTAACAGTTTTGCTTATTTCATACTGTAATTTTATGTTTTTCTTTATTACATGCTATTTTGGATCTATATGAAATTACATGAGTAATAAAAAAAACCTGATACCTTTTTAGTACAACTTTTTTTTTTTAATTGTAGCTAACAAGAAAAAGAGCTGACTTGAAAAAGAAATTAAAAGTTACATTTATAGGAGAGGCTGGTCTGGATATGGGTGGCTTGACAAAAGAATGGTTTCTTCTTTTGATTCGACAAATATTTCACTCAGACTATGGTGAGTCCACATTATAAACCTGTGACACTGAATGCTCTTGCTGTTTGAAAAATAGTTATCCAAGTGGAGGGAAATTCTATAAAGGGGCTGTTATTTAATCTATAATGGAAAATAAGTGCCTATTTTCCTTTATAGAATACTAGCATAACCAGGTATAAAGTATGTACATGTATATTTTTTAAGCAAGGGCACTTAGGAGAACAATAGAGCTAGTATAAATGTTTGTGCATAGATCAAGCAGATATAGAATACTTTAAGTTACGCACATAAGTTATATGAGCTGAAGTTAGAACAAAGTACTGGTTTTAAGAAAGGTTTGGACAAGTTCCTGGAGGAAAAATCCATAGTCTGTTATTGAGAAAGCCATGGTGGAAACCACTGCTTGCCCTGTATTGGTAGCATGGAATATTGCTATACCTTGGGTTTTGGCCAGTTACTAGTGACCTGGATTGGCCACTGTGAGAACGGAAATGTGTTTGCCTGCTTTTCAGCCGAAAGGTTCCAAACATCAGGATAGACCAGGGGTGAGCAACTCCAGTCCTCGAGGGCCGGAATCTAGGTTTTCAGGATTTCCCCAATGAATATGAATTGAAAGCAGTGCATGCAAATAGATATCAAGCTTATTCATTGGGGAAATCCTGAAAACCCGATTGGATTCCAGCCCTCGAGGACTGAAATTGCCCATGTTTGGGATAGACTGTTGAAGAAATTTGGACTTGCGCAGGGTTCTCCTGTGTTATTTGGAGGTCACTAACGAGTTTCGCCTTTCTGACCATCTTTTTGTGCTGACTTATTCACTCCAAGAAGGTGCTCCCGCTTCTGAGGCCACACAATCTCCAGGTGGATCCATAGAGTCATTTCATCCACCTACATGCTTGCAGGGAAACAGTCTCCTGTTTCTGTTAAGGTGCATTCTACCAGGAACATGGCTTTTTCATGGGCTGAAGCTAAATCCATTTCTCCTGAGGAGATTTGCAGGGCAGTGACATGGTCTTCGCTTCACACATTTGCCAAGTTCTACAGAGT
The DNA here is from genome assembly GCF_902459505.1 of Geotrypetes seraphini. Taxonomy (NCBI): domain Eukaryota; kingdom Metazoa; phylum Chordata; class Amphibia; order Gymnophiona; family Dermophiidae; genus Geotrypetes; species Geotrypetes seraphini. The sequence goes on from NC_047087.1 coordinate 258,176,446, forward strand.
GGATGTTGCTGCCAGCCAGAACTTAGCCTTTGGGTCCTCGGTCTTAAGGGCCAGCGCAGCAAGCCCACCTTAGCTCTTTGGGGGAATTTCTTTTGTACATCCTTATGGTCTAAAATGTCTCACCTATTGCACTGGAAAAAGAGATTATGTATTTACTCTGGTAAGCTCTTTTCCAGTAGATAGGTGAGGCATTCTAAACCACCCTGTCCTTGCTGTGCCTGCTTTCAGATTTCTGGCTGCTTATACTTCTCCAAATGTTTCTTGGAGGCCAGTCAACCCTTTGGGGTTGGGAACAATTTGTAAATATGTTCAACCTGTTGAGGGAGTAGTTCTGAACTCCTTTGAAGTGGTTGGCAGTTAATGGTACTGTTTGGTTATTTTGAGAAGAACAATGGTTTGACCTGGTATTACAGGTGCCTCTATTTCACATATTTTGGTGTCTCTCTATGTTTGGGTACTGACTGTAGAGGGCGCTAATCTAGTCTGTGAAGTACACTGGAGGCAGAGTGAAAAATCTGGAGTGGATTCTTTATGCAGCATGCGAGTAAAGGGAAATAACCCTGTGGTCTAGATTATCTTACCTATCTCCTGGAAAAGAGCTTACCAAGGTCAGGGCAGGATTAACCAATAGGCCAAGTAGGCATGTGCCTAGGGCCCCAAATGGTCAGGGGGGGCCGATGAAGGAGGGCATCAACATTGTTTTTTCTAAACGGCGATGGGCCCCTCCAGCATTGATCAGCAACGCGGGTCCCCCCCTCCGATCGGCAACACAGGCCTCACCCTGATCGGCAACGATGGAAAGTAAGACAAGCAAGCAACGCGAGTAAGAAAGGCAAAGGGAACTGTAATTGTGCAAGCGGTGCTGCTTGCCCAAAGCTTCCCTCTGACGCAGCTTCCTGTTTCCGCCTGGGCACATGGTGGGGTGTGGCGTAGCAGGGGGCCCAATGTATTTGGGTGCCTAGGGGCCCTCGATGAATTAATCCTGCCCTGATCAGGGTCAATGCATAATCTCTTTTTTGGGATATACTGTATTTGAAATGTTAATGTAGTAATGGTAATATTGGTGTAGAAGAGGTAGTGGTTAGAGCTGCTGCCTGAGCACCCTGAGGTTGCAAGTTTGATCCCCACCTGTTCCTTGTGACTTTGGGCAAGTCACCTAACACTCCATTGCCCCAGGTACCACAGTTAGATTGTGAGCCTGCTGAGACAGAAAAGGAAAATACAGTAGTACCTTGGATTACAAATATAATCCGTTCCAGGAGCATGCTCGTAATCCAAAATGCTCGTTTATCAAAGCGAGTTTCCCCATAGGAAATAATGGAAACTCGCTTTGATGCGTTTCCCCCCCCCCCCCCGAGAACCAGCATTGCTCCCCTCGAAGGCCCCCCCTGCGATCAGGCACACCCCCCTCCGACGCGATCAGGCATCCCCTTGCCTCGAACCGGCACCCCCCGACGCGATTGGGCACCCCCCTGCCATGATCCGACCCCCCCCGACATGATTGGGCACCCCTCCGACACGATCCGACATCCCCCAACACAATTGGGCACCCCCCCGCCGCTTCTTACCCTCATCTGGGCACTCTTGAAGATCGGCCTCCTCGTCTGCTGGGCCTTGAGCATGCTCAGATGCTCAAGGTCCAGCAGACGAGGAGGCCGATCTTCAAGAGTGCCCAGATGAGGGTAAGAAGAGGCGGGGGGGATGCCCAATTGTGTTGGGGGGATGTCGGATCGTGTCGGGGGGGGTGCCCAATCGTGGTGGGAGGTGGCGGGGGGTGCCGGTTCGAGGCAGGGGGATGCCCGATTGCGTCGGGGGGGGGTGCCGGATTGCAGGTGGGGGGTGCTCGTAAATTGAGCAATGCTCGGTTTCCGAGGCACCGATTTTGCAAATGTTTTGCTCGTCTTGCAAAACACTCGCAAAACGGTGCACTCGTAAACCGAGGTACCACTGTACTTAGACTACCTGATTACTATTCAATGAATTGCAGACTTTTGGGAGTGAATCTTTTCATGAAAAGGCAGTTAACAAATCTGAAATAATATGCTGAGAAACATGTGGTTTGTGGAGTTTAAGGGCTCCTTTTACGAAGCCGTGTTAGCGGCTTTATAGCACGCACATTTTTAGCGCGCTAACCCCCACGCTAGCCGAAAAACTACCACCTGTCCAAGAGGAGGCGGTAGCGGCTAGCGCAGCCGGCAAATTAGCACGTGCTATTACACACGTTAAACCGCTAACACAGCTTCCTAAAAGGAGCCCTAAGTTTCAATAAATTAAATGATTGCTATTTGAAGTTTACAGAGCTTTCCAGCACAGCTATTTATGCATGTGTGAGACTTCCATACTGTTGGCATTTGGCTGGGGTATTTCAATTAGAGAATGACATGGTGACAAAATTCATCACCGTTCCCGTCCCCGCGGATAACCGTGGGAAACCATCTTCATATCATTCTTTAAGGAGAGAGGGAAGAATCGGAGTATAATTGGGCACAACCACTGACCCGCAAGCTTTGCTTTGAAGAATGCTGGTATAGAAGGACTGAGGTTGAAATAGATACTAGAAGATGACATGGGATTATTTCCCGTGGTTATCCGCGGGGACGGGAACGGTGATGAATTTTGTTACCGTGTCATTCTCTAATTTCAATATTTGTGGGGAGGTTTCTCTGGAGTTTTTCAGCTGCATCTGATACAAAGGAGGAGGGGGGCATAACTCTTCAGCTGCAACTGATGCAAAGGAGTGAGGGGCATATCTCTCTTGATGGTGATTAAGGCTTCATGAATGCAAGCTAGAGACCATGTTTTGAACAAGATCAGGGCTCTGTGTTGTGGGGAGACGAGGGTTTAGGAATATTTTCAGATGAAGATCTAAGTTTCTAAATAAAGCTGAAAATTCCAAACCAAAATGTTGGTTTCCTTAGCTTAAAATAGGCATGCTGTTGTCAGCCTAGCGTTGCTAGCAGCCAGCATTTTCAGTTGACCTGCTTAGCTTGCTATAGTGTGTAGGCTCATATTGCTAATAAAATAATAGGCAGTGAAACATCTTGTTAGAGTTGAATTTATATAAGGGAGATGCAACATAATTTTAAACTATTTTACAGGTATGTTTTCGTATCACAGTGATTCACACTGCTATTGGTTTAACAGTTTTAAAAGTGACAATTACGCTGAATTTCGATTGATTGGAACTGTATCCTTTGAATTGCCTTCATGAAATGTAATTATACTTGATTTCTCATAATACTTGGACATGACATTGTTCATTGTGTTCATTTGAAGTATTATACTGATTTTTTTTAAATGCAAGAGTATAGTACTTCAACTATATTCCACAGTAACCTATCTGTTGACAGCTTTTTACTTTTAGATCAAAATGAAAGTAGATATGTAAAACTTTAGCTGATTGTGTTCCCTGTCCTGTCACCTGTCTGGGTGGTTAGCATAGAATAATAATGGTTATTTGATATAACACTCTGCCCGATATGTTGCCTCAAAAAAGCAATTATGAAAAAATAATTGCTGCGTGGTTAGCGTGCACACATGAAACAAATAACATATAACATTTTAACATGTCCTGTGTTGGGCTGTTTTTGCTACATTAAGCACATGTTAGGGCTTAACACAACTTAATAAAAGGACACCTTAGTGGGTTACTCAATTCTTACAGTAGTAACTTTTGAATTGTCTAAATCAATTATGTTGTACACTTTAACATTTCACATTTATGCAGCTCATGGGATTAGCATTGTATAACAGCATCACCTTAGATATTCGGTTCCCACCTTGCTGTTACAAGAAACTGTTGAGCCCTCCTATGTTCTCTTGTGATCAGAACACTCCTGTTACCTTGGATGACTTGTATCAGATCATGCCAGTAAGTATATGCCCACGAAAAAAGTTAGAATTTTTGACTTACATTGTCATTATTTATATATCATCATGCCTAGGCCATTTTATATATGTTGATATAAAACTATCACAAGAAAATCTGTGCATTTAATTTCTAGTAAGGGGCAGTGTGGAAAGACTCTCAAGCCCATCTAATCTGACCAGTTATGTTGTTCGCTCTGCTATGGAGTGAGGCCCAAGAAGAACAGCAAAAAGAGAGAAGTGTGTAAAAGGAACAACAGTTTATTGAATATAAGATTAAAACTTTATTATAAAACACAATATGGCCATAGAGTGCACCAAGGGTCAGTGAATACTATATAAAATTAAATACCATAAATATGATAGAGATAAATAGATAATATTAAATACAATGATTACTAAATAATACATACATTTACCAATATGTCTAATTAAAAAAAAACCTTACGGGCCCTTATAGTAAGCAGTGCTAAAAAATAAGAACATAAGCAGTGGCTCTGCTGGGTCAGACCAGAGGTCCATCACGCCCAGCAGTCCGCTCACACAGCGGCCCATCAGGTCCAGGACCTGTATAGTAATCCTCTATCTATATCCCTCTATCCCCTTTTCCTTCAGGAAATCATCTAATCCCTTCTTGAACCCCAATACCGTACTCTGACCTATCACACCCTCTGGAAGTGCGTTCCAGTTGTCCACCACCCTTCGGGTGAAGAACTTACTAGCATTGGTTCTGAATCTGTCCCCTCTTAACTTTTCCGAATGTCCTGCTCTAGCTCCAACACAGTTCTTTTCCATGCATTAAGGCCACTTTTAGCACTGCCAGTAAATGGCCCATTTTTGCTAATTGCTAATGGCCATATGCTACTTTTTAAAAAAGTTGTTAACTAATAACTTCTGTAATTGCCAGTCTCAGTCCCAGAAATATATATTGTTACATGAACTGTCTTAATAAATAAATAAAAAAAGATGGAGAAAAAAGCCTGACTTAAATAGCAGCTTATTTAAAACAGCTTCACACTGCTTTAAGTACAAACACAAGCAAGAAAGCATCCATCTCAATAAACTCAGTCCAGACAATCTTCTTGCGAACTAAACATTTAATTCGTAGACAGCGAAATTCTTTTTGGGGAAGCCCAAAAGCTCTACCCTAGCCCCGGCAGCATCCTGAATCATAACGACTCTCCCACCTGTCTCCCCAGTCACTGTAGTTTTAAATCTTTGGGCAGCAGCCACACAGGATCAATGATCAGTCCTGCCCCGGAAGTCTTCATTCTACAGCGATGCTGCATAGCGGCTGCCCACAGATTTATAATTACAGCATCCAGGAGGAGGTGGGCGGGGGAGTAAAGCCATATCTGACTCTTCTGACTGCCAGTTTTTGGGAAGGCCATGGCCCCTATGCCCTTCCCTGTTCTGACGCCTATGATGCAATGCATTGGAACAGTACTGGGAATTTATAAATGTCACTTACTGGATTACTGTAACATCATATACCTAGGCGCCTTCAAGAAAATCTCCAGGAAATTGACGTTGGTCCAAAATATGGCCGTCTGTCTCATCTTTGGCTTGAAGAAATGGGAACACATCACCCCTTTCTACCACAAATTGCACTGGCTGCCGTTTGAATCCAGAGTTCTATTTAAGTTCTCATGCATCTGCTACAAAACAGTATTTGGTATATCACCGGATTATCTTTACCCTCACTTCAACCTGAGTTACAACAATAAGAGCTCCCGCAGAATACATCTGTTTGCTTTTCCCTCACTAAAATCATATCATCTTAAAAGATTCTTCGAAAGAACCTTCTCTTTTCAGGCGGCTAAACTAAATTCATGGCTCACCCAAATTGTGCTTGATGCCTCTTCATATCTCAATTTAGAAAGCAGATTAAAACTCAACTATTCAACAGACTTATCTCCTCTCATTCTTTTAAGATTGTTGCTCCCTCTTTATGGCTTGTATGTATTTTTCCTTCACTTAAATTGTAGACATATAACTAGTTTGACTTCTATGATTGCATTGTTTATATTTTCAATTTCAATTGTTTGTATTTCATCTAACTGCTGTGAACCGCCTAGAACTCCCTGGATATGGCGGCATACAAAATAAAATTATTATTATTATTATCTCCAGTAGCTTCAAGGGAGGAGCCCGAGGCGTTTGAACCAATCAGGGTCTTAGTCTCCTCCCCATGCATCACATGATGCACCGGGGAGGGGGGCCTAAGGTCCAATGTCATCGCAGGGGTGGTTCGGGGGAGGGGGGTGATGATGGCTCTGGAGTGCCAGCCCAGGGGGGGCATGCATGGCACGGCACAGAAGCCATAACAGCAGTGACAGGAGGCTGTTTTCTCTGTCACTGCTGTTAAAGCTGTGCACATGTCTCAATCGTTCACTGAGCAATTGAATTGGTCGGATTTGCATGCAAACTTGATAATGAATCAATTGCTGTTGGAGAATTGGCCAGAGAATCGGCCAACAGCGATTGAGTCGCTATTGTTAGTGAATCTAGCCCTAAATACCACGGAGCCCATTATATTCCTGTGGGCTGCATGGCATTTGGAACACACTTCACTCCCTCCTTCATATTTGCAGGTGTGGCATTCACGATTTCGATTACAGTGGAACCTCGGATTGCGAGTAATGCGGTTTGCGAGTGTTTACAAGACGAGCAAAACACTCCCGCAAACTTTAACTCACAAAACGAGCATGTCCCAATAAACGAGCACTCCCCCCATGCTCTAACCGACATTGCACCCCCCGCCCGCAAACGCCCCCCCCCGAGAACCGGCATCGCACCCCCTTGCTGGAAGCGGCATCCATCCGCCCGCCCACCCAAACAAGCTCCTTACCCCATCTGCTGCGTGCCGTGCCAGTTAAGGAAAGATCCTGCCTCTTGCCTAGGCTGGGCCTTGAGCATCTGCGTATGCTCAAGGCCTTCTGGCTCTCGTTCTCTCTGCATGCTCAAGGCCCAGCCCAGGCAAGAGGTGGGATCTTTCCTTAGCAGTTTAGGGTAAGGAACTTGTTTGGGCGGGCGGGCAGATGCCACTTCCAGCACGAGGGTGCGATGCGGTTCTCGGGGGAGGGGGGTGTTCGCAGGCGGGGGGTGCGATGCTGGTTTGAGCATGGGGGTAATGGAGCAGCGCCGGTAGCCTCGGGATGGAGGGGGAGGAGGAGGTGGAACATATCAAGCGAGTTTCCCTTACTTCCTATGGGGAAACTCGCTTTGATATACGAGCAATTTGGTTTACGAGCATGCTTCTGGAACGAATTATGCTCGTAAACCAAGGTTCCACTGTGGCATATCAGTGGCATATCTAGCATATATGACACCCGGGGCCCATTATTTTTTTGACACCCCCCATCTGTACGAAAAACATGATTATTAGTAACAATCCACACGTCGCACATGAGTACCTAGGAAAAGGCAGAATCTTACATACTGCAGTGAGCAGTACAACATCAATACACCCATTGTAAAACTAAACAAGCCAGACTAGTACAGATCAATCCTACACTGTCAATCTTAACAGAAAACCATGTCTTTCTTACACACAGAACACAGAAAACACTTTCACCTAGTATGGAATATGTCACCACAAACTAACACCTCCCCCTTTTACAAAACTGTAATGTGGATTTTAGCCATGGTGGTAACAGCTCTGATGCTCATAGAATTCTGAGCATCAGAGCTGCTACCACGACGGCTGGCGCTAAAAAATACTCCACAGTTTTGTAAAAGGGGGGATAAAATAGAAATACATAGACAAAGGTTAAATTGAACCAGCAAGAAGCTGGATTTTGCATACAATGCAACACCACAGAAACAGTGACACATTTCTCCTAAAGCAATAAATAAATAGAAAATGTTTGTTCTACCTTTCTCTTCTGTGGTTTCTGCTTTCCTCATCTTCTTGATACTCTCTTCCTTCCATCCACTGTCTGCCGTCTCTCTGCCCCTATATGGCATCTTCTCTCCTACGCCCCTTCCAGAAACTGTATGCCTTCCCCTTCCATCTCTCCTTTCACCCCCATTGGTCTGGCATCTCTCTCCTCTCCTTCCCTCTCCCACACCTCTCTTCTGCAATCCCTTTCTTCCCTCATTTTCCTTTTCAATTTATTTCCTGCATCCATCTTGATTACGTTCTTACTACCCTCTCATCAATTTCCTTTTTTACTGTCTACCTACAGCTCGCCACCTCTTTCCCTCATCCCTCCAATATTTCCCTAACTCAATCCTTTTCCCCCCATCATGTGCCCTCCTTTTATTTATCCCCTCCTTCCATCATGTGCCCTCTTTCTCTATCCCTTCCATCTAATACCTTCTCCTCTCTCTGTCCACTTCCAGCGTCTGCCCTATCTCTTCAGTCCAGCATCTGCCCATTCCATCCACTGACTGCCCCTTCCAGAAACTGTCTGTCTCCCCCTGCCATCTCTCCTGTAGCCCCCCCCCTTTGGTCTGGCATCCATCATCTTCCCTCTGTTCCCTCATGGTCTGACATCTTTCTCCTTTCTTCTCTCTTTCCCTCTCCCCTGTGGTTTTTAACATCTCTCTCTTCTCATTTCCTCCACTCAGATTTGATATCTCTATCTCCTTCCCGTTCTCTGGCATCTCTCGCTCCTCTCTCTCTTCCCGTTCCTTCTCTGGTCTTCCTTCTTTATTTTCTGCCTCCGTCTAAATTAAATTCTTTCTTACTATGCAATCCTCAGGTTCCCTCTTTTCACTGTCTACCCACAGCATGCCACCCCTTTCCTTCACCCCTCCACTATCTCACTAACTCTATCTTCTTCCCCTATCCAGCATATGTCCTTTTTCTTTATCCCTCCTTCCATCCATTATGTGTTCTCTTTCTCCACTTCCATTCAGCATTTGCTCCCTTTTCCCCACTTCCATTATCTGCCCTCTTCTCTCGCCCCACTTCCATCATCTGCCCCTTCTCTCCACTTCCATCATCTGCCCTCTTTTCTCTCCCCCTTCTCCACACTTCCATCATTTGCCCCTTCTCTGTCTTCTCCCCACTTCCATCATGTGCCCCTTCTCCCCATTTCCATCATCTGCCCTTTCTCTCTCTTTCCCCCCACTTCCATGATCTGCCCCTTCTCTCTCTTTCCCCCTACTTCCATCATCTGCTCCCTTCTCTCAATCTCTCCATCCACCACAGGCTCATCTCTCTCCCTTCCTCTCACCTTTTTTTCCAATTTTGGCAACAATTTTGGCAAGAGGGGGGGAGGCCCGTTGCTGATCTTGAGTGCCGTGGGGGCCCATTGCCAATTATGAATTGCGTCATGGGGGTGGGGGGCTGATGTCGCTCATCACCCAATGCTGCTGATGGCCCCAATCCGATCTTGCCGGCCCTGCGTGAACCGGCAGGAATTTTCTGCGGACCGGCACTGGACGACCTGGACCTGGCCAGCTGTGCACCCCTCCCTAAGGTGTGCACCCAGGGCGGACCTCCCCCCCCTACCGGACCTCACTTACAACTTACTGTTTAAAGCCTTTAAAAACTTACTTAGAGCTGACTCTGACCACCACGCTTTAAAAAGTAAGTTGTGGAAGGGTCCGGGAGGCAGGGTAGGTCAGAGTCAGCCCTAAGTAAGTTGTGGAGGAGTCCGGGAGGAAGGCAGAGGTTGGTCAGAGTCAGCCCTTATGTTCACAAATTCTTTTTTTTTTTTATTTATTTATAATTTTTCAATTATAATCAATCAAGTTTAAACTTGTACAGAAAAGCAAGATTCAATAAAGAAAAAAAAAACATCCAACATATTGAATTTCCAAAGAAAAATAAATTCTATCTTAAATCACGCTCAAGTCCTCATATAGGATCCAAGATTAAATCTAACGGAATTTAAAGCAATCGGGTACAAAAAAAGAAAGAAACAGTAATAGGTCACAGTAACAGTAAGGCAGTCATCTATACATCATACATCATGAGCTTTCTCCAGTCTTGACAGAGACAGGAATGTTGTCAGTTGTGAGGGTTCAAAAAAAACAAATTTATGCGACTTACAATGAACGATACATTTGCAAGGGTATCGGAGAAAAAAGGTTGCTCCCAGGTCAGTAATTGCTGGTCTTAACAATAAAAATTCCTTTCGACGCCTCTGTGTGTCCCTGGCCAAATCAGGAAACATTTGAACTTTCAATCCCAGAAATTCCTTGTGTTTATTTTTAAAATATAACTTCAATAGCCATATTTTATCCAATGTAAGAGCAACTGATAGGAGTAAAGTAGCCGAAATGGCTACTTCCCTGTCTGAGGACTCTATTAAGGCTGATATATCCAAAGGTTCTTGAATCACTTCTTGATTTGCTTCCTGAGAGTTCTTTTGATCATTAGTGTCTTTAACAGGCAAATAATAAGCCTGTGTGAACGGTGGAATAGAAGATTCAGGAATTTCAAGTATTTCTACTAGGTAACGTTTAGGGCATATCTCTAGGAGTTGCTGTGGGAATTTTAGGAAAATTAATTAATCTAAGATTATTATTTTTTGAGAAATTCTCAAGTGATTCAAGCTTTCTTCTTAAGTTGGTATTGTCCTTAATCAATGCGTCCTGTATTGCTTTAATGGATTTATTATTTTGTTGTTGAGTTTCAATCTGTGATTTAATATCAGTAGTAATTTTCTGTAATCCTATGATTTCCTTATCATGTTCTTTAAATTTTTCTTCCACTTGGTTAAATTGAGAAGCTATAGTTTTTGGAATAGTGGCTACTAAGTCCCTCAGAGCGTCCAACGTTACCACCTGGGGTTTAACAAGTTGAGGAAATTGTAAATGTAAAGTTTTATGCTCACCCACTGGCAAGTCTTCCAGTTGCTGTTCAGGCTGTGCTGAACCTCCTCCTACAGGTGTTAATGCCTCAAACTCTATGCTCAGGTTCCCAAGCAAAAGCTGGGAGCCTGAGTCTCCATTCCTCGGATCGATCTCTGCTGCCTCTGGAGGAGGGAGCACTCCAACACCCGGAAGCTCCCCCTCCCTCGGGGAACTGGTCGTTTGAGGATTCGGAGGCGGTGCTCTTGCTTCAGGGCTGACAGTTGTCTCGAGCCCTAAGGAGATCTGCTGCGCGCCATTCCCTTGCAGCGTCTCCAGCTGGGATAACAGCCCTGTTTCTGCTGACATGCCCTGCATGCGCCGAATAAGCTCCTCTATGCCACCAACCGCGGCGGGAGTCCCGGAGCGCCGCTTCTCCCTCTCTGCTTCGGCATGCTCACCAGGTAATTATTAAAAAGCGCTAGTAGAGTCACAAACTTCGAGGAGGTTGTCAGGAGCAAACACACAGGCAACCTATTCAATCGCCATCTTGGATCCGACCACCGACTCAATGACCTTCACAAGTTTTTCTTATTCACGGGCCAGCTTTGCCTCCTATCCCCTGCAAATATTGAGGCAAGAGTGTATATCTCCTTAGTACACCTTAGTAAAAGGACCCTGTTATTTTACCGGTAATACAGGTGCCATTTTATGCAGTAAGACTTATTTCTAACAATTTTAACAATAAAACAACATATCTTAATGCTAGCCCATGTTGGGGTGACGAAGGTGGACCAAGCTCACAACAGCCTTTCTGCTGTAGCATTTGCTTACATCCAGCTCCCCCAAATGGTGGCTATGACGGAGGCAAGAGTTAGGGATTGGAAAGAGGGTGGGACACATGTTTAAAGGTTACAGGGAGGGTTGGGGTACAAGATACATGTACACAAGAACACATGGAAGAGGAAGGGTTGTTTTTATGGGGGGAGCATATTGATAATGGTAGTTTCACTACTATTTTATTTTATTTCTTTACAAAGAAGTATGTCTAGATAAGTTCATTCTTTGTTGCCACTGTGTTTGTGTGTGGGCCTTGAAGAGGTATCAGGTCTCTAAGGTGCACAGCCTCCTCCTCATCACAACTTGGGTTTGCTGGCACCATTGCCTCAAGTTTAAGCATCTGCTGGTTGATGACAAGGTTATGTAGCATCCAGCAAGCTAGGAAGATGTCACATACTTTGCCAGGGGACTAGAGAAGTTCTCTTCTTGAACTGTCTGGGCATCAGAAATAGGATTTCAATATTCCAAATATCTGATTGATGACAATCCTGGTCTTTCTATGTGCCTTACTTTATCTCTTGAGCTGGGCACTTGGGGTAGATTATGGGGATCATCAGCCATTTTCTGAGAGGGACCGAAAAGAGGCTATATAAGTGCTAGTGTATCTAGTGTTATGGTAGTTGGCACATCATAGCATTGATGATCCCAGAGGCTTGCAGTGCTGGTTGTTGCATGTAGAGGGAATCATCTTGTGGGAGAGAAGATACAGGTTAGTGGCTATATGGTTATATGTGGGCATAGTTATGTATGCCAGTGTGTAACAGAAGCACATTTATTATATTGGAGGTATTGCAGACCACCTGCATATAAAGAGAATTGTAGGACTTGTGGTTCCTATAAATTGCCTCCTTTACCAGTAAGTGGGCTAATAGCAATGTGTGTGAAGTCGGTGGCCCCTAGCATCGAGTGAAAGTGCCAGCTCAAGAATTCTGTTTATAATTTGGAGTTGCTGCTGCTCTTGTTTATGGATGAGACTGTATTAAGTGTCTGTCCTAAGAAGAACCTGAAAAAGCTGAGTTATGTAGCATAAGATTGCTAGCTAACTGGCTGGCTGATGCCTGCTGTTACCTCAGAAGGTGTCTGAATGGTTCTGGTGGCAAAATATGCTGGGGCTGTGGTGACCTTCAAATGCACTGCCAGGACTTTTTCCCTCTATGCATTGGGCTCTAGGCCACGTGTCAAACACAAGGCCTGCAGCCAAATTCAGCCTGCCTGGCCGTTTTATGTGGCCCGCAGCAGTGTTCCCGAACTTCCCCTTCTCACAGCCCAGCATGTCTTCCCTCCCACACCGTTCCAATATTGCCGTCACGCTGAAAAATCTGCCAGCGTTGGCAGCGATTCATCAATGTTGTCTGTGGCTCCCCTTCTTGCTTTCTGTCTGCCGTGGTCCACATGGACAGAAACAGGAAGTTGCACGTCATTGGAGACAGACCACGGCAGATGGAAAGCAGGAAGGGGAGCCGCAGACACCATTGCTGAATCACTGCCGAAGCTGGCAGATTTTTCAGCGTGACGACGACATTGGACCGGCCTGGGAGAGAACACATGCTGGGCTGTGAGGAGAGAGGGACCTGCGTGGGTGGGAATACATGCTGGGCTATGAAGAGAGAGGACCAGCGTGGGAGGGAAGACATGCTTGGCATATCCTCTCCTCCTCCTCCTCCTCCACACCCCCCCTTCTTCCTACCTCTTTTCTTCTCCCTTTCTCCATCCCTGCCTATCTCTCTAAGTTGCCTTGAGCCTGCCTAGGTATGAGCGACGCAGAAATAGAAGATTAGATTAGATGAAGGGAGTGAGGTTGGACCTGGGGTGGTGTGGAGGAGGAGGAGGAGGGAAAGATACTTGAAGGGAGAACTGTTGGGAAGAGAAAGGGAGAAATGGTAGACCTGAGGGGGAGGGAGGCAGGCAGACATGGGGAGAGATGGGATGGGGGCAGTTGGGAAGAGAAAGGGAGAGAAGTTGGATCTGGGGATGGAAGGGAGGGAGAAATATTAGGCCTGGAGAAAGAAGGGAGAGAGAGATGCAGCATCTCTTTTTTTTTTTTTTTTCTTCCACCTCATTGTTCAGCATCAAGGGGGGAGGGAAGAAGAAGAACAACAGAAAAGAGAGGGAGTACCGAGAGAAGGTGTATTTGGAGAAAAGAAGAGGTCCCAGGACAGATACCTGTGGTATGTCAACTGATAGCGGAAAGTCAGTGGAGGAGGATCCTCCAGAGCTAACACTAAAAGTGGGATGGGAAAGATAGGAAGAAATCCATGAAATAACAGAGCCCTGAAACCCAAGCAAGGACAGTGTTTCAATGAGTATGCGGTGATCTATGGTGTCAAACACCGCAGACAGATCAAGGAGGATGAAGATGGAGGTAGAGTCCTTTGGATTTGGCCAGGAGCAGGTCTTTGGAGACTTTAGCAAGGGCAGTGGAGTGAAGGGAGCAGAAGCCCAGTTGAAAGGAAATCAAGACAATAGCAGTGGACAGTTCATTCTAGTAGTTTGGATAAGAAGGGAGATAGGGCAATAATTGGGGGGCAGGTAGGGTCCAGTGATGGCTTTTTCAGGAACGGCTTAACTACAGCATGTTTGAAGGCGTGAGGTACAGTTGCAGTGGGGAGCTTTAGGATGAGAATGTGGCAGATAGGGGGATGACAGTATGGAAGATGGTGATTAGCAGATGGGTGGGGATGGGATCAGAGCAGCAGGTAATGGGTTTGGAAGAGGAAAGAAGATGCAGTTTCCTCTTCAGTGATTTCCAGAAAGGAGGAAAAGATGGCAGGAGACAACTGTGTTGGCAGGGCAGGCCGGAGGAAGGAGAAATGGAGGCAGATTAGTCAAGAACTTGAGGGTAATTATGTGGACCTTGTCATGGAAGTACTCTGCCATGGTCTGGGGAGAAAGTGAAGTAGGAATCAGAGGCAAGGGCACCTGTAATAGAGATTTGAGCATGGCGAAGAGGCTGCAAGGGTTGGATCTGAGGGAATCAGTTAAATGGGTGTAATAGTAGTCTTCTTTTGCAAGCGAGAGGGTGGCTTGGAAGGAGGAAGGAGGTCAGTATGAATTTGAAGTGTATGAAGTTGGCATGAGTGTGGGATTTTGGTGTTCCGCAGACCGGGTACAGGAACATAAGTGGCGGATCTTGGAGGTCATCCAGAGCTGTGGTTTGGCACTCCTTACAGGGCATACTACAAGAGGAGTGAGGGTGTCCAGGACAGAGGAGAATAGTATTATAGGAAGAGAATGCTTCATTGACAGATTTACATAACGTAGTGTTTGAGATGCGGGGTGAGACCATAGCAGAGAGAGTACATGGGTCAATAGACTAAAGATTTCTGAAATTATTGGTGAGGATCAGTCATTTCTGGGGGGCAGGGTGATGAGTCATGAAGGTTTTGAGATCATGGTCAGAGAGGGGAAGAGTTGAGGTAGAGAAGTTGGCAATGGACCAGTTGGAGAAGAGGACAAGATCAAGGCAGTGGCCTTTTTGGTGTGTTGGGGTGCTGGAGCACAGCTGGAGATTGAAAGTGGATATGAGAGCAAGGAACTTTCAGGTATAGGAGTTGGCAGTGTTCTCAGCATGAATGTTAAAATCGCCCAGAATGAGGGAAGGCGACAAAAGTTCGAGGAAGATGAAGAGCAAGGAGTCAAGGTCCGTGAGAAAAGAAGCAAGGGGATTCTCAGGAGGTTGATAAATGACTGCTATTTGGAGAGGTAGGGGGGCAAAGAAATGGACTGAGTAAACCTCAAAGAAGAAGAAGGAGTGATACTGGGATAGAAAGAGGGGTTGAAAACTACAGGAGGGGGAGAGTAGCAGCCCAACTCTGCCTGGCGTATGGTAGAAGCGGTAACCTCCATGACACAGGGCAGCAACTGAAGCAGAGTCTTCAGGACAGAGCAGATTTCAGTTAGTGTAAGCAGGTGGAAAGAGTGAGAAATAAAGAAGTCATGGATATAAGCAGTATTGTTGGAGATAGAGCAGGCATAAGAACATAAGAATTGCCACTGCTGAATCAGACCAGTGGTCCATCATGCCCAGCAGTCCGCTCACGTGGCGGCCCTCTGGTCTAAGACCAGCACCCTAACTGAGACTAGCCCTACCAGCGCACGTTCTTGTTCAACAGAAACTTGTCTAACTTTGTCTTGAATCCTTGGAGGGTGTTTTCCCCTATAACAGCCTCTGGAAGGGCATTCCAGAGGTGCTTGAGAAAGGTAGAAAAGGAGAGGAGAGGAACAGAAATAAGATTGGAGATGTTGCAGTGTGATCTGTTTGAGTAGGCTGAGAGTTGACTAAGAGGGCCAGGATTGGAGTTGATGTCTCCAGCAGTGAGCAAAAAGAGGAGTAGGAGAGTACAGAGCAGAATAGAAGTGTGGCAAAGGTGACGTAAGCGAGATGTGGTCATATGATAAGGGGAGGATTGAATGAGGGGGAGCAACTGTTGGAGTTTTAGAGCTGTGAATAAGGTGGGTGAGAGAAGAGATGGTGAGGTAGTGAATTTATGAAGTGGACCATATGGATTTGAGGAATCGTGTGGTTTGGGGGGCAGAAGGGGAGGCAGAAGATTATGACCAAGAGAAGAAGGTGAAGTGGAGTCATAGACTAGGAAAGCAAAGATACCTGGGGTGAGGAAGTTCAGGTAGATTAAGGATTATTCTGGAAGAAGAGTCAAGTGGTGTATTGTAAGCTTCAAGTTTAAGGAAAGGGTGAATAGGTGATACTCCAGGAGGATTGACTGGTGAAAGGTTTGATTGGAGGAGTGTTAATTAGTGATGATATTTACTTGTCAGCTGGAGGATAGATGAGGGTGATTAGTGGGTGTATAAATGTAATGTAAGCCAGGGATGGGTGGAATGAAGGGCAGGGTGGGAGGGCCTAGGCACAGGTTTGAGAGCACACTGTGGCTATGAAAACAAACTCCAAAGTTAAGCTCAAAGAGACATAGACTGTTCCAGAAGCAGGAGAAAGAGGGGGTGAAAGTCTTTCAGGTTGCTTTATAGCAAAGATGTCAGGAAGTAGATACCCAGTATCACCATCGGTAGCATCCAGAACCCACCACTAGTTACACCCAGTACCACATATACACACACGGTTAAATAGACACAGCCAGATGGAGAAACAGAAAATGGTAGGTAAGTACATCCAAATATACATACACACACACTGGCTATTGCACAGAGAGATAGAGGACCGGATGCACAAAATTATCCGATCCTCTACAACCTATTTTTCGGACTCGATGTTCCTAATATCTCACCGTTTGGTTTTCCGTGCATTCGTACATTCTCTGACTCTGGCATACAAACAATCTCATTATTATTAAACCAAAACCAACAACAAAACACTTCTGAAACTCATGTATGGATAGCCATCACAGAAACATGCTAACTCTGTACTAAAGCTCATATATCGTAGCTCATGTATTATAACGCCATTACTGTAGCTTGTGTATCGTAACATCATTATCATTATAAAACTCATAAATTGTAGCTCATGTATTGTAATGCTATTACTGAAGCTCATGTATCATAACATCATCCTATATAATAAAAAGCTAGCCGCGCATGCGCACTTACCTGCGTGCTTCCGTGATCCCTGATCTGTGATCAGTAGGTCCGTGGCCAGCAGGAGTGCGGATGGCGGCTAGACAATCGGGAAAGCGGAGAAACAGCACAGCCGGTGACTCCCCCCTCCTGCCCTCACTCAGCGCCAAAATCACCACCGCCAAAGCCTCCTCCTTCTCGCTGGCTCACCCGCGATTAAATTGAGAAAAGCGCTGCACCGCGCTAACGCTGGCCTCGCTGTCTTCTGTCCACTGCGGCATGCCCTCTCTGACTACTTCCTGTTTCTGCTAGGGTTGGCCGCAGTAGATAGAAGACGCCGAAGCCAGCAGTAGCGCGGTGCAGCGCTTTTCTCAGAATTTAAACGTGGCGGCTGGGAAGGGGGCGGTGGGAAATGTTGCTGCTGTACAGGCAAGTGTGTGTGTGTGTGTGGGGGGGGGAAATGCTGCTTGGGGGGAGGGGAGTATCAGACTTTAATCATGTGTGCCACTTTCACAGAGAGCTAAAGGCACTTCCAGAGCAGGTACAGGGACACTGAACAGCCAATGTGTAGGAGACATGAAAAGACGTGATTTGAAACTGTGGAATGGAAGGTTTTTGGGGTTTTCACTTTTTCTTTCCTGCAAACTAATGGAGATTCCCCATAACTTAAAATGTTAACTATAGCTGTAAGAATTGTAAACAGCAGGGGGCGCCAAACCCTGGCTGGGGAAGCGGGGTAGTGCCTCCTGCTCTTAAAATAGAGGCCAGTGGTATTAGACGCGCTTTGACCATACCTAGGGGGCGCCCTGGAGTGCTAGGTTTATATGTGTTTCTTTTTCTGGTTCTTACATTACAGCCCCACCACCAAAGTACAGTTTGAAAATTGTAACAAAATGGCACTGCAGACATCAGCACCTGAAATTTGCAGACCTGCCAAGTTATCCATTCCAAGAGGGAGATTTTTAGGCTGGTCCTGGTTTTTGTTTCTTTTTTTTTTAAGTTAACATCCCAAAGCAGTATATAGTGTCTGATTCTGTTCATTGGAATCAGGGCTGCAGATCCCAGAATGCACCAGGGAAAAATGCTTCAGCACCTGAATAATTTCATGTAAACCATTCTGAGCTCCTCTGGGAGAACAGTATAGAAAATTACCATGGAGAGACAGAAAGACAGGCAGGCAGGCAGCGCATTAGAACGAAAGACAGAAACACAGAAAGACAGCAGGCAGGGAGAGAGACAGAAAGAAAGAAAGACAGACAGGGTGCCAGAGAGAGAACCAAAAAGAAAGAAGGACAGATAGCAGGAGGGAGAAAGACAGAAAGAAAGGAAGAGAGAGACAGGGGCAGGGAGAGACACAGAAAGTAAGAAAGAAAGAAAGACAGACAGACATATATTCTAGCACTCGTTAATGTAACGGGCTTAAACACTAGTTATCATTATAAAACTCATAAATTGTAGCTTATATTGTAACGCCATAACTGAAATTCTGAAGCTCATGTATTGTAACATCATTACTGAAGCTTATGTATGATAATATCATTATAGAAGCTCATAAATTTCATGTATAGTAACACCATTACTGAAGCTCATGTATAGTAACACCATTGTAGAAACTCATGTAAACGGCTCTGAATTGACTACCCAGTCATTAGTAGTCAATATTAAAACAAGCCATCCAATTGATGGCCTAACATGGCAAAGGCATGCATTAAATTTAGCATTGGCTAATACCGACCCCCCCCCCCAAAAAAAAAAAAAACAAACAAAAACACAATTTGGGGATTTAGAAGGTTATAAGAACATAATGTAACATATGCAGTGCCTGATAGTATGGGTGCTCCTGCACTATCAGGCACTGCATATATGTAACTTTCTGCCTTGTATAGTAAATGCAGGGCAGAATCTGGGCATGCCACCGTAGTTACCACAAAGACTTTGCACTTACTGTAAGCTAAGTTTGGCTTTAAACATGCGGTAAGTTCAAAAGTTACTGCACTTTAATTGAACTTAAAAAATAAAAGGGCTCCTAAGTCCAATAAAAAGGTTTCACTTACGTTTTTCACATTTATTTCTATGAACTCTTTTGCACTTAAAAATGCCATTTCCAAACAGCAGAGGGAGCATGAGTACCAGCCTTTTATAGGAGGTAAGAATGAAAAAGTAAGTTGCAAGCTGAGATAAGACTATTTTATTGCAAATTTATGACAATAGACCAAATAACTAGAATTCCAGAAAATGAATCATCTTGCCGTAAAAATAACAAGCCAAGAGGATAGTTCAGAGATAGATTAAAGAAACATACACTGTAATGAAAGTACAACAAAGTTATTTGATCTCTGGCTCTCCCTTCTATTCTTTGCAACTATGAATCCTTTTCTGCTTATCATAGGCTGCCTTGAAATCCCATTACTATTTTAGCTTTCACTGCTTTCATTGGGAAGCCATTCTATGCATCCACTTCTAGGCATACCCTATTTGAGCCTCATATCTTGTCAACCTCCTTGCCTTTTGTGAATTATTTATACCTTTGAGATATTTGAATCTCTCTATTATATTTCATTTTCCTCTCTTTTAATGTATGCATATTTAGGCCCTTAACACTCATACAAAAGGGCTTTTGGTGCACCATGGATCGCTCTGTCATTGCAGATCATGTTTCCTCCAAAGTGTGCATCAACTTCAAAGTCTCTCACACCCAGACAACATAAACCGCAGATTACTTCTATACTGATGTCTCTTCTTCTGCAGATGCCAACTGTCCAGGAGGATATCTGGGCTACGGTCAAGAGCTTTCGGGGCTACTGCAGATACAGTCTTCACAGGCTTTACAGGCATCCATGCCTGCCTCAAACCAGCCCGAGGATATGTCGAGATGTTGATGAAGGATGAGGTCACATACCCTTGTTTGATGTCGAGCATCAGAGTTGGCATGGATCCATTCAATGCATGCATCTCTGCCAGCATAGGAACTCTCTCCTGGGTCAGATCATTTGACTCATACCTCAATGCATAGTCAGCTCTCCTTTTGATGGACACTCCCTGGTTCACCTAGAAGGGAATAATTTTGAGGAGTCTGATTCAGATATCTCCAACCAATCAGATGAGATTTACCAGAATATTCAGCAGAAGAATCCTATGGCAAACCCTCATTCTTCTCCCCTGCTTCAAAGGTGTAAGAGAGCATGACCTTCCCTGACTTTGTACGACAAATGGGTCAAGCTCTTCCCATCAAAATGGAGACAGAGGAAGAACCTTGTTCAGAGCTTTTTGAGCTTCCTAACTATGAATCATCACCAAATGACTGTATCAATGTGCCTTTACATAGGGTCATAAGAGAATACCCTATTTAAGTACTGAGAGACCACTGTATACAAGTGTGTCAAGGATTTGAGAGAACACATTTTCAACATCACTCTCTTGTGGAATCTGGTCTAAAAGGCTTGTGCAGTTCAAGGTCTTATACTTCTGCTGTTTCAAGCAGGGAAGTCAGAACACTGGACTGTTTTGGTAAATGTATTTTTCATTCATCCATGCTCATAAATAGGATTATGGACTACGAGTTGTGTTCTTCCATTTATTTAAAATACTTGCTTAAACAGCTTTCAGAATATGAGGAATTCTTTCCCCAAGAGAAACTTAAAAGAATTCCAACAGTTATCCAAGTACTTGTTCACTACCAGGAAGTCCTTAGCGAGAGGTATATTTCATGCATTTGATGTATTTTCTAGAATCTAGAACATCCTCAGTGGCAATTGCTATGTGCCATTTATCTTGGCTCATGGTTTCTGATCTGGAAACTTCAGTCCAGGAGTGCCTTTCAGATGTTCCTTGCAAGGGTGATGATCTGTTTAGAGAAAACATTGAGGTGGTGGCTGATAAAATTTAAAAACAACACAGACACTATGACAATTTTGACTAAGCATCAACCTCTCAGTCTTCTTCTTCTAGAAGATACTCTGCTCCATCTAGATATTCATACTACTACAAAATTAAATGTCATTATACTCATCCATCTTCATCATTTAGGCTTGCTGGTTAGTGACCCCATGCAAATCAATAAAAGGCACAAAAATCTCAACCTTGGTTTTAGTCCAAACAGCAGTCATCCTTTTATTTATTTATTAAAAAATTTATATACCGCATACAACTATGTGTTTCCATATCTCATACATTAAATCTTGTTTCCCTGCGATAACCACATATAACATAGACATGTCTAAACAACATCATTAATCGTCCCTGTTATAAAAAGGGATAGAGCACAAATTCAATCAATTCAGAAATACAATCAAGCTTTAAATCGTACATTGATGTCAAAAGATTTCTAAAAGGCAATTATCAACTGAAATATACCTTAGCATAAGAAGGCATTGGCAAATAATTAAGTTTTCAGCATTTTCTTAAAATTCATCCTTCCCACACAAGGCATTCCATAGATACCAGGCAAGGCATTCCATAGTTCTACACCAGCCATAGATATCATTGATGCTCCGATCCTAGCATGCATAGTCCTCATTCTACCCTCCAAACTTAGGGCTCCTTTTACTAAGCTGTGTTAGGGCATTAACGCGCGGGTTTAGCGCGTACTAAAAAATGCTAATGCAGCGTAGTAACAGGAGCCCTTAATTTCATCCCATTTACATCTCTAAGCTCTCTTCTCAATTTATAGATCTCAAAGGATTCTTGTAAGATCGTTGGGGAAGCATGATACAATGCCTGATGTATAATTGCAACAATCTTAAAGTGCACTCTTTGTTGCATAGAACCAAAAGAACATCCTTCAAAGAATGGAAAAAGGATTCAAATGAAGAAAATAAAAAGCAACAAGTTAGATGCAAAGCATGGATAAAAGAAAGCCTAAAAAATAATATGAAGAGAAACTTTCCAAAGAGGCAAAAACTCATAGTAACAACTTATTCAGGTATATTAAAAGCAGAAAACCTGAAAGAGAATCCGAGGGAATGTTGGATCATCATCTAAGTACATCTCAATCTGGACATCCTGAGAAGTGTGTACTTGATTATGGATTTCTGAGTAGATAGTCTGCCCAACAGTTGCCTTGCATCAGCATAAAATCCTTGTAGCACTGCTATTGGGTTGGTAGACAGGTGGGTGTAGTAGGTTTTGGAGGGATCACCAAACATTATAAGGGAGTTCTGGTGAGGTGTACACCTGGCACTTTTTATCCGAAGTTCACAGCAGTGCCCTCTAAGGTGCTCCACTGCTCTGCTGGCATGTCTGTGTGGCCAGTGTAGTATAAATGGTGGCCCCCCGCTTATGTCCAAATAACCTAATTTTTGACTTTTTGAACTTGGCTGTTTTACTTTTTGAAAATGGCCAGAAAAAAAATGGACATTTTCATCTCCCAATTTTTGGACACATTTCTCAAGACGTTGAAATCGGACTTAGACACACTATCAAAAATGGCACTCCATTTATAGTCCGATTCATTGGCAAAGACATAATTGCCTCTGATAAATTTATACATTTATTTATAATAAAAATTTGGTTGAGATAATTGGCTTTTCTGCTCCTTTATCAAGTTTTGATTATTTCTTGATATCCCACAAATCACAGAGCAACTAAGCGGCTTTCAATTAAATTAGTATTAACGTACAATAAAATCAATACCAATTGACAAAAATTTTAAAAATGACTTGTAATACAAAGGGAGAGGGGAAAAACTCCAATTTGTGATAGAAAAGAAAGAGGAAGGAAAACACATAAGGTAGGGGGAAACAGTCTAGTTGCTCATCATAGGTATTTCGTATTACATTATTTTAAAACTTCAGTTGCCTAGGAGAATGCATATCTGAATAGAAAAGTCTTCAGATCTTTCTTAAAAGTATTAAGCGAGGTCTGGAGTCTCAGATTGCTAGGCAGTAGATTCCATAACTCGAGTCCCTGAACTGAAAAAAATGAAATTACGTGAATGGTCTAAAAATATTTCTCTGAATGATGGAACTAACCAATTCTAATTGAGAGATTCTGATTGAGAGTTCCGGGAGGAGTGTAAGAAGTCAGATATTTACTAAGAAATAAAGGAGTTAACAATTAACTAGTTAGTCAATATACTACAAACTTTCCTATACACAATAGGAGTATCAATATTAACATAGCTAAATTTAGAAAAAAACAACCCTAAATACTTAAAGCTATATTAATAAGCCATCATATTACAAGGAAAACTAATGATGGAACCCAAAGAGCTGTGAGGAAAAAAAAAACCCCAATGAAAAATCATATGACATCAGCACTACCAATTAATTAATATAACCAGAGCTTGTCAGGAACCTAAATCATAGGACTTTTACTTATTATGACGAATTGCCATACAGCATATTACGAAAAATTGGGACCGGCTGAGTTATAATTTTGGGAGGAATTCTTTATGTCATATCTTTAAAAGAAGCATGTAATACCTATAAAGCAGGGGCATTTTAAGAAATTTAGGGATGTTTGGGAGCCATTAACAAAATATTGTAAATAATGAATATTGTGTTTTTTTCCTTTGAATACGTCCAAGATGGGGGGGAGGAAGGGGGTAGTTTTGGGGTTTTTTTATGATTGCGGATAATTGTTGGGTAGGGAGGGGGGTGGGATATTTGATCTGAATGTGTCTTGCGAAAATATTAAGTGACGTTTAAACTGTAAAATGATTTTATCCTGTATTGCACTTATTGAAAGTTTTAAAAATGAATAAAGAATTTTTAAAAAATAGAAATAAAGGAGTATATGTAGCATGGATTTTAAGGCAGAGTTGCCATTAGCATTGTCTATGCTAATATTCTTGGGCTGTCTCTATTTTTTTCTCTTTCTATGCTAATGTTTACCGTGCAGCAAAAGCTGCACTAGCTACTTAACACAGTTTAGTAAAGGGCTCTTTATTAATTAAAGGATACAGGAAATGTGATCATCTGTGATTGAAACTTGGAGTACAGAAAACTGTCTTATTTCTTTTTAGGAGTTGGCACATGGATTAAGTGAGCTTTTATTATATGAAGGTAATGTGGAAGAAGATTTTTATTCAACTTTTCAGGTAGGTACATTATATAATGCTAACTATTCACTGCTGTTTTTAAACATTCTCATAGATTTCCATGAAAAGTTACCAATAAGCCCCGTTGACAAAATATTTTATTGTGGACAGTTTGCAGAATCAGTGATAACACTAATCTTTTACAGTAAACTTTTTCAAGTGAATGATATAACAGTATTCTCTTGCCAGGTGTTTCAGGAAGAATTTGGAGTCATCAAGTCGTATAATTTAAAGCCAAGTGGTGATAAAATTCCAGTTACCAATCAAAACAGAAAAGGTAATTTGAAGAGTATGTAAGCATGTCTTTGCCTGCATATACTGTACATCTATTGAAACTGAGGGCTGCTTTTACTAAGCCGCGCTAGTGATTTTAATGCACGCACTGGATTAGCTCGTGCTATAGCGCGCGCTAGCTGAAAATCTACTGCCTGCTCAAAAGGAGGCGGTAGCGGCTAGCGCACGTGGCAAATTATCACGCACTATTCCGTGCGTTAAGGCCCTAGCGTGGCTTTGTAAAAGGAGCCCTGAATGTTCATTGACATAGTAAATTGGATCGAGGAATAAAACTACAAAACGTATAACTATTTTCTTACCATCAGTTCTCCTAATTTCCACAGCAGTCTGCACAAAGGATCTCATAGTAATGCGCGTAAGTCAGTAATTCACCACAGGTATAGTAGGATGACATGGATAAGCTAAACAATTTTTAAGTTCACCCTGTTAATACAGTGGTGCCTCACACAACGAACTTAATCCGTTCCAGGAGCAAGTTTGTTATGTGAAACGTTCGTTGTGTGAAACGCGTTTTCCCATAAGAATACATGTAAAACAAAATAATTCGTTCTGCAGCATAAAATATGCTAAGATGACATAAAAAAAGATAAATTTTTGGTTATTATTTTTATTTAGATACATCTAAAAACATAATTGTTTTTTAAAACAACACACATTTTTTAAATTTAAAGACAGACTAAGTAGAGTCTAATTTTACAGTGAGAGGGCAGAGTCTCAGCGGCAAAAACTGGGACTTAACTGTTCATTTTTTTTTTTTTTCTACCGTGTTTCCCCGATGATAAGGCAGGGCCATCAAATAAGACAGCCCCCCCTTTTTAGAAAAAAATGTAAAATAAGGCACCCCCCCGCAAATAAGCCACCCACCGATACCTGCGCTTACCCGAATCGGGTGGTACGGTGGGTGACTCCGTGTGGTCCTGGCACCCCCGACACGATCGGGGCAAGAGGGAGCTCAAGCCCTCTGGCCCCCCCGACTCCCCGACACGATCGGGGCAAGAGGGAGCTCAAGCCCTCTTGCCCCCCCCGACTCCCCGACACGATCGGGGCAAGAGGGAGCTCAAGCCCTCTTGCCCCCCCCGACTCCCCGACACGATCGGGGCAAGAGGGAGCTCAAGCCCTCTTGCCCCCCCGACTCCCCGACACGATCGGGGCAAGAGGGAGCTCAAGCCCTCTTGCCCCCCCGACTCCCCGACACGATCGGGGCAAAAGGGAGCTCAAGCCCTCTTGCCCCCCCCGACTCCCCGACACGATCGGGGCAAAAGGGAGCCCAAGCCCTCTTGCCCCGCCGATTCCCCAACTCCCCGACAATATCGGGCCAGGAGGGAGCCCAAGTCCTCCTGGCCACGGCGACCCCCTAACCCCACCCTGCACTACATTACGGGCAGGAGGGATCCCAGGCCCTCCTGCCCTCGACGCAAACCCCCCCCCCCCCCCAACGACCGCCCCCCCCAAGAACCTCCGACCGCCCCCCAGCCGACCCGCGACCCCCCTGGCCGACCCCCACGACACCCCCAACCCCCTTCCCCGTACCTTTCTGTAGTTGGCCGGACAGACGGGAGCCAAACCCGCCTGTCCGGCAGGCAGCCATCGACGGAATGAGGCCGGATTGGCCCATCCGTCCCAAAGCTCCGCCTACTGGTGGGGCCTAAGGCGCCTGGGCCAATCAGAATAGGCCCGGGAGCCTTAGGTCCCTCCTGGGGGCAGGGCCTGAGGCACATGGTCGGGTTGGGCCCATGTGCCTCAGGCCCCGCCCCCAGGAGGGACCTAAGGCTCCCGGGCCTATTCTGATTGGCCCAGGCGCCTTAGGCCCCACCAGTAGGCGGAGCTATGGGACGGATGGGCCAATCCGGCCTCATTCCGTCGATGGCTGCCTGCCGGACAGGCGGGTTTGGCTCCCGTCTGTCCGGCCAACTACAGAAAGGTACGGGGAAGGGGGTTGGGGGTGTCGTGGGGGTCGGCCAGGGGGGTCGCGGGTCGGCTGGGGGGGCGGTCGGAGGTTCTTGGGGGGGGGCGGTCGTTGGGGGGAGGGGGGGTTTGCGTCGAGGGCAGGAGGGCCTGGGATCCCTCCTGCCCGTAATGTAGTGCAGGGTGGGGTTAGGGGGTCGCCGTGGCCAGGAGGACTTGGGCTCCCTCCTGGCCCGATATTGTCGGGGAGTTGGGGAATCGGCGGGGCAAGAGGGCTTGGGCTCCCTTTTGCCCCGATCGTGTCGGGGAGTCGGGGGGGCAAGAGGGCTTGAGCTCCCTTTTGCCCCGATCGTGTCGGGGAGTCGGGGGGGCAAGAGGGCTTGAGCTCCCTCTTGCCCCGATCGTGTCGGGGAGTCGGGGGGGCAAGAGGGCTTGAGCTCCCTCTTGCCCCGATCGTGTCGGGGAGTCGGGGGGGGCAAGAGGGCTTGAGCTCCCTCTTGCCCCGATCGTGTCGGGGAGTCGGGGGGGGCAAGAGGGAACCAGGCGGAGAGAGGGCAGTTAAGCGCAGTGCCTGCGCGGAAGAATGCAGCTCGGGCGACTTCGTTGTGTGAAACGAAGTTCGTTGTACGGATCAAGACATAAAGTTCGTTGTGCGCAGCGTTCGCTGTGCGAGGCGTCCGTTATGCGAGGCACCACTGTATGTTAATGGCTTATTGACATACTGCTATTTTCCAGCAGATGGATCAAAGCGGTGTACAAAACGCTATTTTGAAATGGAGAAATGAACGCCAATAAAATTATAGGAAGGAATATATATTCATACAAACACACAGATTAAAAACACAATATGTGTGTTTGTCCTAGTCTCCATCAGGTAATAGACTGGGAAAAGGGAAAGACAAACAAAAGATGTATCAAGTAAAGATATAAACTCTGAGAGGTGATGTTCCACAGTTTAGGCAGATGAAATTTAATGTGAACAAATACAAAGTGATGCACATTGGGAAGAATAACCTGAATCACAGTTACCGGATGCTAGGGTCCACCTTGGGGGTTAGCACCCAAGAAAAGGATCTGGATATCATTGTAAACAATACAATGAACTCTTCTGCCCAATATGCAGTGGTGGGCCAGAAAAGCAAACAGGATGCTGGGAATTAATAAAAAAGGGATGGTTAAGAAGACTAAGAATGTCATAATGCCCCTGTATTGCTCCATGGTGCGACCTCACCTGGAGTATTGCATTCAATTCTGGTCTCCTTATCTCAAGAAAGATATAGTGGCGCTAGAAAAGGTTCAAAGAAGAGTGACCAAGATGGGAAAGGGGATGGAACTCCTCTCATATGAGGAAAGACTAAAACGGTTAGGGCTTTTCAGCTTGGAAAAGAGACGGCTGAGGGGAGATATGATTGAAGTCTACAAAATCCTTTCAGAGGTTTCAAGGGACCCAGACCATACCAAGAAAATAATTTCTAGACCATAATGCTGCCACCATCAGGTTGTGTATATCCAACAGTGGTTGCTGGGTGTTTGTTCTCGGTGGTTTCATGCCTGACATGCTAATGTCCATCCGTTTGATGGAACTCAAAACATGACTCATTGGAAAAGGCAACCCTCTGCCAGTAGGTGCAGGTCCAATGTCAGTACGTCTATTCCAAACTACAGCTATTGTTTTTGCAATGAACCCTCATGAGCATGGGTGCAGTCACCAGCCATCTGCTCTGGAGCCCCATTCACAAACACAGTTTGCTGGACACACATCTAGAAGCCCCCTGGTTCGTTTGGATGGTGAATTGATCCACAATAATAATAATAACTTTATTCTCCTATACCGCCACAGTCGAATGACTTTTAGGCGGTTCACATCGAAGAAGGCTGGACAATCAGTGAATTACAGCAAATTACAGAATGCAAGAAGGGCGGGTACAACTTATTACATAAGAAATCGATACAATTTATTACATAAGAAATAGATGAAAGGAAAATATGAATCTTAAGTATGTGGTATAGATCTCATGTATGCAACCCAAGGAATAAATCTGATCAATCTGCATAATTTAGAATAGAGCTGGACAATGAGGTGAATTGCAGAATGAAGCGAGTTACAGAATAAGGCAGATTACAGGATAAAGCGAATTACTGGATAAGCGAATTACAGAATAAAAACTGAACAGTCGGCGAATTACAGGATACAAGTAGTAAGAATGCAACTTATTAACAAGAATTAGTCAAAGGGGAAATATGAAATTTAAGTATGTAATTTAGGTCTCATGAATGCAACCCAAAGAGTAACACTGGACAATCAACGAATTGCAAAATGCAGAAAGTGAGGGAACAACATATTACACAGAATTTGACAGAGGGAAAAATATAACTTTGTAGGTAGTGAGGCTACTGTTTAGGAGATGAAATTGTCAAACAGTACGGTTTTAATTGCTCTCCGGAAGGCGCCGTAGGTCTGCCTGGCTCCATTGATGTAATTACCCAGCCAGGACTGCTGTTTACTTGCTTGGAACATGAAGGACCTGTCCAAAAAGGATTTGTATTTGCAGCCTGTGATCTTTGGGTATGTAAATATGTTATGGTTTCTGGTTGACCCTGTGGAGTTGTGTAGTACGAAATGTGGTAGTAGGTAAGAAGGTGCTAGTCCCCAGACCTGCTTGAAATAAATACAGGCAAACTTGAACATTATTCGCACCTCCATTGGCAATCAGTGCAACCTTCTGTAGTAAGGACTAATGTGGCCATTTTTCCTCAATCCGAAGATCAAGCAAACCGCGGTGTTTTGCACTATTCTTAATTTTTGTACTGTTTTCTTTTGGATACCTAGATAAACGATGTTGCAGTATTCCAGAATTGATAGAATTAGAGATTGCACCAGTAATCTAAAGGATGTAGCGTCAAAGTATTTTTTAATGGTATTTAGTTTCCACAGTGTACAAAAGCATTTCTTCACCACTAAGTTTGTGTGGTCAGGCATGGTTAGATGTGTGTCTAGTGTGTTTCCCAGTATTTTTATAGTTTTGGAAATTGGGTATTCGTGGCCTTTTAGTTGTAACGATGTTCTGGTAATTTTATCCTTGGGGCTTGCCAAGAAGACTTTTGTCTTTTCTGTTTTTAGTTTCAGTTTGAAGTTGATTGTCCATTTTTCAATTTCGGTCATTATATGAGAGATGTGGTATAGAATTTCATTTGTTATGTTATTAAAGGGAATTAAGATAGAAATGTCATCTGCATATATGTAATAGTTTAAGTTTAACTTTTGTAATAGATGACCTAAGGATGAGATGTAAATGTTGAATAGTGTGGGTGATTATGGGGAGCCTTGGGGAACCCTCGAGGGGTTTTTCCATGGGCTAGAGTAATTCCTTTCGCTGACCACTCGGTATGATCTGTTTGTTAGGAAGTCCTGTATCCATTTCTTAACTTTTCCCGAGAGCCCCATTGTGTCTAGGCATAGTAGCATTATTTTGTGTCTAATAGATTGAACGCACTACTAAGATCTAGTTGTAAAATCAGAGCACTTATACCATTGCTGAAAAGACCATAGAGGTGGTTAAGGATGGAAGCTATAACTGTTTCCGTTCTGTAACCTTTTCTGAATCCTGATTGATGTTCACTAAGGATGTTAAATTTGTCTAAGTAGTTCACTAGTTCCAAGTTGACCAATCCTTCCTGTAGCTTAGTGAATAGGGGGATGCTTGCTATAGACCTATAGTTGGGTATCAGGGCTGTTGAGTTTTTCTGATCTTTGGGTATAGGTGTGATCAGTATGTGACCCATTTCCTCATTCAATGTCCCGTTAGTAAGAGTAGTTGTTAGCCAAGTCAGATGGAGCAACTTTCATGATCTTAGAGGAACATTCATCCAGTAAGCAGTTTGATTTGGTGTATTTATTGAATAAAGTTAAGAATTGATGCCAGTTTAGAAACTCGAAGTGGTCCCAGAACATGTCTGCTCTAGACTCCTGTTCATGAGGTCCAAAATAGAATTCTGTGTTGGTTATGGGTGTAGGTATTGTTGCTGCTAGGTCAGTAATTTTATTTTTGAAGAAATTGGCTAGGTTTGGGCAGAAGGAATGTTCTCATTGTCCTTTTTCAGGACTCGAGTGATGTCTGTTATCATTTTTACCAGTTTAAACAGTTCTTTACTATTTATATTTGATGTGCCTATTTTCTGTTCGTAGTGTTTTGAGCGTTTTTCTTTGATTAGAGTTTTGTATTTTTTCATTTTTTGTTTCCAGTTTATCTTGTCTTTTTCTTTTTTTGATTTTTTCCAGATTCTCTCCAATTTTCTTAATTCCTGTTTGCAAACTAATAGTTCTGAATTGAACCACTCATTTAATACTCTTTCTTTCTTTTTTTGTAGATTTGGTATGGTGCCAATTGATCTAAAACTTCCTTACTGAACTTTCCCCATTTTGTTGGGAAGTCCTGTATTTCCCCGGTTATGGGTCGTAATTCATAATGAGCCCAGAATTCAGTTGGGTTTATAATACCATGACTGGTAATTGTTTTTGTGTTTTTGCTTCTGTGTTTAGGTTAGGATGGCTTCTTTTGCCAGCGTAGGTCGAACTTGCCAATATAGTGGTCTGACCAAATGCATTTTTCCCAGGCCCCTGTATAGTTTTGAATCTTTGGGTTGGGGGTTTCCTTTTGAGAAAAGGTAACTATGTCTAGTTGATGTCCCTTCTCGTGTTATCTCTGTGTCTGGCATTGGGAAATCAAGCGACGTTAAGAAGGGGTCGATTTCAGTCACTTCTGGTTTTACCACTTGATCTAGATGTATGTTTATGTTGCCCAATAGTAGGTTGTACGATCCTTTTAGGGTGTTTACAGTAAGGAATTTGAAAAATTCTTCTTTGGCGTTCGTCCATTTTTTGGGAGGGATATAAAATAATGTTGCAATTAATGACTCTTCTAGTTGGGCATTGGTGATCTTGCAAGTTAGTATTTCTAGGTTTTCTGATATTTTAAAATCTATCTTTTTGTAGTCAAGTTTATTAAGTTTCAAGTTTATTAAGTATTTGATTAATCGCTTACTCAAATATCTAAACGATGAACAAATCATTAAATTTACAGATAATACAGGGGTGATAAAAGACAGATGGACACTGAACAAAACATATTAAATTAACGACTAACAGAATAAACAAAAAAGGAAAACAAAGGGAAAGGCAGGGTAATAAAATACAATAATAATGATAGAAAGAAGGACGATTATGATAAAAAAAACAATAGGAGGGAAATAAAAGAAGTAGCCTTATTAAAATAAGCAAAAATAGGCTGGGACTCCTAAAGATTCTTTTAAGATAATTGCTAGACCACCCCCTTTTTTCCAACTGTGGTAGAATTTATTTCATGATAATGTCTGTGTCAGACACTATCCATGTTTTTGTCAGAAAAAGGAAGTCCGGATTCGTTTGTACTATCCATTTGAGCTTTGTTTCTCACGGAACGAGTATTTAGATAGAATCCCTTAAAGTTTTCATAGTTGGTTGGAGTGGGAGTTTCAATAAATTTTAGCTTTTTTAGGTTTCTGTTTTTGGTCTTGTTTCTGCCAGTCAGCCTGCACCAATCTGCGCAGCCGACGTTCACCTCTTGCATCAATGACTTGTGCTACTCCACAGTTACCATGATGGGTCATCAAAAAGGTTCCATTCATCAATTCACGGCACACTTTAACCACAGCAGCCCGTGAACAGTTCACAAACTCTGCTGTTTCCAAAATGCTGCCATCTTTGGTCCGGTAGTTGATGACATGCCTTTTTCAATGTCTGATAAATTGCATTTTTTCCCCATGACAGCAACGGTTGCTATATTGGCAACTTGCTGACATCCCACCTTATATATGAGGTCTGTGCACAACACATTCATTTGTTCATTGGCTGTGCATACCTGACGTCAGAAGTAGGCGGTGGTCATAATAATGTGATCCTCCCTGTTGCTATGCCATCCTGAAATTTGAGCCTCCCATTGATGTTTCTACCTTGATCATTCCTACCTCAGTTTTTGAAATGTTCCTCAGTTTAGGACGTCTGACTAAAATCTTGAGAGAAGATATTACTATTTAAAGTATACCCTGGTACCTACTAGAAATACATATTAATAATTTAGACCAGGGGTGTCAAAGTCCCTCCTCAAAGGCTACAATCCAGTTGGGTTTTCAGGATTTCCCCAATGAATATGCATGAGATCTATTAGCATACAATGAAAGCCCTGAAAACCCAACTGGATTGCGGCCCTCGAGGAGGGACTTTGACACCCCTGGTCTAAATTGTTAATATGTATTTCTAGTAGGTACCAGGGTATACTTTAAATACTAATATCTTCTCTCAAGTCCCGCAAGAGCTGACATCGGCAGTGCGGGGGCAAGCTGGATGCCGAAGAGATCGAGGCTGCCCTTCACTGCTGGAGATTCGCCATCCGCCATCTAGGGGGCTCCAAAAAAGGTACTGAGGGGGAAAATTTTAAAAGGCAGGGGAAGTACCAGAAGATAATCCGCAGCTAATACCATGGAGCGGCTTATCTTCCGGTTTTTAAACTTAGGCTGCCCTTTTCTGTGGTCTATACATGGGTGCAACCTATGCAGAGGGATGGCCTATATGCGGGGAAATACGGTAATGCCCCAAAATAGAGCATTACAAAAGTTGAATTTGCTAATAACAAGACTTTGGACCACAATCTAGAAATCTAGCATTGATAGCATAGGTTTGATTCTTGACAAAACCCCCATTTGCATAAATGCTCTCTTAATCACATGCAATATATGATTTCCATTTATAGGTGACTATCAAGATAAACACCTAATAACCTCATCTCAGAGTTCACAACCAATTTTGTATCTCGTATTCGAGTATATTTAGTAGTTAAGCTTTGGAACTCATTGCTGGAGGGTATGGTAACAGCAGTTAGCGTAACTAGGTTTAAAAAAGTTTGGACAAGTTCTTGGAGAACAAGTCCATAGTCACTATTAAGATAGGCTTGGGAGAAACCACTGCTTGCCCTAGGATTGGTAGCATGGAATGTTGCTACTATTCATGTTTCTGCCAGGTACTTGTGACCTGGATTGGCTATTGTTGGAAACAGGATACTGATGGACTATTGATCTGATCTAGTATAGATATTCTTATGTTCTTATGTACCTGAATGGGTAGGTATGCCTCCAGGAGAGCGTTGAGGAACATTATCCTAAAATATGATACAATGGTGGTGAGCATGTTTACTCCTTTTAAATTTTTAAAATTATTACATACTCAGACAATATCATTTATACCTGTATTTGTGTAAGGTCATATGGTCAGTTTAGCAGAGAAGTTTCATTTTTCTTTTATTTAAAAATGTACATGGCAATAAAGGGAAAAAAATGTTTTTTCTTCTAGAGTACATACAACTTTATGTTGATTTTCTTCTCAACAAATCCATCTATAAACAGTTTGCAACATTCTACTGTGGATTTCATAGTGTATGTTCCTCAGATGCACTGATGGTAAGCAAATGTTGTGGTTTCATAACAGAAGAGCTCATGTCTGCTTAAACAACGCTGAATAGGCCAGCCACCAATCTGGTCTTAAGCAAGGGTGATGGACCTGGCAACTCTCACTTTAGGCAGCTAAGCCTGCACTTTTACTGCAAAGGCCCCTGTTTAACAAAAGGTAAAGGTAATGAATTTGATATAATGCCTTTTCTGTGGGTACAATCAAGGTGATTTACATATATTCTATTTGCAGCTACTTTTTTCTGTCCGTAGTAGGATCACAATTTACTGCAGTAAATAGTGATAGGAAGAAGTGCAAAAGTGGCATTGTGAGACTCAAAGGTGAAAGGGAGGAGTATGTAGAAGCTGTTAAAGAAAAGACCGAATTGCTTAACAAATATTTCTGTTCTGTGTTCATGGCTGAAGCGCCGGAAGCGGGACCGCAGAAGACAAACGTGAATAGGGATGGAGGAGTAATAGACTCTGATCAATTTACAAAGGGTTGTATTCTTAAGGAGCTAGCTAGAATAAAGGTAGACAAAGCGATGGGGCCAGATGGTGTACATCTGAGGGTGCTGAAGGAACTTAGGGAAGTTCTGGCAACTCCACTGACTGACCTTTTCAACGAGTCTGTAGAGTTGGGAGGACTGGAGAAGGGCGGATGTGGTCCCTCTCCACAAAAGTGGAAGTAAGGAAAAAGTAGGGAATTACAGGCCAGTAAGTCTGACTTCTGTAGTAAGCAAATTAATGAAAACGCTTTTAAAACAGAGAATGGTGAAGTTTCTGGAATCCTGTGGATTACAGGACCAGAGGCAACATGAATTCATTAGAAGTAGGTCTTGTCAGACAAATCTGATCAATTTCTTTTGATTGGTGTTACAAGCCCAGCACTACAGCTAGCCTTGTTCCAGCTAGAAAGCATAGAAACAGCCCTAAAGCTGAAGAGAGCTGATCAGTGCAGCAGCTCTCCCACTAGCATGGACAAGGCTCTGATTCTGGGGAGGTTTCCCAAGAGCAGGAGCCCTGGGAGACATTGGGACATTATGGGGACAAAAACTCCTTTAAACCTAGGCCAGTCATTGGTAGGACACAGCCTAAGAAACAGGCTCTAGCCCCTTTAGGCATACACCTGCTGAGACTAATTACAGAGCAGGAGAAAGCCCAGGGAAAGCTGAAGCCTGTCCATCCCCCACACAGGCTAGAGCGTGGGTCCCACAGAGAAAGGGAGTTGGAGCAGTGCAAGCCAGGGGGAGAGACAAGGCTGAACAAGCAGAGGAAACAGACCCATGGCTAGGTGCTCCAGAGGTCAGGCAAGAGAATGAGGTGGAAATGCAAGACTGGGAGAAATCTTTGCCTATAAACTAGCCAGACTGCCTGAGGCCAGAGGAAGTTATGGACATTGCACTGCAACCAGTTTGTGATCGGATGGATGAGAGTTAAGTTTTTCCTTTTATTTCTTTTGGCTGGAAAAGCTTTCAACTGTACTATGTTTTTGGAAGAAAGAACTGTGTGTTTGCTGGCTGTTTGGGGAATTTAAAAGACGATTGAAGGGAAAAACTGCCCTACCTGAAAAGGACTTTGTATTGTGTTTTTTTTTCCCCTGTTTTGAAACTACAAGCCACTGATTGCTACAGTGGGGATTGTGCGGCAGAATCCACATAAGATCCAAAGGGTTGGGATTGCGGGGCCTACAAGGCTGTTTTGATGGTGGATTCAGCAATTCCCCACCCCCACCAACTTACTAGGGTTGGTAGGGGAGCCTGACTGTATCCAAACAGGCACAGTGAGTGTGGTAGGGAAAAGTTTGTGATGAACTAGACTGTGGAATACTTACCTGTTTTGAATTTTGATGGGGTTTTTTTTTTTTACTTGGAAAAAGCCAGCAAGGTAAATTCCTGGACTTATCCTGAAGCAAGGGTGTGGCCAGCCATGTGCTTAACCAGCAACCAGAGGGGCTGCAGGACTACTAGCCAGTACAGGTGAACTATTTGGGTTTTTTAAATCTTTATTTAGGTTCCTTTGGTAGCCATCTGAAAGCAGAGACTGTGAGACCCTGATTTACAGGGAGTGGAAGTAGCTAGGCCTCTGGA
Source organism: Geotrypetes seraphini (assembly GCF_902459505.1). Taxonomy (NCBI): domain Eukaryota; kingdom Metazoa; phylum Chordata; class Amphibia; order Gymnophiona; family Dermophiidae; genus Geotrypetes; species Geotrypetes seraphini. The sequence goes on from NC_047087.1 coordinate 258,212,236, forward strand.
CTAATTCTAACTTTTGTTGTTATGTTTTGGACATTGGCCGAGTATACAAATAAATCCAGGGGCTGGACTGTGGCCTTATTGTGTTTTGGGAACTTTTTGCCATTCTGATCATTATTTTCCAAGAACTTTATTTTCCCAGTAGGGCTTTCACCTTTTGAGGGCACGCCAAGATCAGTGATTGTGCTCAGGCAGGGTACCTGCCTCAGGACCCAGCACCGGCTGCGCGACACTGGGTGACCAGAGAATTGGATAGAGGATGTGCACTAGATGTGGTGTATTTAGATTTTAGCAAAGCCTTTGACAGTGTTCCACAAAGATGTCTAATAAATAAACTGAGTGCCCTTGGGATGGGTCTCAAATAGACGGGCTGGGTCAGGAACTGGTTGAGTGGAAGGTGACAGAGGGTAGTGATCAATGGGGATCACTTTGAGAAAGGGGATGTTACCAGTAGTGTGCCTCAAGGTTCTATTCTTGGGCCTGTTCTTGTTAACATTTTTATAAATGATATTGCTGAAGGGTTGTCGGGTAAGATTTGCCTTTTTGTGGATGATACCAACGTCTGCAATAGAGTAGACACGCCGGATGGTATGAATAACATGAAGAAATACCTAACGAAACTTGAAGAATGGTCTGAAATTTGGCAGCTAAAATTTAATGCTAAGAAATGCAAGGTTATGCATTTGGGCTGCAAAAACCCGAGGGAACGGTACAGTTTAGGGGGTGAAGAACTTATGTGCATGACAGAAGAGCGGGACTTGGGTGTGATTGTATGTGATGATCTTAAGGTGGCCAAACAGGTTGAAAAGGTGGCGGCGAAAGCTGGAAGGATGCTAGGTTGCATAGGGAGAGGTATGGCCAGTGGGAAAAAGGGAGGTATTGATGCCTCTGTATAAGACTCTGGTGAGACCTCATTTAGAATATTGTGTACAATTCTGGAGGCCGCACCTTCAAAAAGATATAAAAAGGATGGAGTCGGTCCAGAGGAAGGCTACTAAAATGGTGTGTGGTCTTTGTGATAAGATATATGAGGACAGACTTAAAGAAAGGCGGGAGAGGGGAGATATGATAAAAACGTTTAAATACCTACATAGTATAAATGTGCATGAGTTGAGTCTCTTTCATTTGAAATGAAACTCTGCAATTCGAGGGCATAGGATGAAGTTAAGAGGTGATAGGCTCCAGCATAATCTGAGAAAATACTTTTTTACAGAAAGGGTGGTGGATGCGTGGAACAGTCTCCCGGAAGAGGTGGTGGAAACAGAGACTGTGTCTGAATTCAAGAGGGCCTAGGATAGACGCATGGGATCTCTCGGCGAGAAAAAGAAATAATGGTTACTGCAGATGGGCAGACTAGATGGGCCATTTGGCCTTTATCTGCTGTCAAGTTTCTATGTTTCTAATAGCATGGGCTGATAATATGCTTATTCAATGCTAAAAAGTTGCATTGGTGGCTAAATTACAATCTATTGCATGCTACTGATCAAATGTAATAGGATGATGACGCATACAATTTTATCTTATTGCTTCATGTATGTGCAATGTTGCTTTTTGTATGTGGTCCTCAACTATGAGATTTCTGTTCCTGAAATTCTGCACCTTTTACTTTGAGACTGTTAGAACATCCATATAAGTTTAGCCAAAATTGAACAGGGATGAAAGGGGACACTTGGTCTACTTGACATGAACTGAACCCTCTGACTGCCACGGCATGACCAATTAGTAACAGGGTGGTGCATGGGTGGAGCCTGCACTTAACTGGTTAGCAACGATATTCTATCTGCATACCAGTTAAGTAAGTGCATAAGGAGTCCCTTTTACTAAAACACATTAAAATCTGGGCTGAACATGTTTTAACAAGGGCGTTTCCTGCGCATTAAGGCTAGGTTTAATGTAGCATTTAGGGGTTATTTGTTTGTTTAAAATTTTCCCCAGGTCCTGCACTAATTTTATCATTAGCATATGGGACTTGTAAAAAAAAGTTAACACAGGAGCACTTACTACCTGCTGTGTAAAAGATATTAAATTCTGTTGCATTAAGTCTGTGCTATACAGTTTGTGTTAGCTAGATAACGTTTCCATGTCCCCTCCCTATAAAAAAATTGAATAATGCACAATTAATGCACGCAAACTAGCAAGTTAGTATAAAACCCTTTAATGCATTTTGTGGCATGCCTTTTTTTACATGCTAAAAACCTGTCAGGGGTTAATACCCTTTAGGAAAAGGGCCCCAAAGTTAGGAAATCAAAAAGGCTTTCCTAACTTTATCCACCAAGCTAAGGACCTCTTTTATCAAGCCAAATAGTGTGGGGCAGCATGGTAAATGCTCCGAAGCCCATAGGGATTGAATAGGCTTTGGTGTATTTGTCACATGCTTGATAAAAGAGACCCTAAATGAACACCAGTTTGAATATTGGCCAGTGCCCAGTGTGGGTGACCACACTGACCAGGTTTTCAGTGGTGGAGCCTGGACATGGCCCGGCATTGACTATCTAGGTTTAATTTAGCCCTCTACTGTCAGCAGCTTAAAAACTGCTGACTGCTGCAGGCTAAATATTGAGCCTTAAAATAATAAGCAACTTCACAAATAAAAACTCAAAATGCTATATTTAACTCCTAAACAAAATTCTAATTTAGTTGTTAGCAGAGTTAGGGCTCCTTTTATGAAGCTGCGCTAGCAATTTTAGCGCATAGTAACATAGTAGATGACGGCAGATAAAGACCCAAATGGTCCATCCAGTCTGCTCAACCTGATTCAATTTAAATTTTTAAATTTTTTCTTCTTAGCTATTTCTGGGCAAGAATCCAAAGCTTTACCCTGTACTGTGCTTGGGTTCCAACTGCTGAAATCTCTGCCTCCATTGAGCTGGCATTAGTTTTTCTGCATAGCACGGGGGTTAGCGCGTGCTAAAAATGCTACTGCAGCTTAGTAGAAAGAGCCCTTAGTTTGCAATAGATTTAATCCTTGCAAAAACCAATTCTTAGTGGGTGCTTGCTGATACAATGATAGTTTTACTTTATACAACTCAGCATGTTTTCATTTTTTTTCACTTGCCCCCAGATGATAAATGTTTTTGTTCTTCTTGCAGCTACTTTGCCCTGAAGAAGTAGAAATTCTCATTTGTGGAAGTCCTGAGCTAGACATGCATGCATTGCAGAACAACACTCAGTATGATGGCTTTGTGAAAAGTGACCCTACAATACAGTAAGGAAGTATTGTAGAACCATAAAAATCTGCCGTTCACTTTATCTTAAATTGCTATTTTCTTTTGTTTCTGTTGCTGTTTTTGAATGTATAAAGGTATACAGTGCTGCATAAAGAAGAATTAGTAGGCTACATAACTGGAACTAAACCATGAAATTGCTGATAAGAAGCTGGGTCTCACTGCTTGTTTGGATCATAGGCCACAATTTGGCCACAGGACCCAGCCCAGGGTTTTCCCTGAAGTCTGGATGCTGTCGGTGGACTATTTTGAATGATTCCTTTTATTTCATGAGAGGAGAGAGTAGGCAAGACTGTGTAGGGAGTTGGTGATGGCCATAATACTTCCTTCTACAATAGCCTGTTTATCAAAGAGGAGTATTTACCTGTACATAACTTGTCTTCGGTTACCAATGTACTGATGGTCAGCATAAAGAGCCAAACTGATAGAAATAAATAAAATGTTGAAGGAAGATGAACAAGCTGTGAGATTAGTTAAGCTGACTCAACTAAGGGAGAAATTAACTAAAAGAAGCCTCCTCTAGGATTCAAAATGAAGCCCCCCTCCAAACACACACACATGCATCCAAACACAAACTCACAAATAACCCACACACACACCTACACACAGAACCTACCCACACATAAAGAACTTATGAGTTGTTACAAAAACACCCACTCTTCTGAAGGAAACTTCTGAAAAATGATGATACTCCAGGAATAAACTCTGAAGTAAGTATGATGAAGAAAAATGGCAGCATTATTGACTGTATATTACTATTGTTAGGGGAACAGCAGTTTGCACTGCTACTGAGTCATGGAGAAAGGTGGGAGAATGCCCTGTCTCTCCACCACCACAGGGCATTCTCCCACCCTGGAAGGCCATGACAAAGACCCTTTACATAGTCCTTAGTGTGGACTGGGTCTGTTGGGAGAGATGAAGTAGGCCTTATTTTTACTTTGTCTATGTCTATTTTTACTTTGTCTATGTGGTTATTGTGGAGATTTTATTATATGTTGGGGTCCTCAGGATGAAGAAATAATTCTGATTTGTATGGTAAGGGGGGTTATGGGGAACTAAGTAAGGCAAGAGCTGCTAGGTCTTCAGTACTGGTGCCTATAGATATTTGGAAGGAGAATAATGTAGAACAACAAATTGGAGAGAAGCCGTGGCGTAGCGAGGGTGAGAAGCGCCCAGGATGGTGGCTTCCCTCCCTATTCTTCACCCCCCACCTCCAAATAATCTTTCCTCATCCCTTTCTGCCACGCGTGTACGCGCCGCTTTCTTTCCCCTGTACCTCTGTAACAATCTTGGCGTGAGCAGCAACTACAAAGCTGCTGTGGCGCCAGTGTCAGCTTTTCCTCTGATGTCACTTTCTAGGCGCAGCATTGGGGGGATGGAAAAGAGGATGGGGTGCCTTTGTCCTCACCAAGACAGCGCCTGGGGTGGAAACCCCCCCCCCCCCCCTTTACTATGTTACTGGAGAGAAGGACTATTAAATGCAAGATCAGTTTAAAAGGAATTTTTTTTTTGGGCATATCTTATTTTGGGAAATTTTTTAGATTTCATAGTCATAGTAGAGACTTGGTTATCAAAGGAGGAGGGTGTAGTTTTGTCAGAAATGTGTCCAGGAGGACAGTAAGGAAAGAGGGGGGTGGAGTGGCACTGGTGGTAAAGAAGGGACTGAGATGGTTTAGTATTACAGTGAGACAGTTGAAGGGTAAAGAATGTCTGTTGATGGGTCTTGGAAAGGGGAATGAGGGAGCATTGTTGATAATATATGTTCTACCTGGTCTACAATCTCTCCCTTTCTCTTCCCAAAAGTCCTCCCTTTAAGTATCTCCCCCTTTCTCCACCCCACATCCAACTTCTCTCCCTTCAGATCATTGCCCACCATCTCTCTCTCCTATATTTCTGGCCACATAAGTTCTTCCCCTTCACTTCCCCCCTCATGCCCAGTCTGGTGCTTCTTTTTACACCCTCCTCCTTTCTACTTAAAAATAAATAAATAAATAACATCTGGTCCAGGTGGCTTTCTTAGTCTGGCAAGTCCTCCCCCTTCTATCTGTGCCAGTCCAACATCGCCTGCACATTTGGTCTGGTTGACAAATCCATTTTTATTGCAGGGAACCTCCAGCCGCAGCAGTGATTCTGAAGTGCTGCCTGCGGCTCCCCTCCCTACTTTTCTTCTGCTGCGGTCTTTCCCCAATGATGCAACTTCTGGTTTCCACCTGGGCGCACCACAGCAGGAGGAAAGCAGGGAGAATTGTCACAGGCAGCACTTCAGAATCACTGCTGTGGACAGTGATCCCCTGCAAAAAAAAATGGATTTGTCAGCGAGATAGAAGGTAAGGGCAACATCAGACCAGCGCAGCTAGAATGAGGAAGACATGCCAGTTCACAGGGGGGCCCCCCAGAGCCTGGGGCAGTTGCCCTGCTTGTTTGCCCCTCTCCCAATGCTGGCCCTGGTGGACACACATTGTTCCACATGTATTAAAGCACTCCTTAACTGGGGATTCCCTACTTGAGTGACTGATTTATTTTTCTTCTTGACAAAGGAAGCAAAATTATTTATTTGTAGCAGATATTGTGCATAGACAGCAGGATACATCAGCCACACAATGCTGCCATCTTCCGAGAGAGCTGATTTTAAAGCTTTGATTGAAGGTGCTTCTGCAGGGACATATTGCACAGAACAGTGTGCACATGATCAGAAATTGTTTCTAGTAGTTTTGGAGCTCCTTTGTCCATGGCAGCATCAGAGGAAATCACCTAAACTGTGAGGCTAATTTATCCTGTTGTTTATGGAGATCTCATAAGCAATTTCTTTTAGTTTTTCATTTAATATACGACCCTGATGACTTCTCCTGACCAGTTTGGTTAAAAGAATAGAAACCACTAAACCCAGGAAGTGTAAGAGATGGGCACATGATTGTATTTATAGACCCAGACCCATCATTTACAGCTTCTAATATTTTCCCCTTTCCTTCAAGTTTCAAGTTTATTTTAATTTGATAAATCGCTGTAGTGTATTGTTTCTCAACTTGGTCCTGGAGTACCTCCTTACCAGTCAGATCTTCAGGTTATCCATAATGAATATGCATGAAATAAATTTGCATATAATAGAGGCAGTATATGCATATTCATTGTGGATATCCTGAAAACCTGACTGGCAAGGGGGTACTCCAGGACCATGTTGAGATTCACTGCACTACAGCGGTCATAGTGTATTCAGAAATATTTCCTGTTTCCACTGCAGTATTATCAGCTTGGGTTTAGGGTATAAAATAATCATAATGAGAAATGGATATCTAGGAGTGGGCTAGTGGTTAGAGCTGCTGCCTCAGCACCCTGAGATTTGAGCCAGGTGCTGCACCATAGTTAGTGAGCCTGCTGGGACAGATAGGGAAAAATACCTAGAATGCTTGATTAATACTGAGGGTAAACCATGGTATATAAGAAATTAAAATAAAAATAATAAATTTAGTTAGTAACATTTGAAATTGTTCCCATGGCAAACTGGTAAAAATGATAATTGTCCCTGAAAAGAATATAAACTACAGAAGAACAGAGGAACAACTGCCACTCCATTTGGTTTAAAAATTAGATGGAGGATAACAATTGTTTGTAAGACCTTATTTACCTGTTGTAGTATTCTTAAACCTTTTCAGCAAATGATGAAAGCGTCAGAAATTCTTCAATAATCCCTTATACCTTTTTGGGACAATTGGAGAATGACTATGATTAAGCTCTATTTCTGAGGTGGGAAAAGTCCCTGGTGAAACCCAGTTGCTTTGAAATAAAGGCATCATCAGGGAGGAGAAAGTGAGTGATATCAGCGCAGTTGACTAATGTAGATTGAAAATGCTTATAGTGCCAGCATTGATTGTGTAAGAACATAAGAATAGCCTTACTGGGTCAGACCAATGGTCCATCAAACCCAGTAGCCCGTTCTCACAGTGACCAATCCAGGTCACTAGTACCTGGCCAAAACCCAAGGTGTATCAATATTCCATTCTACCAATACAGGGCAAGCAGTGGCTTCCCCCATGTTTTTTTCAATAACAGACTATGGACTTTTCCTCCAGGAACTTAACTATTCTCTGAGTGAAAAAAATTTCCTCCTATTGGTTTTAAAAGTATTTCTCTGTAACTTCATTGAGTGTCCCCTAGTCTTTGTGATTTTTGACAGAGAGAAGAGCAGTATGTCATCTGGGATGTTGCTAACCTCTGACTCAAAGAAAACACATTTGATTGACTGGTATATCTATTTAATGCAGACTGAGTGACTTGTGATTATAAAGTGTGTAGGTTTTTAAAATTTTACATGCTATGCTTTTCTGAGAAGGTACCTGCTTACTTGTGCCCAGTTTTCCTTACGTGACACATACTGGGATACGATATCAATATACATTTCTATGGTAGTCCATAAGTCAAGGGCAGGAGAATTAGGCGAAGAGGTATGTTTTTATTGCTTTCCTAAAGTTGAGACCTTCAAGAGATCTGATTTGCGGGGGCAGTCGATTCCAGTGGCTCGGTATGAAGTGGAAGTAGGAATGTTGTTTGGCAGTTTGAGGTTGAAGGGCATGACCAGGGGATGTTTGAGGCATATTTCGTCCAGGGAGCAGAGGGACTTGTTCGGCAAGTACAGAGGAAGCTTAGCCATCACGTAGCCTGGAGCCATGTCATGCAAGGATTTGAATGCTAACATCAGGCCCTTGAAGATACGTTTGTCTACGGGCAGCCAATGAACCGACGCTAGAGCCTGGGAGACAGGGTCGCTGGCACGGAGGTTTTTTAGAAGCCTGATTGCTGCATTTTGTACATGTTGAAGACATCGTATGTTCTTTGCCGTGAGACCACTGAATAGCGCATTGCAGTAATCCATGCAGGAGAGTACTAAGGCATAGAGTAGTTGGGTGAAGTCTTCTTCTCAAACTTCCAATTCGGTATTTTCAAAACCTATCATTTAGATGCTTTTCTATGCAATTTGTCAATAACTCATCTAAATTCCAGGGGGGGGGGAGTTATTAGAGGCATGGTGTGGGTAGGACTAGGGTGGACTTATGTCTTGGATGTTTTTTTCAAACAGTTAAGGGCACAATTGTGTCCAGGGCACAATTGGATGTTTGAGGCTAGACCTGTTTTAATAACAAATAAATGCCCAAAACTACCCAAACTGATCAGATGACTACTGCAGGAATGAAGGCATGATTCCCCCTCCCCCCCACACACACACTCCCCCAGTGGTCACTGACTTCCTTCTACCCAATTCCCCTCCCCCCCAAAGATGTGAATGAACCAGTTTGACAGATTCAGTCCTATTAGAGCAGCAAGCAGGTCTCTGGAGTAGTCTGGTGGTCAGTGCATTGGACTCCAGAGAAGGGGATACAGGCCCATACTCCACTCAAGCTACTACACTTGTAGTGGGAAGTGTGAGCCCGCCCAAATCCCACTGTACCTACTTATAGGTGACACCTACAGGCATGAGGGCTATTGTGGTGTACAGTTGGGTCCAGTAGGTTTTGGGTGGGTTTGTAGGGCTCACCATACACTTATCAGGGGGTTATGGTGAGATATATACCTGGGCCTTTTTATATGACATTCATTTCAGTGCCCCTCTGCACTGCTGGCGATATCTATTTGGCCAATCTACTAAAAATGCCGGCTCCTGCAATCCTGATGGCTTGTTTTGTGTGTTTTTCTTCATCTAAACTAGGATTTAGAAGCCATTTCAGGAATGGCCGTCAGTATATACAGAATCTAGAAAAACAGTGATATAGCTTATTTGAAACTATGTAACAAACTTTTTGTTTTTGTTCCTGGGTAATAAATGTTATTTCTTTATTGCCTATGACACAGTAGCATAGAAAATGGCTATCTTTCCCCTCAAACTTTGCTTTTGTGACTAGGACATTGATATTTCAAATTTACCTTATTTGCAGATTTACCACGCAGCAATTCAGGTGGTAAGGCTTACTGCTGCTGTGGGTGGAGATCGATAGAGGAAAGGGCATACCCATAATGCACTTTCACTGCCAAAAAACTCTGGAAGGTAAGGCAATTTTGTTTCTTACTAGGATGGTGGAATTTTCTGCTACAAAATTTCTTGGAATGTTTACCGTATTTCCCCATATAAAGGCCGTGACCTATACATGGATTTTAGAAACCCCTGTATGGAGTGCGGCCTAGTTATATGGGGCAGCCTATATAAAACTTTTAAATCATCCCCCCACTCCTGGTATCTTAATAGGAAGCCCCCCTCGCTGACACGCGGCTTGGGTCTCCAGCAGTGCAGGGCAGCCGTGATCGCTTCGGCATCCAGCCTGCCCCCACACCACTTGCTGAGTGGCTGAGGTAAGTTCTCACAAGTCCCGCAAGAGCTGACGTCGGCCATTCAGCGGGCGGTGCGGGGGCAGGCCAGATGCCGAAGAGATCACGGCTGCCCTGCACCGCTGGAGACCCGAGCCGCGCATCAGCGAGGGGACTTCCTAAAAAGGTACCAGGGGGTGTGGGGAGGATGAATGTAAAAGGCACCGGAAGATAAGCCGCGGCTAATACCATGGGCCAGCTTATCTTCTGTTTTTTTAAACATAGGCTGCCCTTTTCTGTGACCTATACATGGGTGCAGCCTATGCAGAGGGGCGGCCTATATACGGTAATTTTTAAAAATTTATGCTGGCTTTTACTAAACTGCAGTAGAGCTTTTTACTGCAGGCTGGTAAGGTAAATGCCCTGTGCTCATTGGAATTAATTGAGCATTGGAGCATTTACTTTCCTCATCTACGGTTTAGTAAAAGGAGCCTTTAATTTTAAAATTTTCAATGTTATTTGAAAATATATCATATCTGAAATATGTTGTGAGAATCTCATATACATTAGTCATAGGTAAAATAAATGCATTGCTTTCATTACCACAATTTCATTTTGTTGTTCTACAGGATGGTATAGAGGGGAAAAGAGAGCCATTAAGTTTGTTATCCCAGGATTTTGGAGGAAACCCACTGACCACTCAAGCAACTACTATTTCTGCATGATGGATCCTTCCAAACATCGCATTGTCAAGCGTACATCTGCAATCACATATCCAGACATTCCTTCATCCCTCGCCCTGGTGCCACATTGCTCTTAGTTTCCCATACCCACTCCGCCAGAGAGACAGCAGCTGTATTCAGAATAGAACCGCAAGTCAGAGAGTGAGGGAGACATTGTACTGTAGATCCAGTTTACAATATCAGTAGTGCTGCTGATGAGAAAAACTCATACTATCCAAACCAAAAGACCTCAACGACTTATTCAAAGATCTTAGTCTCACCAAGTTCAATGCTGAGCTTTTGACGTCTAGTCTCAAGCAGTGGAACTTGAATGAAAGTGTGCAAGTTACAGATTAGAGAAAGCATCACCAAGCTTTTTCCACCTTCTTCACCCATCAAGATGGGCTGTGCTTCTGCCACAATATAACTAGTCTGTTTGAGACAATTGGAATCACCTGTAACCCAAAAGAGTGGCATCTCTTCATTGACACCTCATCCAGGAGGATCAAAGCCTTCTCTATAATGGGAACAAGTACCGGGCTGTGAATTCCACTGGTTCAGTCAGTGCATCTCAAAGAGATTTACAACAGCATCAGGACCTCACTAGGTGCCTTGAAGTATGATGAGTATGGTTGGGAGGTCATCAGAAACTTCAAAATGGAGGCATTCTTAATGGGTCTCCAAGGCAGTTTTACCAAGTTTCCTTGCTATTTCTGCCTTTGGGACAGCAGGGACACAAAGGTGTACTACCAAAGGTGGGACTGGCCACAGTGGACAGAGTTCTGTTTGGGGAGAAACAACGTCAAATGGGAACCACTGGTGGACACCCAGAAAGTACTGATGCCATCACTGGATATCAAATTTGGCCTAATAAAAAAAGTCATCAGAGCGCTGATAAAGAGTTGACAGCCTTCATGTACTTTCCAAGACATCTTCCCTAATTTGTCTGAGGCAAAGGTCAAAGCTGGTGTCTTCATCGAACCATAGATAAAGAGAATCCTGAAGTGCAAGGAATTTCCCAAGAAGCTAACTAGGAAGGCGAAAGCAGCTTGGAACAGTTTAGTCGTAGTGAATTTGGGTTTCCTGGACAATCACGAAGCCAAAAACTACATGGAGTTGGGTGAGAATATAGTGAAGAATTGCAGTAAAATGTGCTATAGAATCTCTCTTAAAGTCCATGTCCTTGATGCTCATCTTGATACATTGAAGGAGAACATGGGAGCATACTCAGAGGAGCAAGGTGAGCACTTCCACCAGGATATACTGGACTTCGAATGCCATTACCAAGGACAATATAATAAGAACATGATGGGAGAAATCTGGAGGCTGATTCGTGAAAGTAACTTGTATAATGCAAATCTTGAAAAACTACTCACTTCTAAATATTCTGTGATCATCTTTGTATAACTTCAGCATAAATACATGTTAATTGTGATTCATATGTTGCTTTTTATAACTTTATAAGAATGAAAAGATGAAAATTCAGCATTTTCACGTTTTAAATAGGTAAATTGCAAAATTTGACTGTCCTGCTCACAAAAGCATTTTTTCATTTTTTTATTGGAATTTTGACATATGAAATGTAACATTAATTAAATAAAAATACCAAAAGGAAATTTTATAGTACAAATGATACATACATATTAACCACAGATGCATAAAGGACTAACAATCATCCATGTAATCTACTTTAATATAAATATGAAGCCATATGAAAGCAATTCCTATGGAGACCAAAAAATTAAGCAAAGCTTTATGGAAATAGCAGACATTTTCTATACTTTTTAAGCATGAGTAATTAAGAAATTACATTTATGAGTACTACCCAGGAACAAAAGTCATGTTACATAGTGTAGTGTTTCATTGTCATAGTTTAGCTTTAATTAAATCTATGTTCTAAATAGTTGTTTCAGATTGGATCTGGAAGGCTTTTAAAATAATTTACTTTTTGTTTTGTTCATGTAGATACTTTTGGGATGTTGTCCTTGGATATTCCCTTGATCTCCAGAAGAAACTTCTCTATTTTGTTACTGGAAGTGACAGAGTACCTGTGGGAGGGATAGCTGATTTGCGTTTCAAGATTTCTAAGCATGAAACATCCACAAACTGGTAAATATTTATCTTAGGATCAATTTCTAAGTTTCTGTTGAAACTTCATGCTTCTGAAAGTAGCATAATTTAATTATTAATTATTTTTTTATCTTTCAGGTATAATACATTTCATATACAGTTGTGGTTTTTAGTCAGAAATACCTTTTGCCAATTTTATGGTGCTTTGGGCATCTTGTGGCAACTATTTACGCGACCAAAGCACAAACTGCAGACTATGTACAGGATGCAGGCTTTGTTTATTATACCGATAATGGAAATGCAGTAAATATACAACCTTATTCACAGCCAAGGGACCCGACACGGTCCGTGTTTTGGATAACACGCCTTCCTCAGGGGTCCTAATGGATATAAATATAAATCCTAAATTGATATAATCGATACTTGAAATTACAACATAACGGATCGAAATGGTGTAGACTAGTGATGATTGTACCATACAATAACATAATGGTGTGACATAGTGTAAAAGTGAAAGTGTATTACAGAATATATATGAGAAATACAATAATAAACTTTAATATTCAGGATACACGTTGGTAATAAAATATTATATATATTTTTAAATATTTTTTTTTATATATCTTTTCTATATATTCATGTTTAGGAATAAGGTATGCTGTATTCTTTTTTAAGACTATAGTTTTACATGTTTTATACTTAGCTATTCGGTGCTAATAAGGCCTTATGTTTCTTTTATATTTGTTTATTTTATATTAGTTTGATGATACCTTTATATTGCGGTTTGTTTCATACCTTATCAACCATGGTAGGTCCACTCTGGTCATTTTTATTATCATTCACATGTTTTCATTTAACTTAGAGGGCTACAGTCCTGTACATGAGCTTAGCATGTTAAACTCTCAATCCCTTAGTCACCTGTTTTTATCACTTATTTTTATCACTTATTTTTATCACTTATTTTCACTCATTTTCACATTAAGTTTTTTTCCTTTCCCCTTACAGTTCAGCAGGACTGTTATCACTGTTTATTTCACTAATAAGTTTATTATTGTATTTCTCATATATATTCTGTAATACACTTTCACTTTTACACTATGTCACACCATTATGTTCTTGTATGGTACAATCATCATTAGTCTACACCATTTCGATCCATTGTGAATAAGGTTGTATATTTACTGCATTTCCATTATCGGTATCATAAACAAAGCCTGCATCCTGTACATGGGCTGCAGTTTGTGTTTTGCTTGTTGCTTTTTGTACTGCAGATTCCGTTGGATCCTTTTTTTGTGTTTCTCAACTATTTACGCGACAACATTTAGATGGATTCACATATACCATGTCAACAGCAGGCTTAAATGCATGTGCCTAAAACTGTGCACTCACACTAAAGATGGCACTATTTAAATCTGTTTCATTTATGGTTGGAGAGTTGTGCCTAAAACTGTGCCATGCCCATGTGCCTCCCCCCTGTGAATGTCTCCTTGCATCTATATGCGCACATGGTAGAATACCGCTGGGTGTGCAGATAGCACTTATGTGTGTAAATGTTACAGTCACACATGTAATTGCTAGTATTCTATAATCTTAACACACAAGTGACCCTTACAATTAAGCTCTAAGGTTATAGAATAAGTCAGATAGAGGTCTTCAAGGCTGTGAAGAGCAGAAACAAAGGCTGTTTGATATGTCTGAGTCCAAACCACATGCATCAGCAATGGAGACATTAGATCTTGGAGATATTAGATCTTGGAGATACTGGGATCTTTGTCTCCCTTAGCACTGAGCAACCACAGGCCCCAGTGGGATTAGTTTAGTGGAGAATCCAAACTCCACCCTCCTAAGAAGTCCTTCCTTTTCTGTTCCAGGCTGCACCTTCACAACAAGTCTGTTTTGGTTAGTAGAGTTATTGGTTCACATTGGCCTTGTTGTTTGCAAGTCCCTGTTGTAATGAAGTTTGTTCTTTTTGGTGAGCCTGGTAGCTAGGCATTCCCAGATGTAAGAATCATTGTCCTGCTTGTCCTTGGAGAAAGTGAAGTTACTCGCCTGTACCAGGACAGTAGTATATGAATTATTACATTTCCTCCTACCCTTCCTCAAGTAATTGAATTATTTTTGCTGTTTTACTGCACTGATGGTCCCTCACTCATGCTGGGCAAAAAGGCACACACATATGCACAGTGGGACACTGCCAAAAGCTTCTTAAAAGCCCAAAATGCTGGGTAGCATCAACACTGGGCTCCTTACATCACCCAAATGTAAGAATTCATGTCCTGCTGCCCTTGGAGAACACATGCTACAGGTGAGTAACTTTGCTTTACCTCGTGGTAAACCACACATTAAATGCTTTTTTGTGTTAGAATACATGACATGGGAAAGAAAGGACATGGTAGTAGTGTTAGCTAGCTGGCATACTACCCTTATCACATACTAACTGGCTAACACAGTTAACACAAGAGGACTTACTGCCTCCTAAATAGGAAACATTAAGTGTAACTAAATGTTGTGCACTAATTTGCACCCTCACGATGGGACCAAAATAAGAAAATATTGGTTATGCCCTCTCTGGTTGCCATGTAAAATTTGCAGCTAGTGCGTGGAATATTTTTGTGTTAAGCCACAGTAGTTACAAATTTTACTTGTAGTTTAGATGAAAGAGCCTCTTAGAATTTGAGGAAAACTTTATCTTTATATTACTTCATTTTTAACATCAATATTATTCCTTTTCTAGGTTACCTGTTGCACATACCTGCTTCAACCAGCTTTGCCTGCCAACTTACAAGAGCAAAAAGTTGCTGAAACAGAAACTGACAATTGCGATATCTAATGCAGAGGGGTTTGGCATAGAATAAAAACAGAGGATGAGTGTAAAACACTTTACTTTCTGGTTTTTGTAGCATTGCCTTCTCTTATTGTATCTTCAAGCTCTTTGTTTTAGTAACTTTGCTGTCAACCATATTCAGCCTTAAAATTTATGTATGCATACAATGTTATATATTACCATATATACTCTAATATAAACTGAGATTTTGGGGCTAAAAATGCCCCCCAAAAAGGGGTCCCGGTTTATATTTGGGCCCACCTTAAATCCTGGTGGTCCAGTGGTGGGAGCCAAGCCAGGATGGGAAAGATCCCTTCCTCTCCTGAAGTGAGGTGTTGGGTCCTGTTCCAGCTCTCAACTGGCTGTAGATTCAGCATGTGCCCCTTCCTTCCCTTCCTCCCTCCCTGCTGTAGAATCAACACACATTCCCTCCCTTCTGTAGAATCAGCCTGTGCCCCCTCCCTCCTTCCCTCAGAGAAGCAGCATAGTACTCCCCCTTCCCCCCCATGGGCCTATCTTAATCACTGGTGGTCCAGCAGGGTGAATCAGGCAGGAGCGATCCTCTTACACTTCTGCTCTTGAAATCTCGCTGAAAAAATGGCTGTCATGAGTTCCCATGACTGTTTCAAGTCTCCAATGTAAGAAAGTGGTGACAGCAAAAAAAAAAAACATGGTTTATAAAATATTTTATTTTAATGTGCACGCACACAATTTTTTTTTGCTGTATTTTATTGAACTTTGGGACTGAAAAATACTCTCTAGTTTAAAAGAGTCACCTAGTCAAATTCTTACCTGGAGTGGAGGAGTAGCATAGTGAATAGTGCAGCAATCTGAGAACCTGGGGAACTGGATTTGATTCTCGCTGTACAATAGCTCCTTAGGACTCTATGCAAATCACTCAAGACTCCATTACCCCAGGTACAAAATAGGGACCTGTATATAATATATAAATCGCTTTGCTTATAACTGCAGAAAGATGATATCAAGTCAGATTCCCTTTCCCATACCTGTGGTTCTGGAAAACCTGAATGGTTGGAGGTACCTGTAAAAGAACACTAAATATTTTTATAAAAAGAACTGATTTCACACATACAATTTATTTGGAAGTTTTGACTAAGATAATAACTCAAAATACTTATCAGACTCACAATTAGAATTGTAGAGTATAGTTGCAGTTGTAAACTGGAACAAAGTTGGACTAAGCTGAAAGACATAAACATGTTTGAGGTTTAAATATTATCACTGACTATAATGCTGTAATCAATTTAAATCTGATAACACTTGAATGGTAAATTAGTCTTGCTATTCATTTTTATTTAAATTTGTTTATTTTATATTGTTTAAACAATATCTGATAACAATTGTTGAACATCCTTATTTAGGGCCCCTTTTAGCAAACCGTGGGTCAGTGAAGTAAATGCTCCAATGCTCATTCAATTCCTGTGAGCGTCAGAGCATTTACCTTGCTGGTCACGGGAAAAAGTTCTACCGTGGTTTGATAAAAGGGAGCCTTGGGGGGTTTTTCACCTTCAGTTGTTGGGTTTTTAAAAAATTGCAACAAATAAAACAAATATTTAAATGTTTAATCTCTCTGTTGGTGTGAATTGAAAGGGAAACTTATTGAAACATCTGATTGTAATTATAATTAGATGTATAAGATGTTAATATTATAATTAAATTATCATTTCATTGCATTACATCACATCACCACTAGGGGAATCTACAACTTTATTGTATGCAACGGTAGTTCCTCCTCCACAGCCTTCTAGCTATCAATTGGTGTGTACCTCAAGACTGTCCTGGGACCATTCCTTTTCTCAATCTACACTTACTCACTTGGAGCGCTGATCTTCTCCCACGGTTTCCAGTATCACCTCTATGCTGATGATTCCCAGATCTTCCTTTCTGTGCGAAATATCTCTACTCCCAGACTAGAGTCTCAGCCTACCTGTCTGACATTGCTGCCTGCATGTCTCACCACCATCTAAAACTGAATATGGCTAAAATGGAGCTGCTCATCTTCCCACCTAAACCCACCTCCCTGCTTCCCTCATTCTCTATCTCTGTGGACAACACTCTCATACCCTCCTGTTTTGTCTGCTCGTAATCTTTGACTCCTCTCTCTCCTTCACCACCCAGATACAACATAATTGCTAAAACTTGTCGCTTCTTCCTCTATAATATTTCTCTCTGAGCACACTACCAAAACAAGCACATTACCAAAACACTTATCCACGCCCTCATCACCTTGTGCTTAGGCTACTGCAACTCACTACTCTGAGGCTTTCCACTTAGCCATCTTGCTTCCCTCCAATCCATCCAGAATTTGGCTGCACGACTCATATTCCGTGAAAGTTGCTCTCCTAAAGTCACTTCATTGGCTTCCCATTCGTTTCTGAATACAATTCAAACTCCGCGGATAGCGTAGCTGGTTTTAAGAAAGGTTTGGACAATTTCCTGGAGGAAAAGTTCATAATCTGTTATTGAGAAAGTCATGGATCGGTAGCATGGAATATTGCTATTCCTTGGGTTTTGGCTAGGTACTAGTGACCTGGATTGGCCACTGTAAGAACGGGCTACTGGGCTTGATGGGCAAGTGATCTGACCCAGTAAGGCTATTCTTATGTTCTTACCTACAAATGCATTCACTCCCTCTATGTTTCCCCCATGAGCTCGACTCAGCTGGTAAGTTCCTTCTATCTGTGCCCTTCTCTTCCTCTGCCAACTCCAGACTCCATCCCTTCTACCTTGCTGCGCCATATGCTTGGAATAAGATGCCCGAATCCTTATGGCAGGCTCCATCTCTGGCAGTGTTCAAGGCCCAGTTAAAAGCCCACCTCTTTGAGAGTGCTTTCAACTCCTAACTCCTGTTACCTCACCAATCCCTAACCCTATATGTCATGTCTGTATCTCCAAGTTAGACTGTAAGCTTTTCCAAGCAGGGACCATCTATTAAATGTCAAAATGTACAGTACTTAATATGCCTTTCAGCGCTATATAAGTGATAAATAGTAGTAGTAGCAGTTCTGCATGTGAAGAATTGTGCTAGCATACAGTGTCAGAGTAGGAATCTGTAACAGTATGGCTTGTTCCAGTTTCTCAGCAGCAGATGTGGAGGGACATTTTCAATATAATGTCCAAATCCATGTTTGGACATTTTGCAGAAGATGCACAAAAATCCGGTATCAAACTTTGTTCAGATGGGGGATTACATCAAGGAATTGTTTGAATGGAAACATCTGGAAGGAGTAGTAAAGCAATGGGCAAAACAGAAAGGAGCTATAGTAAGGGCAACAAACCATTTTATAAGGAAGGTAATTAAAAGCAAGAGGAAAAGAAGGCCACTTTGGTTCTTAAAAGTAGTAGCTGAGAAGGTAAAGAAAAAGAGGTTAGCGTTCAAAAACTACAAAAGATTGCAGAAAGAGGAAGACAGGCAAAATTATCTGGAAAGTTGAGAGGCTGATCGAGTAGTCAGGAAAGCAGAGATGTAAATGATAGTTAAAATAGCCAGCATAGTAAACGGGGCAAGACATTTTAAAAAATATATTAGTGATAGGAAGAAATGCAAAAGTGGCACTGTGAAACTCAAAAAGATCTTATTTTGACACTACATCGTTCAAACTACTGGTTCAATTGTTGGTGTTGAGCCGACTGGACTATTGCAATGTAGTATATTTGGCAGGTTCCCAAAAGAATCTATCTAGGTTGCACATAGTCCAGAATGCAGCGATTCGCCTGATCTATGGATTGAAAAAGTTTGATCGTGTGAGTCCTTATTATTGAGAATTGCACTGGCTTCATGTGGAGGCTCGAATTAAGGGCTCCTTTTATCAAGCCGTGCTAGTGGGGTTAACGCGCATGACTTTTCATCACGCGTTAACCTCCGTGCTGGCCTAAAAACTACCGCCTGCTCAAGGGAGGCGTTAGCGGCTAGCACAGCCGGCGGTTTAATGTGCGCTTTTACGCGCATTAAATCGCTAGCGTGGCTTGATAAAAGGAGCCCTAAACTTAAATTTGGTTGCCTTTGTTACAAAGTCCTGTTCGGCAAGGTGCCCATCTACTTATCTGAATTATTTTCCTTTACTCAATCCAAGCATTCACGCAGTTCACACAGCCTTTTTACTCTTCCATCTGTCAAAGGCTGTAATTACACAAAATGCCACCAATCTTTGCTTTCTTATCAGGCGGCTCTCTGAGACAAGGAACTGAAACCTTTGTTATTGAGTTATATGTTTTACAATCATTTTTGAAAGCAACTAAAGACACATTTGTTCGCAAATTAATAAATTCTCTCTAGTTTGTATTATTTGTTAAATTTTGTAAACTGCATTGAACTTACCGGTTATTCTGTATTGAAATGCCTTGTTCTGTTCTGCATTACGAAGTACAATATGTATATAAAGTATATATGGATTAACCCCCCCCTTTATGAAGCCGTGCCAGCGCTTTGTATCGCCAGCGGCGGCAGCAAAAGCTCCAACGCCCACAGACCAAATGTACAGGAGAATCATGTATGCAATGTGTCACATATTGAAGCATCATTCGTCAGGTGCGTCCCAATGGAAAAAAAAATGTTGAGAATCGCTGCTTTACACTGTTACCCATTTCACAGTTTTATTTTGAAGAAACCTTTTTCTAGTAAGGACTTTTAGGGCCCCTTTTACAAGGCCACAGTAGCGATTCCCAGGGTGGCAAATGTAATGGAGTCCATAAGAATTGAATGGACTGTGTCACATTTGCCATGTGGGACTCCCTACTGCAGGGCCGCCATCAGGACAGTACTACCAGTCCTGCATTCAGGGGCCCGGAACTGACAGGGGGCCCGGGCTCCCCAGTGTTCTCCCCAGCGCTTTTCAGCCGGGCGCAACGCTCAGCAAATTTAGATGCCCACCCGGCTGTCATCTGCCGAATCCTGCTGCAGCCACTGCTTAATGCGCAGCCTGAAGAGCCGCAGAAAACCCGCCGGACTTTAAACAAAAAACCCCCCCAGCAAGCGACTCAAACCCGGCTTCCCTCCGAAACCGGAAGTTATGTCGGGGGGGGGGGGGGTAGAGAAGAGAAGCCGGCACGGACCATTAGAGCCCCGGAGCATGCAGGAGATACAGGGCCGCCATCAGAAATTTCTGGGCCCCTTACTGAGCAATCCTATTGGGCCCCCCATACACCCCTTCCCCCCCCGGCCCCCCCTTCTTCCATGGGCCGAATACACACATACTTTTCTCTGTCACCACACTCTTTGACCAAAAGATTTGTAAGCCTGCAACCACGTCAAGGTAGACTCTTTCAGCAGGGCCGTAACCTAAAATAAACTAATCTATACCTATCTATTCTAAACTAACATATGTCTAGTGCGCACAAACCTCTGCTCTACGTGGGAAAAATAACACCAGCTCAATGCTGGCGTTAGCATCTAACGCGTGTGGCGTACGCTAAAGCCACTATCGTAACTTAGTAAAAGGAGCCCTATTTTTATTTTTTATTATTATTATTATTTTCCAATGCTCAATATGACTTCCTTTTTTAAGATTTGACACTTGTGCCAGAATATTTTTACTAAATTTAAGAAGTATTTGCCCTCTTTCAAATGGTATAGAAGTTAAAAAAAAGGGACAGGCGTTAATGAAGTCATTAGGTTCAATCTAGCCATTTATTTCTGCATGAATTTAAACAACTTAAAAAAAAAGATAAATATAGCTCATCCAGTCATACAAGGAATGGCTCTACAGCAGGGGTGCCCACACTTTTTGGGCTTGCGAGCTACTTTTAAAATGACCAAGTCAAAATGATCTACCAACAATAAAATTTAAAAAAAAACCACAAAGCACACTGTATGCAGAGAAAATGTTAATTATCATTTATATTCCGCGGGTTTTCAAAGAGGTCAAGTCAGATGATTCTATGCAATGTCACCTCAGGAACAACTATACAAAAATAGACAAATATACCCCCTCCCTTTTTACTAAATTGCAATAGCGGTTTTTAGTGCAGGGAGATGCACTGAATGCCCTGTGCTGCTCTCGATGCTCATAGGCTCCCTGCGCTAAAAGCCGCTATTGCAGATATAAATTCTCTAAACAGACACATTTTGATCACTAAACTGAAAATAAAATCATTTTTCCTATCTTTTTGTCTGGTGATTTCATGAGTCTGTTTGCACTTCCTTCTTCTGACTATAAATCCAATATTTTTTTCTTTCTGCCCCTCCCCTTTTCTTTCTATCTCTCTTTCTTTCTTTCTCCCCCTGCCCCCCCTAAGCCATCGCTCCAATTTCTCCACTTCCCCGATTCTTTCCCTACCCCCTAAGCCACCATGCCGATTTCTCCTTGCTTCCACGAGCCAGGCCAGGAATGTACAAGCGCCGGACTCACAAGACTTCACCTCTGATGTTAATTCTAACGACGGAGAGGAAGTTCCAGGCCAGCCAGGCAATGTTATACCTAACAGTTTGTACCCATGCTCCTTGTTTTTACTGCCCAGGTGCATCACTTTGCATTTTTCTACATTAAAACTCATCTGCCAATTTTCTGCCCATCTCTCAAGTTGCTTCAAATCTCTCTGGAGTTCTTCGCTGTCTTTTTGTGACCTGATTGCTCGGCATAGTTTTGTGTCATCTGCAAACTTGATGATAGCACTGGTCGTTTCTTCTTCCAGGTCATTTACGAAGATATTGAATAAGATAGGCCCAAGAACTGAGCCCTGAGGCACACCGCTAGTTACTTTCTTCCAGTCTGAGTACTTCCCATTTATGCCCACTCTCTGTCTTCTGTTTTCTAGCCATTTTCCTATCCATCTTAGTATATCCCCTTCTATTCCATGACTTTGTAGTTTCTTGAGAAGTCTCGCATGAGGTACTTTGTCGAACGCTTTCTGGAAGTCCAAGTATATTATGTCAACTGGTTCTCCGCTATCGACTTGTTTGTTCACTCCCTCGAAAAACTGAAGTAAGTTTGTCAAGCATGACTTCCCTTTCCTGAAGCCATGCTGACTACCTCTCAGCAGGTCATGGTTATCCAGGTGCTGTACAATGCTGTCTTTAATCAAAGCCTCAACCATTTTCCCAGGGACCGATGTGAGACTCACTGGTCTATAGTTTCCCGGTTCTCCCCTTGATCCTTTTTTGAAGATTGGTATTACGTTCGCTATCTTCCAGTCTTCTGGTATCCGTCCGGTTCTAACTGACAAGTTAGCGAGGGTTTGCAGTAGTTCTCAGATTTCCACCTTTAGTTCTTTTAATACTCTCGGGTGAATTCCGTCTGGGCCACGGGATTTGTCACTTTTTAGTTTGTCAATCTGATAGTATACTTCTTAAATTTAGTAAAAATATTCTGGCACAAGTGTCAAACCTTAAAAAAGGAAGTCATATTGAGCATTGGAAAATAATAATAATAATTAACTAATAAAAATAGGGCTCCTTTTACTAAGTTACGATATTGGCTTTAGCGTACGCCACGCGCGCTAGATGCTAACGCCAGCATTGAGCTGGTGTTACTTTTCCCATGTAGAGCAGAGGTTTGTGCGCGCTAGACATATGTTAGTTTAGAATAGATAGGTATAGATTAGTTTAGTTTAGGTTAGGGCCCTGCTGAAAGAGTCTACCTTGACGTGGTTGCAGACTTACAAATCTTTTGGTCAAAGAGTGCGGTGACAGAGAAAAGTATGTGTGTATTCGGCCCATGGAAGAAGGGGGGGGGAAGGGGTGCATGGGGGGCCCAATAGGATTGCTCAGTAAGGGGCCCAGAAATTTCTGATGGCAGCCCTGCCCTACTGCAGCTATGTTAAAAAGGGCCCTTATTTTTTAACTGCCTCCTTGAACTTCTTATTCACAAGCCTTAGACACTGAAAAAATCCCTTTCTCCTGCCAGAGAATCTACATCAGGATTTGAAAGATCCATAAGACTTAAACTTTGGATCAAGTGAATCCCCTTTCTAAAAGATGTACCTTGGAAAATGGGTACAATTATAACTGTCAACAAAAACTTGAGCAAAGACACCTAGTAATACCTAGTAACCAATTACAAAACACTCTGGCAACAAAGACAACAATCCTGTGGATTTTGAGGTCTATTTGATAGATGTTTAGCTTGGCTGGTTACCACCTGACATTGAAGTAAGACATTAATTTTTACAATTATAACTGCTCATGTGTATGGTGCGTAGACTATTTTGGCAATGTGACATGTGTGTGCTCAGTAATAAAATATTTCACAAATTTATCTCGATCTGATGTCACTGAGCATAACTAATTAAAGCAACAATGGTACTCTCAGCACACATTGACAAATAGGTCAGCACACCCTGTTCCATTTCAAATCTCTTATCTATGCTTACTATTTTACCACTGCTATCAATCTTAAAAAGACACTCTGATCACCTATGCTAAAAATTTCATTGGCTAAGTTTCAGGTTTAATGAGCTTGGATTTAGTTAGCCAGTCATGCAAACCTTGATTGAATGCTTCTAATACTATTTGCCATCCACATTAATTTTATTGTTTTGTAAAGATTTACTATATTCCCTTTTTGCAGAAAACATGAAGGTAACCTTTTAATCAGCAGTCCTGATACACAAATTATTGACTTGATTAAATTATTATGGTGCACTTTAGTCTTGGAGGACCAGATGTCCCTTACTTAATTTTACTGATTATTTCAACTGGTATCATTCTCCCCCCCCCCCCCCAACATAGAAATCCTTATCTAGTATTCCTCCATGACATAGCAAATGCAGGATTTCCCAAAATTAGAGCACCTTTTCCAAAGCTGCCGTAGCAAATCCCATGCAACAGATGCAACACAGCCTATTCAATTCCTATGGACTGTGTTGCATTTGCCGTGCCTGATTAGCATAGGAACACACCATGTCATATACCCTTCCAAAAATATTTAGCATGCTAAGATAGCACTTACCACAGGACACTTGAGTTTTTGCAAAGAACATAAGAGTTTCCATACTGGGACAGGCCAAAGTTCGTTTAAGCTCAGTATCTTGTTTCCAACAGTAGCCTATCCAAGTCACAAGTACCTGGCAAAATCCCAAAGGAGTAAAACATTTTATGCTTTTCACAAGTTCATCTTAATAATGTAATGTAATGTAATTTATTTCTTATATACCACTACATCCGTTAGGTTCTAAGCGGTTTGAAGAAAATATACATTAAGATTATAAATGAGAAGTAAGAAGGTACTTAAAAAATTCCCTTACTGTCCCGAAGGCTCACATAATGGCTTATGGACTTTTAAGAAATGTTCCAATCCTTATTAAATCCTGCTGAGCTAACTCCTTTCACTACATTTTCTGACAACAAATTCCAGAATTTAACTACATGAGACATACCACCTAATGAACACACAATATAAATACTTGATGCCCTCCCATATAGAGATGTCTAGATTCCCACATAAGATTGTAAGTTCTTTGTATGCAATGTAATACTTGTAACTCCTGAATATGAACAGTTTCTTCTTATCTGTAAATATTTTTTCACTCAGAGAATAGTTAAGCTCTGGAATGCATTGCCAGAGGATGTAGATGATATTAAAAAGGGTTTGGACAAGTTCCTGGAGGAAAATTCCATAAACTGTTGTTGAGAAAGTCAGGGGGGAAGCCACTTCTTGCCCTGGATCCGTGGCATGGAATGCTGCTACTATTTGGGTTTTTGCCAGGTACTTGACTTGATTTGGCCTCTGTGAAGGCAGGATACTGGGCTAGATAGAGAATTGGTCTGATCCAGTAAGGCTATTCTTATGTTGTTATGGAAGTAAGAGAAGTCAAGTGCAAAAGAAAGTAGAGAATATATGCATTTTGTTATGAAAGACTTACCTGCTGAAGAAAGCTCATTCAGTATATCTTTTTATGTAGATACTCTGATCAGATGGGCATAATATCTGGTATGGTATCATAGTCATCTAAGATTTTGCGTTTCTTCAGCACTAATGGAGCTGCTACAGCCTTTTCCCTATTGAAGACAGTAGTGGAATTCTAATTGTTTATCCTGGCACATAACTACAATTTAAATATTTGCTTGGTATTTCATATTCTAGGTGTTGGATAAGTGGCATGCCAAGTCCAGAGACTAAATTAATTATTGTGAACTTGATAGAAAGATCGGTATTTTTCCAGTAACATTACACAAATTTTTGCATGGCTTACTTACTAGCATGAAGTTTAACTTTAGTACTTCTTACCAATTACCCTGGCTAAAGGTGGCTGTTACATAACAGTTTTACTAGTATAACAGAGAGAAATTCATTAACTCACAGTTATGATCACTGAAAGCAATGTCATTGTGGTCTATTTTCAAGTCATCCAATATAACACACTTTAGGATGTGTAGTCATGAAAATACGGGATCATGCAACTCAGCTATTTAACATCTATATATTGTGTGTCCTCCTTGGGGAGTCCCCAAAATGGCTTCTCTTCCCCAAAAGACAGAAATGCCAAAAACCTTCTCAAAATATCTTTTATCCCTGGACAAGCAGGCAGCCTATTCTCACATGTGGGTTACATCATCCACGGAGCCCGGAAGCGGACAGCCTCGCAAACAGACTTGCTTGGAGAAACGTAGAAGTTTGAGTCTGCCGCATGCACGAGTGCCTTCCCGCCCAGCACAGGACAAGTCTCCACTTCTCAGTTTTCCGCAGAGCCGAGAAGTCTGTCTTTGACGCTCTTCATGAAACTTCATTGCTTCGTGCCTTCTCTTCACCGCGGTTTGTGTTAGTTATTTCGCGAATCACTGTGTTCATTTCTTTATTTTCTGTTTTAAAAAAAATACATTTTTTCTTCGTCGACTGACTGGCAGGGCAGATCGTTCGCCCGGAGCCTGCGGGCTTTGACTTCGCAGCGACTATCTTCCCTTCTATGTCCCGGCCAGTAACAGGCTTCAAGAAGTATAGCCAGTGCCAGCGTGCAATTTCCCTCACGGACCCACACCACTGATGTCTTAAGTGTGTCGGACCTGACCATAGTCCGAATTCGTGCCTGCACTGTGCTACTCTTCAACCTCGAGCCCTTAAAAGTCGTCAAGTTCAAGTGGAAAAGCTGTTCAGGATGGACTCTTCAGCTATACCTTTGACCTCGGGTCCTGACTTGGTCCAGACTACAGCTGGGGGTCCTCCTGCTTCCACGACCTTGAGTCTCATAAGACCTTCCTCGTTTGGATCGTCTTTGGCCTTGAGTACACCTGCTTTATCTTCCCCTAAGCTTCCCTCAGGTCAGATACCTAAGCAGAAGGTTCCTGCGGTGGACCTCAAGTTATCCAAGCATCAGTCCAAGCCAAAGCATGCTTCTACTGCCACCTTGGAGCCTATAGCCTCAGCAAGTGGTCCAGTTTCAGACTCGGATCCACAATTACAGGCTTCTCTCCAGACCATGTTAAAGCAGAAATTTGTTCAGTTACTGACCAAATACATTCCTGCCTCGACTCTGTTTCCTGCAGTCCAGCCTGGGCAATCAGCAATCTCCTGCGAGGTCGAGTCCCTGCCTGTGCCTCGAGCTGAGTCTATACATTATGCAAGGAGTTGAGTCTTTGCAAGTGTCTCGATTGAAATATTCACACTCTATGCAAGGAGCCGAGTCTTTGCGAGTGTCTCGACAGGAATCCTCACACCATACAAGGAGCTGAGTCTTTGGGAGTGCTTCGAGATTCCTTGATCCAAACCACTGAGTCTATAGGGTTTCGATCTACAGCTTCTAGCCCTATTCATTCACCAGCTCGTTTCCAGGCATAGGGCGAATTCTCCTCAATTTCAACTGAGACCTACTTCCAGGCAGCACTCTCGTCATAGATCGAGTCCCTCATCGAGGCATCCATCAAGGTGCAGGTCTTCTGCAGCAAAAGCCTTCCTCGTCCAGGCCTCAATCCAGACCTTCCAGCTCTTCGAGGCCTCCAACCTCTCAATCGAGGTCTCCACTTCCAGACCCCGAGCTGATTCCAATGTTTCCTCCAAGTCTGTATATTCTTTGGGTTACCAGTACTCTAGAGTGGCTTTGCCTTCCTCCACTCAAGGTGCCTCGAGGTCATCGAGTCCTTCCCGAGGCCAGGCTCTGGCATATCAATTATCTTTTTCCTCCTTTCTTCGTCAAATGGTTGACGACCTGGAAATTAAATTGGACGCTGGTCCTAAATATTCTAAGGAGTATTTAGAATTGAAATTGAGGTATAGAACACTACATTGCAAGGGATTTGAGAATTCACAGTTATCTCACCAATCCCTTCTTGTGGAATCTTCATTAAAGAGGACCCATCCTTCCAGAGTCTAGGCCACAGTAACTCTTGGAAGAGAGGGCAAGACCATGGACAAGTTTGGCCGTCACCTTTATCAGAATTCCATGATGGCCTCTAGAGTCCTCAATTACAATTTCATCTTCACGACTTATTTGAAGATTTTGATTGACTATCTTCCAAGTTTTATGAAGAACTTGGATGAACAGACATGCAGAGTTTCTGGAGCTCGGTGCTACCTTGGCGCAACTCTGACTACATCTTCTCCAGTCATCTTACGATGCTTTTGAACTTTCTTCCAGGGTCATTGCTTTCTCAGTAGCAATGTGCCGCCTGGCCTGGCTTCGCACCATTGATATGGACCCTAATCTTCAGGATCATCTGGCTAATATTCCTTGTGAGGGCAATGACCTCTTTGATGAATCCATAGAGGCCGCCACCAAGAAGTTGTCTGAGATGAAAAATCTTTTGCTTCAATTGTCAGACCAAAGCCTAAGCCAGCTCCTGCAAAGCTTTCTCGACCTTTTCCAACTTTCCAGAGGTGTTATACTCCAAGGGTGGTTTATTATACTCGAGCACCCGCCAAGAAACAACAGCAACAGAAGCAACAGAAACCTCAGCCTTCTGCTGCACCTAAGGCTGCTCAGCCTTTTTGACTGTCTCGCACAGAGCATAACCTCCATCGTTCTGCCTCTGTCCTCCCTTCCCCTCATAGGAGGTTATCTCCATCATTTTTACCATCGATGGGAGACCATTACATCTGACCTCTGGGTGTTGTCAATAATCAGGGAAGGATACTCTCTTCATTTCTCTCAGATTCCACCAGAGCTTCCTCCAAGAAAGTATACTTCCAATCCATCCCAGACTGCCCTTTCTCAGGAAGCTCAAGCTCTGCTTCATCTCTGTGTCATTGAGGAAGTTCCATTGGAGCAGTAGAGCAGGAGGTTTTACTCCTGTTACTTCCTAGTTCCAAAGAAGACGGGCGATCTGTGACCCATTCTGGATCTCAGGGCTCTCAAATTTTTAGTCAAAGAAAAATTTTGTATGCTGTTCCTGGCATCCCTTTATCCCCTTCTAGATCAGAACGATTGGTTATGTTCTTGAGATCTCAAGGAGGCTTACACTTGCATCCCCATTCATCCGGCCTCCCGTCAGTACCTCAGATTTCGGGTGTGGAATCTTCATTTTCAATACAGAGTGCTACCCTTTGGCCTGGCATCATCTCCCAGAGTGTTCACCAAGTGCTTCGTAGTGGTAGCAGCAGCTCTAAGGAACCATGTCTTCAGGTGTTTCCCTACCTAGATGACTGGCTCATCAAAGATTCAACATCTCAGGGGGTTATTGTAGTGACCCAACAGACTATGTGGTTACTACAAAGCTTGGGATTCAAAATCAACTTTCCCAAATCCCAGCTTCAGCCCTCTCAGAATCTATAGTTCATCGGAGCTGTTCTGGACACTATTCAACTCAGAGCATTCATTCCTCAAAGTCTGGATGCTCTTCAGCTCTGTCACAAAGTGTCTTCCCGCTCTTCACTCTCAACAAGACACATGATGGTACTACTAGGTCACATGGAGTCGACAGTTCACATGACTCCTTTTGCCAGACTTCACCTAAGAATTCCTCAGTGGACCCTGGCATCTCAGTGGACGCAAGCTTGCGAACCACTCTCTCGACACATTACAGTCACTCCTTCATTGAGACAGTCTCTCCACTGTTGGATGCTCTCTTCCAATCTCTCCAGGAGTTTACTGTTTCAGACACCCCCTCATCAGAAGGTCCTCACCACAGATTCCTCGACCTGCGCTTGGAGAGCTCACCTCGACAGTCTCCGTACTCAAGGCCATTGGTTCAGCACGGATCATCAGTGTCATATGAATCTGTTGGAACTCAGAGCGATCTTCAATGTTCTCAAAGCTTTTCAACATCTTCACGACCAGGTAGTCCTCATCCAGACGGACAACCAAGTCGCTAGGTATTATGTCAACAAGCAGGGAGGAATGGGATATCTCTCTCTTTGTCAAGAAGCTATGAAGGTTTGGGATTGGGCAATCCTCCACAACACCTTCCTGAAAGCATCCAAGGGGCAAAAAACTGTTTGGCGGACAAATTGAGTCGTCTTTTGCAACCTCATGAATGGACACTCAATTCCTCGCTTCTTCATCACATTTTTTCTCAGTGGGGGACTCCTCAGATAGATCTATTTGCATCTCCCCACAACCACAAACTGCCTCAGTTCTGCTCCAGGATATATTCTCCTCATCGCCTCGAGGCAGATGCTTTTCTACTGGAATGAAACATAGAAATAGACGGCAGATAAGGGCCACGGCCCATCTAGTCTGCCCACCCCAATGACCCTCCCCTGCCTTTCTCTGTGAATAGATCCCACGTGTCTATCCCATTTGGCCTTAAAATCAGGCACGCTGCTGGCCTCAATAATCTTAAGTGGAAGACTATTCCAGCGATCAACCACCCTTTCAGTGAAAAAGAATTTCCTGGCGTCCCCGTGCAGTTGGACGCATCTCTTCCTGTATGCATTCCCTCCATTCCCTCTCATTCTCAAAGCTTGTCAAGTTGAAGAACGATCAAGCTACCATGATTCTGATAGCTTCTCGGTGGCCGAGACAACCTTGGTACTCCCATCTACTTGAACTCAGCAGCAGGGAGCCATACCTTCTACCAGTTTTTCCATCTCTATTTACACAGAGTCAAGGATCTCTACTTCATCCCAACCTGCAGTCTCTGCACCTGACAGTTTGGTACCTCTCAACATAACTCCTCTTCAGTTTTCTCAATCTGTAAGAGACATTTTAGAGGCTTCCAGAAAGCCTACCACTAGACAATGCTACCACCAAAAATGGACTAGATTTTCTACCTGGTGCATCTCTCATGACATGGAGCCTCAAGATACTTCCTTGGCTTCTGTCTTGGATTATTTTTTGCACTTGTCTACATCTGGCCTCAAGTCTACATCCATTCGAGTCCATCTTAGTGCAATTACTGCTTTTCATCAGTCTAATGAAGGGAAACCCCTCTCTGCTCATCCGGTGGTTTCCAAATTTATGAAAGGACTTTTTAATGTCAAACCTCTTCTCAAACTAACTCCAGTGGTTTGAGATCTCAATGTTGTTCTTGCTCAATTGATGAAGCCTCCATTTGAACCAATGTCTACGGCTCATCTGAAGTATCTGACTTGGAAAGTGATGTTTCTCATTGCCCTCACATCTGCTCAAAGTCAGTGAGCTGCAAGCGCTAGTTGCTGATCCACCTTTCAGTTTTCCATCATGACAAGATGGTCCTCCATACTCATCCGAAATTCTTATCTAAAGTGGTTTCAGGATTTCATCTCAACAAATCTGTTGTACTTCCAGTGTTTTTTCCAAGACCTCATTCTTATCCTGGAGAATCAGCTCTTCATACTCTGGACTGTAAACGTGCTTTGGCCTTCTACTTGGAACACACCAAACCACACAGATCTGCTCCTCAACTTTTTGTCTCCTTCGATCCAAACAAGTTGGGACATCCAATTTCTAAGCGTACCATCTCCAACTGGATGGCTGCTTTTATCTCTTTCTGCTATGCCCAGGCTGGACTGCATCTACAGAATCGAGTCAGAGCCATGGCGGTTTCAGTAGCTTTCCTTAGATCCACTCCTTTAAGGAAATTTACAAAGCTGCCACCTGGTCCTCGGTTCATACTTTCACCTCTCACTATTGTCTGGATATTTTCTCCAGACAGGATGGCCATTTTGGCCAGAGAGTATTACAAAATTTATTCTCCTAAGTTGCCAACACTCCCACCATCCCATTCTGGTTAGCTTGGAGGTCACCAATATATGAGAATAGGCTGCCTGCTTGTCCTGGGATAAAGCACAGTTACTTACCGTAACAGTTGTTATCCAGAGACAGCAGGCAGCTATTCTCACAACCCACCCACCTTCCCTGGATGGCTTCTCTGCTAGCTATCTGAACTGAGGAGACTCGCCCTGTGCTGGGCTAGAAGGCACTCGCGCATGCACAGTGCGGCAGACTCGAAACTTCTACCTTTCTCCAAGCAAGTCTGCTTGCAAGGCTATCTGCATCCGGGCTCCGTGGATGACGTCACCCACATGTGAGAATAGCTGCCTGCTGTCCCTGGATAACAACTGTTATGGTAAGTAACTGTGCTTTTTCACTGTTCTTGGTTGGGATGCTTTGGGGTTCAGTTGCTCACATGCAGACTCCACTTCCCAGGGGTGGGGTGGGATTCATCATATTAATCCAGCTGATTCTCCCCTCCACTTGAAGAATATCCAAAAAGATGTGATCATATACTGTATATTTATATTTTAGAAATATTCATACCCCCCTCCCCTTTTATTACATTACATTAGGGATTTCTATTCCGCCATTACCTTGCAGTTCAAGGTGGATTACAAAAGAATTATCCAAGATGTATTACAACAAGAACTTACAAAAAAAAAAAAAAATTGGTCATTTTCAAAAAGAGTGAGAAATGGGTAAGGTTATTTGTTTGGGGTAGTTGGCTTTAGTGAGAGGTGGAGTTTGAGACTTGCGGTATTATTTCTTTTTTCAGAGTTTCTTGAAGAGTATGGTCTTTATTTCTTTTCTAAAAGTCTTGTAGTCGAGGGATGCCGTCAGTAGATTGGCGATTTGGTTGTCTAGTTTGGCTGCTTGAGTGGCCAGGAGGCCATCATATAGTTTTTTCCGTTTGACCTCCTTAATTGGAGGGTATGAGAATGGGGTGTGAGTTTTCCTATGTCTGGTTGTGGTGTTGTGGATGAAGCGGTTATTCAGGTAGTTTGGACTGTCTCCGTATAAAGTCTTAAATAGTAGGCAGTAGAATTTAAATTGTATTCTTGCTGGGATCGGAAGCCAGTGTGATTGGAGATATGCTTCTGTAATGTGATCATGTTTCTTTAATGAGTAGATGAGTCTTAGTGCTGTGTTTTGGATAGTTTGTAGTTGTTTTGTTATGGTTGTAGGGCATGGGAGGTAGAGGATATTACAAAGCCATGTTAGGGATTTTTATCGCTGGCCACAGCAGTAACAGCTCAGGCACTCACAGAATTTCTATGAGTGACAGAGCTTTTATCACTGTGGCCGGCGATAAAAAACCGTAACGTGTCTTCATATTAGGGGGGGGATAGTTTTTAATAGTCAGTGCTTCTTTAGTCCATAATACACCTGACCATTGGCATAACATGCTGTAGCTATTAAAGGCTGACTGAATATCATTTTCAGTTTTGGTTACAGTATCAGAACTGGTCCAAAATCCTTTTTCTGCCTGGTTTTGACTATGGCCAAAAGGTCTGGCTATATCAGTTTCGGCAGAAACCGACTATGTTATTGGTGGAATCCAAAAATTTGTGCTTTGTCTTGTCTCCCTCCTGCCCCCTCCCTTCTGAACAGGGGTTGCCTTTTCCTCTTGCCCACCTGTAGATGCTCCTCTCAGGCCTATCTTACAATCTCTGGTGGTCTAAGGGTGTAGTCGGCAAGAATGATCCCCAATCGCTTCTGCCCCTGCTAGCTCTACTCTCAAAATGGCTGCCATGACCTTTAGTGGCAATGTACTTTTATATTCTGGATTGTGCATCAGGCTGATAGTGTAGATCAGTTTCTGGACACCTTTACCCTATTTTAGCAAGAATCTACACCGTTGAGTCACATTATTATGACCACCTGCTAATATCCAGAATAACATCTGACATCACGAACGGCAGCCAGACGCCGTGGGAGTGACTCAATAAGATGCTGGGTGGTTGCTAGAGATATCTGGAGCCATGCAGACTGCAGTGCACCCAACAGTTGCTGACGGGTGCATGGTGATGGATCCAATTGTCGAACATGTCGATCAAGATGGTCCCAAATGTGGTCGATTAGGTTTAGGTCTGGGGAATTCGGAGGCCAGGGAAGTAGCTGGAAGTCTTGGTCATGCTCCGCGAACCACTCATGAACAATTTTGGTGGTATGACGTCGCATTGTTTATTGTGAGCTTCTACACCACTACTAATGACTGGGGAGTCAATTAAGAGCGGTTTGCATGAGCTTCTGTAAAAGGTGTTATAATACGGGAACTTCTGTAGAGGTGTTAATACAGAGTTGCAAAAAGCTTCTGCGAGGTGTTACAATACATGGGCTCTATACAGAGTTACAGGGGCTTCTGTAGCAGGTGGCAAGTCAAAAGCGCACAGACATTTCCAACCAGGCAATACCGCGCAACACAATCGCAAGCCAGCACAATTACGTGCAACACAAATTCGCACCAAACAATCACGTGCATGATAACTGAGTGCGACACAATCGTGTTATAATAAAGAGTTATTAAGACCAGTATAATTATGGCATAATCAATCATCCGAGAGAGAGATGGACAATGGGATGGAGGGATGGGAGGAACAGAGGGCATTTACTCGCGGGCCAAATCTAATTACCCTGCGGGCTTAGTTTGACACCCCTGCGGTATGACAACTCTTACATTCTTATGTTCTTATCACTGTGGTGTACGGTGCTATAAATTATGCACATTATCACCACTACATAGGCATGCATACTTACCCTCCTCCACACACAAATAATTTTCATAGGATAGAGTATGAAATGCCATTAATTATGGAGGGATACCATGCAGTTTTAAAATTAACTATGCAATCTCTGGACATTTAATTGGGTTTTTGTAAGCTATTGAAAAGTGTGGCTTTTTACTGAAAACTTTTGTATTGTGGATTGAACATGGATAGTACGGAAACCAGAATGCTAGGGGATAACAGCTATTTATTGAAGTCTTTTACATAGTTAATGAGTGGATTCGATAATGAGGGTGGTAATTAGATGATTATATTTGGCATGAGACCTATGATATAATTAGTATAATAATAACTGTTGTTACACAATGATATCTTTTTCAGTTTGTAACTTGTTATAATGAGCTGTTTTTAGAATTGTAAACTGCTATAGCACTTCAGTTTTTAGCGGTATATTACGTTTTAAAATCAAATCAATCACTTCATATTCTATGCACACAAACATGTTTTGTTGTGTGAATCAGATTTAACACATTTATTGACCATAATCCAAGCAGACTTCTATCTGATCAGTTCATTTGCATTGACAAAGTAGTTGGTGAGCTCTGTTTAAAGTTAAACACTACTCATTTTTAAACCAAGCCAGCAGTACTGAGCGTTCCTGGCTCCCTTAGACAGATTTGTTGCATAAGATATAACAATTTTGCAATAAAAGGCCATGGTTTAATTTTTAAACAAGTTATGACTGCCTGCTCTATTTTGTGTTCTGCTCTGCAAATAAATAATGAACTGACAACACTGGAGCTACGTTTTGGGTCTCTGGAAGGTTAGCAAATACCTGCCGATATTTTGCATCCCTCCTTTATTTAGTTGTTGCATTTTCCTGTTTTTCTAAGGACCTTCAACAGAAGAGACGGAGGAGATAGCAAACCAATGGAAACAATCACCAGTCAGGCTTTATTGGTATGATAAAAAGTTCGAATGACTCGACATGAGTGGTGTTTCGACTAACAGGCCTAGATCAGGAGTCAAACTAAATAAAAATAACAGACTAAAATCATTTTAAAACTACATACATTAATAATACTATATATATATGTAGAAACTGCTAATGAAAGCATATAATAAATATTTCTGCTATAAGACAATATATGGACAAAAAATACAAAAATAATAAAAAG
This sequence comes from Geotrypetes seraphini, assembly GCF_902459505.1. Lineage (NCBI taxonomy): Eukaryota > Metazoa > Chordata > Amphibia > Gymnophiona > Dermophiidae > Geotrypetes > Geotrypetes seraphini. Next base: position 258,247,291 of record NC_047087.1, read on the forward strand.
GAATTATACATCAGAATAGTAAATCTTTGTATTTCCTCATCCGCAGGTCTAATATACATTTTTATTAAGTAGATTCTCCATAGTCCTCATTTTGGCCCCCTTTTATCAAGCCACGTTAGGCATTTTTATTGCCAGCTGCTGCGCAATGACTCACGATAAAAACCCTAATGCAGCTTGATAAAAGGGGGGCCAAAATGAGGACTATGGAGAATCTGATGTCAGAGGGAAGCCTTTCTGGTTGGCCAGGAATCCCAGTTACCTCGACCATCTCCTTCTAGCGTGGCTGCTCCTTGTCTTCAGCGCCAGCTGCACTTATTTGCCAGGCCACAATTAAGATGGAGTGATTGGAGCTATTGCCTCAGGTGCTATACTTTAAATTGTGCTTCTGGTGTTACTGTGACTGAGTGTGGAGGGTGCATATTTTTCAATATCCTCAGGCATTAAAATAGCTAGTTCTATCTGGAGCTAAGACTGGCGTATTCTGCCAACATTCCTGAAACCTCTCCTGAAGCATTTCAATCAACCTGTTGAAGGTTACCTGTTATTAAAATGAGATGAGAATTAACTTCTTGGTCTCTGAAGAGATCTCAGTCTTCTGATAAAAGAAAGGATATGTATAGCAATAGCTTTAGGTGAGCTGGATATCATACTTGGCTGGGCCAGATCAATTTGATTTTGAAGGCAGAAATAATTTGCTAATTTTGGATCAAATTTGAGCCAACTTTTTTATTGCATTTCTAAATGCTGGGACATTTCTCTTAATGGAGCAGAAATCAGCATTTGTCCTCTAAAAACTGAACTGCAAATAAATCTGATAACCCTCACCCATTTTTCGGGGCTATTTCTCTGCATCGGGTTCCCATGGACACCGATGTATATGTTGTGTCTGGAAAGTGATCTGATGCTGCCTTTCTATTCCTGGGTTTCATGTGATGAAGACGCTACATCAGTAGTTTTATGGCTTCCTCTGTAGGAGAATGACTTTCCCTGTGTCAGACTATCACTCTTCAGTATTTGACAACCTCAGTAAGGAATGATTCCATAGAATGACTTTAACAGATGCTGCTGATAAGCTCTTTATCCCTGCAATATTTCCCTGGGATTACAGTCCTTATCTAAAGACTTTATTCTCATCGGTTAGAGTACAAGATGTGCCACACTGCAGTACTTCTCAGCTGTCTCCTGAAGGCATTCCTAGCCAGTCAGGCTTTCAGAATTATTATAATGAGAATGCATAAAAAACATTTCCATTTATTGGAGATCAATTATATGCAAATCTATCTTTTGCGTATTCACTGGAGTAATCCTAAACATTTGCCATTATTCAGAATTACAACATTACTGATTTTGGACAATTTTGTTTGAAATACCCCTGATGCAGCAAATAGCGAAACGGGGATTTCCCTGTCGGGTCTTTGTGGACTACAGTCTTTGCTTGTGGGGAATGATGAAGATTGCGTTGGCGACAACCCCAGCGGAGAGCCAAGTCCAAGTTATTAATACAGCAGTGGACATTTGCCATGAATGGAGTTGTTTCCTATGCTTTGTGTCACCTAATTTTTTGAATTCGTTGAAAGATTGCACTGTTGTTTTTTTTTTTTTTTTGCACCCGATACCCCCCACTGTTAAAAGGGGAAGTTATGCACTTTTTTGAAGTGGAGTTTTTTTTAACCCTATGAAGACTGAGATTTTTTCTCCACTTCTTTTTGTTTGTCCGGCCACATTGGCCAGTTTAGTGAATTCTTGGTGACCGCTAGGAAGCCTCCTGCTCATTGCTTAGTTTGGAGCAGGGTTTGTTATGGTTTTGATTTTTCTGCTTTACCCAAATTAGATATTGTGGTAATCCTAAAAACCCATCTGTCTAGGTGTGCCTTCAGTAGGGTTACCAGAATTTTTCTCCAACAAAGGGGATGCGTGGCCCCCCTCCGGTCTGCCCAGGCCCCATCCCATCTGCCCACAACCCTGCCCTGTTCTGCCCATAGCCCTGCTCCATTACAGCCCCCGACACCGGCCCCACATGAACCTCATCTCTTCGGGGCCGCATCTGGAGGGTCTCTGCGCATGCGTGGATGGGATGCAATGATGTCACACACATGCACGTGATGTCATTGCATTGCTTCTATGCATGCACAGTCTCAGCACCCTGGGGTTGTGGATTCAAACCCCGCGCTGCTCCTTGTGACCCTGGGCAAGTCACTTAATCCTCCATAGCCCCAGGTACGTTAGATAGATTGTGAGCCCACCGGGACAGATAGGGAAAATGCTTGAGTACCTGATTGTAAAACCGCTTAGAAAACCTTGATAGGCGGTATATAAAATCCTAATAAACTTGAAACTAAACTTGCCCCAAGCGCAATACTTTTCAAAACCCAGACAAACTGCCAGTTTTTGAAAATCTGTCCAGATACCCAAGGCAGTCCTCTAAAAAGAAGACATGTCCAGGTAAATCCAAACATCTGGTAATCCTAGACTTCAGGAGAGGGTTGAGAAGCACTGCCATACTGGGTCAAGCCAAAGGTCCATAAAGCCTAGTGTTCTATCTTCAATAGTGGGCAAGCTAGGTTACAAGTACCTAGTAAAATCCCACAGAGCAGAAGTATTCCTTGTTCCTGAATCATCCCTGGAGCCCCTTTTTAAAAATTGGAAGTACAGTGGCCATTCAATCTTGTATCAATAGGGAGGTTAGGAGGAGGAGCTCTGTGCCCCCAGGTACCAGCCAGAGAGGGGTGCTGGGGAAGGAGCTGGAAGGTTTTCAAAACAAAAGTATGAGGCTTTTAGAGATATATGTATGAGGAGGGGCACCAATGTAAACCTTGGATCCTGAGTGCTGGAGACCAGTGGTGCACCACTATGATTACACTCCAATTCACAGCTGATTATAATGATTACTAGAAATAGATCTTGGATTTAATTTTTGAGTTATTTCAAAAGCTTAAGGCTTATACAATTGGATCCTGGTAATTTGTCATCCTTCGGTTTGTCAGTTTTCTCAAGTATATCTTCTTGGTTCAGCATGATTTTCTTCCGTTCCTCTGAATCATCACCATGTTTGGTTTGTCTCTTTTGGATTTTATAGAGATGCAGCTTGCGCATAAATCCCCCGAAGAAGATCTGTTTCAGATTGAAATGCCCACATTTTTGTGACGTTATAATCTCAGTCAATACTCTGGCATTGGTAAACCTTTCATAATACCACAACTATATCTCTCAATGCCGCTCTCTCTTCTTAATAAATTGCTTTAGTCAAACTATCAGGGCTTCAGACATGCCATTTGGTCACCACACAATTTTTGTGTTTGCTTGGTTGCCAAAATTCTTCTCACTGGCTATGGCTTCTTCATTAGCCCCTACTCAATATGTTTCACAATTTTTTGTTTTTTTTAAAGTGCTTCATTATATCTCAAACTTATTAAAGTGCTTAAAGTGCTTAATATCAATAACTTAACCGCTATAAAAAACTGGTTAAAACTTATTATATTCTTTTTCTTGATTATCTTATCTCATCGGGAAAGGGACCTGTCATATCCGACATGTTTCGCCGACAGGCTGCTTCAAGAAAAGGTCCCCCCCTTCACAGCTTATTCTGCACCATCCCGATTCACATAGAAATTTTTTTGGATAAGCAATTTATTAAGAAGAGAGAGCAGCATTGAGAGATATAGTTGTCACATTTTTGTGAGGGCATCGGGAGTCTGTATTGCCAGTTGTGGCTAGATCCACTAAAAGATAAGGGCTCCTTTTACGAAGCCGCGATAGTGGCACCTTTTTAGCGTGCGCTAACCCCCGCATTAGCCAAAAAACTACCGCCGGCTCAAGAGGAGGCGGTAGTGGCTAGTGGGGCTGGCAAATTAGCGAGCGCTATTATGCGCGTTAAACCGCTAATGCGGCTTCATAAAAGGAGCCCTAAGTGTTGCCTTTTTTGTTAAGGGACATTCTATGTAAGGGACCAGTGGTTAGATAGCACTTATGGATTATTTAGTAAGGTAGGGAGGGAGGAGTGAGCATACATGATTAAGAAATAAAGCACAGGATGCGGACTTGAAATGATATCGAAATCACAAGAGGTCCTATGGTCGGAGTTCTTTGAATTTTATGATATGCTCACCTTCCATAATATATGAAGTGTTTAATGAGATTTTTTTCACATTTGGAAAGTGAAAGAAATATAAAGATTTGTCTTAAGGTGTTGTAAAACGCATATTTGATCAGCAGATTTTAGCGATCATAATTGTTTTTGAAGTAATTAAAACAAGATGATCAAATAATTTTTATTACCCCCTTTTTCCAGCAAACTCTTTGGGTTTTGACCAAGTACTAGTGACCTGGATTGGCCACCGTGAGAATGGGCTACTGGGCTTGATGGACCATTGGTCTGACCCAGTCAGGCTATTCTTAGGTTCTTATGTTCTTATTCCCATTTATATTTACATGTGCTCTGGAGCATAAATTTATACAAATATGTATACAGGATGAGGCAAAAAAAAAAAAAAAAGTAGCCCCCTAGATTTTTTTGCTATTTTCTCAGCAACAGCTTTGAATTTCAATGAAAAAATGTATGTTCTTAGTCATCTCACTTATAATTAAATGTTTAATAGTAATACATCTTAAGTTATGTTGATATTACTGACATTTCAGTATTACTGCCTAACAATTTTTGAGTGTTTAAAATGGTTTAGCTAAAACTCAGTGAAATAACGCCATTGAAGCAGAACAATTAACATTGTGTCGGAATTTTGCAGTTACTGTGAATGCTCAGTGTCTGCCTCCAGCTTTAACCCCGGCCTTGAGTTGCTTTGGGAATTTCATAACAGCCTTGTCGCTCAGTCCCTGTGGCAGGCTGTCCCAGATTATCTGCAGCATGTGCTTTGAGTAAGGGAGGCAGGAGAGAGTAGTGCAAGGTGGCGGCTGCTGTACTTCTTTTGCTCAGCCAGAGTGGGCCTGAGCCAAGAGTGGGTGAGCCTGTGCTTACCCAGGCCTATCTGTAGCTATGCCACTGCATTAGGGATATCCTGAAAACCTGACACATTGACAGACCTCAGGTACTGTAAGTGAAGACCAAGATTATAGATTCTGTAAGAATTTACTTTCATATTATATTTTATTTGCCATAGCAAAATATGCCTATATGGGAAATTTTTTCAACATGAAATCCCTCTTTAAATCTCCACTACAAAAAATATCTATATACATAACATCATTAGAAATCTGGCTTTCCTGAAATAATTTGTTGTTAGTTACCAGCTTAGTTTCAATTACGAATCAAGTTTGGTTTAACGAAAAGCTTTTTTCATAATTGCCCAGCCCTAGGATATTTTTAATTGTAGTTCAAATAGGCTTTAATGAAGGAACAGTCATGAAAATCTAATATGCCAACTCTTAACTGAGTATTTATAATATACAGGAAAAAAACAATGATATTATCTTTGGTGGCTGTTGAGATTATTATTAAAATTGGTAATAAGACACAGGAGGCCTTGATGCTTCACCTACATTTTTTTTTTTTTTTTGTAAGAAGCAAAGATGAACATGCTAAGACTTGACATAATGGCCTCCTAGTCATTACTGTAACAGATTTGGGGAAGCAATGGTAGGAGAAAAGTTGAGTGAGACCGGGTAAAAGATATAGAGGAAGGGAAGCTGGTGTTGGGTTGCATATCCAAAGTGAACAGTTTCATTAAGCGAGACTGGATGGACCATATCAAATGACTATAATGACTATAGATCAGTGGTCCCCAATACTGTCCTTGAGGATCACCAGGCCAATCGGATTTTCAGGCTAATAGCCCTAATGAATATGCATGGAGCAGATTTGCATGCTTGTCACTTCCATTATATGCAAATCTCTCTCATGAATATTCATTAGGGCTAGCCTGAAAACTCAATTGGCCTGGTGGTCCTCCAGGACAGGGTTGGGGACCACTGCTATAGATGGTCATTTGATATAGTAATGTGTTACTATGAGACATGACTTTGGCGATGCTATCCAATATGAACTTGTATAAAGGGGTGATGGAGTTTCCTACATTGTACACTGAGTTTATTTTCCCCTTTGTTGCAATACCTTCCATTTTTTTTGCAAACGAGGTTGGGGGGAACAGAAAACATAGCCTGGAAGACATAACTGTGTATTTTTATGTGTAGACTTGGAGAGGACTGTGGTATTTACGGGAGACAGAAATTGAGAAATGTTGTCAAACACTCTGTCAAACATTCTCCACCTCAATCTCAGATAAGCAGTGTAGTTCAGAACAAAACTGGAGCAATATCTACATTTTAGAAAGCAAGCAAGGAAATATACTGTATGCCAAATATACAAACACATTAGTATATAGGCTTATAGATGGAAAATATTTATAGAAGAATGCGTACTGTTGCAACCTAAGGGGTGGGATACACTATAGCCCTCCCCACAATATCTTCTATATTACAACTGTTTATTAACAAAAGTCTTCAGGCCCTCAGAGGTGCCACCAGATGCTCAATTATGTCTCATAGCAACTGGCTTTATGCCCCCTATCGTCATCGGGTCTCTTTAGTTTTTTAAAGTTTTTTTGTGCAATGCTATATTTTCGTGTTAATTCAATAAATAGTTGATAAAAGTTAGAACTTATCTTGGGTGGTTCAGCCAAGAGGGATAGAGTACTGCCAACATGTTTCACCCTATTCGGGTTTCCTCAGGGCACAATCCCTACAATTAAACATAACTTAAGTGCTCAATGCTTACTAAAATTCATTGCATCAACCAAAAACAACTAAACTATTGGCTTACCTCAGAACTGTGTGTGCTCTATACGACGTGGCCACCCGCATGAATGATCTAAGATGGCCACGGCATCTATTGTGTCTCCTTAAATACTCTACATGCACAGCTGGGGCTGATGTCATCCAATCAGCTCGGGAATGCGGTGGTAACCACAAAACTGATGGTCCCAGGCTAGGCATACTTGAACACAAATAAACACTCCTGCTCTTACAATACTTAAGACACGCTGAAAACGTGCTGGGGATATGGGGACCCAGTGGGACCTCACCAGAGGGATTGCCACTCGAGCTCCAGATTGAGCTCGTGGGGTATCACTGAATCTAGTTGATAAATCCATCTCTGTTCAAGAAAGTTAAGCTTAGCTTCCAAATTCCCCTCCTCTTCCTGGCTGTCAATCACATCAATGATTCGCCATTTGATTTGATCTATAGTGTGTTGTTTATCCAGCCAATGTGGAACTAGTGGAGCTGTTAACGTCCCAGTGGATATCCGGGATTTATGTTCATTTAATCTTAAATGAACCAGCCGTTTGGTGCGTCCCACATATACCAGGGGACACGGACAGACAATTACATAGACCACCCAGTAAGATTTGCATGTGGTGTGGACTCTGGCACGGATGGAACGTCCGGTGTGTGGGTCCTACCAAACACTCCCTGCCAGGGTTTTGTCACACCACTGGCAATGGGAACACTGAGAATGAACAGCTTGATCAGTGGTAAGATCCCTTCTACGGTTTAGCAATTGTCCTATAGTGGTACCCTTAGTATACGCTATTAGAGGGAATTCCTCCAGACCCCTAAGAGTTCTAAGTATGGGCCAATGTGCTCTAATGGAACCAACCACACTCCTAACTGCATCGGAAAAAGGAAGCACACACACCATCTGGGTGGTTCCCATCTCCTGATCCCTGCTTTTGGGGTTGTCCTGTAGCAACAATTCCCGATTGGCATAGCGGGCCCTTACATATGCCTTATGAATGGCCTTATCCAGGTATCCCCGAGCCCGAAATCTCTGGGTGATGTCCGTGGCAAACCCCTGGAAGTGGGATAAATCTGAACACAGCCTCCTAGCCCTAAGAAACTGACTAACCGGGAGATTGTACTTGAGTTTGTAGGGATGGAAGCTAGAGAAGTGAAGTAGGGTATTCCTAGTTACTGCTTTCCTATATAAGGTAGTGGAAAACGCGTCACCCTCCTTAAGAATGAGAATGTCCAGAAATTCAATTTTAGTCAAACTATAAGATAAGGTAAACTGAATGTTCAAGTCAATGGTATTAATCAAATGTACAAATTTTTGGAGTTCTATATCCATCCCTGTCCATAACAAGAATACATCATCTAAAAAACGTTTCCATAAGATTACATTCTCTTGATATATTTTAGAAGGATATATGGCCTGCGCTTCAAGTTTGCCTACATAGAGGGTGGCCACAGAGGGAGCAAACGTCGCCCCCATGGCCACCCCCTGGATTTGTTTGTAGTACATATCATCAAATTTGAAATAGTTTTCTTGAATTACCCACTTCGCTAGTGTTGTAAGGAAGTCCGTAGGTATTCGCTGGGGACCCTGCCTAGCCTCCAAGGTGTCCCTAATAACCTCCAACGCTCCAGATTGGGGGATTTTAGTATAGAGGGATACTATGTCCAAGGTGGCCATATAGCATTGTGTGGGAAAATGTTGTATAAGCCCTAATTCCCTAAGAAAATGGGATGAGTCTTTCAAATAGGATGGAACTTTGAACGCTGCCTCTTTCAAAGTATGTCAAGAAACCTGGACAATGGCTCCAACAGACTTGCCCTGGTATTAACTATAGGTCTCCCTGGTGGACAATGGAGATTCTTGTGGATCTTGGGCACAAATTCAAATTTTGGGGGTAACAGGAAATTTCTCCAGAAGGAACTTGTATTCATTCTTGGTGATGTGCCCATCTTCGTACGTGGCAGTGATATAATTGAAAATGTCTTTTGCCAATGTCTCCCCTGGGTCACAGGGGATCAATTCATAGGCGGCTACATCACCTAACTGTTTGGCAGCTTCCTCACTGTATTTGGTGGAATCCTGGACGACTATGGCTCGAGTGGCAATCCCTCTGGTGAGGTCTCACTGGGTCCCCACATCCCCAGCACGTTTTCAGCGTGTCTTAAGTATTGTAAGAGCAGGAGTGTTTATTTGTGTTCAAGTATGCCTAGCCTGGGACCATCGGTTTTGTGGTTACCACCGCATTTCCGAGCTGATTGGATGACATCAGCCCCAGCTGTGCATGTAGAGTATTTAAGGAGACACAATAGATGCCGCGGCCATCTTAGATCATTCATTCGGGTGGCCACGTCGTATAGAGCACACACAGTTCTGAGGTAAGCCAATAGTTTAGTTGTTTTTGGTTGATGCAATGAATTTTAGTAAGCATTGAGCACTTAAGTTATGTTTTATTGTAGGGATTGTGCCCTGAGGAAACCCGAATAGGGTGAAACATGTTGGCAGTACTCTATCCCTCTTGGCTGAACCACCCAAGATAAGTTCTAACTTTTATCAACTATTTATTGAATTAACACGAAAATATAGCATTGCACAAAAAAACTTTAAAAAACTAAAGAGACCCGATGACGATAGGGGGCATAAAGCCAGTTGCTATGAGACATAATTGAGCATCTGGTGGCACCTCTGAGGGCCTGAAGACTTTTGTTAATAAACAGTTGTAATATAGAAGATATTGTGGGGAGGGCTATAGTGTATCCCACCCCTTAGGTTGCAAAATATACAAACACATGCACACAGTATATACACACCCACACATATGAACTGTGATAAATCTTAACATAAGAACAGCTATACTGGATCTAGCCCAGTATCCTGCTTCCAAAGGTGGTCAGTCCGGGTCACAACCTGGCAGAAATCCAAATAATAGCTAAATTCCATGCTACCGATCCCAGGGATAAGTAGTAGATTTTCCCATGTCTATCTTTTAATAGCCGATTATAGACTTCCTTCAGGAACCTGTCCAAACTTTTTTTAAACCCAGATATATTAACTGTTGCTATCACATCCTCTTGCAATGAGTTTCAGAACTTAACTGTTCATTGAATGAAAAAATATTTTCTCCTATTTATTTCCTTGAGAATCCCCTGTTTTTAGTACTTTTTGAAAACATAAACAATCAATTTACTCTCTGTCATTCAGGATTTTATAAACCTCTATCATATCCCCCCTATGCCGTCTCTTTTCCAAGCCCTAACCTCTTTAGCTTTTCCTCATATGAAAGGAGTTCCATACCCTTTATCATTTTGGTTGCCCTTCTTTGAACCTTTTCTAATTCCGCTATATCTTTTTTTTTTTTAAACTATTTATGCTTTTTAACTTTTTGACAAAGACATGATCAAAAAGAAAGAAATGTATACAATGCCAGTTTAATAATTATACTAAAAGAAAGAAATATATTACCATTTACCAGAAACCCCCCCCCCCCCCAACAATACTGGCTTGTAGAATTAGTCCACCATTAAAGGAGGCTAGAACTGCAAATTTAACGGAAATATTTCAATGGTAATTATTAAAGAAATAAATAATGATGTGGCTGGGTGGGCTTCGAACTTAGCTTCTTTGAGCTAATATACAAGTAGCAGATCTCATCTGATATCTACAGTTTGCTCTTTGGCGAAAATAAATTTTGACAATTGCTGAGGTTCAAAAAAATACATATCTATTCCCTTGATAGTACATAACACATTTGCAGGGGTATCTCAAAACAAATGTTGCACCCAACTGCACAGTCTGGGGGTTTCAAAATAAGAAACTGTTTTCGTCTCCTGTGGGTTAAACGTGACACGTCTAGATACATTCTCACTACTTTAGACATAAATGGAACATCCTTATACAGTATTTGAAAAAAAGCCCCATAGAGATTTAAAGGGCTTCAGGGCTGTTGCCATGCGGCAACCATTAGTGCGGCTTTGTAAAAGAGGCCGTTAAGCATCCATTCCCTGTTTCTATATCTTTTTTTGAAATATAGTTGTAGCATGAAATGATTAATTTTTGCTGGATTTAGCAATTATAAAATATGGCTTGAAATAAAGTATGTTCTCTGACCTGGCCTATGAGAAACCATAAGCCATCTGCCTTCAAAAGGTGTTAAGCATACCCTTTCAGTGAATATAAAAGACAGCTGGGATTTGGGATCAGTGTTACAAAGAACTTTTCTCTGTAAGATATGCACCATTAAAGAAAGTACAGCAGTGTTAACTACCCCAGTCTACATGCACAAGGCTTAGGAATCAGAGGTCTGGGACCTGAAACTCCAAGACAACAACTCTCTTTAAACCTTAGCCATCGGAGGCTGGAGCAGAACAAAGGACACTGGGCCTAAGCCATTCAAGACTGAAAGGATAACCATTCACCTGAAACTTTCCAGACTAAGGGCTAGATTCATGAAACTGCCCGATCGGGCCCAATCTTGGCAGGTCCGATGAATTCCCTAAACTCAAATATGGAGATGGGGGCAATCAGAGGAACGCCCCCATCTGCCGGCACGGATTGCAGGTCTACGATCCCAACGCATGTGCAGACGGTCTGCACATGCGTCTAGACCTGACTTTTTTTTTAAAACTTTCACACACACCGACTCTCCTGCTCTCCCCTTCCAAGCCCTGATTTTGCTGCCTTCCCTGCAGTGCAAGCCGTTGGGTTTAAAGTGGGGCTGCACTGCGGCGTGCAGCCCTGCTTTAAACCCGTGGGCTCACACTGCAGGGAAGGTGGCAGAGCCATGGGGAGCAGAGAGGACATGTTAGGCAGGCATTCGGGGCAGGCAGATCGTGGTAGCGGGAGGTATTCGGGGCAAGCAGATCAGGGCAGTTAGATCGTGGCAGTGGGAGGCATTCGGGGCAGGCAGGAGATCAGGGCTGACAGGGCAGAGAGCAGGGCTTCAATAGAGCAGGAGAATCGGAAAGACGTTTTTGACTGCTCCCTAGCAGTCGCTTCTTCAGTTAGTCGGCCAGCCCAGTCAGGCTCATTTGCATGCACGGATTGGAAGTGGATCGCAGGAGAGGTAAGTGAATCAGGCCAGAGGGAAATTTGGTCGTAAAGGGGTCGCAAACCAATTGGTACATGATCGGTTTGCTTTGTGAATTTAGGCCAAAGACCCTATCAAAATTCAATCAGGTCCTCCCAGCCAGGAAGCAAACCAGATTACATTATCCAGCTAGAACAGAAACTAGTTTGAATTGAAGTCCTGTGTTATGATTGGCTACAACTCTTGCGTTGTGATTGGTCATTGCTCCTGAGTTCCTGATTTGGTGATTGAACTGGACTAGACTTCAAGCTCCTCACATTAGGGCTATCGCTGGATTGGAAGTGCTTGTGAAGACTCCACGGAGAGACCAATGTTACTTGCATGGAAGTAGGACCCTAGAGCAAGTCTGCCCAAGAGTCACACTCATTCTCAATGCATGATTACACCAACAATGAATGTGATATAAAATACATGATCATGGTCTTTTTTATGGCATATCTGGGACATAGACAGTAGAAACCACCCAGCCCTGTCCTTACATTCTAACTACTGGCGTTGTTGTCAAAGTTCACTTCAGCCTATCTGAATTCGTCTTGTCATTTGCGGGACAGAGAACATAAAAGTCTGCCCAGCACTATCTTCATGTTCCAGCTATTGAAGTTGCTGGATAAAGCCCTCTCCAGCACATCCTAAGCTGGATTGCCATATATGGGATACAGATCATATAAGCTCTTCACCACTGTAGTCGATATATAAGCACAACTCAGCACACATCCACACCACATGCAGCTTTTAAATTTGTTTTGTTCTTTTAATGCCATCCATTTTCTAATTCGAAATTCTCTGTGTTCATCCCACACCTTTTTGAAATCCACGACCATTTTTGTCTCTATTTCCTCCCTCGGGAGGGCTTTCCAGGCACTGACCACCCTCTCCAGCTGTTTAGTGACTAGAATGCATAACACTGAGTTTTAACAGAATTTCTATCTTATTTATATTATTTAGAAAACTTATCTTCCCATTATGGGACATGCTTTTAATAAATTGGATCTTTTCACTTCAAGGAGGATTTTAAAAATACACTAGTGTTTTAAACTCTTATTGGCATACTGCCCCTATGAAAACTGCCATGGGCAGGGCCGCCATCAGGGCAGTACTACCAGTCCTGCATTCAGGGTCCCGGAGCTGACAGGGGGCCCGGGCTCCCCCAGGGTCCTAGGCAGTGTTCTAAGGCAGGGGCGCCAGTAGCTCGCCAAGGCAAAGTGAGTCGATCACCCAGGACTCACTTTGTCTTGGCGATCTAATCTATTGGGCCGATCAGTCTTCCTCGCTCCGACGTCAATTCTGCAGTCGGAGAGGAAGTTCGGGCCAGCCAATCACTGCCTGGCTGGGCGGAACTTCCTCTCCGACGGCAGAATTGATGTCAGGGAGAGGAAGACTGATCGGCCCTAAGCAGGGAGAGCATGCGTCAGCGTCGGCTTTGGGGCCTGTTATCCATTGGTGGGTCCTGTTCCCCGATGGCAGCGGCAGTGGCAGTGGCTTGAGGAACGGCAGGGAGAAAGAAAGAAAGGGGGCAGGCAGGGAAACAGAAGGAAAGAAGAGAAACAGAAAAAAAGAAAGAAAGGTCAGGGAGAGAGGAAGAAAAAGTTGGGGGAGGGAATGAGGTGTGGAGGAGAGAAAGCATACAGGCTGATAGAAGGGAAGAAAGATTGGATGCACAGTCGGAAGAAGAAAGTGCAACCAGAGACTCATGAAATCACCAGACAAGGTAGGAAAAATGATTTTATTTTCAATTTAGCAAAGTGGAGTCAGTATTACCACAGTTTTCAAAGGAATTTGCCCAAATAACTTAATAGTTAACTGGGTAAATTCCCAGAGATGAAAACTTCCCTTCACTTACTATGCACAGTTCTGAGTTTATATCTGCTGTCTATATTTTACAATATGGTCCCCTTTTACTAAACCGCAATAGTGGTTTTTAGCGCAGGGAGCCTATGAGCGTCAAGAGCAGCGCTGGGCATTTAGCGCAGCTCCCTGCGCTAAAAACTGCTATTGTGGTTTAATAAAAAGGATGGAGGGTATATTTGTCTATTTTTGTATGGTTGTTACTGAGATGGCAATGCATAGAGTCATCTGCCTTGACCTCTTTGAAAAAAATCCAGAATAGGAATGATAATTAACATTTTCTCAGCGTATAGTGTGCTTTGTGTTTTTTAATTTTATTGTTGGTAGATCATTTTGACTTGGTCATTTTAAAGCAGCTCACAAGCTCAAAAAGTTTGGGCACCTCTGAGCTAGAGCGTTGAAACTGTGTATTTCTATTTTATCCCCCCTTTTACAAAACTGTGGAGCGTTTTTTAGCACCAGCCGTGGTGGTAGCAGCGCTGATGCTCAGAATTCTATGGGCGTCAGAGCTGTTACCACCGTGGCTAAAATCCACACTACAGTTTTGTAAAAGAGTGAGGGGTTAGTTTGTGATGATATATTCCATACTAGGCGAAGGTGTTTTCTGTGTTCTGTGTGTTCGAAAGACATGGTTTTCTGTTAGGATTGACGGTGTAGGATTGATCTGTGCTGGTCTGGCTTGTTTAGTTTTACAATGGGTGTATTGATGTACTGCTCACTGCAATATGTAAGATGCTGCCTTTTCCTAGGTACTCATGTGTGACGTGTGATTTGTTACTAAAAATCATGTTTTTCTTACAGATGGGGGGGGGGCAAAAAATGATGGGCCCCGTGTGTTACATATGCTACGTACGCCACTGTATGTAAAGATACCAGAAAGCTGGCGTAGCAAAAACTTTAAGTAAATTGTTATTCTTCTAAGTTTTGAGTATTTAACCCTCCCACAATCTCACGGGCACTCGTTTCAAGTTTATTGAGATTTTGATTTAAACGCAATATCAAATATTTTCAATGCGTATAACAAAAATAAATTTGGTGAAATAAATAAAACCATTTGAACAATAAACATACAAACATATCCATAGATGATTAAAATTACATAAGGAGTATAAGGATAAACTACATTTGTTTAAAAATGCGTTCTCCGCGCCTGCTCATAAATTTGTTGACTGGAAGGATCCAGCAATATGGCCAGATGCCATTCAGGACAAAGACAGAGAAAGAATTGTGCAATTTGGATTAATGATGGAAGATGATTTAAAGCAAATGGCACAGTCTATGAGTAAAGATCTTGACGGATGTTCTTTTTATGAATATCTCCTCTATGCCAAATCACCCAATGGACGTGAGAAGATTTTACGGGACTGGCTTAGGTGGAGCATTAGCAGAAAAGTATGTGTGTATTCGGCCCATGGAAGAAGAGGGGGGCGTCGGGGGGGGGGGGAAAGGGGTGCGTGAGGGGCCCAATAGGATTGCTCAGTAAGGGGCCCAGAAATTTCTGATGGCGGCCCTGGCCATGGGTCTAAAGTACCTTCTTTTTCTGTGGGTACAATTTCAATAGAAAATAATACACATAGAGGGGCATAATTTTTTTTTTTAAAGTCTACCGTATTTTCGCGGATATAATGCGCGCGTTATACGTGATTTTACGTACCGCGCATACCCCTCGCGCGTTATATGCCTGAGCGCGGTATACAAAAGTTTTTAAACATAGTTCCCACCCCGCCCGACGCCCGATTCACCCCCCCAGCAGGACCGCTCGCACCCCCACCCCGAACGACCGCTCGCACGCACTCCCACCCGCACCCGCATCCACGATCGGAGCAAGAGGGAGCCCAAGCCCTCTTGCCCGGCCGACTCCCCGACGTCCGATACATCCCCCCCCCGGCAGGACCACTCGCACCCTCACCCCGAAGGACCGCCGACTCCCCAACAATATCGGGCCAGGAGGGAGCCCAAACCCTCCTGGCCACGGCGACCCCCTAACCCCACCCCGCACTACATTACGGGCAGGAGGGATCCCAGGCCCTCCTGCCCTCGACGCAAACCCCCCTCCCTCCACCGACCGCCCCCCCCCCCAAGAACCTCCGACCGCCCCCCCAGCCGACCCGCGACCCCCCTGGCCGGCCCCCACGACCCCCCCACCCCCCTTCCCCGTACCTTTGGAAGTTGGCCGGACAGACGGGAGCCAAACCCGCCTGTCCGGCAGGCAGCCAACGAAGGAATGAGGCCGGATTGGCCCATCCGTCCTAAAGCTCCGCCTACTGGTGGGGCCTAAGGCGCGTGGGCCAATCAGAATAGGCCCTGGAGCCTTAGGTCCCACCTGGGGGCGCGGCCTGAGGCACATGGGCCCAACCCGACCATGTGCCTCAGGCCGCGCCCCCAGGTGGGACCTAAGGCTCCAGGGCCTATTCTGATTGGCCCATGCGCCTTAGGCCCCACCAGTAGGCGGAGCTTTAGGATGGATGGGCCAATCCGGCCTCATTCCTTCGTTGGCTGCCTGCCGGACAGGCGGGTTTGGCTCCCGTCTGTCCAGCCAACTATCAAAGGTACGGGGAAGGGGGGTGGGGGGGTCGTGGGGGTCGCCAGGGGGGTCGCGGGTCGGCTGGGGGGGCGGTCGGAGGTTCTTGGGGGGGGCGGTCGTTGGGGGGGAGGGGGGTTTGCGTCGAGGGCAGGAGGGCCTGGGATCCCTCCTGCCCGTAATGTAGTGCGGGGTGGGGTTAGGGGGTCACCGTGGCCAGGAGGGTTTGGGCTCCCTTCTGGCCCAACTACCAAAGGTACGGGGTGGGGGGGTCGTGGGGGTCGCCAGGGGGGTCGCGGGTCGGCTGTGGGGGCGGTCAGAGGTTCTTGGGGGGGGCGGTCATTGGGGGGAGGGGGGTTTGCGTCGAGGGCAGGAGGGCCTGGGATCCCTCCTGCCCGTAATGTAGTGCGGGGTGGGGTTAGGGGGTCGCCGTGGCCAGGAGGATTTGGGCTCCCTCCTGGCCCGATATTGTTGGGGAGTCGGCGGTCCTTCGGGGGGAGGGATGTATCGGGGGGGGGGGGCATCAGGCTTTCAGGATGGGGACAGACCTTCAAGGGGGGACAGTGCACGGAAGTCAGGGGGGGTAAACGGAGAGTCGGGACAGCGCACAGAAAGTCAGGGCGGGCGAAAGGAGCGTCGGGCAGCATGCGCGGTATACCCGTGAGCGCGGTATACCAAAGTTTTTGTACATATCATCGTGATTTCTGCGCGCTATACCCGTGTGCGCGTTTTACACGGGTGCGCGTTATATCCGCGAAAATACGGTAAGTCCCCTTTTGGCCTAAGGCCCTGGGCGCCCAAAGTAGGCAGCAGGGAAATGTAATGCTCTCTTCCCCCCTCTATACTCAACCTCCAACCCCATTATGCTATTCCTTCCTTATATTAAGCTCTTGTAAACCATGCCGAGCTCTATAATTATGGAGAGGTGTATAAACTTAAGGTTTAGTTTAGTTTAGGAAATGTTCATTCTCAAAATGTGGGTTTTTTCGAGATTGGCTTACCTGTACGTTCAAGAGTTTAATCGCCCAGACCGCCACTACGTCTACCTTTAAGCCCTAGTCTAAAAATAAAAATCGCCAAAAGTCCCAAACACTCAAAACAAGACTTTTAAGCATGGGATGGACCAGTCCTTCACCTAAAACCATAATTCTCTAACTGGCGTCTGTCTTAAACGCCACTTAGAGAATCGTGGAACCATGTCCCCCGCCCCCCTCCCCCCCCCACCCCCCGCAATGATCACGGCGGAAGGGATGCTCAATCTCTCCTGTTGACACCCCGACCCTCCCCCACACATACAATCTTCGCTGGCAGGAGAGATGCCCAATCTTTCCTGCCACGATCCCCTGAACCCTCCTGCAATCTTCCCCAGCAGGATGGATGCCCAATCCCTCTTGCCACGATCCCCAAACCCTCCCACAATCTTTCCCAGCAAGAGGAATGCCCAATCCTTCTTACCGTGATCCTTCCCCCCCACAAGCATCACACAGGAGAGATGTGCAGTCCCTCCTACTGACACCCCCACCCCCTGAAAGTATGTCCCCACCCCCACCTGGACCCCCTAACCCCACCCGGCCTCCCCCTAACCTGATTTAGTTGGCTGGCTAAATGGTTCCTGCCTGCTTCCAGCCAGCAGGCCCACCTTCACTGAAATGACAGATCTGCCCCTTCCCGATGCATCTTGGGATGCACTAGGGAGGGGCCTAAGAGCATGAAAGGCCCAGGCACTTGGGTCAACCAGAACCTTAGGCCCATCTCCCAGTGCATTCTGGGATGCACTGGGAGTGGCCTAAGATTTCAATTGGCCAGATCCCCTAGGCCACCCTCCATAGGAGGGGCCATTTGGCCTTTATCTTCCATCATGATCTGCCAAATGGCCCATCTACTCATCCACGGTAACCTTTATCTCTTCCTCTCGCTAACAGATCCCACGTGTCTATCCCACACTTTCTTGAATTCAAACACAGTGTCTGTCTCCACCACCTCTTCCGGAAGACTATTCCACAAATTTACCACCCTTGTTGTAAAAAAGTATTTCCTTAGATTGCTCCTGAGCCTATCACCTCTTAACTTCATCCCATGCCCTCTCATTCCACAGCTTCATTTCATATGAAAGACACTCGACTCCTGTGCATTTAAGAGGAAGGAAGGTAGTTGATGATCCCAAGAGATCTAGGATCATCTACAGCATTAGTAGAGAGGAATAAAGAATAGTCTCCAGTCCCCCATAGTTTAATAGCCCAGTACCAAGGGCTGCAGCTTCCAGTAAAAAATTGTCTGTTTCCATCTCCAGTGAAGGGTAAAAGAAGGGGGAGGTGAACAAGAGAGCATAAGAAGATAAAAGAAAGAGCAGAGGAGCAGCCAGACTCTGTCCTCTCAGGAGAGGCATATGGAACAGATTTTGGTAGATACAAAATCAGATGAATCCTTATGGGAGGGATTTCCAGTAGGATTATTTATTTTATTTTTTCAATTTGTGCGTCACACATACTTATACAAGCTCTAGGCGACATTACAGAGGAAGGGGTTAAAAGAGGCTAGGGAGGACTATGGAGGGCAAGAAGGAGTGGAGAGGAGAGAAGCATGTAGAATATTTCATAGAAATTCCTAACTTTACAGATAGGAGCACCATCTATGTAACTGATATCTAAATGAATTAATGGAATTTGTAAAAAGGAATAGAAGAGAGGAACAGTTAAACCATAGAATTCAGGGAAATTCAATTAATAAAATAAAAACAATAGGGGTAAAAACAATGGAATAAATTAAAAAAAAAAAAATCAAATAAGTCTGACAGAAGTCCAATTTCCTGAAGCAGTTCTGTTGCCTCAGCATATTTTAAATAATCAGATATTAGATTATCAGATATGTAAGGTTTGTAGCTAAGAAAGATTTTGAAAATCTAGTCCTTGGCATGCTATATGGTGAAGAGATTTAAAAAATGATGCTGCCTGGGCCTAGAGAATCCCAGAGGTACATAAGGAAATGGAAGGTGGGATAGATGCTTCTGGTGTTCTGCTTTGCCCTTAGCTCCAGTTCTAGAAGCAGCACCATGGAAGAGAGGAAGACATCAGCCAGCCAGCTTACCCAGGTAAATCTAAATTTGTCAACAGAATTTCCTGAGCAAGCTCTCTGACTATTCTTCAGTGTAACAATAATGAAAGAATACTCATCAATGCTTCATGGGACAGCATGCTGTAGTTTTGGCAATATGGATATTAAATTGTTTCCATTATTAGATATGATTCACTGAATTCTTTTTTCCCATGTATACAAAATGGAAAAAAAAAGCCTTAATAAATCATGTCCATTACCCTTAGTTTTAACTAAGCAAATGTAAACAGAGCCAAAAACACAGGCAAATAGCACACAAGAGAGTCCAGAGGTCAGAGACATTTTCCAAAAATAACATTGACAATCAAATATCTAACTAATAGACAGATACTTTCCTTGATGATGTCTGAAAAATGACACAGATGCAGGTTGAAACATTTATTATTCGTATTTATATACCACTTATAGTTTACATTCAGGTACTCAAACATTTTCCCCTGTCTGTCCCAGTGGGCTCACACTCTATCTAATGTACCTGGGGCAACGGGGAGATTAAGTGACTTGCCCAGGGTCACAAAGAGCAGTGTGAGATTTCAACCACAACCTCAGAGTGCTGAGGCTGTAATTCTAACCCAGTGGTCTCAAACTCGCGGCCCCGGGGCCACATGCGGTCCGTCAGGTACAATTTTGAGGCCCTCGGTATGTTTATCATAATCGCAAAAGTAAAATAAAACAGTTTCTTAATCATATGTCTCTTTAGCTATAAATTACAATATTATTATTAAGACTTAGCCAAAAGGAAAGATTTATAAACTATAAAGAGTTTTACCTCATGCAAAATTGTCATTTCTTTAATAAGACATTAACTATTTTTTCTGAGGCCCTCCAAGTACCTACAAATTCAAAATGTGGCCCTGCAAAGGGTTTGAGTTTGAGACCACTGTTCTAACCACTGCACCATACACTCCCTCTAAAGAGTTAAAGTGGGATTTGAACCTAGGTCCCTGGGTTTTCAGTCCACAACACTAACCACTAGGCTACCCCTAGCATAGCGTTACTGTAATCCAGCAGCTAGAGAAGGGATTTGGAATAGATCCGGTTGTAGAGAATAGCCTGATGAGACAAGGAGTTCAATTTGCGCATATCTAATTCATAGACGCGTAAGATGTGTCTGACTGGGAGCCAGATGCACGAAACTTCGGCTCTGTGTCAGAAAACACCGTTTTTTTACAGTGATTCTAAAGTACCGATTGATGTTCAACACTAACAGCATACAAATTATATTCAAGCTGTTAATGTGGAGCATTGGAGATCGTAAGGGAAGGAATGTGCCAGGCAGTTCAACTTTAAAGTTTATTTGTATTTGATAAATCGCTTATCCATAATTTACTAAGCGAGTTACAACCAAAATATAAAAGTAAGTCATGAAATTAACATACTATTTAAAAAGGGCGAGACGAACAAACGTACTGACAAACTTGGATACAGGAGGAAAAAAGGGGTAAAGTTACAGAATTGGTGTTAAGCTAGATTAACAAAAAAAAACGTAAATGGAAAGAACATAAGGAAAGGTAGTAACATTAAAATTCCTATATAGAAATTTATTTTTATTTTTTTTACCTTTTTGTTATCAGAGATGTTTTCTGCATTATTTGAGATTTAAAGGTTAAATGTTTTTAAGTTATTTTTAAATCGATTGAGATCATTTTCATCTCTTATATATTGCGGTAGGGTATTCCAAGTCTGAGGAGCCATCACCGAGTATATATCATGACGTCTAGCGCCAATGATTTTTAATGAAGGAACAACGAGCAGCCTATGGGCTGTAGAACGGAGGGAGCGGGATGTGTTGTATGGAATAAGCATGCGATTTATAAATTGCGGTTCATTAGAGGATAATGTTTAAAAATGCTAAAAGCAAAATTTAAAGGTTATATGATGGCTAATAGGGAGCCAATGTGAGTCAATCAAAAAAGGAGTTACGTGGCAGAGATCTTGTGCGCACACCCAGTAGAGCATACAGGTGTTGTCTCCGGAACTCCAAACAAGGTGGAAGCAGTACGCAATACCAATAAAATACTTTCAAAGAGTTGTAGCTGAAACCTCTTGCTAGGGCAGTAGTTTCAAATGGTTTTAAAAAAATCTCCACAATGATTTTGTATGCATGTGTTAGTCGCGAGACCCACACGTACAATACACGCACATGGCCACACACAGATTTTTTTTAAATTCTAGCAGACTGCACCACCGAGAAAATCACCCTCAGGTTACCACAGTTCCAGACCTGCCAGAAAATTTTCATTGCGAAGAGGTAGGCGTTCCTCTCTGTGCATTACACGGAGTGCTCATTTTAATACTAATGAGCTCATTGTAATGCATTTGCATAGGATTATCGGTGCTGCTACCACAAACGCTAAAAGCCACGTAGAACCCCTTTGTGCAGGAAAACTACTTCGAGTGCCTGCTTACTGTAAACCGCTTTGATATCTGTGGAGGAAAGGCGGTATATCAAACAGTGAAAACCATAGGAGGCTACAGTAATTGGCTTGCTAGACTGGCTAGATTAAAAATATAGATGGGTAATATTCAGCCTGTGGCAGCCAGTGGTTTTTAAGTTGCTTACAGCTGCAGGCTGAACTGAGTCTAGATATACAAGACTGGACTACATCCAGGCACCAGCATTGAATATCTGAGTAAGTGTGATCGCCCTACTACTATTTATCATTCCTATAGCATTTCTAGATGTGCACAGCACTGTACACAAAACATATAAGACACAGTCCCTGCTTACAATCTATTCCAGACAGACAAACAGGACTAGTAAAGGATTAGAGAGCTATTTATTCTGGAAACGATGAAAAGAAACATGGGTACTGAACAGATGGATAAGGGATTAAAAGTTACAAGCAGCCTCAAAAGGACAGACTTATAGCTTGGATTTGAATAAGGCCAGATATAGAGTGTGATGTACTGACTCAGGAAGTTTATTCCAGGAATACAATCAATGCAGCAAGATTGAAAGAATCCAGTCTAGAGGTGGCAGAAAAGGAGAAGGGTACTGATAAGAGAGACTTAACAGATGAATGGAGTTCCTGGTGAGGAGTGTAGGGAGAAATAAGAGAGGAGAGGTACTGAGGAGCTCCAGACTGAATATGCTTGTAAGTCTGTAAGAAAAGTTTGAGCTGTACACAGAAACAGATAGGGAGCAAATCAAGTGATTTGAAGATTAGATTGTGAGGCCGCCGGGACAGACAGGGAAAAATGCTTGAGTACCTGAATAAATTCATGTAAACCGTTCTGAGCTCCTCTGGGAGAACGGTATAGAAAATTAAATAAATGTAATGACATTAGTGGAAGATAAGTCACGAGGCAGAATTTTGAAAAGATTGAAGGAGAGAGAAGTGGCTCAGTGAGAAGCAGTAATCTACGTGTGAATGTGGACAAGGGTTTTGGGAATGTCCTCAGAAAGGAAGGGACAAATTTTGGTGATGCTATAAAGGAACAACAGATTTTCAGCAGTTGGATATGTGCAGTCAGTGAGAGAAAGAGAGAGGAGGCCAAGATTACCCCAAGGTTATGAGCTGACTAGACAGGAAGGATGATGGTATTATTCACAGAAATAGAGAATGTTTAGGGAGAAAGATATGAAATTCAGTCATGGCCATGGTCAGTTTCAGATGGCAATGTCCAGGGCTCCTAGGCACATAAGTACATTGGGCCCCCTTCCCCGTTCTGACATGCCCCGGCGGAAACAGGAAGCTGCGTCAGAGGGAAGCTTTGGACAAGCAGCACCGCTTGGAAAATTAGTTGGTATTGCCTTTCTTACCTGCGTTTCTTGCTCATCTTACTTTCCCTTGATGGGGAAGGGGGGGGTCCGTTGCTGATCGGTCCGTCAATGGGGGTCCTGCGTTGCCGTTTGGGGGGGGGCCGCATTGCCGATCGATGTTGAGGGGTGCCAATCGCCGTTTGGAAAAAAAAATACCCTCCTTCATCGGGCTCCCCCTGACCATTTCAGGCCCTAGGCACGTGCCTACTGGGCCTATTCGTTAATCCTGCCCTGGCAATATCAGAGCAGACTAAGACTTGGGCCTGGATTCCTGGTGTAACTTCTGGTGTGGAGACGTAGATCTGGGAGTCGTCATCCGGAAGACTGGTGTGAGGTTAGCTTGGTGGATAAAGTAGGATAGCAAAAAGGCTGTCCTAATTTTATCCACTTTCTTAACTGGTTAGTGGATCGAATTAATATCACCACTAACTGGTTAAGTACAGCTTCCTTCTATGGACCTCCCCGGCACTAACTGGATAGTACCAGTTAAGTCTGAAATGTTGCTGAAGGCTAGCTCAGTGGGGTTTAACCTGGTAGGCCTATAGGTTATAAAACCTTAATCCTATTTGGGAATCAAATCCCTAGTTTATGCTTTCTGCAGTGCTTGCCATGAAAACGTGGAAGCAATTTTCAAAGTAATCTGGATCCCAACATAGAAATAGAACACAAGGAAGAAAGCAACAGACAGATTCCCATCTGGTCTTCCCACCTTAAATCCAGCTCAGCTCTACTATTTCTTCCTACAAGTGTAACACTTTGCCATGGGCCGAGAAACCAGATATAGCCATGTAATTTCACAGGAACTGTTTTTAGCCTCCTTCCAAGGAGGAATTCTTAGGAACAGGAGACAACATTAGAAGCGTATACAGTAACTCAAAAATCCTGGGCGCAAACTAGAGAATGCCACGGGGAAAAATTTGTCACCATTTCTGCCCCATCCCCGTGAGCTTGTCCCCGTCCCTGCCCCATCCCCGCAAGCTCAGTCCCCGTCCCTGCCCCGTCCCCGCGAGCTCAGTCCCTGTTCCTGCCCTGCAAACTGTCAGATCCCATTCGCATAAGCCTCGAATAGTTATGATTTTATACTGAACTTATTTTATTAAAGTATAAAAAGAGACAATATTCTGTACAATTGTCATTTTATCAACACAAATAATACAGAGCAAGTATCAACAAAACCCATCTCCCCTCCCTTTCACAAATATCCCCTTCACTATTGTGAAAACTGAACAAACCAAATTACTACAGAATGCTACATAGAAAAATCAAGCTAACAGAATACTTTAGTCACACATGGCAAGAATAATGTTAGGGGAGAGCAACTAGGGCAACTGCCCCCTGGTCAGAGATTGAGCCCTAAGCCAGATGAAAGCTAAAGAAGCACAGCCTGGACTTTGCGGTCCCCAGTTATGTCTAATACCAGCTCTAGCAGGATACATATTTCAAATCTGAAATATTCTAATCACAAAATATAAAATAAATTTATTTTTTTTTCTTTTTGTTGTCTGGTTCATTTTATTCTTCAAATCACATTGGTCTCAGGCTTTGGTTTTAGGTTCCTTCTGTCTTTATTGTGGCATGGCTGGCTCCTGAAGGTAAAATATAGAAACATAGAAACATAGAAGATGACGGCAGAAAAGGGCTACAGCCCATCAAGTCTGCCCACTCTGCTTACCCACCCCCTGTCTATGCCCTAATGACCCAATTTCCTTATCTTGACCCTCATAGGGATCCCACATGGGTATCCCATTTATTCTTAAAGTCTGGCACGCTGTCTGCCTCGATCACCTGCACTGGAAGCTTGTTCCAATGATCAACCACTCTCTCTGTGAAGAAATACTTTCTGGTGTCGCCATGAAATTTTCCGCCCCTGAGTTTGAGCGGGTGCCCTCTTGTGGCCGAGGGTCCCTTGAGAAAGAAAATATCATCTTCCACTTCGACACGTCCCGTGAAGTACTTAAATGTTTCGATCATGTCTCCCCTCTTCCTACGTTCCTCAAGAGTGTAGAGCTGCAATTTGTTCAGTCTCTCTTCGTACGAGAGACCCTTGAGCCCCGAGATCATCCTGGTGGCCGTCCGTTGAACCGATTCAATTCTGCGCACATCTTTACTGTAATGTGGCCTCCAGAATTGCACACAGTACTCCAGATGAGGTCTCACCATGGCCCTGTACAACGGCATTATGACTTCAGGCTTTCGGCTGACGAAACTTCTATTGATACAACCCAATATCTGCCTTGCCTTAGATGAAGTCTTCTCCACTTGATTGGCAGTTTTCATGTCTGCACTGATGATTACTCCTAAATCTCGTTCTGCTGAAGTCCTAGTTAAAGTTTCTCCGTTCAAGAAGTACGTCCTGCATGGATTTCCGCTTCCGAGGTGCATGACCTTACATTTCTTAGCATTGAAGCCTAGCTGCCAGGTTGAGGACCGACTTTCCAATGTAAGCAGGTCCTGTGCCATATAATTCTGTAAACTGCATTCACTTACTATATTACATAGTTTGGCGTCATCGGCGAATAGTGTTATTTTACCTTGAAGCCCTTGAGTCAGATCCCCTATGAATATGTTGAAAAGGAGTGGACCCAGGACCGAGCCCTGCGGCACTCCACTGGTCACCTCCGATGTTTTAGAGAGGGTACCATTAACCACCACCCTCTGAAGTCTGCCACTCAGCCAATCATTGACCCATGCAGTTAGTGTCTCTCCTAACCCCATTGATTCCATCTTGCTTAGCAGCCTGCGGTGTGGGACACTGTCAAAAGCTTTCCTGAAGTCCAGGTACACGACGTCCAAAGACTCTCCCAAGTCCAACTTTCTTGTTACCCAGTCAAAGAAGCTGATGAGATTGGATTGGCAGGACCTACCCTTGGTGAATCCATGCTGACTGGGATCCCGAAGATTCCCTTCATTCAAGATTGTGTCCAATTTGCTTTTAATTAGTGTTTCCATGAGTTTGCACACTATTGATGTGAGACTCACCGGTCTATAATTCGCAGCCTCTGCCCTGCAACCCTTTTTATGCAGAGGAACGACATTAGCTAATTTCCAGTCCAGGGGAACTTTCCCCTTACTTAGGGAGAGATTGAATAGCTCAGCCAACGGTTTCGCCAGGACATCGCTCAATTCTCTGAGCATTCTTGGGTGCAAATTGTCTGGTCCCATGGCTTTGTTCACCTTGAGTCTTGCCAGTTCACTGTAAACTTCACCTGGTGTGAACTCAAAATTCTGAAACGGGTCTTCTGTGCTTTGTGTTGCCTTCAACTGGGGACCGTGTCCCGGTGCCTCACAGGTGAAGACTGAGCAGAAGTATTCATTCAGTAGTTCGGCTTTATTGGAATCTGCTTCCACGTAACTTCCGTCCGGTCTTCTAAGGCGTACTATCCCGCCTGTGTTCCTTTTTCTGTCACTAATATACCTGAAGAAGGATTTGTCCCCCTTTTTAATGTTTTTTGCCAGAATTTCTTCCACTCGAAGTTTTGCCTCCCTAACTGCCATTTTGACCGCTGTAGACCTGGTCCTATATTCTACTTTTGCCTCTCTTTTCTCCATGCGCTTGTAGGAGAGAAATGCTTTTTTCTTCTCCTTAATGAGGTGCGAGATCTCCGCGGTGAACCATTGGGGTTTATTGTTTCTTTGTCGTTTATTTACTGATTTTATGAAGCGGCTAGTTGCTTCATGTATGGTTGATTTCAGTGTTAACCACTTAGCTTCTACATCATCGGTGTCCGCTTGGTCCTGCAGCGTCTGATGGACGAAATCTCCCATGCGTGCGAAGTCTGTGCCCCGGAAATTGAGTACCTTTGTTTTCGTGTTTGATCTAGGGAAGCCTTTCCTAAGGTTGAACCATACTATATTGTGGTCGCTGGAGGCTAGCGTATCTCCTACTGAGACCTCTGAAACGCTTTCCCCGTTGGTGAGTACCAGGTCGAGGATCACCTGGGCCCTAGTGGGCTCCGTTACCATTTGTTTGAGACGTGCTCCCTTTATGGAGGTTAAGAGCCTCCTGCTACCGCTGGTTGTCGCTGAAAATGAGTTCCAGTCTGCATCAGGCATATTGAAGTCCCCTAGCAGTACAGCTTCTCCTCGTAGAATGATATTCTCTATGTCTTCAATTAATTCTGCGTCCATGTCTTCCAGTTGTCTTGGGGGTCTGTAAACCACACCTAGATACAGGCATTTTTCTAGGTGTGGTTTACAGACCCCCAAGACAACTGGAAGACATGGACGCAGAATTAATTGAAGACATAGAGAATATCACTCTACGAGGAGAAGCTGTACTGCTAGGGGACTTCAATATGCCTGATGCAGACTGGAACTCATTTTCAGCGACAACCAGCAGTAGCAGGAGGCTCTTAACCTTCATAAAGGGAGCACATCTCAAACAAATAGGTGCAAGAGGAGCTGGAGAGAAGATGTTGAGTCTGACATGGGCACAATTTTTATACCACAGGAGTAAGACTTTTCATCGCTCCCATGGGGCTGTAAAAGGTCTTGTCCCATTCCCGCGGGGCGGTGAAAGGTCTTGTCTTCATTCCTGTGGTAAACCTGATGCAAATGTCTCCATTCCTGTGGATTTACTGCAGTGACCCATGGTTTACCGCGGTAAACGGTCCCCGTGTCATTCTCTAGCGCAAACCACGTGGGCAATTTCTGTTTGAATGCTGCCTAATTACACTGCCAGTGGGTGACTTAGGGAAAATTTCCACAAAATGGAGAGCAAAATTATAAAACATCCCTGTGTGCAGTTTGCAGTAAGTACATTGAAAGAATTCAATGAACTTCTTATTATACATTAGCATTATAAATCCTTTTTCCTTTCATCCCTGAGTAATTAAAAACAATGGGAAGGAAATGCGGGACTGGTTGGCTTTCAAGATTCTTGACTGGTATCCAATAATCCCAGCATCAACATTATTGAGAACCAGGCCCAAATCAAAGGGCAAATAAAATTTTTATATGCCATGGCTGCTACTGCAGGAACTGAAGGGCATAAAACTTTAATTAGTGAGACATTATTGTGCCAAAATGCCACGTCTCATTAACACGTTTGCCAAAGGATTTGACAGTGTTGCCCTACTGTAAATTATTTCTGTGCCAGCTAAAAAGAAAACAGAAGAGGGTACCAAAGATAACTGTGACCAGAAATGAAAGTGCAGCTGTTAAATTGCAGTTGTGTATTTCAGATACAGAGTGTGGGAAAGGGCAGGCAAGTTAGAATTCACATTATATTTATGGAGATCATCTGTGCCAAGACGTAGCCATTCAGCTTTCCATTAATAGACAGAAGATGTTATGAAATGCTATACTGTAATTATCATCTCTTTCATGTGCAACAGAATTCTCCTTTCTGCAAATTTCTTAACTGCTCTGAGAGCTAGATGCGCTAAAGTCAGCAATTGTCTAGTGATTGTCGCTAAACCAGTTTTGACTGCTTTAGCGACGATTGCATTTGCCGACCCGATGCAGAAGATGGCTCATCGCATGGTTTTCTGCACGATCGCTCATTCTCCGTTTTGACCATTCAAATAAGCTCATTAATATTGAAATGCCATGTAAACTAGCAGAGCGATTGATGCTCTAACATGGCTTCCTGATGCACAAAAAAAAAAGTGATCGCTTTTAGCAATCTGAAAAAGCGACTGCCGTGTCATGGTCTTAGTAGGGGTGTCAGCACCCGTCCTCCTCTCCACCCCACCCCCCACCCCCCGCCACAGGTGTGTGCCCCTTCCCTCATACCTCTTTAATTTTCCCTGTGCGAGCAGCATTACAAACTTGCTACCCGTGTTGGTGTCGCCTCTCTCTGACGTCACTTCCAGGTCTTGCGCCTAAGATGTGATGTTGGAGGGACAGCTGACACGACGTGAGCAGCGAGTTTGTGAGGTTGCTCGCGCTTAGACTACTGAAACATACTGCTCTTGGGCCTCCTGTGCGCCTGTCTCTCTTCTCTTCAATCTGTTCAAAATGCTGCTGCGCGACTCGTATTCCATGAGAGCAGCTATTCTCACATTACCCCTCTCCTCAAGTTGCTTCATTGGCTCCCCATCCATTTCCAAATACAGTTTAAACTCCTCTTGCTGACCTACAAGTGCGTTCACTCTGAAGCCCTCCAATATTTCTCCTCGCTCATCTCCCCCTATGCTCCCACCCCCGTGATCTTTGCTCATTGGGCAAGCCCCCTCTTATCTGTACCCTTCTCTTCCACTGCCAACTCCAGACTCCATCCCTTCTTTCTTGCAGCGCCGTATGCCTGGAATAGGTTGCCTGAATCAATACGTCTTGCTCCGTCTCTGGCAGTGTTCAAATCCAAGCTAAAGGTCCACTTTTTTGAAACTGCTTTCAACTCTTAACTCCCCCTCACTGCTGTCAGATACCTATACCCACAATAACCTCCTCAACCCTTAAATGTCCTGTCTAAATTAGATTGTAAGCTCTTCTGAGCAGGGACTATCTATTGTATGTTAAAATGTACAGCGCTGTGTACGCCTTTCAGTGCTATAGAAATAATAAATAATAGTAGTAGAGGGGAAGGGAGCGCATGTGCGGCAGGGGGGTCGGGAAGGAGAGGGGGAGGGGAAGAAAAGAGGGCGGGGAGGGGTGCCACCACCCCAGGCGCCTCTCACCATTGCTATGCCACTGACCCTAGCACTGAGGGGGAAGTCCTGGAAGGTAAGAAATTCGCTGTGCATGGTGTTTGAAGCTCCTGACAACACAGCAGTGGGGGCTGCAGAGTGTTCCCAGACTGGGAGCAAGAAGGAGTGCTTGGAGGAAAAAGATACCCCAGGTAGGAGAAGTGGGAGTGGGTGTGCCTCACTTCTGGCAGGTCTAAAACGACTGCAGTTGATACAGAATACGGCGGTGAAACTCATTTTTGGGAAGAGAAAGTATGACCATGTCTCTCCCTTGTTGAAAAGGCTTCACTGGCTTCCGGTTCGTTTTAGGATTCAGTTTAAGTGTGCATGTATTGTCTTCAAGTTTCTTTATGGAATTTTTGACCCTTTTGTTCCCTTACATTGGACTATTTCTAGATCTTGCTACTTGAGAATTATACAGAAATATAAACTATTGTTCCCTTCTCTTAAGGGAATTAAATCTGTTGGGAAGTTTAGCCAATCTCTTGTGTTTAAACTGGTAGAAATTTGGAATAAACTCCCTGATTCTGTTAGATTGATAGGTCATTGCAACAATTCCATAAAGTTCTAAAAACATTATTGTTTTCCCAGTATCTTAATAACTTATCTTCTGAATTGACGAACTAATAGTGTTTTAACACCTTCTTCTCATGTTCACATTTTATATGTTACCTGATTTTTTTTTTAAGTTCAAAATGTTTGTTACCTGATTTTAATTATTTGTGAACCTAGTCAAGCTCTACCATGAGATGACCCGGTATATAAACCAAAGATTAGACTAGATTAGACTTTCATTGTGTAAGTGGGAATCTCCTGTCCATTAAGGACACTGTGAGGACCAGACTCTGGCATGTATGGAAATGAGATGGCACATACCACATGCTCTCTCCTGACAACTGTAGTGGATTATAAACTAGGTTTGATTGCGACCCTTTCTTTTTCCTCTTTGCACTGCAACTTTGAGAGGGAAGAGTTTGGGGGATATAAGCTGTTCACCCAGATTTTCTGAACCGTAAATATCAAGTTACTAGTTTATAAACTGTGTTTATTGAGTTGCTGTTCAGAAAAGCAAGTTGCTATTTATTACTGAAAATTAAATGAAGTGTACCCAGGAAAGATTTAGGATTTAGCCCGGTCCTGGCCTAAGCCCAGCTCAAAAACAAAACTTTGTTTGATAGATTCTTGTCATGGGTACCTGACCTGAAGAACTAGCTGGTGCCCAAAACTGTGTGAATGAGACCAGGATTACATAAACAAAAGACACAAAGTTCTCCTATCATTTTAAGTTGGTTATTTATTTATTTAAAGATTTCTGGTCACTGTATCTTGAAAAAAATATATAGCTGAATTAGAAAAAGTACAGAGAAGGTGGACCAAAATGATAAAGGGCCTAGAATAACTCCCTTAAGAGGAAAGACTAAAGATGTTGGAGCACTTCAGCCTGGAGAAGAGGTCTACTGAAACTGGACTGGCCTAGTGGTTAGCGCTATACCCTCAGCACCCTGAGGTTGTGGGTTCAAACCCTGTGCTGCTCCTTGTGACCCTGGGCAAGCCACTTAATCCTCCCTTGCCCCAGGTATATTAGATAGATTGTGAGCCCACTGGGGCAGACAGGGTCAAATAACAGAGTACCTGAATGTAAACTGCTTAGACATTAATAGGCAGTATATAAATAACTAAATTTTAAAAAATAAATGAGCTCCTATGTCCATGCCCCCTTTTCAGATCTGCACAGAAAATTTTACATGTGCATCTTTATAGAATTCTAACTAGGAAGATGCAGGTGTAAATTTTAATTACTTCCAAGTAGCTTCAATAACTGATAGTGCTAATTGACTTGTTATTCAATTAAATTGCACATGCATCCATATTTGAAATTTGTGTGAGCAATTTTGAGTGCCATATTTAGGGCTAGATTCATTAAGGCCATGATGATATTGGAAGCCAGTGTAGTTGCCTGATGAAGGTTGCACAGTGCGCAGCGGCCGCTAAGAGAGCGAATAGAATGCTAGGTATAATCAAGAAGGGTATTACAGCCAGGACGAAAGAAGTTATCCTGCCGCTGTATCGGGCGATGGTGCGCCCACACCTGGAATACTGTGTCCAGTTTTGGTTGCCATACCTTAAAGAAGGATATGGCGTTACTCGAGAGAGTTCAGAGAAGAGTGACACGTCTGATAAAAGGGATGGAAAACCTTTCATACGCTGAGAGATTGGAGAAACTGGGTCTCTTTTCCCTGGAGAAGAGGAGACTTAGAGGGGATATGATAGAGGCATAGAGAGATCATGAGGGGCATAGAGAGAGTAGAGAGGGACAGATTCTTCAAACTTTCAAAAAATAAAAGAACAAGAGGCCATTCGGAAAAGTTGAAAGGGGACAGATTCAATACAAATGCTAGGAAATTCTTCTTTACCCAACGTGTGGTGGACACTTGGAATGCGCTTCCAGAGGACGTTATAGGGCAGAATACAGTACTGGGATTTAAGAGAGGATTGGACATTTTCCTGCTGGAAAAGGGAATAGAAGGGTATAAATAGAGGATTACTGCTCAGGTCCTGGACCTGTTGGGCTGCCGCGTGAGCGGACTGCTGGGCAAGATGGACCTCAGGTCTGACCAAGCAGAGGCATTGCTTATGTTCTTATGTTGTGACTGAGTCATATTTCTTTAATTTGTAGATTAGTCTAACGGCTGTGTTCTGGATGAACTGCAGCTTGTGGATAAGAGTGGTGTTGATGCCAAGGTAGGCGGAATTGCAATAGCCAAGTAGAGGTAAGACCATCATCTGAACGATCAGAGCAAAGTGATGTGGGTGGAAATATGGTCTTGTGAGTCGCAGTTGACACATTGTGTACTGCAGTTGGTCTTTTTCCGAAGGTTATAGATTTGTGGTTCCATTGTGAGAGCGTCGTTTAAGATGCGGCTGAGTACTTTCAAAACCAACAGGAGGAATTGTTTTTTCACTTAAAGAATAAGCTCTGGAACACACTGCTAGAGGATGTGGTAACAGCGATTAGCGTAGCTGGGTATAAAAAAGATTTTGATAAGATCCTGGAAGAAAAGTCCAAAGTCTCCTATTGAGGCAGACATAGGAGGAAGCCATCGGTAGCAGAGAATGACATGGGGACAAATTTGTCTCCGTCCCTGCGGGATCTATCTCCATTCCTGTACAATTAAAGGCATACTATTTCCCCTTGGCCTTCAGCTCTTAATTTACATCCTTTTGATGGCTATTTCTCTCAAAAGTTTATGAAATTAGTGCAGTCAGAACTAAGGGGATCTTTTACTAAGGGCTCCTTTTACAAAGACGCGCTAGCAGGGTTAACGTGCGTGACTTCATTACGCACTAACCCCTTTGCTGGCCAAAAACTACCGCCTGCTCAAGAGGAGGCGGTAGCGGCTAGCGCGTCCGGCGGTTTAGTGTGCGCTATTACGCGTGCTAAACCGCTAGCGCGCCTTTGTAAAAGGAGCCCTAAGGCATGCTATCTGATTTAGCGTACACTAAATATTAGCGTGCGCTAAATGCTAACGCGTCCATAGAATATAATGGACGCATTACCATTTAGTGTGTGCTAAATTGGCTAGCGCGCCATAGTAAAAGACCCTCCTAAATTCTCTGTTTCCTCCCCTACCATATTGTTCATCCCTTTCCCTAACCTTTTTATTTTTATTGTAATCCGCCGATTCCCTCTTTCCTCATGTTCCCAATTGCATTTTACGTTTAATTTTTAATTCATGTATTTTAAATTTTTTATTGTAAACCGCTCAGATTTACCTCCTGGTTTTATATTTGTGGTATATTAAATAATTTTTTTTTTTTTTAAATCTTTATTCATTTCAAATCTTAAATCAAGTACAATATTGACATTTATCAATTAAGCATTCAAATACACTTGAAATCCTATAATTGATCATCATAATATAAAATATTACCCCCTCCCTTATTTATTTATGAAAATTATTTGTTTCAATTATAATCAAAAATGCCCCCCCCCCCCCCCAATAAATAAATTGAACTTGAACTTGAGTTCTGTCCCTATCCCTGCTCCATCCCTGCAAGCTCCGTCCTCATCTGCACTAGCCTCAAACATTTGCGCAGACAGGACAGGGATGGAGATAGATCCCGTGGGGACGGGGACAAAATTTGTCCCCATGTCATTCTCTAACAGTAGCATAGAATGTTGCTATTATTTGGGTTTCTGCCAGATATTTGTGACCTGGATTGGCCGCTGTTGGAAACAGTATACTGGGCTAGATGGACCATTGGTCAGACAAAATATGGCTGTTCTTATGTTCTTAAAGGTCAGGCGAGTTGTCATTGAAAAAAAGAGTCCGACTGCACAGATAGGAAAAAAAAGGCTTTTTAATGTTTTCACACATGCTGACAAATTCATAAGAACAGTATCCTGTTTCCAACAGTGGCCAACACAGGTCCCAAGTAACTAGCCAGATCCCAAATTTTATGTGGATTTCCCCAAGACATCTTAATTATGGAAATTATCCAAACCTTTTTTAAACCCCGCTAAGGTAACTGATTTCACCACATTCTCTGGCAATGAAGTCCAGAGTTTAATTACATGTATCTACTGTATTTCTGCAGATCAACACCAATATTTAACTATCTAGCTGTGCATTAATAAATAAACAGAAAATATTGCATAATGATATATCATAATTATCCTCTCTCTAATGTTTTATGGAATTCTCTTGTTGAGGAGGCACCTCCCTTATTCTTCACCCTAGATGTAGAATTGTTGATTTCCATGGAATCAAGAAAAACCAGTTCTCTGTTCACAGTAGGAAGGAGTCAGAACGTCATAAGAACATATGAATAGCCTTACTGAGTCAGACCAATGGTTCATCAAGCCCAGTAGCTCGTCCTCATAGTGGCCAATCCAGGTCACTAGTACCTGGCCAAAACCCAAGGAGTAGCAACATTTCATGCTACCAATCCAGGGCATGCAGTGGCTTCCCCCATATCTTTCTCAATAACAGACTATGGACTTTTCCTCCAGGAACTTGTCCAAATCTTTCTTAAAACCAACTACGCTATCCACTCTTACCACAACCTCTGGCTTAACTATTCTCTGAGTGATACTGTAAATCATAGAAACATAGAAACATAGAAGATGACGGCAGAAAAGGGCTACAGCCCATCAAGTCTGCCCACTCTGCTTACCCACCCCCTGTCTATGCCCTAATGACCCAATTTCCTTATCTTGACCCTCGTAGGGATCCCACATGGGTATCCCATTTATTCTTAAAGTCTGGCACGCTGTCTGCCTCGATCACCTGCACTGGAAGCTTGTTCCAATGATCAACCACTCTCTCTGTGAAGAAATACTTTCTGGTATCGCCATGAAATTTTCCGCCCCTGAGTTTGAGCGGGTGCCCTCTTGTGGCCGAAGGTCCCTTGAGAAAGAAAATATCATCTTCCACTTCGACACGTCCCGTGAGGTACTTAAATGTTTCGATCATGTCTCCCCTCTTCCTACGTTCCTCAAGAGTGTAGAGCTGCAATTTGTTCAGTCTCTCTTCGTACGAGACACCCTTGAGCCCCGAGATCATCCTGGTGGCCGTCCGTTGAACCGATTCAATTCTGCGCACATCTTTACTGTAATGTGGCCTCCAGAATGCACACAGTACTCCAGATGAGGTCTCACCCTGGCCCTGTACAATGGCATTATGACTTCAGGCTTTCGGCTGACGAAACTTCTATTGATACAACCCAATATCTGCCTTGCCTTAGATGAAGCCTTCTCCACTTGATTGGCAGTTTTCATGTCTGCACTGATGATTACTCCTAAATCTCGTTCTGCTGAAGTCCTAGTTAAAGTTTCTCCGTTCAAGAAGTACGTCCTGCATGGATTTCCGCTTCCGAGGTGCATGACCTTACATTTCTTAGCATTGAAGCCTAGCTGCCAGGTTGAGGACCAACTTTCCAATGTAAGCAGGTCCTGCACCATATAATTCTGTAAACTGCATTCACTTACTATATTACATAGTTTGGCGTCATCGGCGAATAGTGTTATTTTACCTTGAAGCCCTTGAGTCAGATCCCCTATGAATATGTTGAAAAGGAGTGGACCCAGGACCGAGCCCTGCGGCACTCCACTGGTCACCTCCGATGTTTTAGAGAGGGTACCATTAACCACCACCCTCTGAAGTCTGCCACTCAGCCAATCATTGACCCATGCAGTTAGTGTCTCTCCTAACCCCATTGATTCCATCTTGCTTAGCAGCCTGCGGTGTGGGACACTGTCAAAAGCTTTCCTGAAGTCCAGGTACACGACGTCCAAAGACTCTCCCAAGTCCAACTTTCTTGTTACCCAGTCAAAGAAGCTGATGAGATTGGATTGGCAGGACCTACCCTTGGTGAATCCATGCTGACTGGGATCCCAAAGATTCCCTTCATTCAAGATCGTGTCCAATTTGCTTTTAATTAGTGTTTCCATGAGTTTGCACACTATTGATGTGAGACTCACCGGTCTATAATTCGCAGCCTCTGCCCTGCAACCCTTTTTATGCAGAGGAACGACATTAGCTAATTTCCAGTCCAGGGGAACTTTCCCCTTACTTAGGGAGAGATTGAATAGCTCAGCCAACGGTTTCGCCAGGACATCGCTCAATTCTCTGAGCATTCTTGGGTGCAAATTGTCTGGTCCCATGGCTTTATTCACCTTGAGTCTTGCCAGTTCACTGTAAACTTCACCTGGTGTGAACTCAAAATTCTGAAACGGGTCTTCTGTGCTTTGTGTTGCCTTCAACTGGGGACCGTGTCCCAGTGCCTCACAGGTGAAGACTGAGCAGAAGTATTCATTCAGTAGTTTGGCTTTATCGGAATCTGCTTCCACGTAACTTCCGTCCGATCTTCTAAGGCGTACTATCCCGCCTGTGTTCCTTTTTCTGTCACTAATATACCTGAAGAAGGATTTGTCCCCCTTTTTAATGTTTTTTGCCAGAATTTCTTCCACTCGAAGTTTTGCCTCCCTAACTGCCATTTTGACCGCTGTAGACCTGGTCCTATATTCTACTTTTGCCTCTCTTTTCTCCGTGAGCTTGTAGGAGAGAAACGCTTTTTTCTTCTCCTTAATGAGGTGCGAGATCTCCGCGGTGAACCATTGGGGTTTATTGTTTCTTTGTCGTTTATTTACTGATTTTATGAAGCGGCTAGTTGCTTCATGTATGGTTGATTTCAGTGTTAACCACTTAGCTTCTACATCATCGGTCTCCGCTTGGTCCTGCAGCGTCTGATGGACGAAATCTCCCATGCGTGCGAAGTCTGTGCCCCGGAAATTGAGTACCTTTGTTTTCGTGTTTGATCTAGGGAAGCCTTTCCTAAGGTTGAACCATACTATATTGTGGTCGCTGGAGGCTAGCGTATCTCCTACTGAGACCTCTGAATCGCTTTCCCCGTTGGTGAGTACCAGGTCGAGGATCGCCTGGGCCCTAGTGGGCTCCGTTACCATTTGTTTGAGACGTGCTCCCTAAAAACAAATGGTAATCCAATCTGACTTCTCCCTTATCTCAATTATTTCCCTCTGATCAGACTCACTCATAATGGAATAGCTTGTACTTTTGATATGCATTAATGTCATGAAACTACCCAATGATAGATCGATGTTGTCCTTGCTAGTTTTTCTCTACAATATGCCACTGTGACATTCCTATTTCTTACTGGCGATGCCAGTTTATAAAGACACACTATCATACTTATAGTGCATAAGTTGTTAATCATATTACCAAATGCTCATGTATCAATATTATACCTGTGTACTTATTATACCTGTGTAACTCATCATACTTATGTTAAAGTTGTTGTATAACATTTCTTATTATTTAATACAGGGGTGCCCAACACGTCGATCGCGATCGACCAGTAGCTCAGGAAGGCAACGTGAGTCGATCTCGGAGCCCATCCCGGGCTCCGTGATAGACTCGTGTTGCCGTCCTGATCTACGGGCAATCAGCCTTCCTCTGAGTGCTCTTCCTAGGGCCTTTTAGCTGGGCGGTCCACCCAGCTGTCATCTGCCGCTGCTGAACATTAAAAAACCCCAAAAAAAAAACGGCTTGGAGATTTCAGCCCTTAGCGAACTAATGCTCCGGGCTCTAACGTGTGTGTGTGCCGGCTTCTCTTCTCTTCCCTCCGAAACCGGAAGTTATGTGCGGGGGGGAGGGGAGAAGGGAAGCCGGCACGCACATGTTGAGAGCCCTGAAGTAAGCGTTCGCTATGGGCTAATGTGGGAGACAGGTTAGTGAAGCATTTGTTCTTCTTCCTGCCGAGTCCTGCCTACTTTCTGTTTCTGCGAAGGCAGGATCCGGCAGCATTTCCCCCAATAGGTTGATCACGATCTTGGGCTGATCAGCCTTCCTCTTTCCGACGGCAGAATTGATGTCGGGGAGAGGAATGCTGGTTGGCCGAAGCAGGGAGAGCTTGGGGCCTGTTATTGGTGGCGTTTGGGTCCTGGTCCCCGTTGGCAATGGCAGTGGCAGTAGCTTGGGGGAGGGCAGGGAGAAAGAAAGAAAAAGGGCAGGCAGGGAGACAGAAGGAAAGAAGAGAAACGGAAAAAAAAGAAAGGGAGGCAGAGAGAAAGAAAGGGCAGGGAAAAGGAAGGAAAAGTTGGGGGAAGGAATGAGGTCTGGAGGAGAGGAAGCATACAGGCTTAAAGAAGGAAAGAAAGATTGTATGCACAGTCAGAAGAAGAAAGTGCAACCAGAGACTCATGAAATCACCAGACAAGATAGGAAAAATGATTTTATTTTAAATTTAATGATCAAAATTTGTCAATTTATATCTGCTGTCTATATTTTACACTAAGGTCCCCTTTTACTAAACCACAATAGAGGTTTTTAGCGCAGGGAGCCTATGAGTGTCGAGAGCAGCGCTGGGCATTCAGCACAGCTCCCTGCGCTAAAAACTGCTATCGTGGTTTAGTAAAAAGGGAGGGGGTATATTTGTCTATTTTTGTATGGTTGTTACTGAGGTGATAGTGCATAGAGTCATCTGCTTTGACCTCTTTGAAAAACCCTGGAATAGGAATGATAATTAACATTTTCTATGCGTACAGTGTGCTTTGTGTTTTTTATTTTATTTTATTGTTGGTAGATCATTTTGACTTGGTCATTTAAAAAGTAGCTCGCAAGCCCAGAAAGTGTGGGCACCTCTGATTTAATAATATAAAACAATAAAAATATTGAACAACAACAACAAAAAAATTCCTCCTATTGGTTTAAAATTATTTCCCTGTAACTTCATCGAGTGTCCCCCTAGTCTTTGTAAATTTTGATGGGAGTAAAAAAAAAAATCGATCCACTTGTACCCGTTCTACTCCACTCAGGATTTTGTAGACTTCAATCATATCTCCCCTCAGCTGTCTCTTTTCCAAGCTGAAGAGCCCTAACTGTTTTAGTCTTTCCTCATACGAGGAGTTCCATCCCCTTTACCATCTTGGTCGCTCTTCTTTGAACCTTTTCTAGTGCCACTATATCTTTCTTGAGATAAGGAGACCAGAATTGAACACAATACAAGTGAGGGTGCACCATGGAGCGATAAGAGGCAATATAACATTCTTAGTCTTCTTAACCATCCCTTTTTTAATAATTCCTAGCATCTTGTTTGCTTTTTTGGCTTCCTCCCCTCCCCTCTCAGAATCAACCTTCTCTCTTCCCACCAGTAACCTCTTATGGATTCCTAGAGTTGAATTTTCTTCTTGTCACCAGGTGACAAATTAGCAGTTTGATCTAAGCAGGTTACCGACTATGGTGTGGAAAGGGGGGATGGGGGTGGTCTGCCCTGGGAACTGTCTTGGTGGGGGGTGCTGACACCCATCCTCCGCTCCTTCCTTACCTCCCCTTCAGCGCGCATGCGCCCTTTCCCTTCCTTCGTGCCTCTTTAATTTTCTCAGCACAAGCATCATCACGAATTTGCTGCCCACATCGGTGTAGGCTCTCTCTGATGTCACTTCCGGGTCACACGCCTAGGAAGTGACATCAGAGGGAGAGCAGACATGACGTGGATAGCAAGTTTGTGATGCTGCTCGTGCCAGGAATATTAAAGAGGTGGTGGGAAAGGGAAGGGGGTGTGCGCATGGCAGGGTGGGTGGGAAGGAATGGGGGGGGGGCGCAAATCATACTC
Source organism: Geotrypetes seraphini (assembly GCF_902459505.1). Lineage (NCBI taxonomy): Eukaryota > Metazoa > Chordata > Amphibia > Gymnophiona > Dermophiidae > Geotrypetes > Geotrypetes seraphini. Next base: position 258,287,125 of record NC_047087.1, read on the forward strand.
ACTATGCTACTGGTTACTGTAGAGACAATTTTCAAAATCCACATTAACTTTTAGCCTACATTTTCTGCAGGTACTTTTTCATGAAATATGCATAGGCGTCAGAATGGGAGGGGGGGGCCAAAGGGGCCATGGCCTCCCCCAAAATTGTCCGGCATTAGGGGCAGGGCAGGCAAACAGGGCAGCTGCCCTATCTCCCGCCTAAGCCTGCAAGTGACTTAACCCATGCTCAGGGGCTCTAACGCTGTGCTTGCCGACTTCATGACCTTTCTACTTCAAGGCTCTATCCTGGGACCACTTCTTTTTTTCCATCTACACTTCTTCCCTTGATGCTCTAATCTCCTCCCATGGCTTTCAGTGTCACCTTTATGCTGACGACTCATAGATCTATCTCTCTACACCTGAAATTTCGACAGTCCTTGTTTTCAACCTGCTTGTCTGATATCACTATCTGGATGTCTTCACTACCATCTAAAATTAAACATGGCAAAGACTGAGCTCCTTATCTTTCCACCTAAACCCAGCTCTCCTCCTCCCCTGCTCTCTATTTCTGTGAACAATGCCCTCATCCTCCTTGTCTCGTCGGCTCTCAACATTGGGATTATCGTTGACACATCTCTCTCCTCTTCACATATCCAACCGACTGCTAAAACCTGTCATTTCTTTCTCTACAATCAGACCCTTCCTTTCTGAGTGCACTGCTAATACTCTTATCTATACCCTCATCACCTCTCACCTATACTACTGCCCTTCTCACTGCCTTCCACTAAACCATCTCTCTCCCCTTCAATCTGTTCAGAACTCTGTTGCACACCTCACACTCCACCAATGTTGCTATGCCCACATTACTCCTCTCCTCAAGTGACTCCATTGGCTCCCTATCTGTTTCTGCACTACAATCTCCTTGTACTGACCTACAAGTGTATTTGCTCTGCAGCTCCTCAGTATTTCTCATTTCTCCCCACACTCCCCCCTTCCCCTCCACCGGGGCACTCTGCTCACTGGGTAAGTCTCTCTTATCTGAACCCTTCTCCTCTATGGCCAGCTCCAGACTCTGTCCCTTCTGTTTTGCTGCATCGTATGCCTGGAACAAACTGCCTGACTCAGTACGTCAAGCTCCGTCTCTGGCAGGATTCAAATCCAGACTCAAAGCCCCCTTCTTTAAGCTGCTTTCAATTCCAAACTTCAACCCACCTGCTAAGCATCAATATCATTCCCTCTGTAATTCCCCCACCTGATCACTGTGTATAGAAGCACCTTCTTGCCCAGTTTGTCTGTCTTGACAGACTGTAAGCTATTTTGAGCAGGGACTGTCTCTTCTGTGTTATGATAGAAGTGTTAAGAAATAGTAGTAGTAGGGTTTGAGGACCTTGAGTGGGGGAGGGAGGGGAGAAACGGGGCTGGGACCAGAGGATAGGACAGGAGCAAGAGGGATAGAAAAAGAAGCAGGACTGGAGCTGATGGAGGAAGACCTCTTCCTTTCAATCTGGATTCTCCTGCCCCCCCCCTCCTTTCCCATTAGGTATGTGCTTTCATTTGAAAAGAAATGAGCTGCTCTGACTAGCTTATGCCCCTCCCATGGCCATGGCTCTTTGGGGTTGTACACTATGAAAATGTAAGCACTGGTGTTATAGAACAGAGTATAGGGCAGATCCATAACTCCTAATTACTGACAATTAAGTGCTTGTTAAGGCCCATAATTGGTTATTATCCCCTAACTGACTAGTTTACACGTGGATCTGAGATCTATGTCCAAACTTGGACAGCCTACACAGAATTCAGGCGATAGAACACACTTATTTTTTTAAAAGGGCCCTGGTATGCAAACAGGATGAACTGTTGATTATATTTGTTTCAAAAAGAAAAAACCAAAACGGAACATTTTCTGGCTTCCCATCCCTAATTCAAGTGTGCGTGTGAGGGAGGTGGGGGAGGGGGGGGGGGGTCAAAGTTGTCTGGTGTCTCAGACTGCCCAAATAGAACTGGACAACTTTATTGGGTTAAGAACTAAATGTCCAGACAAAGCTAATCAGATAACATTAAGCAAATAAAATTAACCTGATCAAATTGTACTGTTTAACTTTACACACACATGACCCACTGAATATTGGACTCTATGGGGATTGTTTTATAAAGGTTTTTTTTCCACATGCAGTGGCATACCTAGGGTATGTAACACCTGGGGATGGTAATTTTTAACACTCCTCCCCGCCCCCAATATAAAAAGGGATCAGAGGAGCATCCCCTAGGACTTCACCTGGGGCAGACTCCCCCCCACCCCAGTCTGCCCTGCTGTGTCTCCTCCCCCCCATTTGATATGCCACTGCCTTAGGAAGAGGATTTTGTCTCCAAAAGTTGGTAAAAAATATATTAAAATTAGTCCAATAAAAAGAGTACCTTATTTCCAATTTCTATTTATAAATGTTTATCAATACAGCTACAATATTCTTTTATTCTAAAGCAACAACAACAAAAAAATCTTTTTTCGATCTTTTGTCATCTCTGGTTTCTGCTTTCCTCATCTACACTCTCTATTCCATTCAGCATCCACCCTCTTTCTTTGTCCCTTCCATTTTCTCTGTCTCTACTCCCTCTCCCATGCTCTGACATTTCTCCCATCTCCTTTCCTTTCCTCCTTCCCACCGCAACTCACCCCATGGTCTGGCATCTGCTTCCCTTCTCCCATGTGCTGGGATCTCTCTCCTCTCTTCTCCTTCCATCTCTTCCTCTCCCTCCATGCTCTGCCATCTCCTTTCCTTCCTTCCCCTCCCTTCCCAATAGTCTGGCATCTCAGTCTCCTTTCCTTCACTCCCCTCATGCCCTGGCATCTTTCTCCTCTCCTTTCCTTCCGTCTCTCCCTCCCCCACCATGCTCTGGTATCTCCTCTCTTTCCTTCCCCTCCCTCCCTCCTTTCTCCCTGGTCTGACATATCTTGTCACCTTCTCTTCACCCCCACCCCATGCTCTGGCATCTCTTCCCCCCCAATGTCCTGGCATATCCTTTCCTTCCTTCCCCTCTGACATCTTTCTTTCTTTCTTTCATCTCCTCACCTTTCTCTTCCTTTGTCTTCCTTCTCCCTCCCTCTGCCTGCCTGGTGCAAAGGTGGCAGACCTCACGCGTCACCTAGATAAGATTTTAGACAGTGCTGGGAAGGAATCTGCTGTCTTGGTACATGTGGGTACCAATGACATAGGGAAATGTGGTAGGGAGGTTCTGTAACCAAATTTAGGCTCTTAGGTAGGATGTTAAAATCCAGAACCTCTAGCGTAGCATTTTCAGTAGTGCTCCCTATTTCACACGCAGGTCCCAAAAGACAGGCAGAGCTCTGGAGTCTCAATGCATGGACGAGGTGATAGTGCAAGGTGGAGGGTTTTAGTTTTGTTAGGAACTGAACAACATACTGGGGAAGGGGGGAGCCTATTCCGCAATGATGGACTCCACCTTAACAGGGTGGAACCAGGCTGCTGGTGTCAACATTTAAAAAGGAGATAGAGCAGCTTTTAAACTAGAAACTGGGGGAAGGCTGACAGTTGCTCAAAAGAGCATGGTTTGGGACAAGGTATCTTTAAAAGATATCATTAAAGGGATGACAGGGCATCCCGATAGCGAGATTGCAATACAGACCACAGTAGACCAGGTTTCCTTAAATACAGAAAAGGCTGATTTTAAAGATTACAAATTATCCATGCCAACTTCTGAGCAAATTGTAAATAGATAATGACAAACACTGTTTGAAATGTTTGTATGTAAATGCCAGAAGCCTAAGAAACATCCTTCCTCCCTTAATCCCACTATCTTATAACTCCTCGAGTCCTGACTCTACCAGACCCACCCAAAGGTATAAACTATCCTTCCCCTCTCTACACGGTATTCGCTATGCAGGCAAACTGGGAAAATCCCTTCTCTTCAGAATCACAGGTCTTTGGAACGACCTTACTACCCCGCTGCGGAACCTGGGCTCCCTCCAATTATTCCGCAAGCAACTGAAAACCTGGCTTTTCACTAAAATGTAATTCTATCCTCCCTTACTCTTCTCTTCTATATATAAATTCATGTAAACCTTTTTTTTTCTTTCTCTTCCTATATTTTAAGTTCTTGTAAACTGTGCCGAGCTCCACATCCATGGAGATGATGCGGTATATAAACTTAAGGTTTAGTTTAGTTTAGTTTAGTTTAGTTTAGGGAGAGTTGGAATGTATTGCACTAAATGAATGGATAAATATATAGGCATCTCTGAAACATGGTGGAAGGAAGATAACCAATGGGACACTGTCGTACCGGGGTACAAGTTATATTGCAGTGACAGGGTGGATTGAATTGGTGGAGTCATAGCATTATATGTTAAGGAGGGCCTCAAATCAAATGGACTGAAAATTCTACAGGAGCAGAAACACATCTTGGAACCCCTATGGGTAGAAATTCCATGTGTAAGGGGGAAAAGAATAGTGATAGGAATGTACTACCGTCCGCCTGACCAGCATGAATGGACAGATGCTGTAATGTTATCAGAAATTAGGGAGGCTAACAAACTGGGTAACACAGTAATAATGGGTGATTTTAACTACCAAACCAAATTTGGAAAGGATACAAAAAACACACATATAAGAACATAAGAACATAAGAAGTTGCCTCCACTGGGTCAGACCAGAGGTCCATCTCGCCCAGCGGTCCGCACCCGCGAAGGCCCATCAGGTCCTCGACCTGTGAAGTGGTTTCTGAACACCTCTACAACCTACCTCGAGTTCTATCTGTACCCCTCTATCCCCTTATCCTCCAGGAACCTATCCAAACCCTCCTTGAACCCTTGTACAGAGTTCTGGCCTATCACATCCTCTGGAAGGTCCATACTAAAGGTCCATACTAAAGGTCCATACCCTAATGACCAAACAATGGTGGAACACCTCTCACAAGTAGTATATGTCTTCACTCAAAACAGCAATACTTACACTGCAATACCAAAAGAAAAATTGGAAATGGAAAAAAACTCAGTTCTCCTTCATAGGTAAAAAAAAAAAAAAAAAAAAAAGCTCCACCCCCATATCAGAACTCAGTGTCCATTTTGGTGAACGGGGACCTTGTTATGGACACAGATGTTTTAAATTAGCTTAATTGGCACTGATAATTGAAAGTGCCATTAAAAATAATTAAAAATAAATTTACCAGTAGGTGCCTACCACTTTGAAATAGGTGTCTACACCAAGGTGCCTTCCGGAGCCTACATGGTTAGGGGCAGATTTGTGGTGGAATGACTTAGGCACACTCATTTAGGCCATGAAAATCCTGATTGATTGACAACTGAGAAGTTAGATGCCTTTATAGAATCAGGATCTGTGTCTCTAAATTACCATTTTAGATCTCGCAAAAGCTTTAGGAAAGAGACATTTGCTCTGGACTAACTGGCTTCCTAATCCAGTGTGCCTTAACTGCTGGGACTAACATCTCCACCCACCCTGTAGATAACATTGTCCAGTTACAATTAAGATAATCCTTAAAAAACAGAGCCTTGAATGTTTAAAATAAACAAAAACAAAAGTCTAAAAATGAATTGGAAACTAAGCCTTCATGCACTTCCTTAACAAAGACTGTTTTAGTGGTTATACTAGATAATTTAAGACTAAATATCTTCTTTTATAATCCTGCTGGATTTATCATTTGCTGCTTTCTCCAGATCAGTGCAAAATAAATTTAGCATGAGATTATCCGGATATATGAGTAAATTATAGGTTGCATTACAGTGGTGGAGAGGTGGTATTTATTTATACTTTTAAGCATTAAAGTTAACAAAAGACATTTCTTGAGCAGAACCCTGCAATTGCTGGATATCATTTCCTTTCTGCAGAGTTCTAATAAACAATGGCTACCTGCCAGCGAGCTCTTTTCTGCCTTTTTGGAAAATAGCCATGGGGGTGAGCATTTGAATAAGAATATACAACCACAAGGTAAACCAGAGCATCTGCGTGAAGTGCAGGTAGCGATGCATCCATGTAAGTCTTCAGCTATCCTCAATTTTTTTAAAGGTGGTACTGGTGGTATTGGGTGAATCGCCCAATAAATTACAATAAATCATTGGCATTCAAGGACTATTCTGGGCTTGATGGACCATTGGTCTGACCCAGTAAGGCTATTCTTATGTTCTTATGTACATGAGGTGATAAGTGTTGTATTATATTAATATCCAATTACCTTACTGCCCCCTCCCCCGCTTTTACAAAACCGTAGCATGGTTTGTAACGCCAGCTGTGGCGGCAACAGCTCTGATGCTCCTAGGAATTGTATGAGCGTCCGAGCTGTTACAGCCCTGACCAGCACTAGAAACGCTAGCGTGGTTTTGTAAAAGAGGGGGTTAGCACTCTTCCCAGTTTGTATTATTGGCGTATTTGAACTTCCAAGTGTTGAACTATAATTGAATGTTTGTTTCTTCTTCTCGCTTCCTACTGCTTCTGGCATGTAGTACAGACCTGAAGAATGAGTTCCCTACAAGCCACATTCCATAGCAAGCTTTAGCAAAACAACCCTCTCTGAGTACAGAAACTGCATTGTCCTTTTTCTTTGGTTTTTAAAAGTGAAATATTTCACACATTTCATAGTTCCCATTTATTTATTACACTGCATATCATTTTAAAAGCCACCTAGGCAGTGCACAATTCCAATACAATATAGCTTGGTTTAGGTGTTTATAAATTATTATTATTATTATTATTTTTTTTTTTGCATCAGTGTTTATAAATTATAAACTTGGGTGTTTATTTTCCAGCTATTTAAGAGTCCTTAGGGTACAAAAAATATCAGCATTATTCAATGTTTCTGCTGTGCCGTTGCCCTTACTGAGTAACTTTCTTATAGAATTAAATACAAGCATTTGTGCAGCTGGGAAAGGAACATGGAGTACAGCAGTGACTCTAGTTCTAGTCCTGGAGGCACCCTAGCTAGTCAGGCTGTCCACAATGAATATTATATTCCTGTTATATCTATTCCATGAATATTTAAATACTGCCACTTTCTGGCTTTAGCTTCCTATCTTTCCTACACCTGTCCTACTGTTCTTTTCAAACTGTTCCCAAAGTTATTTTAATTGTGAACCGCTTAGTAAATTATTTTATGATTGACAGTAACCTCAATTTTTGTTAGCACAGTGTTTCTCAACTTCTTCAAGCCAAGTACCTCCTGAGTCTAACAAATATCAACCGAGTCCCCTTGACCACTGACCACCCATGCTCCGCCCCAGATCCCACCCCCATTACTAATTGTAATGCAATTTCTTTCATTCATTTTTCATATACACACAATATACAGAGCATATATAAATTCTCATAAAATATATAATAAAATCATTTTCCCTACTTTTGTTGTCTGGTGATTTTATTTTTCTAATCATCTTTTCCCAGTCTTTAGTTGCATTTCCTTTTGTCTGTTTCCAGGACCTTCTTATCCATTGACTGGTTTTCTCTCCTTCTTCACTTTCTGCCCTGTATCCATCTTTGGCATTAACTTTTAAAATTCAACTTTTTTCCATTTTTTCTGCTTTCTTCTCAAAATCTATCCTCCCCCCCAGTGTAACATTTCTCTTTCCCTTCTATCTCACTGCCCCCTGCAGACCAATATCTCCCCTCCCTTCCTCCTTTCTGGCCCCCTTTCCAGTCCTTTCCTTCCACCAGTTCATCTCTTTCTCTCTGTCTCCTACATGCATCCTCTCCTCCAGTCCTCATTCCCTCCCCCAACCAACATCTTTCTCTCTTCCTCCATGAGCCCAACTTTTCACACTCTACCCTCGCCCCCCTTCCCCTGAGTATGACATTTCTCCTTCCCTCCTTTCTGCCTTCCCCATCCAACATCTCTCTGTCTTTCTATGAGCAACACTTTCTGCCTTCTGCACACTTTCTCTCCTCACCCCTTCCTTCGAGTGTGACATCCCTCCTTCCTACCTCCACAGTCCATCTCTTCCCAACCCCACTTACAACTAACATGGTCTCTCCCCATTGTCACCAGCCATCTCAGGACAATGTGCCCTGAGCCACTGGGACAAGAATTACTCTTGTGTGCCGCTGCGGGCAGCACAAGGAAAAGAAATGAAGAGAAACACCGCCATCTCAGGACAATGTGCCCTGAGCCACTGGGACAAGAATCACCCTCCCCTCCAGCATGTAGCACCTCTCCCTTCCCTTTCCTTCCTCCCCTGTCCAGCAGCACCTCTCCCTCTCCCTTCCCCATGTTCAGCAGTACCTCTTCTTCCTTCCATTTCCCTCATCCCTCTTCCCCATGTCCAACAGTACCTCTTCCCTTTCCCTCCTCTGCTGTCTAGCAGCATCTCTCCCTTCCCCTCCCCCATGTCCAACAGTACCTCTTCCCTTTCCCTCATATGCTGTCCAGCAGCATCTCTCCCTTCCCTTTTCTCATGTGCAGCAGTACCTATCTTCCCCCTAGCAGCAGCTCACTGCGCACTCTTAACTTCCCCATACAGCTGCTGCTAGTGTTAGTTTAGTGATTCCATCCAGCCTCGGGGCCTTTGCTAGGCTGGCCTGCCTACGATGATGCAACTTCCTCTTTCTTAGGAGGCAGATGGCCTAGCAAAAGCCCCGAGGCTGCCTGAAGGGAATCGCCAGCTAAACTAATGCTAGCAGCAGCTGTGTTGGGATGTTAGAAGAATACAGTGAGCTGCTGCTGCTCCGGGGGGAGGGGTGGGGGTGGGTAGAAAGAGAAGATGAGGAAGGGGGAGATCTGCGATGGTAGAAGGAGAGTGGGAGACATACAACGCCAGCACCGCTTATCATCTGACAACGGTACGCATACCCACTAGGGTACATGTACCGTGTGTTGAGAACCTCTGTGTTAGAGTACTGCTAAACATTACTGTTCACGTGGCCAACAGCAGGAAGACGCTGGACTGGGGAGCTAGGGCTGACTGAGAGCCAAGTGTTAAAGTACCTGTCTATATTTACAGAATACTGCAAATACTATTCCATTCAATATGTTGTATTATTTTTCTTTAGAGCAGTGCAAAAAAACTCCACTTAAAGGTAGCTGAGAGTCTGCTCAAATGGAAGAATAAGCTTCAGGTTTTATTGGCAGAGCTCAAGCTCAAACCACCACTTCCACATCATTGGCTAAAAAACTTCCATAGAGTGACAACTCGCTGTTGAGGTTTAAAATAATTGAGGACTGAGATATTCTGCAACTGAAACCACTGTGAGTGTTTAAAGCAGTCTGTTAAAATGCCAATGTTTCACAGCACTATGCCGTTTCTTCAGGGCTAATACGACCTTGCTTGAATCTTCACAGCGTGACAGGGTTGTGCTCACGATCTCACTAGTGTCCTACGTGCTGAACCTCAGCAGCTCAGTTTTCAAGGTGAGGGGACAGGAATGAAAAATGCAGGGATGGTGAGGAGATGAAAAATGTACTTCACTGTGGGGACGGTGAGGGGACAGGGATGAATCTTTTTTCCCACATCACTCGCTACCTGAAGGTTAAACAACCTGTTCCATTCCTTTCATAATTTTATAGACTTTTCTAATATCTCTTCACAGTCGTCTTTTCTCTAAGCTGAAGAGCTCTAAACCAGTGTTTTACAACCTTTTTATACCTATGGACCAGAAGAAATAAAATAATTATTCTGTGGACCGGCATCCGTCCGTGGACCGGCGGTTGAAGAACACTGGGCTAAGTTGTGGGCTAGACCCCGCCTATCTCTACCCAATCTCCACCCCAGCCCCCACCCCCATAATAGTACTAATGCATCTTGCATGTCCCGTACCTCATCTGAAAGCCTTCCCTCTGACGTTGCAACGTCAGAGAGAAAGCTTACGGTTCAGGCGCAGGATGCCCGTAGGAGCCACTGCCCGTGGCTTTGTGCACTGAATCAGTTAGGAAGAGGGAGCTGGCTCGAAGATAAGGCCGCATCGATCGCACCGTGGACCGGTAGTTAAAAAACACTGTTTTGGGCCTCATGCACGTGCTGGCCCTGTGGACCGGCAGTAAATTTCTGTGAACCGGCACTGGTCCATGGACCGGTGGTTGAAGAACACTGCTCTAAATTGTTCAGTCTCCCTCCCATCAGGATGGTGTCCCATCCCCGTAATCATTTTTGTTTGACTTCTCTGAACTTTTTGTAGTTACGCTATATCCTTTTTGAGATGGGGATGACCAAAACTACACATTTTTTCAGGTGTCCATCAACCTCTTAGTTTTCTGTGGGTTTTTTAAAAAAAATTTTCATACTCCGTTTGCATTTCCCTTCCTTCAGCTTCTACAATAAATTCTGTCTTCTGGTACCTTATGAAACCTGCCAGATATTTGAATGTTTCATATCTCCTCTTTCTTTCTTTCTTCTAGAAACTACATTTCAAGCTCTTTCAGTATCTTTCTCTCTCCATAGTTATAATCCAAGGGTCCAATATTTGTTTCTTTTCATTTAAAAATGCTCCCACTGCTCTCCATATCCCTTCACCACATGGAACCCACTTAACCGAGTGGTAACTGAATGGGGCACGAGTGATCTGCAGCTGTTTTTACATCTCTGAGTTCAAGCCAGGTTGTGATGGTGATAATGGGTGAAATAGAGTAGGAGCAATTCCTAGTCACTCCTCACCCATTGGGCACCATCTTCCGATTCAGCTACCAGTGCTGCTGTAACATGGCTGGACCCAGCAGTCCAAGATCAACATGGGGTGGGATCACTCCTGCTCCATTCAGTTACCACATTGGGAGATGCATGGAGGAAGGGGGATTTTATAAAGCTTTATCCATATGCAAACTATTTTACAAGTAGAGAAGTGTTTTAATAAAATTGTGTGGCTACATAAATATGTACAAGAGTACATGTAGAAAGGTCTTGGGTATTTTTATACGTAGACATTTCTAGGATTGTAGCTGGGCAGTGAGAAGGCAGCATTGCAATATATGACATGCATATTCTATAAAAGTATATGCATGCACGCATTTACACTGTCTTCACAGTAGGTGCAATTTGCACGCTTGAATTTGTGCACTGTTGGGCTGATTCTGAGATTCTCTTTCTTAAAAGCAGATAGGCTTAAAAATGGGTGTCTTGGACTTGCCATGTAGATGCACTGTTATAAAACTACCTTGGGGGTAAGTGGGTCTGGGATATGGGAGAAACCATGGGATGAGATGGGGAGAGGGGTGTTTATATTGAAACCTTTGCTCATTTTGGGAGAGGGGGTTGTCTTTTTTTAAAACAAAACTGATATCTGTCTCCCTTTTTTTTTAAATGAAATGAAATAAACACAAATGAAAAGCAAAGGGCAAACAAAATGAAGAATTTAACCCCCCCCCCCCACCAATATATACTGCATACAGTCCCTACATGCACCTTAATCCATATATGCCCAAATTCTATAAATGGCGCTTTGAATTTGCTTGGACATATGCCCTATTTGCAAATACAACTTAATTGAATAATGAGCCAATTAGTGCAGATAATTGACTTCTTAATAAGCAATTATTAACGCTAATTGGATTTAATTTAAATTTATGCATGGCGCCAAAAAGGAATGCAGAGATAGACGGGTCGAGGACGGATCCAGGTCATTCCATGCAGTTACACATACAATTATAGAATAAGGGGTATCCGCACCTAATATTAAGTTATTAGATCCTCTTCCCTTCTGGAAGAGGCTGGATAAGCACCAGTAGGGACATAGAAAGTATCAAATGCACGATGAACAATGCATGCCCCAACATTTTTTTTTTTGAAAAAGGAAACAAAGGATCTCAGATATCCATACCTAAGGCACAAGAGTGTCAAAAGGTAATAACTGGATGATGGTATCTATCATCGATCCTAAGAAAACCTTTTAATATTTGTAATTTATTTTAATTCTTTTTTCTTTTTACTTTATATTAATTGTAACTTCTGTGTATAAAATATGTAGGTATGGATATCTGAGATCCTTCGTTTCCTTTTCCCCCCAAAAAAATTTGGGCCATACATTGTTCATCGAGTTAGTTTCTGTGGTGAGAACTTGAGTGTGATTAGCTAGCTCACATTTTTGTTTATTGTTACATTGCTTGAGTGTATCAAATGCATGACCCACACCTAGCTTCACCTAACAACTTCTAAAGTTGAGCAAGAGGTAAAGCCTTGTTGGACCTAGTAGAGGTTCTGGAGATAGGGGGGGAGGAGGTCCGCCCTGGGTGCCATCTTGGTAAGGGCGCAGGCACCTGTCCTCTCCGCCTCCCTGCTCCTTCCCTGCCCCGCCCACACTGCTGCACATGCATGCCGCTTCCCTTCCCTCGTACCTCTCTAACGTTCCTGGCACGAGCAGCAACCCCCAACCTGCTGTAACGCCAGTGTCGGCTCTTCCTCTATCACTTCCTGGACCAGCGCCTAGGAACTGACATCAGAGGAAGAGCTGACGCTGGTGTGACAGCAGCTTGCGAGTTGCTGCTCGCGCCAGGGACGTTACAGAGGTATGGGGGAAGGGAAGTGGTGTGCGCGCAGCCGAAGGGGGGTGGGGAAGGCACGTGTGGAGGTGGGGGTGGAGAAGAAGGCGGGGAGGGGCACCCTCGCTTCACCACTGTTTGGAGATCTATGCAGGCACCCATGTTGCAGAATTCCAGCTTCCTTACAACTGTAAATATTACAGAACAAAAAAATATGAGACAATAGAATAAACCTGGCCTGTTGCCTACGGGCTCCTTTTACTAAGGTGCGCTAGCGTTTTTAGCGCACGCACGAAATTACCACGTGCTACGCTTCTAGAACTAACGCCAGCTCAATGCTGGCATTAAGGTCTAGCACGCGCTATTCCGCGCATTAAGGCCCTAACGCACCTTAGTAAAAGGAGCCCTAAGTGTTGCTTTAGCATTTCTATCTCAAAGCATGTTCTAGAAAGCCTCCGTACTAACACAATAGACATTTGAATTCTGAGGGCAAGTTTAATAATAGCAGTGCCTGAAGGGCTTACAGAGGCTCATGAAATAAAGAGGATTAAGAAAAGAGAATGCCACCTGGAAAGTTTCCACCTTTTACAGAGAAAAGCCCAAGCTGCTAATAGTACTGCAAACAGAATAGATAGAAAGCACTATATTTATTTCATTTATTTATTTATTCAATTTTCTATACCGTTCTCCCAGGAGAGCTCAGAACGGTTTACATGAGTTTATTCAGGTACTCAAGCATTGGTGCTGAACACCCCCCCTCCCCCCACCTAAGTGCTATTCTATAAAGGGCACCTAAAGTTAGGCGCAGTTTATAGAATAACACTTTTGTCCTTGAGCTGCGCCTAACTTTAGGCTTGACCAATTGCAGCAACAGAAATGTGGTGCAAAACCTCATGCCTAAAGTTACACTCTCCTGAGTATATAACTGTAGCTCATGTTATTATGATTGTCTTAGGCTCTTCAGCCTTCCTGGTCTCTCTGATCATACACAGAAGGGGAGAGCCCTTGAGGCCTAAAGCCTTAGCCATATAGATCCAGAGGTCTACAGACTCTAGCTCAGGGGTGCCCACACTTTTTTGGCTTGCGAGCTACTTTTAAAATGACCAAGTCAAAATGATCTACCAACAATAAAATTTTGAAAAACACAAAGCACACTGTACGCAGAGAAAATGTTAATTATCATTTGTATTCGGGGTTTTTATCAGAGGTCAAGGCAGATGACTTTAAAATATGCAATGTCATCTCAGTAACAACTATACAAAAATAGACAAATATACCCTCTCCCCTTTTACTAAACCGCAATAGCAGTTTTTAGCGCAGGAAGCTGCGCTGAATGCCCTGCGCTGCTCTCGATGCTCATAGGCTCCCTGTGCTAAAAACCGCTATGGCGGTTTAGTAAAAGGGGGCCATAGTGCAAAATATAGACAGCAGATATAAATTCTCAAAACGGACACATTTTGATCACTAAATTAAAAAAAATCATTCTTCCTACCTTTTTGTCTGATTTCATGTGTCTCTAGTTGCATTTTCTTCTTCTGTAAAGCCAATATTTCTTTCTTTCTGCCTTTCTTTCTCTCTCCCCCTGGCCCCCCTCTTTCTTTCTGCCTTTCTTTCTCTCTCCCTCTGCCCCCCCAAGCCATCTCCACTTCCCCGATTCTTTCCCTACCCCCACCCCCAGGCCACTAACACAATTTCTCCCTGCTGCTTCCCCGAGCCAGGCCTGGCATGTACAAGCACTGGGCCCACAAGACTTCACTTCGGACGTCAATTCTAACATCGGGGAGGAAGTTCCAGGCCAGCCAGGCAGCGATTAACTGGCCCAGAACTTTCTCTCTGACGTCAGAATTGACGTCGGAGTTGAAGTTTTGTAAGTCCAGTGCTTGTATGCGCCAGGCCTGGCTTGGGGAAGCAGCAGGGAGAAAAAGATTGCAAAGGCAACGCGATCGACTCACATTGCCTTTGCGATCTACTGGTTGATCGCGATCGACCATTTGGGTACCCCTGCTCTAGTTAGTATAATAGGTCAAGGAGCAAGTCGAGAATACGAGAGCGAATCATAAATTAAAGGCAATTGTTAATTATGCAATAACTGAACAGAGCTAAAGAAATGTCCTTGCACCATTCCTGTAAGCTCTGCCTTAACTGCACACTTATGATTTTAAAATGTTTGAGGATGTGCAGATGAGGACAGAGCTTGCAGGAATGGGACAAGGACAGGAAAAGAAGTCTCCAGGACGGGATGGGAAAATGAGTTCTCGCGGGTACGGGGAAAAATTTGTCCCTTTCATTCTCTACTCCATTCCTCAGATCAGCTGCTCTTAGCTGTACCCTTCTCCTCCACTTCTAGTGGCAGAGTTCAATCCTTTCATTTAGCTGCCCCGTATGCCTGGAATAAAACTACCTGGGTTTGTCTGCCATGCCCCTTCCCTTCCTTTGTCTAAATGCAGACTGAAAACCCACCTTTTTGATATAGCCTTCAATCTATAACCCTACTCCCCACTGCCCAAGCCAACAGATTAACCATTTCCCCTAACTGTATCCATAGCATCCTGGTTGTCTTTTCTAGCTCATTAGCCAATTAAATTACACTTGCATCTCAGAAGCATACCCAAATCTGGGTATCACATATAGAATCTGGAGGTAAATACTGTGTGCCCTATTTTATATCTATGGGCCATAAGAAAAAGAAATCCCTAAAGAGTATATACCACAGAAAAATACTATAATATCAGAGCAATGTACTCAAATTGCAAAATTAGAAATATTGTACATATTTATTAATTTAAAATTTGCAAAATTATCACAAAATTTTCATAGAATAGCATACACAGAACACCATACAAACACTACAAACAAACCAAACAAGATATAACAACATATAATAACAGGCACTATCAAACCAGGCTGGAAAAGGCCACACAAAAAAATCATACAATGATATATAAATATAGCTGTGTTCAAAAGTTCATAAATCACTTAGCTTGAGAGTTCGAAGTCTTCCTGGAACAGTGTCCACAAGAAATGAAGCAAGCAAGATGATTGTGGGCCATCCATAAAGGAAAAAAATCAAAAAACCAACATCCCAAACAGATTAGAGTTCAAATCCAACCTGCAGGTGCAAGTGCAAACGTGCTGTCAGTAAACAGTATAATAAGTTAGATAATCAAAAAAAGTCTCAAACCAAGAGGACAGAGAGCATTTTCAAAGTCTTCACAAGTCTACTTAGCCATAGGCATCCTGTATAAGAGGCTTGCAAGCACAACCCCTGCGTGCAGACAAACAAAAGCTGGCAACTCTAACTCTGGTCTGTGTCAGGGCTGCTTCAGGTGCCAGCATCTTTCCTCATCCTGTCTGTCCCTCCTTAGGTCCAGAAATCCTCCCCCCCTTTTTGCAGGTGTCCATGTTTCTTCTCCCTTGGTCTTTCTTCCCCCCCCCCCCCCCCATCATATTTATTAAATTTGTGAGAAAATACAGTCAAGTACAAAAATACACTTGAGTTTGCAGCTTTTTCCTTTCTTGCATTTCCTTCCCTCTTGTGTCCTTTTCGATCTCTTTTGCCTGTAATCCGGTGAGTCTTTCCCTCTATCTTCTGGGTATACCGGTTCCCGAACCATCGACTCTCTCTCTCTCTGTCGACTGTCGGCTTTCCCCTTCTTCCTAGTTTAAAAGCTTGTCCACTTCTCTCTTGATGTTGCTTGCAAGTATCCTCGTTCCGTCTCTGCTGAGGTGGAGTCCATCCTTCCTGTAGAGCTTGTTCTTCCCCCAGAACGTTGTCTAGTTGCGCACGAAGTGGAATCCTTCTTCCTCACACCAGCGCCGCATCCACGCGTTGACTGTTTGCAGCTCCATCTGCCTCTTCTCATCAGCCCTGGGTACCGGCAGGATCTCCGAGAATGCTATCCTCTGCGTTCTGGTCTTCAGCTTCCTTCCTAGCGTCCGGAACTGGTCCTTCAGTACTTCCCTGTTGTAGTTCCTATTGCTCACGTTGTTCGTCCCCACATGGATCACCACATGCTACATTTATACGCCAACCCCCAAATTCTATAAAGTCCACATTAAGTTAGGCACCTACATCAGTGCGCCTAGCCAATGTATGTGCCTAACTTAATTGATTAATAGCCTTAAATCGATGCCAATAATTGGCGCTTAAAGTTAATTGAAGTTAATTGAATGTTAGGTGCACAACTTGGTAGGTGCGATTCTATAAAAATTAGGAGCCTTGTCCAAAGCGCCGCTCTAAAACTGGGTGGATTGTGGGTGGGGTTTTTTAGTTAGAAACATATAAACATAGAAAATGGTGGAAGAAAAGGGCCATAGCCCATCGAGTCTGCCCCTGCCAAGTATCCGCCCCCCTGAATTTACTCCCTTAAAGATCCCACGTGAGCATCCCATTTTCTCTTAAAATCCGTCACGTTGCTAGCCTCAATCACCTGCAGTGGGAGTCTGTTCCACTGGTCCACCACTCTTTCGGTGAAGAAGTACTTTCTGGAGTCGCTATGAAACTTCCCTCCCCTGATTTTCAGTGGATGCCCTCTGGTGGTCGAGGGTCCCACAAGACAGAAGATATTATCTTCCGACTCGATGAGACCCGTGATGTACTAAAACGTTTCAATCATGTCTCCCCTCTCTCTTCGTTCCTCAAGTGAGTACAGCCGCAATTTTTTTAGTCTTTCTTCATACGTTAGATCCTTGAGCCCCAAGACCATCCTGGTGGTCATTCGCTGAACCGACTCGATCCTCAGCATGTCCTTACGGTAGTGTGATCTCCAGAATTGAACACAGTACTCCAAGTGAGGCCTCACCATGGATCTGTATAACGGCATGATGACTTCAGGTCTTCTGCTGATAAAACCTCTACGAATACAACCCATCATTTGTCTTGCCCTGGAGGAAGCTTTCTCCACTTGATTGGCAGCCTTCATGTCATCACTAATGATCACCCCTAGATCACGTTCTGCCGTGGTCGTAACCAAGGTCTCACCATTTAGTGCATAAGTTCTGCGCGGGTTTCTCTTGCCCAGGTGCAAGATTATAGAATATGGGCCGAAGTGTGCCTAACTTAGGTGCAGGCATTGTGGCCTGGATTCTCTATAGCAGGGCTGCCCAAGTCCGGTCCTTGAGATGTACTGGCAGGCCAGGTTTTCAGGATATCCACAATAAATATGCATGAGAGAGAGATTTGCATACGAAGAAGGCAGTGCAGGCAAATCTGTCTCATGCATATTCATTGTGGATATCCTGAAAACCTGGCCTGCCAGTAGATCTCCAGGACCGGACTTATGCAGCCCTGCTCTATAGGGTGCCGATATCAGCAGCCACCTAATAAACAGCTGCCAATCATGTGATGGCACCCCATAGAGAATCACGCCTCCGTGAAAGATAGGTGCCAGAAATGTAAGCCTGGGTTTTCCGGGTCTAGATTTCTGGCACCTATCTTTATTGTGAACCATGCCTACGTAGGTGCTTTATAGCACATAATGCCATTTCTGGCATTAGCCATGCCCATAGTGGCGTTAAGCGCTATAAAGCACCTATGTAGGCGTAATTTATTAATTTTAGATGCTTTAATTTTACCATTTTTTTGCTATTTAAAATGGCGTTTCTTGATTAACTTAGGCTCACCAGAGCCTAAATTTCAGCGCTGTTTATAGAATATCCCCCATAGGCCATGAAAAACCTGGCATAAATACTGTGCACTAAAAGTTGGGATACCTAGTGATGCCTAAGGCCACTTGGATGGTGCTAAGCACAATTCTATACAGTGTGGCCTAACTTTTATAGAATCACGCTTCGCGTGTTCTAAGCATGCACTCCAGGGAATTAGGTACCCAAATAATTAAACATAATAAACACAATAGTATTTGCAATATACTGTATATACCTACTTTAACACATAAAACAATGATTAGATATTTAATATTTTTGTTGTGGCTTGGGGGGAGGGTAAAAAACCGCTGGACAGTGAGATTAGGGAAGGGAAGGAAGTGCAGAGGCGCCAAACAGTGAGACATATCACCCCAATGGGTGAAGTAATTCTCGCAGTATGCTTGGGCCAATATTCTATATATGTCTAGTTGGTGCCTAAAGTTTATGTGACATATATAGAATATTGGCCCAAGCATACTGCGAGAATTACTTCACCCATTGGGGTGATATGTCTCACTGTTTGGCGCCTCTGCACTTCCTTCCCTCCCCTAATCTCACTGTCCAGCGGTTTTTTACCCTCCCCCCAAGCCACAACAAAAATATTAGATATCTAATCATTATTTTATGTGTTAAAGTAGGTATATTCAGTATATTGCAAATACTATTGTGTGTATTATGTTTAATTATTTGGGTACCTAATTCCCTGGAGTGCATGCACTGGGCTTATCATCAGTGACAGAGGTTTCTTGGGTAACCATTGGTTAATGTATGCTTTTTTTTTTTTTTTGCTGATAACTGTGGATCTGTTCATTTGTATACTCATAATATGAAACTTTATATGTACTCTGACTAGGGTTGCCAGATTTTCCAATCGGAAAATCCGGCCCCTCCTAGACACGCTCCCAGGCCCACCTAGTTCTGCCCACCCCTGCCCTGTAATGCCATAATCCCGCCCCCCCTCCCCCCGCTGCCTGCTCTTGTTGGACATGGAGGAAGTCCGCGCATGCCACACGATGACATCATGTACGGTAAACAATATCAGTTAGCGCACGCTAAATCAGTTAGCGTGCCTTAGTAAAAGGACCCCTTTATGAGCTAGCTCATCTAACTGCTTTCCTGATCTGTAGGCCTATCGCTCTAGATACCAATGCTGTGATCTCGTCTGCTACATATGATCACTTAGTTTTTATTAGCCAATGATTTGAATCATTCTGATTGGTATGGCAGTCGAAGTTTATTGATATAAATTTTCCTTGAACTTTTCCTTGTCCACCCCACCACCACCACAATTCCACACCACTGTGAGAATGATGCTTTTTCTTTTTCTCTCCTCCCCCCCCCCCTTTCTGCTTTTTCCTCAGAGTATTCTTTAACAAAATTGATTTCTTGGTTAATTTAAAGTTTGCAATAAATTAGCACTTTAAGAAAAATATCAAACTGATATGCTTCTAAAGCAGGGGTGGGCAAACATATTTTCTGAGGGCCAATTTAATGACTTTTTTTCAGTAAAGGCCAGGGTTCTCCCCCCCCCCTCCCCTCAGAGAAAAGACAGGCAAGGAGGGCTGTGTGGTTGGGGGGGGGGGGGTACAACATTCTAGCCTTGGCTTTGCTTTCTTGCTTCATGGCTTCAGTTTGCTATCTGTCCTCTTCTCTTACTGCAGCCAGCTATGAGCCCTGCAGAGGGAGCTGGCCTTGGCTTTCTTCCTACAGTTTGGGAGAGCTGCTTGTCTCTGCCAAGTCACTCCATTTCGCCAGAAGTAACAGGAATTCTAGCCTGATATCTGAGAGGAAATGCTGGAACTACATTGGGAAGGAAATGCAGGCCAGGAGTCACTCACTGTATTCATCAGAACTCAGGAGGATCTGAGCTAGGTCCTGATCCAATCCCTTTCATCACAGCTCCAAGCAATTTTTTTTTTTTTTTTTTCAATCCCTGCCTTACTCTGCAGCTAATGAATGTTTGTCTACCCTCCCTGATTACTAGCAGAGGTTTCTTCTTCCTTTCCTGGACAGAGAATGCAGTCAGAGGAGGAGAAACAAAAAACGCAAAAAAAATCCCGTGTCATTCTTTAGTGTCTATTTCAATGTGTTGCAAACTTGATAAGCTGCTGGCACACTGATTTCGGGGCTGCGGCTGGAGGGTACCCGGAAATGCACAGACGTCAACACAATGATATCACGAGCATGTGTGATGTCATCATATCAATGTCCACGCATGTGCGGATGTCCTCCAGCTGCGGTCATGAGCTTCCTATTACCACTGGGGGAGGAGGGGGGGGGTGGCTGCTGCAGAAAGAGAGGTGAGGAGAAGGAGCAGAGGCACTGGTGAGGAGGACAGGCGCCAGCTGACTGACTAGATCACATGCCTTATGCTGTGAGAGGCATGTCCTGTAAGCATTCAGCTGGCGCCGGTGCCTCTCCTCTTTGCTGGTATCTGAGGGCACACTTGGAATCCTCTGGGGCACACCATTTGCAATACATTGGTCTATATCAACCTCAGTCCAGACATGGAGAAAGTCACTCCTTGCGCTGGATCGGTAGCATGGAACGTTGCTACTAGTTGAGTTTTTGCCAGGGACTAGTGACTTGGATTGGCTACCATGAGGACAGGCTATTGAGGTCAGTAGCATAGAATGTTGCCACTTTTTGGGGTTTGGCCAGGTACTAGTGGTCAGGTACTAGCCACCATGAGGATGGGCTACAGGGCTAGATGGACCATTGGTCTGACCTAGTAAGGCTATTCATATGCTCTTATGAATTTTGGAGGGTTCACCATACAATGTAAAGGACCTTTTATGTGAAGTTCACTGCACTGCCCCTAGGGTGCCCAACTTCTCTCCTGGGATGTCTGTGTGGCCAGTCTACTAAGAATGCTGGCTCCTCCTATGTCTCAATGGCTGACTTTTGTGCATTTTTCATTTGGACGGAGGTTTTTTGTTTTGTTTTTTCCCCAAAAATGATTAAACACATCTAGAATGGTTAAACAGTTAGAAAATGGCCATTTTTGAAACAAAGACGTTTTCTGGTTTGAAAATGGCCATTTTCTCTACTGAATTTCTGGACATTTTGATTACATCGTGCAAAATCAGATTTAGACATCATATTGAAAATGCCCTGCCACCTCTTTTTTGAGATATAGCAAGCAGAACTGAGCACAATACTCAAGGTAAGCCTTTTTTCCCATGTTAAGCATTTGTTGGCACTTAAAGTGGTCTAGTAAAAGTGCCTCTTAGAACCTATTCAAGTTTATATCCTCTGTGAGAGGCACGTCCTGTAGACAGTCACCTAGCACCGGCGCCTCTCCTTCCCGGCATCTCGCGGCACACCTGGAATCTCAGATGGCACACTAGGCTGCTGTGGCACAGTTTGCACTGGTCTAGATAATATTCAGATTAAATATATCAATACTTTTATGAACTGCATTTCCCTGGATTTAGTAAATGTGGATTACACATACATGCTAGGGGGTGTGACAGTTATGTAGCCCAAAGACCGTCTTTAATATCAAAGTTTAGTTGTTTATAGCAGTGGTTTTCAGACTTGTCCTGGAAGACCACCAGCCAGTTAGCAATCTCAATACAATAAAGTGAGGAAGCACCTAGATGGTTTCAACTTACATTCCAATTAGAGAATGACACGGTGACAAAATTCATCACCGTTCCCGTCCCCGCGGATAACCGCGGGAAATAATCCCATGTCATTTTCTAGTGTCTATTTCAACCTCGGTCCTTCTACACCAGCATCCTTCACAGCAAAGCTTGTGGGTCAGTGGTTGTGGCCATTCATACTCTGATTCTTATGTGAGCCAAGGATAATGAAGCCATTGTGACATCACTGATGTGATTGGCTCTTAGGCACTGGTGGAATGAAGCATTATGACATCACAATATCTGCTTTGGATACCAGAGACTGTCATTCTGTAGTGTCTATCTCAACTTCAATCCTTCTACACCAGCATTCTTCAAAGCAAAGCTTGCGGGTCAGTGGTTGTGCCCAATTATACTCTGATTCTTCCCTCTCTCCTTTTGAACTTAAAAAAAAGAATGACATGAAGATGGTTTCCCGTGGTTATCCACGGGGACGGGAACGGTGATGAATTTTGTCACCGTGTCATTCTCTTCCAATCACCCTTTATTTAAAGCCAATTCATAATCTATACTTCACTTACATGATTATACTCAAACTTGTACTTATAATTGAATATACATTTTTTCTAAACTTTTTAAATTGGAAAATTATTGCAAATATCATAATAAGATTCAGGGCTCTTTTTACAAAGCCACGGTAGACATTTCTACCATGGACCAGTGAGATAAATGCTCCAATGCTCATAGGAATTTTATTGTATTTTGTTATTTTACGTAGGAATGAATGGAACTGTAAATTTCTGTTTTGTGTTCACAAATATGTATGTTCAGTTTATGGAAACCGCTTTGTTTATAGGCAGCATATAAATGTTTTAAATAAATAAAAAATTTACCTGACTGATCCACGGTAGAAACCTCTACCGCAGCTTTGTAAAAGTCATCGTCAGTAACAGTTGCACCATATTTTCATATTGCTCTTGCAATTACATCTCTTTAGTTTCAAATCACATTCACATACGTTCCCCCCAAAAAAATACTTACTAAAACTTGTTACAAACTTTTTTAGCCCAACTCGAATAGCTCACAAAACCTTAATTCTCACAAATAGTTGATATACTCCTACTATTGTGCCAACTAAGTGGCCAAAAAGTCGTAAGTTTCATATCGCAGTCTTGTTGTATGTAAACTAGAAACTGGGCAAACCTATCTCCTCTATCAGTCCAGCAACCATGCATTAATGTCTCATCAACCTGTCCAAGGGTCATACACTTCTCCCTTGTTCAACTTGACACAGGTTCTGTGTTTTGTTTCTCATGGTCAGAAGTTGAAACTGCGGAATCTTTCACTTGTGTCCCACATAACAGCATGAGCCTCTCTTCAAACAGTTGGTACTAACAATGGCAAAAGTTTACATTCTCTAGTCCTCATGGAAACTACCACAACTATAAATATACAAGTGAGTGTCTAACCTACTTGAACACATTATCAAACTATTTACCCAGCTACAAATAACCAGGAGGGAATCTGCTGACAAACTTCACACCGCTCAGGCTAACTGCCAAAGAACACCTTCGTTTCCATGGCCACTGCACATGCCTGAAACCTCAGTGACTACTCCCTTCATTATTCCACTCACTTTAAGTGAGTACCACCTTAAAGTGCTAGCCAATCTATTTCCTTATTTAACCCCTTTCGGTTCTACTGTGTTCCACTCAAAATAAATCTTTGTTCTTTCCTTAATAATATTGCAGAAACATCACCCCCTCTCAACAATTCCAGTGCCTGAAGAACTGCAAGCAGTAGATCATCCACTGTGCGTTGCAAAGCCATCCATTGCCGAGCGGTGCCTCTTCTCTGCTCCGTCTTATATTACTTGAATGTTGAACTATCCTTAACTTGACTGGTCTAATGATGTGACCAATATAAAATAATACACTATATAAACTACTTGTTTACTAGAACAATCCGTGTGAGATCATAAATCAAAGAATTTACTATACCATCAACTTGCCATATGTATTCGTACTTACAATATACACATTTGCCACACTGATAATGCCCCCTTCTTCCATCACTTTCTTTGATCTTATTCTTGGCTGGAGACAATAACTCAGCCAAGTTCCTGCCTCTAGTAATTGTAGATGTAAGCTTAAAATCCCCCAATGTCTTGCTAAATTCAAATAAGGTAACACACAAGTTAAGCTATCCCTCATTTTCTGATTGTCATTTGTACTCATCAATCATTCCCTGTGGGTGTGTTTTACTCTCGTATATACCTGTTTTATTATTCTCGCTGGGTATCCTCTCTGCCTATACCTCCAACTCATTTGTTCAGAAAATAGCTTGAGGACCATTGAAGAAGAACAAATCCTCTTAAGTCTCAAAAAGTACAAGTTTTGAGAAGAGTATAATCATTTAAGTGACATATAGGTTATAAATTTGGCTTCAAATAAAGAATATGCATGAGACAGATATGCACGTTTGTCACCTGAATTATATGCAGAATTGCAGATCTCTCATACATATTGATTATAGACATGGTCCAAAAAACAAGGCAAGCAACCCCATGTCAAATATACAACAAAGAGAAAGTGGGGAAGGAACTGTACACATCAACCTGAGATAAAGTTGAGTTTATTGAATACAGTCAGCTAATAAAATACAAAACACATAAAATGACCAATCTATCTTGCATATCCTTACAAATCTGACACGGTCCATGTTTCGGCTTCAAAAAGGAAGCTTGCTTCAGGGGTGCAGATGATAATCCAATAGATGGCACTGGAGCACTTAACATCTGAAGATAAAAGTGCTGTATGTCACAATATAAAATGTTGGTAAAAAATACCGTATCACATTCATGCTGTTTGTGTATGTGCAGCCATGCAGCTCTCTAGCGATACGGTATTTTTTTAACCAGAGTTCTTTTTGATTCCTACTATTCTTTTGTTGTGAGGTTCCCTGAAATGTGATTCATCATGTCGGAACCTTCAAATAGATAAGTGTTCTAATTCTTTTCAAACTAATGTGAAGAATAGCGGTATTTTACCAAAATTAAAGAAGGTTCACTTCAAGGAGAAATGTACTATGGTTGGATGGTGAGGCTACATATGGAGAGTATTCCCCAGTTGTAGTCTCCAGGTCTTTGAGCATATTGTTTATCTTTGTTAAAATCATTTGGAATAAGTTTATATGTGTTCATTTTAATAATGCAAATCTAGGGGATTTTCATTTACATATATTTTTGGATATTCATATTTGTTCTCGCACTTTTTGAAAATATATATTTTTCCCCCTTTTTCTTGTATCGACAAGGTCCGATTTTTTAAGCACCATGGTGACCTGGCACCTGGGGTTTGTTGAGCCCTGGTTTAAGGCAAAATAGAAATGAGGAGGAATGAAGTGGGTCCAAAATGCCAGCATAGTTTTGTCAGCAGGAAAAAGCTTACTGTTGCAGTGAATATTGGTGTCAGAAAGAGAGTGCAATCTAGGCAGCCATTTTCTTCTACCACACTTCAGAAGGGTCTGCTACTTCAATCAGCCAATCATACTGGGAGGGAGGGGAGGGACTAGAGTTTCCAAGTAATGTCAGAACCTGGTTTGCAACTGATTAGACCCAAACTTCTGGTCCTAGCTCAGCTGTTTTGGGTCAGAAAGTTCGGGTCCAATCATATACTAGCTAGGTCTGACATCACTCGGTAAGGTCCTTGAAATTACTTTTTAAACTTGTACTTTGTTACAAAGTACAAAAGTATTGCTTATTTGTAACAAGTTACAAGTAAAACTTATGGCAAAAAAATGTAACTAGTTACATTTTAAAATACTGTAATGAAGTACAGTATAGTAAAACCTTGGTTTGCGAGCATAATTCATTCCAAAACCATGCTTATAATCCAAAACACTTGTATATCAAAGCGAATTTCCCCATAAGAAATAATGGAAACTCAGACAATTTATTCCACAACCCAAAAACTTTAATACAAAATACTGTATGTACTCGTATTGCAAGACTTCACTCATTTAGAACAGTCACTACACTCCCGCAGCGTGAGAGAAGAACCATCAGCTCAGTTGTGATGATGTGACGCGTGTATACTGCATGTACTCGTATTGCAAGACCTTGCTTGTTTAGAACAATCTCTACACTCCTGCAGTGTCAGAGAGAGAACAATCGGCTCAACTGTGATGATGTGATGTGTGTACCGTATACTATATGTACTTGTATTGCAAGACTTCTTGTTTATCAAGTTAAAATTTAATAAAATGTTTTGCTTGTCTTGCAAAACACGTACAAACCAAGTAACTTGCAAAGCAAGGTTTTACTGTACCCATCTCTGGTAAAATGATAATCCATATAGCAGTTAACAGTAGATGTGAGGCTAGCACATAAAAGAAATCTAATGACAGGTCAGACAGATGTTTATAAAGCAAACATTAAGTGCCATTTTATATTTACAGTGGAAAAATAAATGGTTGCATTAGAAGGTCACAGTAACCTTAGAAACAATAACTATTTGTTTTCAGACACCAGATCTTTCTTGGTGGCCACCTAGTACTGTATTCAGGAACCTGTTTGGTGCCAGATCACAAAGTTGGATCTTCCTGTCTTAATATAATGCCTATTTGTTAATTGATATAGAGAACAAAATTATTGTATGGTAGTTAACAAGCAAACATTTAATCTACATTGTCATGGAAATGCTGGAATGGTTTTGATCTGCAAGGAGTCACTTAGCAAGTCAGGAAGTGTTTTCCCAAAGGAAAAGAATTGTTGATCTGGCTCCCAAGTGAGTGCAGCTGTAAAATGTTTTCCTAATTAAAGAACATGTAAGATCCAGAGGTCTGTTTTCTATCTCAGTGCAGAAGAGATTACAATGGCAGATTAGAATGGACAGCACTGCCAGTGACCCTATAAAAGTCATACAGCAAACATTTAAAGCTGATGCACAAGAGAATTTATTTTTTTTTTTCTTTCTAAATAAGCCAAACAGTAGCACAGTATGTAGCTGGCCCTCTGATGTCGTGGAGCTGAGGACGACCCCCAGGGATGGGTACACTTTATCTTTGGTTTCTGTTGATTATCAAATCAAAATCTTCTCCAAAATCCTCACCCCAAGCAAGCTGAATAGATAAAGGGTTCCTGACATCTGGCTCTATAATCTGTGAATAGTCTTTGGACAGACAAATAAAACCCATACTGTAAAGATAATTGAAGGTGGCTGGTAAGGATTAGACTAAAATACACTTCACCCTCTGTATTCACTGTGATAGGGGATTAACAGACCCGCGAATACAGAAAAACTGCAAATAACTTTTTCATATGTTATTCGCTATTTTCTATTAAAAACCATTTTGAATATGGTGAAACCACAAATAACATGGTTGGAGACCTGGCCTGTTCCTGAAGGAGAGACAAAACACGGTGAAGAAAGTGCTGGGAAATGGCGAATGCTGAAAACGCAAATATGGAGGGAGAAGTGTATCCATTTAATGGGCCCTCCCCGAGCACACAAATATATACAAAATGAAAACAATGAGGCATTTACAGCCAAATTCTATAAAGTCAATTTAAAGTTAGGAGCCTACATGAGCACACTTGCATCTGTTAAAAAAGCATGCTGCCTCAATGGCATAGGTTCAAAGCCATCTGGGCACCTGTATAGAGCCCGTAGTATTCTGCTGAACCTTTGACAGTGTGGTGCTTGGGCAGGAGGGGGGGGGTCCTCTGTTTGAGTATTGTTGTGTATCTTTAAACCTCCATGAAGGAACCCCACAGACGACTTTCTTTTGTCGATTTTCGTATTGCTTTTTTTGCATGACTGTGTATATGAATACTGTAGTACCTCGGTTTACGAGTGCACCAGTTTGCGAGTGTTTTGCAAGACGAGCACAACATTCGCAAAATCGGCGCCTTGGAAACCGAGCTTGCCTCAATTTGCAAGCGGCGCCCCCCTTGATCTGGCACCCTCTCCCCCGCGATCCGGCACCCTCTCCCCCATGATCCGGCATCCCCCTGCTCGCGTCGCACCCCCCCCCACCGCGATCTGAAATCTCCCAGCACCCACCCGAACACGCTGCTTACCCCCATCTAGGCACCGGCACCAACGCACAGGACATGCCAGTGCCAGTGCCTGAAGATCTGCGTCTTCTTCTTTGCTGGGCCTTGAGCATCTGCGCATGCTCAAGGCCTTCGAGTTCACGCTCTCGAAGGCCTTGAGCATGCGCAGATGCTCAAGACCCAGCAAAGAAGAAGACACAGATCTTCGGGCACCGGCATGACCTGCGCGTTGGTGCCGGTGCGAGTGGCCAGATGGGGGTAAGCAGCGTGTTTGGGTGGGTTCTGGGGGATTTCAGATTGTGGCGGGGGGGTGATGCGAGCAGGGGGATGCCGGATCGCGGGGGGGTGGGTGGCAGATCACGCGGGAGGGGGGCCTTCAGGGGGAGCAATGCCGGTTCTCGGGGGGGGGGGGGTGGGGGTAGAGCAGCGCCACTAGCCTCGGGGGAGGGGGGTGTCCAGGAAAACCTGGCAGTTTGTCTGGGTTTTGGAAAGCCTTGACAAGCTCTGGCCACATCTGAAGAGTCTCTGAGCATGCATGAATGACTTCACACATATCTGCGCATGTTCCAGGCCCTCCAGACATGGCCAGAGCTTGTTGGGGAAGAAGAGAGGAAGCTTTGTGTGGGCAGGGCTGGGGGCAGAATGGGGTGGGGCCAGAGGTGGAACAGAGCGGGGCTACGTATCTGGGGTTTTGCAACACCAAATCTGGTAACCCTATACTTATGGTCTTCCAAACTTTCCACCACTATACTGTAAGATGTATGCAATTGAAGATTTTATGTTCCAGTGAACCTAGTTCATGGTTACATAACCAACATGTATTAGATTCTTTAGAGTTAATTTTTGCAGACAGTTGAGGAGTCATTAAAGCTCTGTGTAGTAAAATATACATTGATTGTAGGTTAGACGTGGATTTAGTTGTAATCAAAGACTTGACCACATATTTGGAACTTCTTCTATATCCATTTATGAATTCCATTTTGATTCTGTTTTGGGAGAGTCAAATTTGCTTAGTTTAATAAATTTGTACCATTTAGATGTGATATTTTTGCCTATAGCAAACCTATGACTTAATGACAGTAAATCTGGTGAGTCAGCCAATGATGCTAAATCAGGAAAAGCTGATTTTAGACAATGTATTAGTTGTAACCATCTAAAGTATTGGTTAGTTGGTAAGTTATAAGTCTTTTGAAGATCAGAAAAGGGTAACTATCAATTGTCCTTTATCAACTTATTAATTCTCCTATGCCACAGTTTTGCCATGACACCCAAGATATGGTGGATCTTTGAATTGTGATGCATTTGTTGTTCCAAACTGATGATCTTGCCGATTGTGACCATTTCTGATAAGTTGTCTATTTCAGTAAAAGCCAATTTTGTGGAAGTTGATATAGGACAAGCTTTCTTAGGCTGATGTAATACCTTGTCTAGTAAGAAGTCATGAAAATTAGAGCCTTGAAGCGATTGTTTCAATTTTAGTGACGTTGGAATATCTTGTGATACAGTTGTTAAACCATAAGGTTCCTAATCTTAGTAAGAAAGCAATATGGTAATTGTAAAAGCTGGGAAAGTTCACTCCTCCTTTGGATTTATCGCTTTTGAGGGTTTTTTTAAAAAGATATGCATGGTTGCTTCTTTTTCCATAGAAAGTTTAATATGCTTTCAATTTTCTTATATGCTGATGGCTGTAATAAAAAGGGTACTATCCAAAATAAGGCTTCAAAAATAATTTGAATAAGAGAACTGAACACTTCTTTTTTGAAGAGGAAAAATGATCTCAGAAACCTGTGTTCACCATTTCACTCATTATCAACATAAGCCGGATGCACAGATCCTAAAAAACCTCTCCAGTAAATTTAACAGGTGATTAAAAAAAATACAGTGCTTATTAATATTCAAACATGAAAATTAAGGGCTCCTTTTATGAAGCCGTGCTAGCGGGTTAAACTTTTTATCACGTGCTAGCCCCTGCGCTGGCCGAAAAACTACCGCCTGCTCAAGAGGAGGTGGTAGCGGCTAGTGCGTCCGGCGGTTTAGCACATGCTATTACGCGTGTTAAACCACTTACACGCCTTCGTAAAAGGAGCCCTAAGTTCATTTATCACTGCATATGTTAGCCCAAACCAAACCGCAGCCACACTTATCTTTTCTTGTGCCAGTCCTACGAGACTGTTTCACCGGTGTCCCTCAGCTTCATCAGGGGCCAATATTAATAGCTTCAAAACAGCACTAGGAAGCTGATCCCCCCCAAAAAAAGACCTTTTAGTCCCAATGAACTGACAAAAACTATTCATAATATTCTATCATAAACTCTTTATGATGTTCAAATAAATTCCAAACGTACACACTGGCT
The DNA here is from genome assembly GCF_902459505.1 of Geotrypetes seraphini. Lineage (NCBI taxonomy): Eukaryota > Metazoa > Chordata > Amphibia > Gymnophiona > Dermophiidae > Geotrypetes > Geotrypetes seraphini. The sequence goes on from NC_047087.1 coordinate 258,317,168, forward strand.
GCAGCTTTCGGCATGCAGGACTGGAAATGGCACTTTACTGAACTTAAACGCAACACATTCACCTTTTAAACATCACTAAAGGCTCCTTTTATCAAGCCACGCTAGCGGTTTAACAAGCGTAATAGCGCGTGCTAAACCACGGGACGCACTAGTCGCTACCGCCTCCTCTTGAGCAGTCGATAGTTTTTGGCCAACACGGGAGTTAACGCGTGATGAAAAGTCACATGCGTTAACTCCACTAGCGCGGCTTGATAAAAGGAGCCCTAAGTGATGTCATGCTGATTTTTTAAAAAAATTGAAGCATCTTCAATATGGGAGAAAAATTAAGGGCTCCTTTTACGAAGGTGCGCTAAGCGTTTTAGCGCACGCACCGGATTAGCTTGCACTATAGCGTGCAGTAGCCGAAAATCTACCGCCTGCTCAAAAGGAGGCGGTAGCGACTAGAGCGTGCGGCAATTTAGCGCACGCTATTCCGCGCGTTAAGGCGTTAACGTGCCTTCGTAAAAAGAGCCCTAAGGGCCTGATTCTCCAAAGTGCATCCCGATTTTAGGCAGCTGTAGGCGTCCTACAGCTGTTTAATCAGCCAATCGGGATGCATGTTTTTTAAAAAAATGCTCCCCAGGCAGGCCGCCTATATTGAAGGCGCCTCCGGGAGCCTAGGGAGACCCGCAAGATGCCTAAGCTCGCCTAAGACGCACCCTCCCCACCGACAATATCGATCGCTGGCAGGAGGGTGCCCAATCTCTCCTGCCCGAAGACGCACCCTCCCCCCCGGCGCTAACAGCCCCCAAACTCCACCCCACCAAACTAACCTTTTCTTAAGGCCAGACGGGTCTTGCCCGTCCAGCCGGCAGGCCCACCTCGTCGAAATGAGGCGGGCCCGCCCCTTCCCGGCCCATCCCGCTGAAGCCTAAGGCCTGATTGGCCCAGGCTCTAGAAGCCTGGACCAATCAGGCCTTAGGCATAGCGGGTCCGCCCATCCCCACTAAGGCTTCTAGAGCCTGGGCCAATCAGGCCTTAGATTAAGTGGGGATGGGCGGACCCGCTATGCCTAAGGCCTGATTGGTCCAGGCTTCTAGAGCCTGGGCCAATCAGGCCTTAGGCTTCGGCGGGATGGGCCGGGAAGGGGCGGGCTCGCCTCATTTCGACGAGGCGGGCCTGCCGGCTGGACGGGCAAGACCCATCTGGCCTTAAGAAAAGGTTAGTTTGGTGGGGTGGAGGTTTGGGGGCTGTTAGCGCTGGGGGGGGGTGCGTCTTCGGGCAGGAGGGATTGGGCACCCTCCTGCCAGCGATCGATATTGTTGGGGGGGGGGGAGAGTGCGTCTTCGGGCAGGAGGGTTTGGGCACCCTCCTGCCAGCAATCGGTAGTGTCGGGGTGGGAGGGAGATCGGTAATGTCGGGGGGGGGGCAGTTGGTGGTGTCGGGGGGGGGGCGGGTGGTAGTGTCGGAGGGGGGGCATCTTCTGGCAGGAGGGTTTGGGCACCCTCCTGCCTACATTCGGACAGTGGGCAGCGGCCCGCTATACTTATTGCGGCAGAGAGATCCCTTGCCGCGATAAGTGTTGCGGGCCGTGTCTAATCTAACCCGATTCTCTAACCAGCGTCTGTAACATGGACGCCGGTTACAGAATCGGGGTTTAGTGTAGGCCGATTCTGAATAGGACACCTCTCCCGGGCGTCCTATACAGAATCAGGGCCTTTGTGCTCAGTGACTTTCAAAAACTTTAGGATAATTTAATACCGTTTTTTCGGACTGAGAATTTTTTATCCTCTTTGTAAGGAGTTTTTTTCTTCTCAGCCTTTTTTCCAGTTATGGGCCAATGAGAATACCTGTAACTGAGGGAAAGAATTCTTCCTCCTTGAGGATTTAGATCCTGGTAGATTTTGAGGCCTACTCAATAAGTTTGTTTATAGTTCAGTCACTGTAGACAAATTATATAAGAGGACACAATTTATACTTGATTTACTGTGAGTAGTCACCTCCTCCTGTAATATTGATAGTCTGAATAGAAAATGACATGAGGATGGGTACCCGTAGTTAACTACGGGGTGGGGATGGGGACAAACTTTGTCCATGCGTCATTCTGAGACTAGCCTTAGGCAAGCTGTTCCAGCTAGTTGGAACATCTATCAAATGCTAGTATCAATATGTAAAATCAACAGGCAACTGAAGTCAGTGATTAAAACCTCCCGCAGAAGCTGCTTTTGTGTCTTGTTTACTTTTAATGTGGCAACAAGAATCTTATCTGCTGATCAGACTCCTGCCATGCCCTTCCAACATATGCCCAGCTGTTCAAGCATCATACTACAACAGATTCATTCATTTCCAGCATTTAATGGACACTTATTTTCCTGTTCATCCACTACACAGAGTTGCTTCTCTTCTACACCCATGTCTGAAAGACCATCCAATTAGGGCAGGGGTAGAAAATTCCGGTCCTCAAGAGCCAGAGCCAGGTCAGGTTTTCAGGATATCCACAATGAATATGTGTGAGATGGATTTGCATGCACTGCCTCCTTGAGATGCAAATCTATCTCATGCATATTTATTGTGGATATCCTGAAAACCTGACCTGGCTCCAGCTCTCGTAGACCGGAATTGTCTACCCCTGAATTAGGGAATGGAGGCTTGTATGCCACCTTTTTTAGACTTTGGCATTCAGAGCTGATGTTCAAAGCAGTGGGCACTGGAAGATTAAGGGGTACTTTTACTAAGGTGTGCTAGCCATTTTAGTGCACGCTAAAACGGCTAGCATGCCTTAGTAAAAGGACCCCTAAGTCAGTGGTTCCCAACCCTGTCCTGGTGGACCACCAGGCCAATCGAGTTTTCAGGATAGCCCTAATGAATATGCATGGTGCAGATTTGCATGCCTGTCACTTCCATTATATGCAAATCTCTCTCGTGCATATTTATTAGGGCTAGCTTGAAAACCCGATTGGCCTGGTGGTCCTCCAGGACAGGGTTGGGAACCACTGCCCTAAGTGACTTGCTCAGGGGCACAAAGAGCAGCACTGGGATTTGATCTCACAATCTGTGGGTGCAGAGGCAGCAGCTCTCTACCAGTGAGCCACATCTTCCCAGATAATATAAGCCCAGAGGCAACTGAATCTTCGGGAAGGTTGTACTAAACCAGGGGTCTCACAGTCCCTCCTTGAGGGCCGCAATCCAGTCGGGTTTTCAGGATTTCCCCAATAAATATGCATGAGATCTATGTGCATGCACTGCTTTCAATGCATATTCATTGGGGAAATCCTGAAAACCCGACTGGATTGCGGCCCTCAAGGAGGGACTTTGAGATCCCTGTACTAAACCTATTTCAAAATGGAAGGCTTCGTTTGTGATTTATAAACAATTGTTCAGAATATTGTTCCATTTTAGATTTCAATAAAAATATTTAAAATATAAAAAAAGGAGTGTTCGAGGCGTGTGAAAATCCTGAGTGGTATAAAATGGGTAAAAGTGAATTGATTTTTTTTTTTTTTTTTTACTCCATCAGATATTACAGTGACTAGGGGACACTCAATGAAGTTACAGGGAAATACTTTTAAAACCAATAGGAGGAAATATTTTTTCACTCAGAGAATAGTTAAGCTCTGGAACACATTGCTAGAGGATGTGGTAACAGCAGCTAATGTAGATGGGCTTAGAAAAGGTTTGGACAAGTACCTGGAGGAAAAGTCCATAGTCTGAAATTGAGACAGACATGGGCTTTGCATTGAAGAACACAATTTGGACAGAACCACTGAATATGCAGGGCCTAAACAGATAAGGCAACTGAATATCGGGCATAAAGATTAATGGATAGATCATATATTTATCATGATGCAGCAATTCTGTCTTTGGATATTAACTCCCTAAGTTTATATAACTAAGAACAATTTGTAGCTATCTGTCTAGTCTATTCAATAATAATAATAATAACAGCTTATATACCACAATACCGTGAAGTTCTATGCGGTTTACAAAAGATTAAGCAAAGGTACAAATTGACTGATTTCAAGAGGGGAAGAAGAAAGAGAAGTAATTAGACAGGAAGGAGAAAAGTGATCAAAAGGACAGTAGGTCGCTATGGAGAGGAAAGAGATAAGTGGATCAGTTGTCAAGATGTTTTAGGAACAGGCGTGTTTTTAGACGTTTCCTAAATTCCTCATAAGTAGAGACAGATATAGTACAACTGACTGAAGAGTATTATTAGGGAAAAATTCTGAAAAAACTTGTGTTTTATTGCATTATACTCATTATTTGAGATAATGACTATGACATATTTTTACCCAAATAATCAAAGAAGTTAGGGGAGAATAAAATGTTAATGTCCACAGCTGCTGAAAGCCTTTCATTGCGTAACCAGCAAGTACTTCCTCTACATTTCATAAACAAAAATTGCTCTGTTAATATTTTGTAATCATTTTGTGCACAGTAAATCAGCCGAGCAGAACTTTACAAGGGAAACATTGTTTGTATTGTAGGCTCTGCTTTCATTTATCTCGTCCTCATTGCCAACGAAGGCAAAATGCAAGAATGATGAGAGAGCTCCTACCATGCCAGCAAAGTGGATATTTATAGACTAGTTAACTCTCTGAGCAAAGTACAGTGTCAATACTAGAAGCAAATGGCAAACTGAAGATCAGAGGCAACTATAACGGAGTCAGAATACTAATAGGCCCAACTGTGTTACTTTCTGAATATGTCTCCTCTAACTTTCATATCATATCTTCTTCTTGTTTTTTTTCCTCCCCTCTCATCTCTCCCCTGCCCCTCTTTCTCACCCTCCCTCTCCTCTAGCTTTTTTCATTTCTTCCGTCTTCCTTTTCTCTCTCTCTCTTTCTCCTTAATCCTTTTCCTTCTCATTCCTCACACCTTCCTTCATGTCTCTCACCTCCCCAGCGCAAGCGACCTCATTCCCTTTCTCCTCCTGGGAACACTTTCTCTCACCTTCCAAACCTTTCTGGTATACCCTCGTTTCCATCTCTCATTTTCCCTCCCCCTCTTCCTGGTGCTTTTCCTTAGAAGCAGCATAGCATCTTTTTATTGGGGGGGAGGGGGAGGGGGAGGGCAAACCAAACAAGCTCTCTTTGTGCTTTCCCCTCCCCAGCTCCACCTCATGCTGTTGCTATGGGGGGCAAAGAATTGTTAAGGCCATGGTCCCTGTGGACCATCCCATTTCTCTGTCTATGTCTTTCCTCCCTTCTCCTCTTCGAGTACATTCTCTTTCCCCCACTGCCCAATGTCTTTATTTTGTATACCTTCTTTCTCCAGTGGCATAGCAAGGGTAAGTGCTCCTCCCTGCCCTCTTCTCAAGTTTCAAGTTTATTAGTTACTTGATATACTGTCCAGGAAATCTAAATGGTTTACAATGCAGTTAATATAGATAGAAACATAGAAACATAGAAGATGACGGCAGAAAAGGGCTACAGCCCATCAAGTCTGCCCACTCTGCTTACCCACCCCCTGTCTATGCCCTAATGACCCAATTTCCTTATCTTGACCCTCGTAGGGATCCCACATGGGTATCCCATTTATTCTTAAAGTCTGGCACGCTGTCTGCCTCGATCACCTGCACTGTGAAGAAATACTTTCTGGTGTCGCCATGAAATTTTCCGCCCCTGAGTTTGAGCGGGTGCCCTCTTGTGGCTGAGGGTCCCTTGAGAAAGAAAATATCATCTTCCACTTCGACACGTCCCGTGAGGTACTTAAATGTTACGATCATGTCTCCACTCTCCCTACGTTCCTCGAGAGTGTAGAGCTGCAATTTGTTCAGTCTCTCTTCGTACGAGAGACCCTTGAGCCCCGAGATCATCCTGGTGGCCGTCCGCTGAATCGATTCAATTCTGCGCACATCTTTACTGTAATGTGGCCTCCAGAATTGCACACAGTACTCCAGATGAGGTCTCACCATGGCCCTGTACAACAGCATTATGATTTCAGGCTTTCGGCTGACAAAACTTCTATTGATACAACCCAATATCTGCCTTGCCTTAGATGAAGCCTTCTCCGCTTGATTGGCAGTTTTCATGTCTGCACTGATGATTACTCCTAAATCTCGTTCTGCTGAAGTCCTAGTTAAAGTTTCTCCATTCAAGAAGTACGTCCTGCATGGATTTCTGCTTCCGAGGTGCATGACCTTACATTTCTTAGCATTGAAGCCTAGCTGCCAGTTGTATATTAAAAAAAAAAAAAAGACAGGAGGATAGCACAGGCAAAATGAAACTGGCATGATACAGGGGGGAAGTGGGGTAACAGGTACATAATTACATCCCGTCCCCCCTGCCATGCGCGCGTCCCCTTTCCCTTCCCCCGTACCTTTTTAATTTTCCAGGTGAGGGCAACAGCACGAACTTGCTGCCCGTGTCATGTCGGCTAGCCCTGTGATGCCGCTTCTTAGATGCGGGGCCCGGAAGTGATGTCAGAGAGAGAGAGACGACACTCACGCGGGCAGCAAATTCATAATTCTGCTTGCGCAGGAAAAAAATTAAAGAGCTATTAAAGAGTTATATATTTATGTCTTATATCTCTTTTAAGTTAGGTTTGGTTCCCATACACATCCGGGGGTGGGGAAGGGGGGGATACTGCATATATATTTGATGTATGTTTACATTTCTGAGTTATACAGGGATGGGGGGATAATGATGTCTTTTAATTTCTGTATTTCAAAAGTGCTTTGTAATGGTTTGATATATTTCAGATGTATATATTTGTATTGCACTGTTCATATGGGAAAATAATAAAATTTATTTAAAAAAAAAAAGAGCTATGATGGAAGGAGCGCACGCGCAGAGGAGCATGGGTGCATGTGACTTTTACAAAGACTGCGCCCGGTCTATGCCAGTGTAGCTCTCTACTATCAGACCCTGTTGAAGTAACATAAAACTCTGAAAATGGATACACTAAGGGCTCCTTTGGCGCGCATAATAGCGCGCGCTAAACCACCTGCTGCGCTAGCCGCTTCCTCTTGAACATGCGGTAGTTTTTTGGCTAGCGCTGGGGGTTAGCGCGTGATGTAAAAGGAGCCCTAAATTTACTATTCCAGCACCAAGTCCAAGACCTCGAAATCTATCAGCTCTACCTATAAGTCAGCAGTGCACCGCCACTGGGATAAAGAGGACAGGCTGGACTGCAACAGATTCCTGTACACAAATTGCATGTCAATAGAGTCCCTCCCCCTCAATGACACATGGAAATATACACCCTCATCACCTAGTAAAAATTACAGAATGCAAGTTAGAAACAAAAATGTAGACATAAAATTAAATGGAACTTCCAGACTTTGGAGAAACGCATTTCCTCCTAAACAGAACAAAATATAACATTTTCAAATGTGAAAATTTCATTCTGTAAAAACTGAAAAATAAATATTTCTGATCAGGGTGTGAACCTGCAAAGGTTTTTGGAATATAGTAGTGCATTGTACACGTGGACAGCTATTAAATACACACATGTAATTAATGTGTAAATGTTCACATTACATTTACACATTAATTACATGTGAACATTTACACATTAATTACATTTACACATTAATTACATGTGTGTATTTCATTATAATAATAGTACTAATATGCAGCCTCTTTATTCCTTTCCGCTGTCAGTAATATAAATCATACCAAATAAAACACCGTTTATATCATTTTTACTGTATTCAATAAAGCAATTTTTTTTTAAGTCTTCAGAATGTGCCAACCACCAGCCATTTGATTCTAGGCTTGGTCACTCATGTGGCACGTTCATCCTCATTGTGCTTGTGCTTAGTACATTTGTACATTCTATGTGCAATAAATAACTTCTACCACATCTTTTTTAAAAAGGGAAATATTTTTGTACTTAGCTTCATGCGTTATTTCGGCATGAGAAATGAATTGTCTCTTCTTTGAATGTCGGGTAGGGACCTGTCAGCTCCGACATGTCTCGCCCGCAGGAAAGAGACTTGGGAGTACTGGTAGACAAGTCAATGAAGCCGTCCACACAATGTGCGGTGGCGGCAAAAAGGTCAAACAGAATGCTAGGAATGATTAAGAAGGGGATCACAAACAGATCGGAGAAGGTTATCATGCCACTGTACCGGGCCATGGTACGCCCCCACCTGGATTACTGCATCCAGCACTGGTCAACGTGCATGAAGAAGGACATAGTACTACTCAAAAGGGTCCAGAGAAGAGCGATTAAAATGGTTAAGTGGCTGGAGGAGTTACCTTACAGTGAGAAATTAGAGAAACTGGGCTTCTTCTCCCTTGATAGGAGGAGACTGAGAGGGGACATGATTTAAACATTCAAGATAATGAAGTGAATAGACTTAGTAGATAAAGACAGGTTGTTCACCCTCTCCAAGGTAGAGAGAATGAGAGGACACTCTCTAAAGTTAAAAGGGGATAGATTCCGTACAAACGTAAGGAAGTTCTTCACCCAGAGAGTGGTAGAAATCTGGCACGCTCTTCCAGAGGCAGTTATAAGGGAAAACACCCTCCAGAGATTCAAGACAAAGTTAGACAAGTTCCTGCTTAACCAGAACGTACACAGGTAAGGCTAGACTAAGTTAGGGCACTGGTCTTTGACCTAGGGGCCACCGTGGGAGTGGACTGCTGGGCACGATGGAACACTGGTCTGACCCAGCAGTGACAATTCTTACGTTTTTATATGCTTGAACTTCTGTAACTTTTTTATTTTTTCACATAAAAAGACAGGGCTTGGACTTCTGTATTACAAATTGTTTGCTCCAACAGAATTAATTAAAACCTCATTTTTTTTTTGTTTCTGGTGACTTTAGTCACCTTAAGTTTTTCTCTAAAGATAGTCATGTATATGCATATGTGTACACACATGCATATACAGTATATTCAAAAAATCCATTCAGGCACCATTCTATTAATTTGCATATATCTTAAATGGACCATACAGGTTTTTATCTGCCCTCACACCCACCCCAAGGCTGATCTTTGATTTATATGCTCCTTCAGTCAATTAAGAGTAAGACACTTAGATAAGTTCCCCCTCTTCTGAGGGTTAGTTCCTACATAAAAGCAGATAACTGCTTCTTCTGATCTATAGCTTGAATCCCTCATGAAGGATGTGAAGGAACTGACAGAGGAAATGGCAAGACTGAGAAGCATTCATGAGAACAAGAGGTACATTAATGAAATGTTTCATAAAACATTAAAGATTTCCAACAGTGGGGAAGAAGAGACCGTGTTGAGGGAGGGTAGCTGGACTCAGATTTCAGGATCCTGCAAGATTGATACAGTGACTTCACCTACCCTCGAACTGACGAACCAATAAGCAGTTCTGGAAGTGGAGAAGGTGAGAGCATCCCAGGGAGAGGAAGGACCAAAGCTCAAATTCCCAACATTGGTGAATCCATTACCACTGGGAAGCAAAAGGTAGTGGTGGTTGGTGATTCCCCTCTGAGGGGTACACAGGTGTCTGTCTGGGAGGTGTGCTGTCTGCCTGGTGCTAAACTTCAAAATGCTATGGAGAGCTCGTGGAGACTAATCAAGCCTAATGGCTATTATCTGGGGCTGCTCATCCATATTGGCACAAATGATACTACTAGGCATCCTTCTGAATGTATCGAAAGTGACTTCATGGCTCTGGAAAAGAAGGTGAAGCAGACAGGTGGTGTTCTTGTCAATTCTCCCTATCGATGGTCAAGGCCAAGGTAGAGAAGCATCCTGAAGATCAAGCAGACAGGTACATGGATGGTATCATTGAGAGTATTTTGGCTTCTTGAACCATAGGATGGTTTTCCAAGGACTGCTGAGCAGAGATGGTGTGCATCTATCAAAGAAGGGGAGAAGTGTCTTTAGTGTCAACAGCAACCTACCGAAGAGGACTTTAAACTAGAATGATCAAAGTCCCCAGGTAAATGAAACATTAACTACCTCTATACACATGGGAAAAAGGGGCAATGTCTGGAAAACAGTGTATAGTAATGCCCATAGTACAGGAAATAAGGTTTTGGATCTAGAGGCTGTGAAGGAAGAGGCTTATTTGGATTTAGTGGCGATCACAGAGATGTGGTTCATGGAGAACTGTGACTGGGCTATAGTTATACCGGGCTATAATCTGGTCAGAAAAGGGGGGGGGGGGAGCGACGTTAGTTAAAGATCATATTAAAGCCACACAAGTGCAGGCCCTACACAGTAAGGAAGAGGCACTGAGTCAATTTGGAAAGAGAGAAAGGAAAATATATCTACTTTGGTGTGAAATGTAGGCCTCCTTCACACAGTGATCATTGGATAGTGTGGTTTAATATTAAGAGAGGTATAGAGAGGGTTCGTTCAAAAGTGAAGGTTCTAGATTTTTTTTTTTTTTAAACCTAACTGTTCATATGGAGTATTATGTCAAGGAGTTCTTATCTGGATGGGAACATCTGGGAGAGCAGTGGGCAAAACTGAAAGGAGCTATGGTAATGGCAACAAATCGCTCTGGTTCTCCAAAGTCGCAGCTGACAATGTAGGGAAAAAAAAGATTAGCTTTCATGAATTACAAAAGATCACAGAAAAAGGAAGACAGGCAAAAATATCTGGAAAATTTAAGAAAAGATATAGGGCTCCTTTTACAAAGCCGTGCTAGGAACTTAACGTGCAGAATAGCGTGCGCTAAATTGCCGCACGTGCTAGCCGCTACCACCTCCTTTTTGAGCAGGCAGTAGATTTCTGGCTAGCGTGTGCTATATCGTGGGCTAATCCTGTGCGTGCGTCAAAACTGCTAGCGCGGCTTTGTAAAAGGAGCCCATAGAGTAATCAGGAAAGCAAAGATACAACTGGAAGAAAAAATAGATGACACGGTATAACGGGGGCCAAGACATTTTTTTAGATAGAGGAAATGCAAAAGAGGAGTTGTGAGACTCAAAGATGAAGGGGAGGACTGTGTAGAAGGTGATAAAGATAAGGCTAAATTGCTTAACAAATATTTCTGTTCTATGCTCACAGCTGAAGGGCTGGAAACGGAACCACAGAGGACAAACACAAATAGAAATGGAGACGTGGTAAATCCTGAACAATTTTCAGAGGACTATGTGCATGAGGAGTACCTAAACTTAAAGTGGACAAAGCAATGGGGCCGGATGACATACATCCAAGGGTGCTGAAGGAACAGAAGAACCTCGAACCCTTTCGCCTTCCCCCCACTCAAAGGCACACAACGCAAGAAAATGTTTGACAACCTTCTGGCAACACAAGCAGCAAAAATCAACCATTCCATCTCCAATCTTATGACAATATCAGACAACTTCAAAACATTCAGAAAAGAAATCAAAACCCTGCTTTTCAAAAAATTCATCCAAATATCTTAACCCCTCCTCTTTTACCTCCAGAAGATTCACCTACCTTCAGATAACCTTCCCCCAAATTACCCACCTTAACACCTTCCAATTAAACAAATACCATAAATAGATTGTAACCTACCCTCTCTAACTGAATTCCATATGTATTTTTCATACAGTTCTTCACTGTCAGTTTAATTTCCATCCTATAAGTTCACATAGAATTTTTCTTTTTTCAACCATCTTTATTTTCTCTTCTTTATTAATTTCCAGGTACTTTAGTTAGATTGTGAGCCTTCGGGACAGTAAGGGAATTTTTTAAGTACCTTCTTACTTCTCATTTATAATCTTAATGTATATTTTCTACAAACCGCTTAGAACCTAACGGATGTAGCGGTATATAAGAAATAAATTACATTACATTACATTCTGCCAGCTCCACTGGCTTCTCCAGAGTTGGGAGTGGTACCGGGAGACTGCAGAAGGGTGGATGTGGTCCCTCTCCACAAAATGGAAGTAAGGAAGAGAACTACAGGCTGTGGAAAGTAAATTCATAGAAACACTTTTAAAACAGAAAATAGTGAAGTTTCTGGAATCCATTGGATTACGGGACTTGAGGCACCGTGGTTTGAAGTATGGGAAACAAGGTTCTGGATCTAGAGGCTGTAATGGAAGAGGCTGAGTTGGATTTAGTAGCAATCAGAGAGACTTGGTTCATGGAGAAGCATGACTCATATATAGTTATACCAGGCTGTAATCTATTCAGGAAAGACAGGGTAGAAAGAAAAAGGGAGTGGCATTATATGTTAAAGTAGGGTTACCTTCCTTGTGAGGACAAAAAAAAAGAGGACACATGAACCCACCCCTGACCCTACTCATACCCTGCCCCCACTCCCTGCCCATGCCTCCCACCAGTCCCAGTCACACCCCTGTCCCACCCTCTCGACCTTTCACTCATTTCCTATGTTCCCTTTCCCATACTCTGTCCCCTTTTAACCCTCATGTAGCCTCCACTGCATCTTATCAGTCTCAGCTCCATCCCTATCTCTCCTTCCTTCCCTTGCCTCCAAGGTCATTTTTCTATCCCCGTCCCCATATTCCACCCCCGTCCAGCTTCTCTTTTTCCTGCACCCCCACCACAGGAACAATATCTCTCCCCATGATACTGCATCTCTCTCCCCCTCCCTGGATCCACCATATTTCTCAATCTCTCCCATTCCAGCATCTGCCTCTCTCTCCCTCTTCACCCTCTGTTTCCCAAAAGCTCATCCATGCTATGCATCTCACACTATTCCCTATTTTATTTTTTATTTCTATACCGTTCTCCCAAGGGAGCTCAGAACGGTTTACATGAATTTATTCAGGTACTCAAGCAGTTTTCCCTCTCTGTCCCGGCGGGCTTACAATCTATCTAACGTACCTGGGGCAATGGGGGGATTAAGTGACTTGCCCAAGGTCACAAGGAGCAGCGTGGGTTTGAACCCACAACCTCAGGGTGCTGAGGCTGTAGCTTTAACCACTGCGCCACACGCTCCCTAGTCATGGGTGCCTTTCTCTCTTTCTTAACAACCCCCCCTCTGTAGATGCTTCTCTGTCTGTCTCTCTCTCTTTCCTTCTACTTAACACACACACACCCCGGGCAGGTGCTTCTCTAGTCTCCCTCTCTCTCTCTCCTTCCATCCCCCTTGGCTCCTTGCTATCTTTTTCTTCAAAATAGAAGAGCGCTTTTGATAAGCAATGTCTCCCTTCTTGTTCAAGAAGTCCATATTGTCTGCTGGTGAGTCACAGGTGGCATAGTAGGCTACACTCCGTTCAAACAGCTTCATCCTGGATGTTGTCCAAACAACCCTTGAGCTGAAGGTCAACGCTGCAATCTCCCTGGAATCCAGTTAGGGGTGATTCTCTGTCTCTCCCTCCTTCCAAACCCCTACAATGGAATATGCATGACCTCTCTTCAGCCCCCCACCCCTCTCCCGACTCTGCCAGCATGACTTACTTCCTCCCCCACCGCTGCATTAAATCTTCAGACAGCTTACAGCAGGAGGAACAAGGTAAGCCTGCTGTTGTCAGCGTGTCCTGGAAGCCACTTCTCTGCAGCGATTTCCTGTTCCCACTTAGGCAGGACCTCCAAAGCAGCAACTTCTGGGACAGGCAAATGGCAGCAGGCTCATCTCATTGCCGCAGGCTGTCTGAAGATTCAATGCAGTGTGTGTGTGGGGGGGGGGGGGGGTGTCCAGGAGAGCCGGCTCCTCCTTTTGGGAAAAAAAAAACTGGCATGAGGGTTAAATCTAAATGGATACCCCCAGGGCTGCCCGATGTTTCGGTGGCAGCCTTTGAGAGGTTGGTGCTTCATGATTTACAAGTAATGGAACAGCCAATAAACACAAAAATACACTTAGCTTTGCTACAGTTTTCACGTCACTGTCCTGTATGGCGTACTACACGGCTTTCACAGTTCCACAGTTCCAATAATGTCGTGTAGTACGCCATACAGGACAGCGATGTGGAAACTGCAGCAAAGCTAAGTGTATTTTTTGTGTTTAATGGCTGTTCTGAATTTAAACTAATTGAATGCTGTCTTTAAGCTGCCCCTCACGGTTTTTTTCAACTTAACTCCTGCTACTTGTTCCCTTAATGGCAGGAGTTACAGAACCTTTTTACATTTGATGTTTTAGCCCAGTTTTTGAAGTCCAGGGAGTTTTTTTCCCCTATATTGGGTTTTCTCCCTGGTTGTCTGTTTATCCAGAGCGGACCAGTGATAGTCCTTTAGTCTCCCTTTTCCAAATCTTGGTACTTCAGGGAGCGGTATCCTCTGGGTTTTGAGGTCCATTTAATAAATACTTGTATAACCTATATGTTCTGGAACTCCCTACATTAAGGGCTCCTTTTACTAAGCCGCATTAGGGCTTTAACGTGTGGAATAGCGCGCGCTAGACCTTAACACCAGCATTGAGCTGGTGTTAGTTCTAGCCGCGTGGCATGGGTTTAGTGCGTGCTAAAATGCTGCGTGCGCTAAAAACGCTAATGCAGCTTAATAAAATGAGCCCTAAATGTTTGACACTCAATTTTGTCTTTTGGTTACTGTATGTGTACCATATATACAAGGATAATTGGCTCTTACACACATGTGCAGACACACTATTCAATAGGTGTATTAGTGTATAACTGGAAAGGTGACAGACATGTGGGCAGAGCATAGGAAGGCCACGAGTGTCTCCAAAAGTTATATACATAAACACAGAATACTATAAGTAATGAATACATCATAGAACACAGAAGACTATAATTTACATGTAGATTATGGATCACTAAGCTGTATATAGTTACACCTGCCATTAAACCAGTATAACTGTCAGGCCTTACTTTAGGTATATACGGTAGATGCCAATTTACAAAATGTAGGGATGGAGATCTGATAAGTTCTGATCCAGGCCATCAGAACACAGGCAAGGTCAGCACACAGGCAGTTCTGAACCAGGCCAGGTCGGCACACTGATCTAGGCCCTGTGTACGGATCTAGGCCTTGTGTTCTGATGACCTGGATCAGAACTTATCTGATCTCCATCCCTACAACAAAGGTATTCTAGAACAGTATATTGGCACAGAGACAAAAACGATAAAGGGGATGGAACAACTTCCCTATGAGGACAGGTTAAAGTGGCTAGGGCTCTTCAGCTTTGAGATGAGACGGCTCAGAGGAGGTATATTAGAGGTCTCTAAAATACTGAGTGCAGTGGAACAGGTAAACCTGAATTGCTTGTTTATTCCTTCCAAAAATACTAGGACTAGGGGCATGCAATGAAGCTACTAAGGGCTAGATTCACTAAGGACATCCATCGTGTCCCGATTCAGGAAAAAAATTGATTCGATTCAGCCTATTGAATCAATTTTTCAATTAGATTTTCCTGCCCAATTGGGTGTTTTTTTCAAGCATCCTGGTGGGTTTATTTTATAGCCTCTTCACCCCCTTTGTCTTCTCTTAACCACACTGGCATTGTGGTGTAAACAAAATAAACAAAAAAAGACTTTTCCTCTGTTAAATCCTAGCTCATGTTTGCGGTCTAACACCAGCTCTGGCAGGATACACGTTTCAAATCTGACATATTGTAATCACAAAACAGAAAATAAAATTATTTTTTCTACCTTTTGTTGTCTGGTCATTATTCAAATCTTGTTGGTCCCAGGTTCTGGTTGTCTTCTGATAACTTGCTTGCCAGGGTCTCCTTCTTTCTTCTTTCTCCGTGGTAACCATCCATCTTCTATCTCTTTCCTCCCCTTCCGTTTCCCTTCCCTCTCCCGGAGGTCTGGCAACTTTCCTTTTTATCATCTCCATCCACAAATCCACCTTTTCTCAACTACCCTTTCATCCAGCATCTCTCCCTCCTTCCCCACCACCCCAGGGTCCACCATATCTCCCTTTCTTTTCCCAACTACCCTCCTATCCAGTATCTCTATCCCCCCTCCACACCATCTCTTGTGTCCAACTTCTTTCCCTTTCTGTTCCTTCCCTCCCTAAACTCCATTGTCCACCATCTCTCTCCCTCTTCATCCCAAAGTCCGGCATATGCACGTCTCTTTGAACCCCCCCTTCTCTCCCTCCCTCAGTGTACTGCTACACCAGGGCACCCCACCCTTGAAGGCCTGCCTGTCCCCCCTGAAGGCCTACACCCCCCCCCCCCAGAAGGCCTGCGTGTTCCCACTGACCTCCCATGCATCCATTTACCTAATTTCAACAGCGGAGCAGCCTGCAGAGAGGATCGCCGGTGCTAGCGATCTTTGCAAGCTGCCATAGGCCTTCGGAGCTGTCTTCCCTCTGCTGCGGTCCCACCCCTTCTCCGACGTCAGAGGCAGGGTCGCGGCAGAGTAAACAGCTCCAAAAGGCCTATGACAGTTTGCAAAGATCGCTAGCACTGGTGAACCCCTCTGCAGGCTGCTCCGCTGCTGAAATTAGGTAAATGGATGCACGGGAGGCCAGGGGGGAAGCCGGACACCAGCACTTCCCAACGGACCCTCCCCCCTTGCCCTCTAAAGCAGGAGCGGCAGCGACAAGACAGCAAGAGGCAGCACTGCTGCTCCTGCTTTAGGGGGCGAGGGGATAAGGATCAGTCATCGAATCAGGAAGCCAATTTTTTTTTTTTTTTTTAAATCGATTCGATTGGAGGAGTATGTGGCGCAGTGGTTGAAGCTACTCCTTGTGATCCTGGGTAAGTCACTTAATCCTCCATAGCCCCAGGTGCGTTAGATAGATTGTGAGCCCACCGGGACAGATAGGGAAAATATTTGAGTACCTGACTGTAAAACCGCTTAGATAACCTTGATAGGCGGTATATAAAATCCTAATAAAACTTGAAACTTAAACCCAAAGTGAATTGGTGCATTGATTAGAATCGTGAATCGGGCAGCACTAGTCCCGACCCGATTCACAAATCTTCTGGCCAATCCTGTCCATGCCTGATCCGATCCGTGCATGCAAATGAGGGGAAATGGCATGCAAAGTAGGAAGGGCCTCGATTCACTAAAGAATTTAAGGCACACCGACTGGGCTGGCCAATCCAAAACCAAGCGAATGCTGAGGACCAATCGCTCATTGAAATCCCAGCCCTGCAGCCCTGAAAAAACTCTCTGCTGCCCTGCCTGCCTCGTGTGTTCAAGCAGCAAGCCTGCCTCTCTGTCCGCCTCATTCTCTACGGAACACTGAGATCAGTTTTCCCTTTGCTTCCTGCTAAACACAAATGCTGCAGCTTCTCCCTTCCTTCTCCTTTGTGTGCACACACGGTTCAAGAAAAAAGTGCCGCCCCGACTCTCCTGCTCCCTGCAGCGTTTCCCCGCAGTGAGAGCCTGTGGTTTTAACCTGTGGGTTTAAAGTAGGCTGCACTAAGGCGTGTTCTGTTCCAGCCCCGCTTTCCCATGGGTTAAAACAGCACCGGAGGCAAGAAGGGACACAGAGTAGATGGAGGCGCATAAGGCCGGGCTGGGGCTGGGCTGCTTCGGCAGGTTCCCTGAACTTCTTATGCTCTGGGAGTGACAGGCTGACACGCAGCATGCACGGTGAGGGGAGAGGGCTAGAAAAAGAAGGCGCATGCGTCGTGATCGCTCAAAAACGATCCATGGGCGTGCTTCCGACCACATCATTTGAATGCAGGAACTGTTGTGAAACGGCCGCCCAGCAAGACTCGGCCACGGATCGCCCCCAAAAAATGAGGTTAGTGAATCTAGGCCTAAGTAGTAAATTTAAACCAGTCCACTAAACCAGAGAAAATATTTCTTCACTCAGTGTTTTAATTAAACTTTGGAATTCAGTTCCAGAGAATGTAGTGAAAGCAGTTAGTTTCAGACATTATTAAGATGGACTGGGGAAAATGCACTGCTTATTTCTAGGATAAGCAGCATAAAATCTGTTTTGCTCTTTTGTAATCTTGCCAGGTACTTCTGACCTGCACAGGCCACTGTTGAAAACAGGATACAGGGCTTGATAAACTTCTGTCTGTCCCAGTATGGCAACTCTTATGTTCTTATAGAACTGTGCTTGGCATCAGCATGCCAACTCAAGGTGTCCAGTTATACATTTATCCCCTTAGTTGTAAAATTTATATGTAAGCTATAATGAAAATGCCAGACTCAGTTTGTCATATAAAAACATGATTTATTCTCAAGGGAATCTTTTACATAGTACAGTGATAAGCCATTACAGTAAAATAAAAAAAAATAATCACTGGGAACAGAAAAGGATGATCCCCACCTACCAGGCCTCACCTTTCTCTCAAACAGCATTAAACATATCCCAAATCTGTCATAAAGTGACATCAGACGTTCCCTAAAGCTGCAGTGTGCCTCTCACATCAATAGAGTTATCACATAGGAAAAAAAATTGGTGTCATCCTGAGTAAGCGCTGGTTTGCCTCACCCCGACCCTTACAAAACATTTCCCACTGTCCATGTGACAGGAAAATTTATGTAATTTGAGAGCCTTACAGTGTATTCACATCATATATCTATTGCCCAACAAGTACAAAAATTAAACACAGTTCAGCTCAAATATGTAAAATCAAAAAGATAAAAAGTGCACAATCAGCATTAGCAGGCTGAAGGTATAAGTGAACTAAAAGGCAGAAAAGGAAAAACCCCAAATGGATGGCAATTCCTATGTATGTGCAAAACCTAATATTCACATCTTCTTTATGTATAAAGTCAACGTTCTTTTAAACATCAAATTAGCATTAATCACCTTCAATATGAAGGACACTTCTGTTACTTTCACCTGAATACTGTTGTGGGCATTGTGGATTGGTAATAGTACCAAAGACTGCAACTGCCATAAAATCCAAAACCACAAAACCTGGTCAGGTTTGATTCCAGGGTTTAAAAGAAACTCCAGCCAATCCCCTCCCCCCCAAATTTTTTTTCCCAAAGGCTGTGTTTTCTCTTTCTTTAACCTATGACAACATGGCTAACACTCCCCTCTTCAGATGCAAATCTCTATCAAGTACATGTTTGTTTTCCCAGGAGAAGAAGTGGGCGTGAGGAAGACAAGATTTGGAGGCAGAGCTTTAGAAAACACTATGGGTAATACTGGTTAAGACAGGATGTGTGCTTGTACTAGAACCCTTTTTCTCAAGCAATGGCAAAATTAGCAGGCTGCTTAGCTCATTTGAGATCAGAGCATTTGTGGCCACCATCTACAGATTAGTGTGTGTTTGCAAAGTATTCTCAGTAGCTTATAGGAAGCTTATATATTGGAATATTTGGCTCCTACGTTTTCTAAAAGGCACAATAATTTCTGCTAGAGTATGTAGCCCATTTATGAAATTTAACAAATCTACTTAAGTGCAAATGCATCACTTATCCGGCTCATGAAATAAGCTCGTATAAAGTAGGCCATCTCGAGTTCATTTTCTTGTACACTTGACAGTAGTATTTTACAACAGGAAAGATTTTTACATACCCTTAATTTTAGGTGGTGTATCAAATCTATTCTCCCTACATTGCTTCCACTTACTTAATATTTAATATTCAATAGATTTCAAAAGACCAGCTCCTAAAATCTTCATCAATACATGCTGTAGTGCATTCCATTGGTCTTCTCCATGATTTTCTAAGGTGGAGTAACTAAACCAATGCTCATATTGTGCCAATCACTGCCCTTTTTTTTTTTTTTTCTTATGAAATATTTTCTGTTTTGCAGAAAATGCAGCGAAGTGGTTTCTAATTCTTGGCACTACCATCTACACACTTTGTACACAAGATAAAAGGAGACTCTTTTTTGAATGCCACTGCTTAAAAGAGTCTCTGCAATTCTCTCAAAAATCCTCAAGTCAGAAGTGCAAGCTATTTTGTATTTAGCACAAATATTACATTTTTAGCATATGCAATTGACCAAAGCTTTTTAAAGCCATTTTCTCCCAACTGAAGAATTTGCAATCAGACAATTGTCTTTCTTTCAAACTCTCGTGTTCCATTCCCAAATGGCCGTTCTCTTCTTGGTTTCTTTAAGATGAACCTCAAGGAGTACTTAAGTTTCCAAGGTCAGCTCCCTCGATGTTGTGAGCAGTGAAAAAAATGGTCTAGTATTTCCATTCACCAGTACGGTGAAACATTTGCTGCTCTGCCCCAGCTCTGCCATTCAGGAAAGAGGCCGGTGGATGTTCTTGGGCTACCAAACTGATCAAAGTTTATTTCTTGGGGTTTCCTATGATCTATACTTGCTATGCTGTCCAACTTTGAGGATACTGGTGCCTGCACGCCGTCCGATTTCCATTCTGCATGAATGATCCTGTAATTTTCTCCCTCATTGTTGTCCCAAAATATGCGGCCCTCACTTTCATATGAAATACAAAACTCAATTCTTTCATAGGTGGGAATGCCTGGTGGCAAATCAGTGACAAATGAAAATGTGTCAGTGTCGGAACCCCCATACACATTATTCATGTAAACACAGTCAATATCAATATAGGTTTTCCAAGTGTTAAAGGTCAGACGAACTAGAACCTTTTTTTCAAAGCTCAAATTCTTCACTTTCACAGTCCCCGCAACAGACCTTTCTTGCAGAGTGCAATTTTCAAGACACACAAAGTTCTTCTGTAGGCGGTTTCGGAAGGCTAAGTAATCGGCTGAAGGCTGAGTGAAACCCAGAATCAAGTTTTTTTCCTCGTGCAGTTTTAAGCCAGCTGTGATATCTTCCAAATCTGTCAAATTGAACTGCAGTTCCTGCCCTGGATTCTCTTTGAATTCTGAGAACACATGGATTGCAGTAAGAGAAAGACCTTTAGAGTCTGCAAAAACTACCTGTTTCTTGTTCTTTGTCTTGAAGCGCCAGTCGCTGCTGTGAGAATCAGACTCGCGTTTCAAAATTAGGCAAGGCCTCAGGGGCTTGAATCGGTTCACAAAGTTTCTTCTGCAATCATCGTATGGGCTGAGAAATCTTGTTAGAGGTGGAGAGTGGGCCAAGCAGATTCTCACTGCTACATCAACCGGCATGACAGAACGTGGCAAAGGTCTTGGATCTAAAATCTGTATCATTCTGAAATGATTTAAAAAAAACAAAAAAAACAGAAGACAGCTTTATGATTACAACTCTACTTTTTCTGTCTTGACATACAGATATGGTTATGTGGCATAACTGAAATCTTGGTGAAATATACGATATGTACTTGAATATAAGATGAGATTTTTGGCAAAAAAATGGCCTAAAAATGGGGGTCTCGTCCTATATTCAGGTCATCACCCGACCCCCCCCCCCTCCTGGACTTGATGCAGACCTCTGGTAGACCAGGACAGGAAGGATCCCTCCCATGTCCTGACCTGGCCGATATTAACAATTTTTTTACCCCCCATATACCTTTTCTCAACCCCTGGTGGTCCAGCGGTATATGAGCAGGAGCGGACTTTCCGCACTCCTGCCCTGTGCCCCTCCTTCCGATCTCATGACTAGTGGCGCACAGGCACGCAGAAGCGAGCCCAGCCCTGCGCTGCTCCCTGAATGGCTGCCACCAGTTCTCAAGGGACTTGTGAGATTCACGAGAACTGGCAGCAGCCATTCAGCGAGCAGCGCAGGGCCAGGTAGGAGCTCAAGAAGCTCGCTCCTGCATGCCTGTGGACCGCTAGCCATGAGATCGGAAGGAGGAGCGCAGGGCTGGACGCAGAAAGTTTGATTCTGCCCATACACTGCTGGACCACCAGGGATACGAGAAAAGGTACGCGGGGGGAGGAGGGGGGTGTAAAAAAATTGTTAGAATCGGCCGGGTCAGGAGATGGGAGGGATCCCTCCTGTCCCGGCCTACCACTAGACCACCAGAGGGGGAAAAGGGTACAGGGCAGGAAGGTGAGATGTGATGCAGAGCCTGGTAAGGAGGGGGGACAGGATACAGAGCCTAGCAAGTAATGAGGAGGGCAGTGTTCAGAGCCTGGCAGGGAGGGGGCTGGGTTCAGAGCTTGGCAGGGCAGGGACAGGGTGCAGAGCCTAGTAGGGCAGGGAGGGAAAGGAACTGGGTGCAGAGCCTGGCAGGGCATGGCACTTGAATATTAAGCCCCCATCTTATATTTGAGTCAATAATTTTTACTCCTTTTTGGGGGGAAAAATGGGGGTCTCGACTTATATTCGAGTATATACGGTAGCTAAAGCATTATGGGGCTCTTCTACCAAAGTGCATTAAGCACTTAGGGACAGATTCTGCAACTGGGTGCCTAAAAAGATAAGAACCTAAAGTTAGGCACCTATTTCAGAAAAGTGCCTAAATCTCTGCCCCTAAAAACGCCTACTTTGGAGTTAGGTGCCATTAGGCACCATAAGATAGGCGCTTATCTGATGTAGAATCGTGCCTTAAAAGACAGGCGCCTATCATCCAATTAATTTTTTTTTTTTTCAATTATGAGTTTATTAAAGCTCATAATTGGAGCCAATATACTAATTAAGTAAGGTGCCTAACTTAAGCGCCTAATTGGCATCCATCTTTAGACGCCTTTTATAGAATTTTCCTGTTAGCCCCTGATTCTATAAACTGTACCTAACTTCTAGGCGCTTTGAGCACGATTGTCAATCGTCCGCTACGCACCATTTACAGAATCGCGCTTAGTGGTGCTTAAGTGGTCTTAGGCGCCGATAGGAATTGAATCATTAGGCGCGCTGTCATCTAGGCCAGGGTTTTCTTGGCCTGAGTGCGCCTAAGACAAGCCATGCCCCCAAATCCACTTCTAATCACATCTACTTGCTGGTAGGCGCCTTAGTGTAGACCTCTACCTCGAAGTGGTAGGTGCCTACCAGCTAATTAATTTTTAAATTGTTTTCAATTGATTTTTTTAAGTTCAGCCATTTTATTAAATTTTTTGAGAAGAGTACAACCAAGAGAAAGAAAATATCAAGAAAACAGGAAAGAAACAACCAAAAAGTGGCAAATGAGCTTCAACATAGGGAAATGCAAGGTCATGCACGTAGGAAAAAAGAACCCGATGTTCACTTACAAAATGGGGGGATCACCGCTAGGGGTGAACAACCTTGAAAGAGACCTGGGAGTGATGGTAGACACAACATTGAAGGCGTCAGTGCAGTGCGCCACAGCCTCAAGGAAAGCAAACAAAATGTTGGGTATCATTAAGAAGGGTATCACGACCAGGACGAAGGAAGTTATCCTGCCACTATATCGTGCAATGGTGCGCCTGCACCTGGAGTACTGTGACCAGTACTGGTCGCCATACCTCAAGAAGGACATGGTGGTACTTGAGAGAGTCCAGAGAAGAGCAACTAAACTAATAAAGGGTATGGAGGACCTCTCATATACTGACAGACTGAAAAAGCTGTGGCTTTTCTCCCTGAAAAAGCGGAGACTTAGAGGAGACATGATAGATACCTTCAAGATCATGAAGGGCATAGAAAAAGTAGACAGGGACAGATTTTTCAAATTATGGGAAACCACAAGTACAAGGGGGCACTCCGATAAATTGAAAGGGGAAAGGTTTAGAACAAATGCCAGGAAGTTCTTTTTCACCCAGAGGGTGATAGATACATGGAACGCACTACCGGAGGATGTGATAAGCAGGAGCACACTGCAGGGCTTCAAAGAAGGTTTGGTTAGGTACCTGGAAGACAAAGGGATTGAGGGGTATAGATAGGAGGAGAGGTAGGTTATAGGGATAGGATTAGAGGACTAGAGGTAAGTTATGAAATTAGTCAGGGACCACTGTTCAGGCAATAGGCCTGATGGGCCGCCGCGGGAGCGGACCGCTGGGCAAGATGGACCTCTGGTCTGCCTCAGCGGAGGCAACTTCTTATGTATAGAAATGTAGGATACGAGTGTATCCATAAATGCAAAAAGTCTAAACTGCACAACATCAGGTAATACTCAAACAGAGCAAATGGAAGAGGTATCTGTTACCAAATAGGAAATATAACTAATACAAATCTGGAAATGCACATCAGAAAAAAATATTTTGGTTTTTAAATGGTGCTTTCAATTATCAGCACTGATTAAGCCAATTAAGAAAATTAAGTTAGGCCCTTAGATTGGCTAGGCATCATTTATAGAATCTGGGCCTCGAGGCCAGATTCAGTAAATACTCCCAAAGTTAGGTGCAGTTAGTTCCAGGCCAAGCACCAATTCTATAAAGGTTACTTATCGCTAAGCAACTTTTACAGAATAGCGCTTACAATGGATTCCTGCAGCCAACTTTGTGCCCGAGAACTTACCCCTGTCGAAATCTGGAGTAAGACTTTGCGTCCAATTGACAGCGGTTGGGTATGCAAATCCATTTATTCTACTGTATAACACTGCGCCTAATTTCTGAGGCTGCCCCTAACCTGTCTATGCCCTTCCTACGGCCAAGCCCCCTTTTGAGTCGCATGCTATAAAAATTTAGGCACAGATATTGTAGAATGACTGGGCCAGCTGTACACATAAATCCAAATGGATGCTAAATAACTCCAATTACTGATTGTTGACGCCACATTAACTTATTAATTTTTGCTTGTATCTGCTCAATGGCCTATATAGAATCCAGGGGTCAACGTGTGGTAACTGCTAGCGCACGCACAGCCGTGTTAAGGAGCTTAGTGGTATTTAGATTCAGTACATGGTTCTCAAACTTCAGCGCTGAATAGTATTCTATAAAGGGCATTACACAATGGTTGCTCTTTATAGAACGGTGCATAGCGCCAGGATCCATTTTCAACTTTGGGTACGAGGATTTACACCAAATGAAATCAGGTATAAATTCTGGCGTGCAAGCTTGGCACAGATCCACACTCTTCTATAACACTGGTGCATCTTAAGGGCCCTAACCTGCCCATGTCCCTCCCCCACATTATACTCCCTTTGCAGATCCATGCGGAAACACTTAGGGCTAGATTCACGAAGTCCACCGATCAAGTCCCGAACACTTAGCGACCCCTCTGCGACCTGATTTTCCTCCAACCCAATTCACTAACCTCTGTCCCGATCATCCTCTGATCCGCGCATGCAAATGAGGGGGAACGGTATTCAAATGTAGGCAGGCAGCGATTCACTAAAAAAAAAAAAAAAATGAGGGACACCGACTGGGCTGACCGATCAAAAATAAGCGACTGCTGAGGGCCAGTCGCTCAGGTCCTTTCCTGACTGCCCTGCCTTCTGCCACCCTGCTCTCTGCCCCGACTCTCCTGCCCTTCCCCGCAGTGCAACCCCTGGTTTTAACCCGTGGGTTTAAAGCGGGTTAAAACCATGGGCTCGAAAGTGAAGTTTAAAAAAAAAAAAAATTGCTGCTTTTGTAAGAACGCGCAGGCTATTTACAGGAAAAGAAGATGGTCTGCGCATGCTTCAGGATTGCTCACTAGCGATCCGTGTGATCAGAGGGGGCGTTCCTCCGATTGCCTCCATTTAAATACTGACCCATTGTGGATCAGTCGGCCTGCCGCAGATCGACCATGGATCGGGAACGATTGGCAGGCTAGTGATTGTTAACCTGTTTTGAGTCATGAACCCCTTTAAGAATATGATGAAAGCTATGGATCCCCTTCCCCAGAAATATTTGCATAAACATAACTTGGCATGCAATAAATATAATGTACTTTATCGACATTTGATTGTCTCATATCTATCTATCTATCTATCTATATAACATACACAAAGTATTATTAAACTTTAAAGCAAACAATCTTAAAAAACACTCTTTTATGCAAAAAGTAATGGCCAATCATGAAATACAATCCTCTTGTGCAAATTAAAACAGAATCTATGACAACTACGTTTTCTACTACCATTAATACTACCTCTATTCTCTCGTCATCTGCGAGAAAAAAATCGACAGTACCGGGCTGTACAGTGCATATAAATGTTAATTTTTATCTGGCTCTCATGGACCCCAGGTTAAGAATCCCTGACTTAGGCGCTATTCTATAAACAGGTGTGTGGGTGCGTTTTCACATGGATCTTCCACTTCTGCCCAGTTTTGGTGCTTTGTGATTGTTTAGAATACTTGTTTCAAGTTTATTAAAAAAAATTTTAAACCGCTTAATCAGGTTTCTAAGCGGTGTACAATATAAAAAATTACAAAAAACCACATTTAAAAGTTAGGGATACTAAAAGCATAATAAGATGTACGGACTAACTTCAAACAATAGGGAAGAAGGGTTAGAACTACAATCGTGAGAAAAAGAGCACAATAAAAGGGGAAAAAATACAAGGGTAAGAAGCGATAAAGCTTGTTTTAGTTCTTAAAAGGACAGTTATTGTCCAAAAGCATTCTGGAACAAGAATGTTTTTAATTTTGATTTAAATTGATTTGTTAGGAATTCACTGCGCAAATGATTAGGCAGCGAGTTCCAAAGAGAAGGGGCAGTGACAGCAAAATTGTTGGATCGCAACGTGTTGATTGATTTTAATGATGGTACGACAAGAAGGTTCTGAGACATTGAACGAAGCGATTTTGAAGGACTGTAAGGAATTAAAAATCTATTGATGAACTCTGGTTGATTATTTAAGCGTGTTGCAAAAGTTAAAAGTAAGATTTTATAACTAATTTTATGTTCAACGGGTAACCAATGCGCACTGAACAGGAGAGGTGAAACATGATCATATTTCTTAGCCCGGAAGTAGCACCTAATATTAGACACTCTACAGAATTCCCCTGAAAATGCTATTTGTGCCAAGGGCCAGGTGGAATGCTTTTTGGCTTAGTGCATACTAACATGTAGTTAGCGTGGATCCACTTACCGTCTGCTATATGGGAGGTGCTATGTGCCTCACACCCCTCCCCCCTCCCGCTTGGTGCATGTTAGTTCTGCACTTATCACACGTTTTTTCCCTGCAAAATTTAACACCTTTAGTAAAAGGGCCCCGGTTGATTATTCAGGATGTCCTGCTGATTGGCATATTCGTAGTAAAGCACCCTACCTTAATGAAATCAAGAATATGCCACCAGCTATGCTTAACAAGTATAACTATTGTCTGTAAGGCATGAACTGTACAACAATTTTTTTTCAGTGTTGCACAAAAACATTAAAATCTGAGGAATATAACCAGTATATATTCCGCATATTAGGAATATAATCAGTATATATTCTGCATATCTGGAAATGAAAGAAATATAATCACTCTACAGTCTTTCTTTTTAAAGCTTTATCTTTTTGCAAATTTTAATAATAGGAGGGAGTAAGATGCCTTAGGGCAGTGGTTCCCAACTCTACCCTGGAGGATCGGGTTTACAGGATAGCCCTAATGAATATGCATGGAGCAGATTTGTATGCCTGTCACTTCCATTATATGCAAATCTCTCTCATGCATATTTATTAGGGCTAGCTTGAAAAACCTGATTGGCCTGGTGGTCCTCCAGGACAGGGTTGGGAACCACTGCCCTAGGGGGTTTCTTTCCTACTTCAGGTCTATTGGGAAAATGGTCAGTACACCTTGCCCTTTATCTTGCATTGCCTCAGACTGTAAACTCATCGACTACCGGTAATTTGTTTAAGCGCCCTGGGGGTGGGGTGGGAGTGGGGGAGGTGTATCAATGCCCAAACCATAACAAACAAAAAAAAACTCCTTGTCTTAAGCTTAGTTCAATTTGTTCAGCTACAGGAACTCTGCGTGCATCTTTACATTTTAGGTTTGCTAGGAAAATTAATTTATCAAAATGTTATACCGGTCAGAAACTTTATCTCCTTTGAGTACAGTATCAAGAGCACAGTGCCTACTCGATTAAGCCATTTTTTTGAGTCTCTGTGGTTGCTCTTTTTTTCTTTCTGTCTAGGGTAAAGCAGTGAAGGAATCGAGGAAATTAAAATAAAATGGAAACTTTAATCCGGTTAATTATAAACAGTAGGGTAACTAGGCACCGCGTTAGGGATAAATGTTCTGAACAGCATGCCCATGCCAAGTTTTCTGCAATAAGCCGAGCTCCATTCTCCTCGCTTGCTCGCTTTGCCCTACATAAATGCATCGCGCACTGGTCAATACAGTGGCATAAAAACTACCGTAGCTCCAGATTCGTTTCCAAAACTCTGTAGCTTACACAGGCCACGAAAATATGTGTTAACGCGTACACAGCATGCGGAAACTTTTGCGCAAGCTAAAAACTTATGTTGCAGACTTTAACTTACTCCTTCCCCCCCCCCCCCCCCGGAAGCATGCATCGGTGGGCTGAGAATGATCTTAGCAAGCTTACGCATTACAGCGCGCGAAACAGAAGAAGCCAGATGAGCGAGAGTCAAGACAAGCGGAGCTGCTCCTTCGCTGCTTGTTACCTGCACTCGGGTGGAATCTGAAGTCACGCTAACTTTTTTGACTCGCGCGCACGCCCACAACCAGCTCACCCTCCACTGCAACCTCTGGCAGACTGGGGACGAGCGCCGGCAGCCCACGCCGCTTATTATCAGCCACGGCTCTCTTCACGTGAACGCCTGACGCCGGCCAATCAGAGAGCAGCTCCGGCGGCTGCCAAGCAATCGGGGCAGAGCCCTAGCCCGGGCCTCCTCCCAGCGAGAGCGTGATCGGCTCGCAGGCTGGTCAGTGTGAGAGGCTGGAGCGGACGTGGAAGTATGTTAACCCTGGCGAAAATGCGTTTGCATCACTCAGTTCAAGGTGGCGAGGTTGGAGCCAAGTGGGACGGCCTTCGTTATATCAGCTCCTGCTAAACACTTACTTTTTTTTCTCTCTGACAGTTTCATCAATAAAATGCATTGAGTTAATCCAATAAAAAGGGTATCATCTTATTTCCTTTGGGTTGTTTTTTGTTGTTGTTGTTGTTTTATTTCTTTATACTACCTTAAAAAAAATAAAAAACCCGAAAAAGCTTTCTGCAATCTTTACCTGATTTTACAAAGATAGCATTCAGATCTCATCTTGAGGCACCTACCAGAAAACAAAATCACATTTAAGGGGGATGCAGGTATGAGGGTAATAGGGTTTACAGAAATGTTTCCAGTTGACAAATGCTGCTGTTTTATATGTTGTAAGAGACAACATAGGACAAACAGTTTTGAACAGACCCCCCCCCCAGTCTGTTCTGGTGTAACCAAGTAGCAAAGTAGATGAGGCCAGATCTAGTTTGCCCCAAAGTATTTTGGTTTGGCTGTGGTGTGCTGAAAGGGACCAAACCTCTGCAAGCAGGAGACGAAAACCACAATGTTTGAGGAACTGATGGGCAAATACGGTAATAAGAATCTGAGAAGGGGTACAGCTTTTATTGTTGCCCTAGGTTCTCATGTTACAGGGCGTCCCAAGCCTACCTAAATTTGACAGCTTGCTGGTGGGCTTTTGACCCCCCTTCCAAATATGTGCCCTGGGTAAAGGGGAGGGAGGGAGGATGCAAGAGAGAAGAGGTAGAGAAAGAACAGGTTTAATATTTATTAATATTCTAGCTATCATTCACTCTTATCTGGTTAACGTGCGCTGAATATTGACCACCCATAGATTAATAATTTGCTAAAGTAACAAAAGAAAAAATTTCATTCTAAACACAGCCAAATCAGAGAAATACTACCAACAACTTCCCTGTGAGGAAATGCTAAAGTGACTAGGGCTCTTCAGCCCAGAGAAGAGACAGCTTGGGAAATATGTCAGAGGTCTATAAAATATTACATGGAATGGAATGGGTAGAGGTGGATCACGCATTTACTCTTTCCAAAAATACCAAGACTACGGATCATGTAATGAAGCTACTTGGTAATAAATTTAAAACAAACAGGAGAGAATGTGATAAAAGCAGTTAGATTAGCAGGGTTTAAAAAAGGTTTGGGCAGCTTCCTAAAAGTCCATAAGCCATTATCGAGATGGACTTGGAGAAATCTACTGCTTATTCCTAGGGATAAGCAGCATAAAATCTGTTTTACTCTTTGGGATTTTGCCAGGTATTTGTGAACTGGTTGGCTGTTGTTGGAAACAGGTTACTGAGCTTGATGATTCGGTTTGTCCCAGTATGGCAACTCTTATAGGGAGTATTTTTATACAGCATGAGCACAGGCATTTCCAAGGGTCATAGCAGATATTACATTATTTCTTTTGAATCACTACTATGCCCCAAAGAGAAGTTCAGTGCAATTTATATTAATCCATTAAAAAACACAAAACTATATTGCATAATAAGAAAATTAATGTTAGCCCAAATCAATTTTAAATTTAAAAAATTATTTTTCAAAATGTATATATAAAAGACCTCTAGATCAACTAACACCTATTATGTATTTTTCACATAGATCTTTTAAGCTTTTCGGAATGTTCCATAGGAAGAATGCATCTTAATTGAACTGAAGTAACACTCCACCATCTTGCAGTTAAATATGAAAAAGTAGCTGAGTGCAAAGATTTATATCTAACCCCTTTGGGGGCTTGGAAACAGCCATTTCATGTAGTTCCCTACTATTTTTTGCTTCCTTTCATTTGATATATTAATCAAATCAGTCTTATGCCTATATTCAGGAGCTTCTCTCTGAATAATAATAAAAAATAATGATACATAATTTAACACCCCCCCCCCCCCCACACACACACACACTGGCTTCCACTTGGAGCCAATGTAATTTAAAATAGAGAGTTGTTACCTTCTCATATTTTGACATTGAAAAAATGAGTCTTGCGGCACCCTTTTGAATAGTTTGTAATCTCTTCCTTAGACCTGTGGTGCAACCTACATACACTACAATGTAATAATCTATTTGGGAAAGTATGAAGGGTTGCACAAATAGCATAAAATTATCTGTTTAAACAATAGCATATTCTTAATTTTCTCAGTATATGGAAAGTTTGCGCTTGGAAATTATTTTTAGCAGGGGAGACGTGGAGGGGTATAATCAAAAGATTTGTCTAAGTCTGTTTTGGGCCTAAGTCGCTAGTTGCCCAAAGTTGGACATGGGAAAAGGTCCATTCTCAAAAAATACATCCAGCCCACTAAGTCGTCCATCTTTATGCCCCATTTTCATCCAAAAATTTGTCAAAGTAAAAAAAAAAAAAAAGCCTAGAAAAAGACATTTTTGACGTGGGTGGGGTCAGCAAAGTGATGGATTGGACACCCAAACATTGTACCAGAGTAGTGGGGTACCTTACAGGGCACTTCTGTGAACTTCACAAAAAAGGTGACACTTACACATCTCACCACAACAACCTTATAGGTCATGGTGAGCCCCCCAGAACTGACTAGACCCACCTGTCTACCACCCCAATAGTCCTTATGGCTGCAGGTACCACTTATATGGCAGTACATAAGAGTTTGGGTTTTTTTTTTTTTTTGGGGGGGGTGCACATGTTTCACCATGCATGCAGTGGTTAGAGTAGCTTATGGGCCTAGGTCCTCCTCTCCATGGTTCACTAGCCCATCCCCCATACCACTTAAGCCACCTCTGTGCAGCTCTTTTAGGCTTTCCTATGCCAGGCTGCCAGGTGCTGATGTTCTGGAGGCAGATATGCAAATTTGTTATTATGATTTTTATGGAAGTTGGGGGAGGGGTCAGTGATCACTGGGGGAGTGTGTATGGGTCTATACTTTGTCCCTACAGTGGTTATCTTGTCACTTTGGATACCTTCTTGTGACTTAGATCTAGTTTTAGATGGCCTAAGTCACAACGTCCAGGTTCCGTCTAGGCAGTGTTGTAAAACTTTTGGTTATACATGCAGTACGACTAAGTCTAGGATGGCCCATGTCTCGCCCAAATCCCTCCCTCACCACTCCTCCTAAAATGCCCATTTTAGCTCTGGGCGTACTGCAGCACTGTGAAGGCCTAAGTCATTTTTAGATACGTCTAAAACCCAGTTCGATTATCGGCACTCGGACGACTTGTCTCACTGATCGTCTATGTGCTGATATAGGCTGGTTTTTAGACGTATTTCCGTTTCGATTATGAGCCCCATAAACTATTTACATGCATCCCTCAGAACAGGTGTAAAGATGTGCACCTACCGTGTTTCCCCCAAAATAAGACACCGTCTTATATTAATTTTGGGCCCAAAAAAGACACAAGGGGCTCCTTTTACGAAAGCGCGTTAGAGCTTTACTGCACGGAATAGCATGCGCTAAAATGCCGCACGTGCTAGCCACTACCGCCTCCTCTTGAGCAGGCAGTTGTATTTTTACTAGCATGCGCTAATTCGGTGCATGTGTTAAAAACGCTAGCGCACCTTCATAAAAGGAGCCCTAGGTCTTATTTTCGGGTAGGTCTTATTTTTTTTCATGTACAATGATCATCTTTCCCTTCCTCTCTTCCACCCCAATTCTTTCTATTTCCTTTCTCTCCCCCACATGTGCAGCATCTTTCCTCCTCTTTCACCCATTCCCCCTCCCTCCCATTCCTCTGTGCAGCAGAACCCTTGTAGCTTCTATCCCCCCCGCTCACCGTCCCCCCTTCCATTCTCTCCCCCGCCAACCGTGAGACTGAAATACCTTGTAACAAATACAACGTCGGCAGCAATCTAGACAGGCTGCTTCACGGCCTTCTCTCGCCCAGGCATTCCTCTGCCACATCACTGATGATGTCATCAGCAACAAGGTACAAATGCCTGGGCAAGACAAGGCCACAAAGCAGCCTGTCTAGATTGCTGCTGACGTTGCGTTTGTTACAAGGTACTGTATTTCGGTCTTGCGCTTGGCGGGGGAGAGATTGAAGGGTCGGGGGGGGGAGAGGGGATAGGCAGGGGAAGCGCTGCTGCCGGCAACTAGGATTTATTTTCAGGGTAGGGTTTTTTTCAGGGAAACACAGTAGTTTCCACAGAATTATTTTATAAAGGCATATGCCACCTTTATAAAGGAGATGCAGTGTATGCATCTATATGCCTTCAAAACCAAGTGCAACTGGCTTGATTAAAAGTAATTTCCAAATAGGGAAAGGACAGAAAAAGTCCTCATGAGTTGCAAGCAACAAAGGAAACAGTGAGGTCCAAAACTCCAGCTACAATTGCAGTCCTCATCTTTGTTCATAATCTTAACGAACAGAAGTGTTTTACCATCACTTTATGAATTCCTTGGATATATTGTTTTGGACTCACTTTCTTGCAAAAAGAAATTTCCAAGCACATCTTTCTATAGATTAGAAACTGGTTGATGGACAGACGTCAGAGGGTGGAGGTTAACAGATTTCACTCAGAAGAGGGAAAGGTGAGGAGTAGAGTCCCTCATGGATCAGTGCAAGGGCCGATCCTGTTCAATATCTTTGTGAGCGACACTGCTGAAGGGTTAGAAGGAAAAGTTTGCCTTTTTCAGATGATATCAAGATTTGTAACAGAGCAGACACTGAGGAGGGAGTGGAAAACATGAAAAAGGATCTGCAAAAGTTAGAAGAATGGTCTAATATCTGGCAACTAAAATTCAATTCAGAGTAATGCATTTGGAGATTAGAAATTGGAAGGAGCTGTATGTGCTGGGAGGTGAGAGGCTGATATGCACGGATGGGGAGATGGACCTTGGGGTGATAGTGTCTGAAGATCTAAAGGTGAAGAAACAGTGTGACAAGGTGGTGGCTGTTGCCAGAAGGATGCTAGGCTGTATAGAAAGAGGCATGACCAGTAAAAGAAAGAAGGTGTTGATGCCCCTGTACAGGTCGATGGTGAGACCCCACTTGGAATATTGTGTTCAGTTTTGGAGACCGTATCTGGCAAAGGAAATAAAAAGACTTGAAGCGGTCCAGAGGAGGGCAATGAAAATGGTAGGAGGTTTGTGCCAGTAGATGCAAGAGGAGAGACTGGAAGCCTTGAATATGTATTCCCTAGAGGAAAGGAAGGACAGGGGAGATATGATTTAGACATACAAATACTTCAAAGGTATTAACATAGAACAAAATCTAAACCAGAGGGCATAATTTGAGGTTGTGGGGTGGTAGATTCAAGAGTAATGTTAGGAAGTTCTTCTTTACGGAGAGGGTGGTTGATGTGTGAATTGCGCTCCCGAGGGAGGTGGTGGAGAAGAAAACGGTGACAGAGTTCAAACAAGCGTGGGATGAACACAGAGGATCTCTAATCAGAAAATAATGGGTATACATTGAAGGAACTAAGGCCAGTACCGGGCAGGCATGCACAGCCTTTGTCTCGTATATAGACATTCAATTGAGGATGAGCTGGGGAGGGCTTCGATGGCTGGGATGGTTAAGATGTGCTGTAGTGAGCTTTGATGGAGACTCTAGTAGATGGAACCTAAGCACACTACCGGGCAGGGCTCTGGGTTTCTGGCCCAGTAATATCTAAGAAAAAGGGCCTTTTAAACTAAATTAACTTATGGAGCATGTATGTTTGGGCAGACTGGATGGACCACTCGGGTCTTTATCTGCCGTCATTTACTATGTTACTATAGTATATTGCCTGTGGATATTGACCTCCATTGCCCCAAGTACATTAGATAGATTGTGAGCTCACCGGGACAGATAGGGAAAAAATGCTTGAGTACCTGATTGTACACTGCTTAGAAAACTTTGATAGGCAGTATATAAATACCTAAAAAATAAATAAATGAATCCAGGAGGTAGCTCTTTAGAATGATGCAACCTTTGAGGAGAACTTTAGCAATGAGTCAGACTAAGATCATCTCCACCATATTCTCACCTAAAGCTATCTTTCATGCTTGTCTTTGTAAGATCAATATTAAGCAATTTGCAGACCTTATCCTAGAAGAAAACCAGGCGCTGTGCCATAAAATGATCTTCTTTGGGCCAGATATAATAAATTGTGCTATTCTTTAGCACAGCTGTTTACTTTTGATTTCCCCAAGCTCTCCTTACTCCCATTGCAATAAGGTTTTTTTGAGTGCTAAAATCAACAGTGAAACCACTGTGCTAAAGAGTTGTGTGGTTGGCATACAAAAAAATCATGCATTCTCACTGAACGGCAGTTGTTATCGATATAAAATACCATGTTGAATTCTGGTGCAGAGTTTTAGTTTGCCTTTAGTACAGAATCTAAAGATCCGGTGTGGAAGCAACAGCCATCTTAAGTGCAGCATTGAGTCCTTCCACCAGGGATCGGATGATGCAGTTTTACAAGATGGTGGCAGTGAGAGGGCACCGCTGGACGCCTCCCCAGACTAGGTAAGTATTATTGGTTTACGGAGGTCTCTGTTTCCGGTTCTCCCTGTGGGGATAGGGGGCAGGGAATCAGTCAGGTCTTTTTTTTTAATGTCTCCCTTTTTAAGTAGTTTCCAAGTTTCGAAATTTATTTAAAATTTGTTATACCGCCTAATCAAGTTTTTAGGCGGTGTACATTACAATAAAATATATAAAATCTAGTTAAAATTGGCAAATATGGACGGGACAGGGAGTTTATTGTAAGACAAAGCAGTACAATTTTGGACATAGTTAAACATAAGGATAAAAGGGAAGAACTACAATTTTAAGAGAAAAAGAACATAAAAGGGGGGAAAAAAAAACAAAAGGAAGGGGAGAGAGTTTCAGATCTTCCAATTGTCCTGAGAAGGAGCATGAACTGTGCAGTCAATGCATTTCCTCTCCCCCACTCCCACATTAAAAATATTACCTTTCCTGGAAGGATGCTAAAGTCTTGCCATCCAACAAAATTTGCTGTCTGAGCCACTCTCCTCCTCCTTGTGCCCCTGTAGTAAAGAGAAAATAAGCGGCATGCCTCCAGGGGGAGAGGGGGGATCGAGAGAGGGTAAGGGCCAAGATCGAGCTGTTCAAGCATTTGAGCGAAGCATTTGGAAAGCTGTAGCTCTTTCTATGCCACTTTCTATGCACATTTGATGTCAAATTTGGATACATGGACTCCTGATGAAAGGCATGTACTGCCGAAACACAGTGTTCTGCCCCCGGCAGCTTCATGCTAGTTTATAATATAACTCTAAGATGTGTTTAATGTTATTCTCGCTTCATAGAACAACAGATGGACTGCATTGAGTCCTAATACATCTTCTCACATTGTCTACAGTTGATTACAGCTGCAGAGCAATAAGGGTTTTTGTACACTTTCTCATTGCATCTACAGTCAATTAAGAACATAAGCCGTGCCTCTGCTGGGTCAGACCTGAGGTCCATCATGCCCAGCAGTCCGCTCACGCAGCGGCCCATCAGGTCCAGGACCTGTATACTAGCCCTCTATCTATACCCTTCTATCCCCTTTTCCTTCAGAAAATTATCCAATCCCTTCTTGAACTCCAATACCGTACCCTGTCCGATCACTCCCTCTGGAAGTGCGTTCCAGGTGTCCACCACCCGTTGGGTGCAGAAGAACTTCCTAGCATTGGCTCTGAATCAGTACTCGAGCCAGTGAAAGCATTCAAGGGAGTAATAGAGGAGAGCCTCAACACAGTAAATGTGGATCTGGACCAGATTTACTATCAGATCGACAAACTAAAAAGCGACAAATCCCCTGGCCCGGATGGAATTCACCCGAGAGTATTAAAGAAGCTAAAGGTAGAAATCGGAGAATTACTGCAATCGCTCGCTAACATGTCAATTAGAACCAGAAAGATACCAGAAGACTGGAAGATAGCAAACGTCATCCCAATCTTCAAAAAAGGATCAAGAGGAGAACCAGGAAACTACAGACCTGTGAGTCTCACATCAGTCCCTGGGAAGATGGTTGAAGCATTGATCAAGGATAGCATAGTCCAACATCTGGATATCCATGACCTAATGAAAGCTAGTCAACATGGATTCAGGAAGGGGCAGTCATGTTTGACGAATTTACTTCAGTTTTTTGAGACGGTGAACAAACATATTGATAGCGGAGAAACGGTGGATATAATATACTTGGACTTCCAGAAGGCTTTTGACAAAGTTCCACATGAGCGACTTCTCAGAAAACTTCAAAGTCATGGAATAGAAGGGGACATACTAAGATGGATAGGAAAATGGCTGGAAGAGAGAAGACAGAGGGTGAGCGTAAATGGAAAGTTCTCGGACTGGGAGAAAGTAACTAGTGGAGTGCCTCAGGGCTCGGTTCTTGGGCCCATCTTGTTCAATATTTACATAAATGACCTGGAAGAAGAAACAACAAGTGAAATCATCAAGTTTGCTGATGACACAAAACTGAGTTGGGCAATCAGGTCACAGGATGTTGGACATGATAAAGAAGGGTATCATGAGTAGATCTGAGGATGTAATAATGCCGTTATACAGAGCGATGGTGAGACAACACTTGGAATACTGTGTCCAACATTGGTCTCCCTATATAAAGAAGATATAATACTACTGGAGAGGGTGCAGAGGCGAGCGACGAAGCTAATAAAAGGTATGGAAAATTTGAGCTACAAAGATCGCCTCAGAAAACTGGGACTTTTCACCCTCGAGAAGAGGAGACTGTGAGGGGATCTGATCGAGACTTTTAAAATACTGAAAGGATTCGACAAAATAGAACAGGAAACACCTTTATTCACATTGTCGAAGGTGACTCGGACAAGAGGTCATGGACTGAAGCTGTGGGGAGACAGGGCCAGGACAAATGTCAGAAAGTTCTGCTTCACGCAGCGAGTGGTGAATGCCTGGAACGCTCTCCCGGAAGAGGTTGTGGAGGAAACCACCATTCCAGGATTTTAGGGCAAGTTGGATGCATATCTTCTTGAAAAACACATTGAATAACTAAGGTATTCGCCAGGGTAGACCTGGCTGGGCCTCCGCGTGTGCAGATCGCCGGACTAGATGGACCCATGGTCTGATCTGGTGCTGGCATTTCTTATGTTCTTATGTTATATGTTTTTAATTTTTTGGAATGCCCTCTTGTTCTTGTAGTTGTCGAAAGTTTGAAGAATCTGTCCCTCTCCACTTTCTCTATGCCCTTTGTGATCTTATAAGTCTCTATCATATCGCCTGTAAGTCTCCTCTTCTCCAGCGAAAAAAGCCCCAGTCTCTCTAATCTTTCAGCGTATGAAAGGCTTTCCATACCTTTTATCAAACGTATCGCTCTCTTCTGAACCCTCTCGAGTATCGCCATATCCTTCTTTAGGTACGGTGACCAATATTGGACGCAGTACTCCAGATGTGGGCGCACCATCGCCCGATACAACAGCAGGATAACTTCTTTCGTTCTGCTTGTAATACCCTTCTTGATTATTCCTAGCATTCTATTTGCTTTCTGAGCAGCCGCTGCGCATTGTGCCGATAGCTTCATTGTCATGTCCACTATTATCCCCAAGTCCCTTTCTTGGGAACTCTCACTCAATAATAGCCCTCCCATTGTGTAGCTGTATCTCGGGTTTCTGTTTCCTATGTGTAAGACTTTGCATTTCTCTACATTGAACTTCATCTGCCATCTCGTCGCCCACTCCCCTAGTTTGTTTAGGTCCCTTTGTAAATCTTCACAGTCCTCTTTAGTCCTAGCCCCATTGAATAGCTTGGTGTCATCTGCAAATTTTATTACTTCGTTCTTCGTCCCCGTTTCTAGATCATTTATAAATACATTGAATAGCAGCGGTCCAAGCACCGACCCCTGCAAAACACCACTCGTGACCTTCCTCCAGCCCGAGTAGTGTCCCTTCACTTCTACCCTCTGCTTTCTGCCCGCCAACCAATTCCTGATCCATCTGTGCACGTCTCCTTCCACTCCATGGTTCTTTAGTTTCCGAAGTAGGCGTTCATGGGGTACCTTGTCAAAGACTTTTTGGAAGTCTAAGTATACAATGTCTATGGGGGTGGGCGGAGCTTATTCTCACCGTTGTCTCCTGGATCTCTCTCTGCTTCTCCTCTCTGTCTCTCTCTGCTCCTTTCTCCCTACTGCTGGCTCTCTTTCTCTCTCTCTATCTGCTCCCAGCTTAAAAGCAATACACTTCTCCCTCCATATTTGCGGGGATAGGGGAATAGCAAGACAGCGAATACTGAAAAACTACGAATAACTTTTCATATGTTATTCACGGTTTTCTAGTAAAACTCATAGCAAATAAGGAGAAATCGCGAATAACAAAAAATACGAGATTCGCGATTTAAGTTGAAAACATTTATTGCAACTTTTGAATAACATAGTGCTGTGCTGTACATTAAACATGAGTGAACCAGTACTATACTGTATAGAATACTGTACAGTAATTATCTCTTACTCAGTAGGTGTCTTCCTCATCATTGTCCAGCAGATGTACTGCATGCAATGCAGGAGGAGGAGAAAACGAGGATAAGTGAGCACCAGGTCCCTCCTCAGGTAGTGGAATGGATCTTCAGTATGCGGTACTAGTATAGGAGGATGATGAAGAGACGAGGGGGATGCCTCCTCATGTGTGGAAGAGGTGGATGGAGAAGCAGTGGATGGAGAGCAAGTGACTCTAGGTTTCTTTTGGAAATACATTGTGATTTCCATCTGGCTCTTCTGCTTCATCATTTCTTTATATATATTTTTGTATGTAGAAATCGCTGCTTCTGCTAACTCCTTCATCTTTAATGAACTTACCATGGATGGGTCGATGTCAGAAAACATTGACCACACCACTGAACCTGCGTATGCCCTCTACCTTATCCACTGTAAACTTGTCTTCTGGCACTTCTTCATTTGCTCCTTCCTCCTCTTCATCGGGTATTGCCTCTCCTTCAGGAGTAGTCAGGTCAATAAGGTCATCTTCTGTTAGTTCTTTTGTGCTGGTGTCTATTAAGTCTTGAATATCCTCCATATCCATATCTTCAAAGCCTTCCCCACCCACCTGCCTTGCCAATTCCACGATATCTTCAAGTATCTTCAATGCGTGGAACATTTTAAAAATAGGGGACAAAACAGAACAGTTTTATACAATTAAATACAAAATATATACGTACTAATAAATAACTGGTACATATGGTGGGTAAAGCAAAAACAAAAAACAAACTGCAGACTCCTATGTACCAGATGCAGGCAATGTTTATTATACCAAATATTTTATGCAGTTGAAAATACCACCTTATAACAAACCAAGGGACCTGACATGGTCCGTGTTTTGGAAAACACTCCTTCCTCAGAGGTCCATGGTTGCTAAGGTATAAAGTAAACCGCAATAAAAGGTATAAAACCATGGACCTCTGAGGAAGGAGTGTTTTCCAAAACACAGAGTCTACTGGAATTCTCTTCTTGTAGCAATCCTGCACCCACAGAAATGTTGCAGCTTACATACAAGAGAGATTGACATCTCACACAACATGTAATGTCTTCGCACCTGCAGGAGTAGCTGCTGCAACAGCTTCACGGATTGCTTTTTCATTCTTCTTTATGTACCTAATGGTTGACTCATTAATGCTATAATGCCGAGCAACAGTGGAGGATGACTTTACTCTCTGAAGCATATCCAATAATTCAACCTTTTCTTGTAAGGTTTTCACTTTTTTCTCTCTCTTGGGAGCACTTTCGGTAGAACCAGGATTCTTGCGCTTTGTAGCCATGGTGGGAATCAGCGATTTTCTGTATGCATTGCTGGGAATCAGCGATTTTCTCTATATTGTACAATCGCTGGGAATCAGTGATATTCTCTGTGCAATTTGGAATCATCGATTTTCTCTGTAAAATGTGTGAATCGGTGATTTCAGTGATGTAATGCGGGGGAGGAGCCAGCATACTAAAAACCGTGAATAATCGAAACCGCGATTGA
This sequence comes from Geotrypetes seraphini, assembly GCF_902459505.1. Lineage (NCBI taxonomy): Eukaryota > Metazoa > Chordata > Amphibia > Gymnophiona > Dermophiidae > Geotrypetes > Geotrypetes seraphini. The sequence continues at coordinate 258,357,342 of NC_047087.1, forward strand.
CGAAACCGCAAATATGGAGGAAGAAGTGTTTTTTAAAAAAAAAAAAATAAACTGTGTTTACCCATCCAAGTACTGGTCTTTTTAATCCACCGTTTTTGTGCTGATTTTGTACTATGGAATTTCTTTCCCTCCCCTATTCGTGGTAATTTGCATGCCATTAGTTTACTGCTTCAGGAGTAAAAGTTTCTTTAGGCTGTGCATTAGAAAGCTATGAGCTGAAGCTTAGTGCACCATTCAAATGCACAGCTTATTACATCAAACTCTTTGGGCTCCTTTTGCGAAGCCGCGTTATAGCATTAACGCGCGGAAGAGCACGCGCTAAACGCTAACGCTGGCGTTAGTTCTAGCCATGTAGCGCGGGCTTAGCGCGCGCTAAAATGCTGCATGTGCTAAAAACACTAACGCAGCTTAGTAAAAGCAGCCCTTTGTGTCTATGGGAAAAAGTATACTGTAGGCCACACTCCCAAAGTGACTTACATGCACCTTAACAACTATTGTTATAGATCTAATAATGATAGTCGATAACCTGTCATCATACGCCAAGAAAGAATTTAGTTCAGGGAGGTGGTTACTAATGTGCCTGATTTTTGCCCCTTAGCGCCAGCTGGCAAGGCTTGAGCATCTGCAGTATAGGTAGCATTCTTAGTGGGTTAAGGGGAGGGAGAGAGAGCAGAGAGGAATGGATGCCCCCCATTCCCAGGGCACCCCCCCAAAATGGGCTGCCTATAACTATTATGGACACATTGGATTCGACCCAGCTTGCTATCCAGGAGCATTCCCAGGCTCTTTGCACAGTGGTCTACAGCAGTGGTTCCTAACCCTGTCCTGGAGGACCACCAGGCCAATCGGGTTTTCAGGCTAGCCCTAATGAATATGCATGAGAGAGATTTGCATAGAATGGAAGTGAGAGGCATGCAAATCTGCTCCTTGCATATTCATTAGAGCTAGCCTGAAAACCCGATTGGCCTGGTGGTCCTCCAGGACAGGGTTGGGAACCACTGGTCTACAGGGATCACATGCTGTCCAAGTAACAAGAAAGATCCAATCTGTACAGCTAGGGTAGGATTGCCCAAGTCCGGTTCTCGAGAACTACTGGCAGGCCAGGTTTTCTGGATATCCACAATGAATATGCATGAGAGAAATTTGCCTGCACTGCCTTCTTGGTATGCAAATCTCTCTCATGCATGTCATTGTGGATATCCAGAAAACCTGGCCTGCCAGTAGATCTCGAGAACTGGACTTGGGCAGCCCTGAGCTAGGGGGTTACCATATGGCTCCAGAAAAAGGAGGATGGATTGAGACATCCGGGTTTTACTTCCACTGAAAGCAATGGAAGTAAAACCGGGATGTCTCAGTCCATCCTCTTTTTTTCTGGAATCGTATGGTAACCCAATGTTCAACCCATCTGTCCCAAACCAAAGTGCATGAGACAACCAGAGATCAATAGCTGGTAAGCAAAATACCGATTTTTGCAAAGATAGTTCACAATCTTGACCTAAAGAAAGATGAAGCTGAAGATTTTCTGCGTTAACCCAACCCTCCCTTTTTACAAAACTGTAGGGCGGTTTTTTTATGGGGGAGGGATTGGGACTTCTCGTATACCACTTTTTGTAGTTTTATAACAACACTCAAAGCAGTTTACATACAGGTGCTTCAAGCGTTTTCCCTATCTGTCCAGGTGGGCTCACAGTCTATGGGTTTTAGTGTCGGCGCCGGCAGTAACAGCTCCGACGCTCATAGAATTCCTATGAGCGTTGGAACTGTTACTGCAACCACCGGTGCTATAAACTGCGCTACGGTTTTGTAAAAGGTGAGGGGGGAGTAAGAAATGATTAACATCATGATCATCTTCAAGTTACCAAGTTGCAAAATGTAGAAATAGGCACGAAAAGGGGGAAGGAATGGACCCTTGAAGTACTCCTGGAATCACTGAGGATGGCAGAGAGCAAAAGCAATCCACAAACTGCACGGCTTTATAAACCTGTGGAAAGAAGTTTTCTTCCACTCGTCAGAGAGTACAGGCTTAGCTAAAACACAATGATCAATCATAATTACAGGTAGCATAAGATCTCTAAGAATCGGCAGGGTATCAGAAGCTTTTGGTCTCTTCAGGTGTACATTGGTAAACAGGAAGTGGACAGGCGTAGAGGAGAGTGTGGTGTAGTGGTGAGAGCTGCAGCCTCAGCACCCTGAGATTGTGGGTTCAAGTCCTGCACTGTTCCTTATGACCCTGGCCAAGTCACTTAAATCTAACACTACCCCAGCAGACATCACCCACTCACATCATTTTAAAACACTCTGTGGGCTAATCTAAAGATCTATAATTCATAGTGCAAAAATTTTTTTTTAAACTGCTTTTTTACTTTTGTTATCAATTGCACAGAACCCTGGTGTCTATATAGTGTGTAGAATTGAATTTCAATAGGATTCAAATAAATAAATCAACAATGCTTTTAACTGACATTGGTGAAAAGCTCCTGAGGAATATAAAGCCTGGTGAATTTTAAACCCTTAGTAAAAAATGGCTGAAAAAACAGGAACTTATCTGCAAACCGCTGTTTGTTTTTTCATGCGGGGTGCCAGCTGATTGCCCTACAGAGCCCCGTTTCATGTCCTTAATCAGGGGCAACCTCAGGGGCATCTCCCAAAGCAGTACGGATCAAAAGCTGGTTCTCCGTGGTGCAGTCTCATAATGAAACACCATTGGCTCCCTATTCAGTACCACATTCAATTTAAACATCTTACCACTATCCATAAAGTTTTTCATTCTGGCTCTCCTAATTATCTGTCTTCCCTTATCATTGTGCACACTCCTGCAAGCCCTCTTCACTCACCGCATGACGAGTATCTCTTTGCCCATCCTGCTTCACATGCTCATCTTGAGTGCACACACCAGAGCGCTTTTCTCAGGCCCTCTCCTTTGGAAATCTCTCCCCAAGTCACTTTGCACTGAACTCTCTTTTCCAAAATTCAAGGCACTGCTTGAAACTCACCTCTTCAAATTAGCATTTGGCGACCAGGCACAATTTTGAGTGACACAGCAGTCTGGTCCCCTCTCACCACTGGCCTTACTACACTTTTTCTTTTCTTCTCCTTTCTCTTCTTTGTACTTCTTTGTCCTATTTTTGAAGGAATAAAGCTGATCAATCTGCAAAATTTAGAATAGAGCTGGACAATGAGGCGACTTGCAGAATGAAGCGAATTACAGAATAAAGCGATAAGGCATGACATGACATGGCATGGCAAGGGAAAAGAAGGCTAGATGATCCACAGAAAAATCAATCCAATAATGAAAACAAAAAGCTGTGGATACTGATGTTTTGAAAATGATTTATTAAACACTCTTACACATAAAGACATAAAAATGCAATTGTAATAGTCCAACCGGAAACCGGCAAACACGCCTTCCTCAGGGGTCCAGTGATTCTCAAATGCACAGATAAAGAAATGGACTGAAAACAGTCTAATTGTCTTTAAACATGTAGGCAAAAACCGCTACAGACAGCATGAATAGTATTTGAGGCTTGTGTAGATGAGGACAGAGCTTTCAGGAATAGGACAGGGACAGGAAAAGAACTTGCCAGGATGGGATGGGAAAATGAGTTCACGCAGATGTGGGGGAAAATTTGTCCCTGTATTATTCTCTAGTTCATGGTACCTGTAGAGCTGCAAAGGAGCATTTTGCTTTTGGACATTGCAGCATTTTTCAAAGTGAAAATACAATAATCAATTTTACTTTCATAACTGCCGGAGGAAAACCTATCTGCATCTATTTGCAGCCTCTTTTTCTATGGATACACCTACTTATGCACTTATCAAAATACAAAAAGACAAGTGTTATTGCCATTCTACCCTAACCCTGCCCCCATGGGTACCTTCACTAAGGGGTCCTTCTACTAAATTGTGAAATTTTTGCAATTAATATCCTCTAACAGCAAAAATTAACTGTTGTAAGGGTAAAGACCGAGCACTAACTGTTGGGGATGTTCTCAGGTTGTTTTCTACATTTACATAGAAACAGAGAAACATGATGGCAAATAAAGGCCAAATGGCCCATCCAGTCTGCCCATTCACACCATCTACTATCCCCTTCTCTCCCTAAGAGACCCCCCCACGTGCCTGTCCCAGTCTTTCTTGAATTCAGACACAGTCTTTGTCTCCACCACCTCTTCCGGGAGACTTCCACACATCTACCACCCTTTTTGTAAAAAAAGTATTTCCTTAGATTACTCCTGAGCCTATCACCTTTAAACTTCATCCTATGCCTTCTCATTCCATAGTTTCCTTTCAAATTAAAAAGATTTGCCTTATGGGCATTTATGTCACATAGGTATTTAAATGTTTCTTTCATTTCTCTCCTCTCCTGCCTTTCCTCCAAAGCATACATATTGAGATCTTTAAGTCTGTCTCCGTATGCCTTATGATGTAGACCACTGACCATTTTAGTAGCCTTCCCCTGGACCAACTCCATCCTCTTTATATCTTTTTGAAGGTGTAGCCTCCAGAATTGTACACAATATTCCAAATGAGGTCTCACCAGGGTCTTATATGGGGATATCAATACCTCCTTTTTCCTTCTGGCCATTCTTCTCCCTATGTACCCTAGCATCCTTCTAGCTTTTTCCGTCACCTTTTCAACCTGTTTGGCCAACTTAAGATCATCACATACTAATACAACCAAGTCCTGCTCCTCACTGAAATGTTCATTCCTGCAGTTAACAGTGTTCATAAATAATACGGACACTTGCCCCCCAGATTCTCTAATGGTCACCCAGAGTTTGACATGGATCCCAGATCCACGGGCAAACTATTTAATAATCTATTATTGATGTTAATTGGCACTAATTAGGACTTACCTGTGGATATGCCTAAGCACAGTTCTATAACACTGAGCGCTTAAATTGTCTTGTGCGCACATAAAAGGGGTGTAGCCAGGGTAGAGATATTATCGGGTTGGGGCGTTCTGAAAATTTCAGTGCAGTGTTATAGAATAGGGTTATATATGCACCCAACTGTCATTGGCTGCATGCCAGCATTTGCACCAAATGCTCGCGCCCAAAGCGTTAAACGACCTTTATGGAAATAACTCTTGACACAAATTTTCCCAATGTTTAACTTTGTGCGTCATTTATAGAATTGCCTCCTTAGTGCCTCCTCAAGAAGAGGTACTAAGTGATTCCCAGTTTGACAGTGTGCATTATGTTTTCCATGCCAACAGCAATATGATGGTTTTAAGAAAGATTTGGACAATTTCCTGGAGGAGAAAGCCATGGGGGAAGCCACTGCTTGCCCTGGATCGGTAGCATGGAATGTTGCTACTCCTTGAGTTTTGGCCAAGTACTAGGGACCTAGATTGGTCACCATGAGAATGGGCTACTGGGCTTGATGGACCATTGGTCTGACATAGTAAGGCTATTCTTATGTTCTTGTGCTATCCATGCCAGTTCTTCATCCTTGCCCTATTTTCTGCCCCTTAAGAAAAAAATCCCAATTTGGGGGCAAGATGGCGGCAGTCTGATGAGAGGTTGCTCTGCCCAGCGTTGGATACCGCCAATACAAACAGCATGGAGAAGAAGAAAGGGAAGCCGCGTGTGTTCCCGGCTGATCCAGCTCCCTCCCCGGTACCAAAACAGCAAACACTGGAGAGCTTCCTCTTGCTGGCTAAAGTTGAGGAAAATTCTCGAGGAGAAGGCAAGCAGCAGACAGGCAGAAGCCACGCTGAGTCCCGAGGACCACGAGATTCCACTCCAACCTGGAAGTGAAGCAGTGAAGCTGATGGGAAGCCCCATGGATACTGGAGAGGCAGTGGCGTACCTAGGGTATGTGGCACCCGGGGCCCATCATTTTTTGACACCCCCCCCCCCCCCCTCATGTAAAATTTTTTTTTTTTTTTTTTTTTTGCAATAACCATGAAATGGAATAAATGGTCAGAATAGAAACAGGCAGTGAAAATTTTCTTTTTTTTTTTTTTTTTTTTTCCAAAGTATTTTTATTGAGAATGGCAAAAGGTCCAGACAAGCAACCATGGTCTGTACAGAAACTTATACATTATCAAAAAGAACACAGAATGAGAGTAACAGCAACAACAAGCATGAACAAGCCTCTTCCAAGAGAAAATTGCCAATGAGAGGCATAGCAATACACAACAAAAGGCCAAAACTTGGGGCAAGCAAACAAATCCCACCCCAGAACCCACAAGAATAATAAGCCGGACTAGACCCTCAGCCATATTTTATAATGAAAAAAACCCCCACAAGCAACAACACCCAGACCGCTCACCAGACACACCAATCCGCACAACAAGCACCCAAGAAACACCCAGCCACCACCCAGACAAAACTACCAGACACACCTACCCCATCAAGCCCAGACCCAACCCCCCCTCCCCAGAGAGTGCAAGCGCAAAGTGGACCGTGAAAAGGGCAGCTGCAGAAGTGGAAAGCCCCAGATAAGTAGGTTAGCTAAAGAAAGCCCACAGATAGAAGAAATCAGGATAACAGAAGTTCCAACAAATGCTCCCACAGAAAATTTTCTTTTATTGAACCTCATTTATGTAACCATTATTCCAAACATAACATAACATAAATTATGTCTGAATTGTCATGACATCAGAAGTACATATGGAGTAGTTGCAGGTGATGCTTGGGACAGTTCTGATTATGTTAGTTTGGTTTTATGTGTTTTTTTAATAGAAGGGTTTTTATTTCTTTTTTTAAGGTTTTGTAGTTTGTGGTCGAGGTCAATAGGTTGTAGAGTTGGGGGTCAAGTGTTGCAGCTCGAATGGCTAGGAGGTTGTCGAACAGTTTTTTTCTTTTGACGTTTTTGGTTGGAGGGTGTGTGAATGGTGCGTGAGTTCTCCTATGTCTGTTTGAAGTGGATTGAATTATTTAGCTGAAGAAATTAGTTACCCCCCCCCATTCCACACACATTAATTCTCTTCCATTTTTGTTCCCATTATAAAAAAACACTGATAAGTTCCCAGGAAAAAAATACATTAAAATAAGAAGTGAAAACAAAGGCCCCTACAGATGAGAACATAACATAAGAATAGCCTAACTGGGTCACACCAATGGTCCATCATGCCCAGTAGCCCATTCTCATGGTAGCCAATAGTGCTGCCCGATTCAGAGAAAAATATTTCATTCGATCCGATTCACCCTGTTGAATCGATTTTTCGATTAGATTCACTGTTAATGACACCGCTTTTTAAGTTTAAACAAAGTATAACAATAAATTTCACAACAACAATAAATTTCACAAAGTACTTAAAAAAAAAAAAATCACATTTTTCCATTAAAGCAGTTCTGGAGACATTTGCTTGAACAGTCTTTTTTCCCAGTCCATAAGCAAGCAATATGAAAAAGATTTCCTTAATTATCTACTCAAACATTTTTGCTATTTACTTTCATTGTACCTATACTATTATTCAGTAGAAAAAATGGACTTAACTGTGCAGGAAATGAATCTCCTCATACACCCACCATATAGTGCAAAAATGTGCAAAGGTCTGTTTTTTTCTTTCGATCACTACATAGCCTAATGCCACACAAGCAGCGCTGTTACAAACATATTCTGAAGGTCAATGCTAAGGTTGACAAAGTTTCCTTCCTTGGACCAGAAGGAGATACTGACAAACCACTGGAAGAGATTCTAAAACAACTACCCAGAAATAACACCCAAAGACCCACTCAGTGTGTGAACCAGTTGAGTGGAGTGGACTAACTGGGGGTGGAAATGGGCCCAGAGTTTGCTCAGCAGAATTTCCCAGACTACCTCTTCCTCTCAACACACTGACATGCTACCACCACCACCAACACTAGGAACACCTCACCGAGTATGCCAGCAATGCTTATAAACTTTATAAAACACATTATTATATTTTCTTATAAAGCATATATTTTAACTGAACTCAGCCTTGCCATTCACAAAAATAGAAAAGTTCCCATTTCAAGCTGTCTCATGTACACTTTTCAAATCTAACATATTGTAATCACAAAACAGAAAATAAAATTATTTTTTCTACCTTTTGTTCTCTGATCAATATTCAAATCTTGTTGGTCCCAGGCTCTTGTTGTCTTGCTTGCCAGGGTCTCCTTTCTCCGTGCTAACCATCCGTCTGCCATCTCTGTTCTCCCCTTCCGTTTCCCTTCCCTCTCCCGGAGATCTGGCACCTTTCCTTTTTTTTGTCTCCATCCACAGATTCACCTTTTCTCAACTCCCCACCACCCCAGGATCCACCATCTCTCCCTTTCTGTTCCCAACTATCCTCCTATCCAGTATCTCTATCCCCCCTCCACACCATCCCCTGTTTCCAAGTTCTCTCCCTTTCTGTTCCTTCCCTCCCTAAATCCCATTATGCACCATCTCTCTCCCACTCCTCTGTTTTTAGACCCATTATTTCTAACCCCCAAAGTCTGGCATATGCATGTATCTTTGAACCCCCCCTTCCCTCTCTCCCTCTGTGTACTTTTACACCAGGACCCCCCCTCCCCCGAAGGTCTGTCCCCCCTCCGAAGGGCTACACCCCACCCCTGAAGACCTGCACCCCCCGAAGGACTTTACCTCCCACCCGAAGGTCTGTCCCCCTCTGAAGGCCTAAACCCCACCCCTGAAGGACTGCCCCCCCCCCCCCGAAGGCCTGCACTCCCTTGAAGGTCTGCACCCCCCCGAAGGCCTGTCCCCCCCTTGAAGGCCTGTCCCACCCCCTTGTAGGCCTGTCCCCCCTTTAAGGCCTGCCTGCCTGCCTTTCCCCCCTTGAAGGCCTGCACCCCCCTTGAAGGCCTGTCCCCCCCCTTGTAGGCCTGTCCCCCCCCTTGTAGGCCTGTCCCCCCCCCTTGTAGGCCTGTCCCCCCCTTGAAGGCCTGCCTGCCTTTCCCCCCTTGAAGGCCTGCACCCCCTTGAAGGTCTGCACCCCCCCAAAGGCCTACACCCCCCCCCGAAGGTCTGCACCCCCCTGAAGGCCTGCCTGCCCCCCTTGAAGGCCTGCACCCCTTGAATGTCTGCACCCCCCCCCCGAAGGCCTGTCCCCCCTTGAAGGCCTGCCTGCCTGCCTGTCACCCCCTCCCCCTTGAAAGCCTGCTTGCCTGCCCGCCCGCCCCACCCTGAAGGCCTGATGCCCCGACCCACCCCGAAGGACCGCTCGCCCCCCTGGCCTCCCCGCACCACCTATGAACAGCCGCAGCAGGATCGCGAAGTCAGCGTCGGGTACCAGCCCTAAGGGGGTGTTCCCGGCCTTGCCGTTCAGTCCCCCGCCACCCCCGAAGGACCGCTCGCCCCCCTGGCCTCCCCGCACCACCTATGAACAGTCGCAGCAGTTTCGCGAAGTCAGCGTCAGCGATCCCTGCTGCTTCCTGCGCCACGGTCCCGCCCCTCCTCTGACGTCAGAGGAGGGGCGGGATCGCGTCGTAGGAAGCAGCGCAGGGATGCTGACGCTGACTACGCGATCCTGCTGCGGCTGTTCATAGGTGGTGCGGGGAGGCCAGGGGGGCGAGCGGTCCTTCGGGGGGGGCGGGGGACTGAACGGCAAGGCCGGGAACACCCCCTTAGGGCTGGTACCCGGGGCGGCCCGCCCCCCCCCCCCGCCCCCCCCTAGGTACGCCACTGTGGAGAGGTTTCCAATGGTAGCTTCATCACTGGGGACTTTGCTTCCTTCTTCATCCAGAGAGGTGGAACAACCAGCCGGGGAAATTTGTGAGGGAGCAACAGGAGGTTGGTCTGAGGGATTGTTCCCAAGGTCTGAACCTGCAGAAACCGATAACAAAGAAGTTGGACTTAAGAGCACCACCAGGTTGAAGAAAAGACCGGAGAGAATGACACTGGAGGAGGTATGGGAGGCTGTTACAGTCTTGGAGGAAAAATTGACTGAATGTTTAGATAAAGTTTTCCAACTCCCTGAGGTGGTTCATTCCCACATTAAACAAACAGGGGACTTACCTGCAAAGGTGGACTCCCAAGTAAAGGAATTTGGGAAGATTATAGAAGGGGTTAGAACTGTTCAAACAACTTTGGTAAAGGATAATTTTAATATTCACCAGAGAATGGAAAGACTTGAAAATTATGAGAGGCTGCTGAACTTAATATTCCTGAACTTCCCTCAATTAGCTTTAGTACAACCAATTGAGATGTTAAGAAAATTTTTGAGAGAGGTCTTGCAAATTCCTGCTGAATCCATGCCCCCGATAACAAAAGCTTATTACATTTCCTTGGGTACTCCACTGGAAAAACCGATTCCAGCTCTAAACTTATTTGTTTGAGAAATACTTGACTTATTTGTAATTGTATTTTCCGAGAAACATTTTGATGCTTATGCTTGCAATTCAACTGTCTTTGCTGTGAACCACCTTGAACTGAAGGTTTGGCGGTATATAAGAATAAATTATTATTATTATTAAACCAGGAGGCCAATCTTGATGTTACACGCCTCTAAGAAAGCTCTGATACAGTTTTGAATAAAGTTACCCTTATTGCCACATTTAGAATATGATAGGAATTGGATACTTTGAATGTATGTCAGACTTAAGGTTGTAAAATTTGTGGGTAATTCTGTTTTGATATTTCCTGACCTCTGTAGGTATTGGACCTCAAAGGGACCTTTTTCATGCAGTTTCCATGCAAATGCATTGTTAAAGTTGAGGAGAAATCTTTTGCATTCTTTAATCCTGAACATTTAAAAAAGGAAGCCTCTAGTTCCAATAGCATTCTCTACACCTTCAAATGTGAATCATGTGGAAATTAATGATGCTTAACTTGTAGTCTGCCAGCTTTAAATCTAGTCTTTCATGCTAGTTTTTCTTTATTTCCTGTTTTTTCAAATGTCTTGCCTCAGTTCTTCCAAATAATTTCCTTTTTAATGAGGTTTAATAGAGTCACATAGGGCTCCTTTTGCAAAGCTGCGCTAGCAGTTTTATCGCACGCACTGGATTAGCGCGTGCTATAGTGCGCGCTAGCCGTAAATCTACCTCCTGCTCAAAAGGAGGCGGTAGCGGCTAGTGCATGTGGCAATTTAGCGCGCGCTATTCCGCGCATTAAGGCCCTAGTGTGGCTTTGTAAAAGGAGCCCTTAATGTTAATTGGATGGATATTGATTCTTATAATTTGTTCCAATGTAACTCTATTTCTATATCAAGATATATGCTTGTAAAATTGAAAATTTGAATAAATAAAATTTTTTTAAAAAAAGAAGAAAAAAATCCCTTTACTGTTCAAATTAGCACATGCTAACCACTACATCAGTGTGGTCAGAGTTGGTGCAATTATTAAATGACTGCATGAGTGTTGATGCGTCAAGTGGTACTTAGATGGCAACTTTGAACATGAAGAACTAATGCCAGTTGACTTCTATGGTTTGAGTACCGCCTATGGCAGTGTCTCGCAAACTTTGCGAAGCTGCGACACCCTAAACATGGTGGCCGCAGCTCAAGGCATCTAGAAGTGCACGGATATCGATGCAATGACTACACGTGCATGCGTGATGTCATCATATCAACATCCACGTATGTGCGAAGGCCCTCCAAACGGAGCCCTGTGCCACCAGTGGGGGATGCTGGAAGGGAAGAGGCATGGAGAATCAGTTGGCGCCAGTGCCCCTCTTCCCCAGCAGCTCGTGGCACCAGGGCCGAATTAACGGGTAGGCCCAGGAGGCACGTGCCTAGGGCCTTAACTTGCCAGGGAGGCCCGCTGAAAAAAGAAGAAGTCGACTCAGCTTTTTTTTTTGTTCAAATGGCAACGGGCCCCCAGGAAAGATCGGCAACGCGCGCCCCCCCCCCCCCCTCCGGCATCGGCAGCATCTGTTCTGTTGCTAGCGGTGCTCATCCCAAAGCTTCCCCTCTGATGCAGCTTCCTGTCTGTCTGGGCAGTTTGCGTCAGAGGGCAGCTTTGACCGAGCAGCAGCACCGCTTGCAACAGAATGGACGGTTACCACCGATGCGGGGGGTGGCCGCATTGCCAATCTTTCCCGAGGGCCTGTCGCTATTTGAAGAAAAAAAAATTAGGTGACTGGTGACTGACCTGCTCAAAGGTGAGGGGAAGGGAGGGAGATGGGGGCCCTGTCTCAGACAGGCAGAAGTTTGAATCTAGAGCCTAACGTGGATTGCAGAGGATACAATGAAGGGTGTCAGGATCAAAGGAAGCCACATGAAACCAACTACTGGCTGCAGTGGCAATTTCAAAGGCATGGGTATGGGGAGGTGGGGTGGGGTGGTATAAGAGGGTTAAAAGGAGCTGTGGGCAAAGTAGGAGCAGGAGCAGTATAACCCCAGGACATGGCAAAGACATCCCCCAGTAGCCATGAGCAGGAGTCGGACATCTCAGGTAAGTGGCAGCAAGCATGCTTTTAACTTTCACAGTAAAACAAAATCACAATCATTCCCAGTGTGGGAATGAATAAATACCGTTTCCTAGGGCTGTGAAAGCATTGCTCTGTAATGGGGTCGTATTCCTAAAAGGGAGTGGGGGTGGTCAGATGTTTGAAACTCTTAAAAGGTGGTACCATGCAGCAAAAGAACCAAAAAGGATAAAAGCTTCAATTTGAATAAACATTTTGCAATGGTTGAAAGACATTGTAGTAGTCCTCTACTTTTGTTCTGTTTTGATAGTGATGTCATTATCATGGACTGCAGTTTGCAATGTAGAGAGTCATAGATTGAGGCGAATTGTTATGGCACGCACTGGGGTGGAGCCGGGAGAGAGAAAGGGTGGCACCAGCAGTCAGTCGGGCAGATGATGGAAGTGGGGAATGGAGAAGGGGGCAGATGATGGAAGTGGGGAGAACTTGTGCCGTCAGCCCTCACCTCCTCACCACTGCTGCTGCTTTCCCACATGCTGGATGGGGAGAAGGGGGGGAAGAAGAAAGAATTAGTGAGATAGTGGAGGCGTGAAGGAAAGGGGTGGCAAGCTGTGTGTAGACACAGTGAAAAGAGGGAAACTGAGGCCTGAATAGTAAGAAAGAATTTAATTTAGATGGAGACAGAAAAAGAAAATAGAGAAGGAAGACCAGAGAAGAAAAGTAAAGGGAGGAGAGAGGCGAGAGAGAGAGATGCCAGAGAAGAACGGGGAAGGAGACAGAGATATCAGATCTGAGTGGAGGAGATGAGAAAAGAGAAATGCTAAAAACCAAAGGGGGGGGGGAAGGGAAGGAGAGATGGAAGGAGAGAGATGCCATACTATGAGGGGAACAGAGGGAAGATGATGGATACCAGACCAAAGGGGGGGGGGGAGGACAGGAGGAGTGATAGCAGGGGGAGCAGACAATTTCTGGAAGGGGCAGACAGTGGATGGAAGGAAGAGAATGATAAGATAAAGAAAGCTGAAACCACATGACAAAGGTTGAAAAAAATTCTATTTTTTATTTTATTGCTTTAGAATAAAGTAGTATTGTAGCTGTTATGATAAATGGTTAGAAATAGAAATGGTGATCCTTTTATTGGACTAATTTTAATACATTTTTGACTAGCTTTCAGAAAACAGGTAAATGGGGCGGGATGTGGATGGGGCGTGGGCAGAGTGTGGGCGGTACATGGGCAGGGCGGGGCTAGGGGGCCCATTGTACTTGTGTGCCTAGGGGCCCTTGAAGAATTAATCCTGCCTTGCGTGGCACACCTGGAATCTCGGGCACACAGTTTGCGATACACTGGTGTATGGCAAAAGATAGTTTAGGATGGGCCAAAGAAGGTTTCAATGGCAACTCCGGTAGTTGGAACGTGAGGACAGTGTCGGTGAAACTTCTACGTTCTAGGTCCCAGAAATGGCAATGAAAGTCCAGGATCAAGTATTTTATATACCACATTCATTGTTGATTTAATCATGAATTGATGAGTGTAACTTTTGAGCAGACTAGATGGACTGTTCAGGTCTTTATCTGCCCTCATCTACTGCGTTACTATGTTAATATGTAATCCAAGTATTAAATGCTTAATACCCTTTAGTAGGGTCCCTAAGTGTATATAAATGTACCCGTGTTTTGGAACTGTGCAACCACTCTTATCCACACACTGGGTGAGCAATTTTCCAAAATATAAATAAAAAAAATGAAAGAAAGACAGAGTTCACTTCTATGGGAATGGCTTTGCAAATTGCCCTCTGTATTGCACATTATCTACATCAAATATAATTTTAAAATATTAGCAGTGCCACTAGCACCGTCTACCATCCCTTTCAGCTCTGCAAAGCCAGATCACAGAGGAAATGCAGGAACAAGCAAGTTCTTTTTCAGATAATGAGCATGTCATTTTATTTTACAACTTTACTCCCAGAGCTCTGGCAAAAAAAGAACATTCCCTTTTATAGATGTTCCCTGACTAGCCTTTAAACAAGTCTCCATTATTGTATTCCTGGTTTGGAATGAGATTGTTCTTTAAATGTACTGATGGGAAGACATATCGCAAGCTCTGTAAACTTCTCCAAGGTTTTTTCTAGTTCATTTCTCTGCCTCGAAGGAAAGAGAAGCCTTTTGGCGGCAACCATCAGCCTTTCATAACCAGTTTTGTTCATTTATTTTGATTTAGCTCATACCTTCTCAGTGGTAGCTCAAGGCAAGATATATTCTGGCAGTGTAGGCATTTCCCTGTCTAATGCCGTACAAAGACAAGGAGGGTTAAGTAGCTTGTCAGTGGAGTAGTTACAGGTGGAACCAAAGGAAACTCTGCGGAGTGACGATGTTCCTTGATTGGACTTTATTAGTAAATGTCAAAGTTCCAAAAGTACACTAAAATCATCCACACAAAAAGGTAATCCACATGAGAATCTTAAAGGACCTAGTCCACTAGGGACGCAGGATCCAACACGGTCCGCGTTTCGACAAAAAGTCTTCTTCAGGGGTCCCTGAGGATCTTATAATGGTGAATACGTGGAGAATCTAGTATGTTGTGAGCCAACGCTGCTTGCATTAAAAATGAATGTGGATTACCTTTTTGTGTGGATGATTTTAATGTACTTTTGGAACTTTGACATTTACTAATAAAGTCCAATCAAGGAACATTGTCACTTCGCAGAGTTTCCCTTGGTTTCTTCTTGATTTTCTTCTCTGTGGATTCTTTGGGGTCATTCTCCTTGGTTTTCGTTTGTAGTTATAGGTGGTCCAGGATGGGTCAGGGCCCACCCAAAATTTCATCCCCTTTGCTGTGGCTGGCAGCCAAAGATATCCTCCTTGCCCAAAGAATTTACATGTTGGGCAGCCACCGCCACTGCTACCACAGGCCATGCCTTCCCTGCTTTGTGTGCATGCTTAATTTTCATGTTTGTGCAAAACTTAGCATATGCACTAGAAGGCTGGTGGCAGAGGCTCCAGGATTGTGTCGGTGGCCACCTAACATGTATGCCAACACAGGTATACTATTTACGTTTTGGGGCATGGGGGGGGGAGAAGGAGGGAAGCAGAAATTAAATCTAGGTTTGCTTTGGGGGAGCAGAGATTAAATTTTTGGCCCACCCACTTTGGTCTCAGGCCCACCCTACATCATCTACCTGGCTACTGTGTACCATAATGAGCAACAGCAGGATTTGAACCCTAGTAACCTGGGTGTCAGCTCACTGCTCTAACCATTTAGCTACTCCTCCACTAGTATAAAGAACAGATTCAGTATTTCCTCATCACAGCCAAAGGCTAGAGAAGCTGTAGCACAAACACATGTTTTTAAAAACACTTTAATATTTCCCTCAGAGTAAACTTTGCTATGAAGTAGAGAATGACATGGTGACAAAAATTCATCAGTCCCCATCCCAGCGGATAACCGCAGGAAACCAATTCCATGTCATTCATTAAGGAGAGAGGGTAGAATCAGGGTATGAATGGGCACAGCCACTGACCCTCAAGCTTTGCATTGAAGAATGCTGGTGTAGAAGGACTGAGGTTGAGATAGACACTAAAGAATGACAGTATCTGGTATCCAGAGCAGATATTGTGATGTCATAATGCCTCATTCCACCAATGCCTAAGAGCCAACCTCATCAGTGATGTCACAATGGGTTCATTATCCTATACTTGGCTCACATGAGAATCAGAGTATGAATGGGCACAGCCACTGACCCTCTATCCTTGCATTGAAGAATGCTGGTGTAGAAGGACTGAGGTTGAGATAGACACTAAAGAATAACATGGGATTGTTTCCCACAGTTATCCATGGGGACGGGGACGGTGGTGAATTGTGTCACCTGTCATTCTCTACTGTGATGCATACTATTCCTATTGTAGTCTAAAGGCTACTGCTGAAACCTCTGAGCATTGTTACCTGAAACACGTGAAGTACTGAAGGCTTATCTAGTTTTAGAAAATGCTTTGTTAATTCAATAGAAAGTATTATAATCTCCAAAGAATACAAACAACATTGAAAGAAACTCTTTAAGCAGAGCTAGGCAGTCAAAGGTTGTTTGTAGACTGGATGGAGTGAAAATGTAAAGACTCCCTGATGAGTTCCAAAGGGAGTTGAAGCACTACTAGGAATAGAACAAATAGTCCATTGACATCTGCCAGGTAGAGGACTACAGAGAAAATAACTCTAACATTAAAAGTTGCCTTTTCCGTGGGGAGATGTGTTAAGCCATGTGTCATTCCCCGATTCCTTCTTCAATTGTTAGCCAACTTACCCAATATTTTAACCTGCTAGGTTGAAATATTTTATTAACGACACTATACAAAATTCATTAAAAAAAATCTTGCAATAAATCTTCAGTCACATAGCTAAATGCAATTGTAGAATGAAATGAAAAATGGACAACAGTTTTAGTCATGTACATTGGCCAGCCACTCAAATTTCTGAACTATGGGCATATTGAAAAAAAATCAGGTCAATCTACTTTGCTGAAGAAATGTCACTGCTTGCTCACATTGGACTGAGATTGTTTATTGCATTATGCCCAGAGATTTTTTTTTTTTTTCATATGCTCCATCATGTTTGATTTTGGTTTTGCCAAGTAAACATTTTCGTGTTTTAGTTCTACAAAACAAGACATTGCTAAATGACCTTTGTAGAATTTGTTTCTTCCTTTCCAAAATATCTTTAATGAGCTCCGTTTTAGGAGGAGTGACGAGGGTGGGATTTGAGTGGAATGTGGGTTGACCTAGACTTAATCGTACTGCAAGTACAACCGAAAGTTTAACGAGACTGCCTAGATGGAACTTATACATAGTGATTTAGGCAATCTAAAAACAGGTCTAAAGGCCCAGAAGGTATCCAAAGTGACCAGATAACCACTACAGACACAAAGTACAGACCCACACACACTCCCCCAGTGATCACTGACCCCCCCCCCGCCATAAAAATCGAAATAAAATGTACATACCTGCATCCAGAACATCAGCACCTGGCATAAGAAAGCCTAGTAGAGCTGCACAGAGGTGGCTTAAGTAGTCTGGGGGGGGGGGGCTAGTGAACCATAGAGAGGAGGACCCAGGCCATAAGCCACTCTACCACTGCATTCATGGTGAAACATGTGCACCCACCAAAACTCTATTGTACTGCCATATACGTGGCACCAGCAGCCATAAGGGCTATTGAGGTGGTAGATAGGTGCGTCTAGTAGGTTTCAGGAGGGGGGCTCACAATGACCTATAAGAGAGTTGTGGTGAAATGTTTATGTGGCACCCTTTTTGTGAAGTTCACAACAGTGCCCTGTAAGGTGCCCCACTATTCTGTTGCCATGTCTGGGTGTCCAGTCCATCACTTTCCTGACTCCTTCCATGCCCAAAAGGTCTTGTTCTAGATGCTTATGATTTGGATGAATTTTTGGACAAGAATGAGGTATAAAGATAGATCACTTAGCGATCTGGATGATCAAATGGCTGGATGTACAAGTAGACGATTCTTGGAAAAAAAAATAAAATTTGGATGTATTTTTTGAGAATGGACTTTGGACATGCTCAACTTTGGGTGACTAGTGGCTTAGACCCAAAACCGGCAGATGTATTTTTTGATTATACCCCTCTAAGGCCCGGATTCTGTATAGGATGCCCAGTCTCAGAAGCCGACAGGCATCCTATACAGAATTGCACCTAAGCTCACCTAAAAAGAACCCAATTCTCTAACCGACGTCCATTTTACAGACGCCGGTTAGAGAATCGGGTTGCCGCTGAGCTTATCACGGCAAGGGATCTCCTTGCCACGATAGGTTTAGTGGCAACCTGTCCCCACCCCCCGCAAAGACTACCAGCAAGAGGGATGCCTAATCCCTCCTGCCAGAATCCCCCTGCATAGATCGCGTGGCAGGAAAAATGCCCAATCCCTCCTGCTGGACCTCCCCCTCCCCCGAGTAAATTGCATGGCAGGAGGAATGCCCAATCCCTCCTGCCGGAAACCTCACACCCCCGTATAGATCACCCAGCCCACCACCCAGATCCCCCTTCCACCCCCACCCAGACCCCCACTAGAACCCCTCCTAACCCCATCCAAACCCCTCTGAACCCCCCTCTAACCTTTTTTGTTGGCCGGCCTCAGAAGCTAAACAGTACTTTTTTTCTAGCAGTAGTATATTATGGAGGCTGAAGTGTGGTAAAGACCTCTGCTGAGTAATCCTGGCAGAGAGCTGCACAGCAGTTATTCCAAATATGAATTTGAGAAGGGCAAGGTCATTTGAGAGGCCATAAATAATGAGTCTGTCCAGTGCGGCAACAGTTCCTTTTCAATGACTGTGTGGAACAAACTGAGACAAATCAAAACTATGGAAAGCTAACCCTTATGAAAAATAAGCATCTTTCCAAGCAAATGGTTTACAAAATCATGAATGTTAAAGAAAAAAAAATGTTAAACTATAAAAATAAAAATGACTATCTGAACATGCATAAGCAAAGTGGTTATTACAGCTATAGCATGTTGGTTCAAGGCTTTTATATCATACGTTTGTGCTAATGTTTCTGTCTGCTTTATAATATTCTGTGTGACCTCTTCAGCTGGAAAAGCTTAGGGATCTTGGCTAGCTCAGGTATTTATGATTTGTTGGTGTCACTGGGGCAGGGGCAGGGATGGGGAGTGAACTATGCGCCCACTTTGGAATCAGGCCCACCCAAAAGAACGTCTGGCCACGCCACTGGTTTGGAGTACAAATTAACAAAGTTTTACATATGAAAAGAAGGAGCAAATGAAAATTAGGTTTAGTTTGGTAAAATCCCCAGCTTTAGTTTGTGTACACTCTACTCTAGCCCAAATTTAAAAAAAGGCCCCAGCAAACAGGCAAGATCCAGTCCAAAAACAAAACCAGCAGACCAGCATAAAATAAATAAATTGTTTTAGGACAACGAATGCTGACAATTCTCAATTTGCCAACATGGCCATGTTTCACCCCCCTCCCCCCATCCCCTCCCCTGGGGCTGAGACAGCTCGCTGTTCAGGTTGATAACAGTCTAGGTGTGGACACAGCACACTGTTCTAAGAGCCCAACACAACTGCTGTGAAGACTGCTCCTTTAAACTTCCATTAAAGCAGGGATGTCAAAGTCCCTCCTGGAGGGCCACAACCCAGTCGGGTTTTCAGGGTTTCCTCAACGAATATGCATGAGATTTATTAGCATACAATGAAAGCAGTGCATGCAGATAGATCTCGTGCATATTCATTGGGGAAATCCTGAAAACCCAACTGGATTGCGGCCCTCGAGGAGGGACGTTGACACCCCTGCATTAGAGGGTCAAAGGCACATGCCTCATTACGTAATTAGTTGCAAGTCAGTGTAAACACAGCACACTGTTCGTCAGTGGTAATCTGCTTTTGAATACAGCTGGCTATTCAGGTCGGTGGCAGTCGTGTTCTAAGCTTGTCTGCTGGTTTTGGTTTTGGACTGGATTTTACAGATTTTTAAAGGGAAATAATAATAATAATAATTTTATTCTTATATACCGCCATACCCTTCGAGTTCTAGGCGGTTCACAACAATTACATTAGTATCCGCATTGACATGCCGATTTACAACAATTTACTAGATTAATAACACAATTTAGCCGAACTTGGCTGATGAAGAAGGGAGTGGGTAGAAGAGAGGGAAGAAAGCGTTTATGAAGGTGGGGGGGGGGTCGAACGTGGGGCAGGTAATGCCGGAAGGGGGCGGTTACGGGTCTTGTTTGTTGAATAGGTAAGTTTTGAGTATTTTTCTGAAGCCGAGGTAAGTGGGGGCCTCGAGTATCATTTGGGCAAGCCATGGGTTCATCTTGGCTGCTAGGAAGGCAAAGGTTTTGTCTAGGAATCTTTTGACATGACAAAGTTTTAGCGAGGGGTAGGCGAACAGTTGAATTCTGCGGGATTTCTTGTTGTTGCAGTAGAGGTTAAAGAGGGGGTTGATGTATCTTGGCGAGAGGCCATTTACCGATTTGTAGCAGAAGCATGCGAATTTGAAAAGTACTCTGGATTCGAAAGGCAGCCAGTGGAGTTGTTGATAGAAAGGGGTGATATGTTCCCATTTCTTTAGGCCATAGATAAGACGAACGGCGGTGTTTTGGATCAATTTTAGTCTCCTGGTAGTTTTCTTGTGGAGTTCAGGTAGATAATATTACAATAGTCTAGAATGCTGAGAATGGCAGATTGCACTAATAGGCTGAAAGCGGTGTTGTTGAAATATTTTTTTATGGTGCGTAGTTTCCAGAGTACCGAGAAACATTTTCTGACGATGAGGTTGGTGTGAATTTCTAATAATTTTATCCAGCGTGACTCCTAGAATTTTTACGGTGTTTTCGAGGGGGAAAGTCCTTCCTTTCAGTTGAATTGTGGTGTCCTTGATTTTGTCGTTGGGGCTGGCGAGGAAGAATTTTGTTTTGTCGGAGTTTAGTTTCAGCCTGAATGCTAGCATCCAGAGTTCAATCTGGTTGAGGATGTTTGTAATGTAATCAAGTATTTCTGGTGAGAAACAGGTAAAAGGGATGAGTATTGTGATGTCGTCTGCATAGATGAAAAATTTGAGCTTGAGGGTAAGTAGGAGGTTGCCTAGGGAGGCCAGGTAGATATTGAACAGAGTGGAGGAAACTATATGAGACTGTTCCCATCAGAGGCACAGAAACACACATAAGTAACCATAGTTCCTGGCTATTTTGTAACGGATAGCAAGATGGATATAGTTAAAGTGTGTGTGTGTGGGGGGGAGGTGGGGTTCTGATGTCAGATGCTTTGCACACCCTCACACCTAGTAGTATGAAGGGTAAATGAAAAGCGAAGCCTCCACCTCCATAAATTTGTTTAAATTGAAGATATTGTAAAGAATTAAAAAAAAAACAAAAATAATGCTTGAAGCTTGCTCTTACTTTTTCTACATAGTTGCCATCATTCGCCACCCATTTCTTGCAATGATACTGGAGGAAAAGTCCATAGTCTGTTATTGAGAAAGACACGGGGGAAGCCACTGCTTGCCCTGGATCGGTAGCATGGAATGTTGCTACTCTTTGGGTTTTAGCCAGGTACTAGTGACCTGGATTGACCACTGTGAGAAAGCCTACTGGGCTAGATGGGCTGTTGATATGACCCAGTATGGCTGTGTCAAGTATAGGACAATGAAGCCATTGTAACATCATTGATGAGGTTGGCTCTGAGGCACTGTGGAATGAGGCATTATGACATCACAATCTCAGCTTTGGAATGTCGCTCTCATTGGGGTTCCAGAATCGTGCTATTCTTTGAGATGCTGGAATGTTGCTACTTCTTGGGTTTTGGCCAGGTATTAGTGACTTGGATTGGCCACTGTGAGAACGGGCTATTAGGCTTGACGGACCATTGGTCTGACCCAGTAGGGCTATTCTTATGTTCATATATGTGCACACACACATGCATGCACACTCTCTTACTCTTCAGATATGCACATAAATGCATTCCTACTCAGGCACAAACATGCACACATGCTGCCACTTTTCAGGCAGACAAACACACATTGTGCACGCACACACACACATACATTCATTCTCTCACTGCTGCTATGCATTGCATATATGTTTATTCAGTAAGGGCACGATTCAGTATATGGTGCCTACAGTGGCGTAGTAAGGGGGGGGGTGAGGGGGGTGATCTGCCCTAGGTGCCATGTTGGTGGGGGCACCGGCACCCCTCCTCCGCTCTGCCCCCGCCTCTTCCCATTCCTCCCCTCCATGCGTGCACCCCTCTTCCTTTCCTCCATACCTCTGGTTGAAGTAGTTTGCGCAACGGAAGTGACGTCAGAGGGAGAGCGGGCTCAATACACAGTGCCAGGGATTAATGTAGGCAAATGACGATGAAAATAAGTTCACCAGGATGACAAATTATAAGATAAGTAACGTGTAAGAGCTAATGTATAGTTATAGGGAAATAAGTTTAAATATGACCTTGGTGGACCGGCAAGTGCGATGATGGTCCCTTGACTAGCCTGTGTTTGTTTTTCATTGAGCACGTAAGCTGGTGGTCTGAGCACTTCACTTAAATAATTGTAATAGTGTTGATTTGAAGGGGATTGTTAAATGGCATGTGAGAAGAAACCACCAAGTCGGGGATCTCAAAGTCCCTCCTTGAGGGCTGCAATCCAATCGGGTTTTCAGGATTTACCCAATGAATATGCATTGAAAGCAGTGCACGCACATAGATCTCATGCATATTCATTGGGGAAATCCTGAAAACCCGACTGGATTGCGGCCCTCCAGGAGGGACTTTGAGACCCCTGCACTAAGTAGAAATGTAAAACATAACTGCAGTTCTGTACACCAGTGGTCCCTGACCCTGTCCTGGAGGACCACCAGGCCAATCGGGTTTTCAGGATAGCCCTAATGAATATGCAAGGAGCAGATTTGCATTTTAGACTGTATTTATAGCATATATACAAATAGAGGCGTATTTTCAAAGCACTTAGACACACAAAGTTCCGTTTGTCACAATGGTACTTTGTCTGTTTATATGTTTTGAAAATGAACCCCATACAGCAGTGGTAACCAACCACCAGGCCAATCGGGTTTTCAGGATAGCCCTAATGTATATGCATGGAGCAGATTTGCATGCCTGTCACTTCCATTATATGCAAATCTCTCTCATGTGTATTCATTAGGGCTGGCCTGGTGATTGGTTACCACTGCTGTATGGGGCTCATTTTCAAAACATATAAACAGACAAAGTACCATCGTGCTTTTACAAATATAGACAGAGCTCTTTTACAAACATAGACAGAGTCGCATGACATAGGCCACCCGGGGGACCCTTCATAGTTCTAGTGAGCTAGAAACGGAAGAAGGCATGCTGCGATGTCTAAAACGGCTAAAACTGAAAATATAGCACACAGTTTTAAACATTACATTAAACTCCCCCACCCCCCCCTTTTATAAAACTGCAAAAGCGGTTTTTAGCGCTGGTCGGTGCGCTGAATGCTGTGCCTTTCTCTGACGCTCACAGAGATCCCATGAGTATAGAAGCAGCACACAGCATTTAGGGGTCCTTTTACTAAGGCGCGTTAACCGATATAGCGCATGCTAAAGATTCGCACACGCTAAATGCTAAGGTGCCCATAGATTATAATGGGTGCCTTGGCATTTAGCGTGCTAAATCGATTCACACATGCTAAACCAGTTAGCGTGCGCCAAATCGGCTAGCGCATCTTAGTAAAAGGACCCCTTAGCATGCTGGCCAGCGCTAAAAATCGCTTTTACGGTTTTATAAAATGGGGGGGGGAAGGGGGTAAGTAAGTAATACAAAGTCTTTACTAAATCTACATAATTAAACACATTAGCGAGAATGATCCTTGATCACCGTAAAGAAATGTTTACTTATAGAAGGACAGACACTGGCAGCGTGACGGTAGCAGCACTTGAATCAGAATAGTACAGAAAAATAAACCCAGAATGTGCAATAAGAACAATAGCAGATGCACACCAAAAACCCTACCCCCTTCCCCTTTTACAAAGCCTCACTAGTGGCTGACGCTGCAGTAACTGCCCCGAAGCCCATAGAAATTTAAAGGAACTAAAATCCTATTCCACTTATTTCTATGTTTTCTTAGTGATTCTTGGATTTTCTGAAGGGGTGTTCCTGGGGGCAGAAGGTACACCCACAAAGAGGACTTAAGCTCCTGCTTCTGGTACCAATGACACGGTGGCAGAATTTGTTACCGTCTCCATCCCCACGGATAACCACGATAAACCTCTCCATGTCATTCTTTAAGGAGAGAGGGAAGAGTCGGAGTATGAATGGGCAAAGCCACTGACCTTCAAAGCCTTGCACTGAAGAATGCTGGTGTAGAAGGACTGAGGTTGAGATAGACATTGTGATGTCATAATGCCTCATTCCACCAATGCCTAAGAGCCAATCATACCAGTGATGTCACAATGGGTTCATTATCCTATACTTGGCTCACATAAGAATCAGGAGTATGAATGAGCACAACCAGTGACCCTCAAGCCTTACACTGAAGAATGCTGGTGATCAATGGAGACAGGAAGTTCACAATTACAAAAGAAAGATTAAGGAAAAGTGTAGACTCTTTTACTCTACTAAAGTAGGGCATAATACATCTGGCAGTCAACCCAAAAAACCTAGCTCAACTTCGATTAATACAGAATGCAGCAATTCATCTAATCTTTAAATTTAAAAAAAATTGGACCACATAACGCCTTATTACAGGGAACTGCATTGGCTCCCCTTGGAAGCTAGAGTGAAATTCAAGTTCG
This sequence comes from Geotrypetes seraphini, assembly GCF_902459505.1. NCBI lineage: Eukaryota > Metazoa > Chordata > Amphibia > Gymnophiona > Dermophiidae > Geotrypetes > Geotrypetes seraphini. Next base: position 258,381,918 of record NC_047087.1, read on the forward strand.
GTTGCCTGTGTTACAAAGTAATATCTGGTATGGCTTCAGCCTATTTAGTTGATCAATTTATTCTTTCCCATCATAGATGTTCTATTTGGACAACTTCCCTTTTAGATTTTCCATCGCCCAAAGGTTGCTACTATAAAAGATATATAATCGACTATTGTCATTTCAAGCAGTTACTTGGGATACTGATTTTCGTCAATTATTCTTTACATCTACATCATATCAAAATTTTAGGAAACTATTAAAGACTTGTTTATTCAGGAAATTTTTGAAAGATTGAAAATGTATTTCATTCTGTGTTGTAGCAGTATTTTACTTTTGTTAAACCGCATAGATCTGAAGGGTAATGTGGTATTCAGATGTTATATTATGAGGTTATGTTACGAGAGAGACACTAAGAATTACACGGTTATCAGCGGGGCGGAGATGTGACAAATTCTGCCACTGTGTCATTCTTTATTTGGAGCTCTCTTCCGCTACAGCCATACATCTAAGGGAAAGCCCCTGTATGCCTATGCCCGAAGCGGACACCTGAGAGAGTTAAGATTCAGCCTGTCTGTACTACCCAGGTTAGACATTATAGGCATTTGCAGAAGTAAGGAATCAGACTGGGGAAAATTCCAGGCCCAAAACCCAGTTCTATCTGGCTATAGTCTTTCTTATCCCACAGAGTCTCATTGGAAGGAGGAAAAAATGCTTTACCTGAATGTAAACTGCTTAGAGAACATCCATTGATAGGCATTATATAAATAACTTACCCCTTTTTAGCACCAGCCACAGTGGTAACAGCTCTAATCCCACACTGCTTCTTGTGACCCTGGGCAAGTCACCTAATCCCCCATTGCCACAGGTACGTTAGGAAGAGTGTGAGCCCATCAGGACAGATAGGGAAAAATGCTTGAGTACCTGAATGTAAACCACTTAGAGGGGCAAAATCAAAAGAAACGTCTATGTCCGTTTTGGGCCTAAATCGCCCAAAGTCAGACACGGGAAAAGGTCTATTTTCGAAAAATACGTCCAACATTTTTTTTTTTAAAATCGTCCAACTGTACGTCCAGCCGTCTGATCGCCCAGACTAGTGCTGCCCGAATCAGGAAAAAAATTTCGATTCGATTCAGCCAATTGAATCTATTTATAGATTCGATTCGATTTTCCTGCCCAATTGGGTGTTTTTTTCAAACATCCTGGTGGGTTTATTTTATAGCCTCTTCACCCCCTCTGCCTTCTCCTAACCACACTGGTGCTGTGGTGTAAACAAAATAAACAAACAAAAAAGACTTTTCCTCTCTCTGTTAAATCCTAGCTCACGTTTGCGATCTAACACCAGCTCTGGGAGGATACACATTTCAACTCTGACATATTGTAATCACAAAACAGAAAATAAAATTAGTTTTTCTACCTTTTGTTGTCTAGTCATTATTCAAATCTTGTCCCAGGCTCTGGTTGTCTTCTGATAACCTTCTTTCTTCTTTCTCTGTGCTAACCATCCATCTGCCATCTGCCCTTCCCTCCCCTAGAGGTCTGGCATCTTTCTTTTTTTTCCATCTCTATCCACCTTTTCTTAACTACCCTTTCATCCAGCATCTCTCCAGCCTTCCCCACTACCCCAGTGTCCACCATCTCTCCCTTTCTTTTCCCAACTACCCTCCTATCCAGTATCTCTATCCTCCCCCTCCACACCATCCCTTGTGTCCAACTTCTCTCCCTTTTTGTTCCTTCCCTCCCTCTCCTCTGTTTTTAGACCCATTATTTCTTCCCCCACAAAGTCCGGCATATGCACGTCTCTTTGAACCCCCTCTTCCCTCCCTCCCTCCCTCCGTGTACTTCTACACCAGGGCCCCCCTCCCTTGAATGTCTGTGCCCCCTCAAGGCCTGCATCCCCCCTGAAGCCCTGCATCCCACCCCTGAAAGCCTGCACCTCCCCCTGAAGGCCTGCATCCCGCCCCTGAAGGCCTGTACCCCCCCCCCCCGTAGGCCTGCACCCCCCAAAGGCCTGCACATCCCCATGAAGGCCTGCACCCCACCCCTGAAGGCCTGCCTGTCCCCCCTGAAGGCCTTTACCACCCCCGAAGGACTGCACCCTCCCCCGGAAGGCCTGCGTGTTCCCCCTGGCCTTCCGCGCACCATTTACCTACTAGCAGCAGTCTGCAGAGAAGATCGCTGGGGCTAACGATCTCTGCAAGCTGCTATAGGTCTTCGGAGCTGTTTCATCTGCCACGATCCTGCCTCTGACGTCAGAGGAGGGGCCGTATCGAATCGTGAATCGGGCAGCACTAGCCCAGACCGCTGTCGTCCATCTTTATACCCCATTTTCGTCCAAAAATTCATCCAAGTCACAAACGCCTAGAAAAAGACCTTTTGGACACGGGAGGGGCCAGAAAAGTGATGTACTGGATACCCATACATGGCACCAGAGTAGTGGGGTACCTTACAGGGCACTGCTGTGAACTTCACAAAAAGGGTTTCACATAAACATCTCACTACAGCTCCCTTATATGTCATGGTGAGCCCCCCCCAAAACACCCCCAGAATCTACTAGACCCACCTATCTACCACCCCAATAGCCCTTATGGTTGCAGGAACCACTTATATGGCAGTACAAAAGGGTTTTTGGGGTACACATTTTTTACCATGAATGCAGTGATTAGAGTGGCTTATGGACCTGGGTCCTCCTCTCCATGGTTCACTAACCCACCCCCAAGACTACTTAAGCCACCTCTGTGCAGCTTTCCTAGGCTTTTCTATGCCAGGCTGCCAGGTGCTGATGTTCTGGAGGCAGATATGTAAAGTTGTTATTACGATTTTTATGAGGACGGGGTTGGTCAGTGATCACTAGGGCAGTGTGTGTGGGTATGTACTTTGTGTCTGCATTGCTTATCTGGTCACTTTGGATATCTTCTTGTGACTTAGACCTGGTTTTAGATGGCCTAAGTCTAGGCAGTACTGTAAAACTTTCAGTTATACATGCAGTATGACTTAATCTAGGATGGCCTACGTTCCGCCTAAATCCTGCTCTCGTCACTCCTCCTGACATGCCTCTTTTAGCTCTGGTCGTTCAGCAGCACTGTGAAGGCCTAGGTCGTTTTTAAATACGTCTAAAACCCAGTTTGATTATAAGTACTTGGACGACCTGTCTCACTGATCATTTAAGTGCCGATTTAGGCCGGTTTTAAGACGTATTTCCATTTCGATTATGAGCTCCTTAGGCTATAAATGGTATATAAATACAGTCATATTGTGTAATACTCATAGAATTCCTATGACCATCGGAGTTGTTACCGCCGCGCTATGGTTTTGTGAAAGAGGGGAGTTAAATAATAAAAATAAAAATAAAGTCTCAAGTTGGCAGCACTACCATCCAGGTAACACATAATCCATACCTATGGGAATTTACATCTGAAGCAGAGGAGATAAATTATTATGAACTTTGCCCAGAATAAAAGATTACTTGTACCAGACCATTGCAACTAATGTTTTGGATTTACAAAGATACTGTTCTATGTTTGGAACTGCGTTATTTTTCTATCTGAATACCATCAGCCTACTCTGTAGAGATTGTTAACTTTTTATTTTGTAAAACCTGTTAGGAGGAGAGGAGAGAAGAAAGAATATCCTGTGTATATACGTTGAAACTGTTTTCACTGAGCGGCATCTCTCATCAACTGAGTGAAGTTTCAAGTTTGGCGTTACAAATCTGGTGTGAGCTACATGATTGGAATGAATGAGTAGACAGTTTGATGCTAGCTTGCACAGCCCCCCACTCCCACCACCACCCCCCGGCTTTAAAGTTGGTCCTGGCCCTAGTTCTGACAAATAAATTCTTTATGTGCCCTTCTTGCCATCATCTAGGCACAGTCTAGGCAACCGCCTAGCACCGTGTATAAGAAGAGGGCTTACACAGAGTAGAGAATGACACGGTGACAAAATTCATCACCGTTCCCGTCCCTGCGGATAACCGCAGGAAACCATCTTCATGTCATTCTTTAAGGAGAGAGGGAAGACTCAGGGTATGAATGGCCACAACCACTGACCCTCAAGCTTTGCTTTGAAGAATGCTGGTGTAGAAGGACCGAGGTTGAAATAGACACTAGAAAATGACATGGGATTATTTCCCGCAGTTATCCGCGGGGACGGGAACAGTGATGAATTTTGTCACCGTGTCATTCTCTAACACAGAGATGCCTAGTTACCCTGTTCTTGGCTTTAGACTTTTGGCCGGTCCTGGTTTTGAATTTACATCCTAAAGCAGTGTGAGATTTGCAGTGCCTGATCCTGCCCTTTGAAATTAGTGCTGCAAGTCCCATAATGCACCAGGGTAGGGTGGTCAGAAATCCAGAGCTGTCCCAAAACCTTCAGCGTGGAACTGGATAACTTAGCATCTCCATAGATGTCCTAGCTGAACATGTAGCCTTACACCCAATCTGTGCATTAGCAACATAAATGTGCATTTGCAACCCATGACCATTTTTAAAATATAATTCTACATAACTTAATTCTACACATGTAATTTGCAAGCATGCATACCTCCAACAGCTCCCCGCTTTGCCCTTCCCAATCAGGTCTTTGAATGCCTCGTTCTATGAAAAGAATTTGTGCTGTGAAAGTAGTCACGTACCATCAGCTTAGTCAGATAGAAAGGATTTAGGAAGTTAACCCTTGTTTTGCATATACAAAAGGCATGCAAGTCTTCAAACTTTACTTAGTGCATGAATGATTACTAGGTCATTGTTCACATATATATATATAAAAAAAAAAAAGGTTCGCTCACAGATGCAATGCACACATATTCAGATCAGTTCTATTTTACTTCTCCATCTGGATTCCCATTAAAATAAAAACTACTGCTGCCCTGTGGTTTTCCAGAGGATGTTCACAAAACCAGATTTTTGTGTTAGATTTTGATATTTAATTAAGATTCTCAGGTACTTTGTCACACAAAAATTTACAATTTAAAAGCGACCTCCCTCACTATGACTAAAAGTGTGCCTGCTGTTTCATGAGACTTGCATTCTTTCTTTTCTTTTTTTTTAAATAATTTTTTATTGTATTTAAAAAGTTAATAACATATGAGACTGTCATATGTGGTACGTTGCTACATATTAAACCCCCCGTAGATTGCAATAAATGTCGTCTCTTCATAATTATGACTGGAGTAGCAATGCAGATGATAACACATAATTGGAAGAATTATGATCGTCTTAACTTCTCTTTTTGGTGGGCAAATTTATGCTCCACATATAGGAATGAGAAAATAAATGCGGATTTATGGGGACATGGTAATGTATTTAAATTGGTTTGGGGCCCATTTGCATCTTATATTACATCAGGATAGTTTTAATTGGTTAGTTCTATGCACATCCAGCGTGGGAGGGTGGGTTAAAATGTTTATTATTTATGATGATTATTTATTGGAAGGGGGGTGGGATAAAATGATTGTGCATGAATACTTGTAAGTTGTATGTGCTTTCACGCTTTACTGTCTGTTTATTAACCTATACATTGCACTGTTAAATTTTTGAAACTTAATAAAATATATAAAAATAAGTTAATAATAAAAATACATAAAATATAAACAAAGCAATATTTAACAATTGCAAACCTATAATAATGTATACTGAAATATATAGTCAAGCTGATACATAAAGATAAGTTCTCATAAACGGTTACAATATTTACCTAATGGTGCCCAAGTTGTACAAATATGTGCTATTGTACAAGATTTTATAGCGCTAACACTTTCATATTGACGTATAGAACACACACAGCTCCAGCACTCACTATTCACGAGGCTTGTATTCTTAATTGAACACAAGGTAGGGATGTGCAATTGTTTGAAATAACCTAAGAACAATTTTGTTAACAGCATAACAGTAGTAGCAAGACTAACTATAAACAAATACGACTCCTGTTTTACAAAACCCTAGCACGGTTTTTAGCGCCAGCTATGGCGGTAACAGCTCAGACGCTCACTAGGAGCACCAGAGCTGTTACCGTCACGGCCGGCACTAAAAAACGCACTACAATTTTATAAAAGGGGGGGGGGGAGACAATGAGTGAGGTAAACTCAAAATCAGCAAACTGAAACTTACCCCCTCTTTTTAGTAAGGTGCGTTAACCAACTAGCGCACGCTAAACGCTAATGCATCCATAGACTAACATGCATTTGTTAGCGTTTAGCATAGGCTAATTCGATTAGCGCACCTTAGTATAAGAGGGTCTTAATAATAGGTCTACCATGAAACAGTTTCAAAACTACACTAAAATTCAAATGAGAGATATAATACAATGCCAGCATCATACTTATGAAACAACTAATAAGTACACATCAGAACATTCAAATAATATAAATCTGACACTAATGCTGTTCTACAATAGAGCTTATCCTATAGCCGAAGGTGCCAAGTGCATTTATCAGATGGGAGCAAGATGGGTGGGATAAATGGATGGGAGGCTAAACTCTGCAATTTTATTTGCCGTACACCGCCTTGGGTGAATCTGTTCATAAAAGTGATTAATAAATCCAAATAAATAAATGAACAAACATATCCTATATCATTTTCAATGCAAAACAAGAGAAAAGGGAAACAAAATTTGAGGGGTTTTCATAACATATGGATCTGAAATGGCCAAGTTGTCAACCCCTCACACCCCTATATCCTCAGCAATAAGGTCAATGATAAATAAACCACAGACACTTTATTGATGGTAATAATCAGGCTGCAGCTTTGTTTATTGGGATAACCAATAAACAATGAACAATTGCTTCACCCCGAGCTATAAGACATTGCAATTTGGCAAAAACTCAAAACCCTATTCCCTTATCCTGCTATATCAGCAAAAGCCTAGGGGGTGGCATGGACCTCCCTGCCCCTATTTTGTGCCACGTGCCTCATGGCATATTTGCTCACTTGAGCTCGTTTCCCCATAACCGCTCATCCCCTGATGAGCCTAAGGGGGTATGCACGAACCACCATGCCCCCCTTTCAGGGTCACCTGACCCCCGGCATCACCACTCAACTGAGCTGACTGCCAAATACTTGCTCATCTTCTGATGAGACAAAACCTTGTAACTCGGGCTACCGCCGCTGCGATAACCCTAATCCCCCATATCACCTGAGCAAACCCTAAACCCAAAGGGGAGGGTGAAAAGGAAAGTTGCCCCCGAGGGACAGGGAAGTGCACTGTTCCTCGGAGGCATGAAACCTATAAAACCCTTCCCATCATTCCCTGCTTCCTCTCGCAGCCAATCCGTTCCCGGCCACCTGGTGGGAAGCCGAGTCTCTCCTTTTCTACCTCTGATCCCAACACCTCTTACACAACTACCTCCCCGTGCCCTTGAAAACTGTCTCAGCATGGGCGACTAACTTGGGCCATCCAGCCCATTGTTATAGTTGCCTATCGAGACTAGCTCTTGGGCTCTTTTTTTATGATATCAGCTGTGCACAGTATTCTTAAGTAGCACAAACTATTTTTAGTGTACTGTTCTTAAGAATAGTGTGTACTAATAACAAAAAGAGAAATCAGATACAAGAAAAAGAAAAAACCTAGAAACAATACAAAAAAGCAAAACAAAACATTTTCCATTGCACATCCCCTAGTTATGGGCAGGATCAGAAAACAGCGGCATCAGTATAAAGTTGCTACCTAGCATTTTGCTGACCACAACTGTGTTATATGTGGAAATTCAATGCCAGACTGTGCCTGGGCTTCAGCATTGAATTTTCAGGTTTCTGGAGCTAGGCTAACCCACAGCCAGTTAAGTGCAATTTTCAGCACTTAACCAGCTATGGAGCACTGCATAAAGATAGAACTGACTTTTATGTACTCCTGTTTATGAGATGACCTTGGCAGGTTATGTGCTGAATATTGGCACTTAACTGACCAAGTGCTGATTCCACCCATGGAATACCCCTAAAATAATCGGTTCTCAGTTCGGCGCTAACTAATCATTTTGAATTAGCCAGTGCCACTAAAAATGACCGGTTAGTCCCGAAAAAATGATTAACCGGCCAGGAGCTGTTTCTGGCTGGTTAAATTGTTTTGAATATCGACCCCCTATATGTAGAGGTTGCATTTTCAAGCCTATGCCAATCCTGCGCTTGTCATTTTCCTTAAAAAAAAAATTACCCCCACAAAATCCAGTGCGAAAAGCCCCCAAGCATTCTCCTTATGGGAAGTTTCACAGGAAAAGTAAGCTTGTAGTTATTCTTTGAAACTTGGTGAAGTGTGACTGGGTAAACCACCAACCCCAAAGCATTGCCTCTTTCTATTTGAGCAGAAAGGTCAGAGGGGCCTCTCTCTAAACTACTCACTTCTCTCTATACTACCCACTAACTGACGAGTAAGAGAAAACAAATCTTGCCACATTTTCTAAGTTTTTTTTTCCAAGTTATATTGTAACCACTGAATTGCACTACAAGCCCTGCTACGCTGTAAATCTATTGGCAATCCAAAGCACCAATAAAAATCGTATTGGAAAAATGAGCAAAAATATAATGTACCCACAACATTGGGTTTTTTTTTAAATGTCTTTATCGAATTTTCAAACTACAATTGTGCAACAAGTAATTCATATACATATAATATTACAAGAAAAGCAGAATAAACTTTTCAGACATTAATGTACAATTATATTTCCACCACTCTCCCACCTAATATTCAAATAAAATAAAAACCTTCAAGAAACTATCCATAAATTTCCTGAATCAAATTCCAGTGCAACTCCCTTCTCTCTCCCCCCCCACACCCCCACCCACCCTGGATGTTTTTGGGGTGTTTTTTTTAAAGTAAATAATCATCATACCAGATGATAAGTAATAATAAACTAAGGCAGAGCATGCTTAAGAGGATGTCATAAGCTATTCATCCTCTGTACTATAAACCACCCTCAGAGGAAATGTTTTTTTCAACTGAATGACAGGAAACAGTGAACTTTTAACCAGAACAGGAACAGAATTACTAGGCTGCCGATTCATTTACTGTCACCTCCGTCAATTACTTCACATCTGTTGTTACTAATAGCATCTTACCCAATCTGGTCCTGTTAATTAATGCTTGGTTCACCTATGTCATTAATGTGTGCCTATATATAGGTGCCCAGAGGGAGCCTGAAAGGTGCATATTCTTTAAAGGAAAGTAGCTTCCTACTTTCCTTAATAGAATACATGTGTGTAACCACTTGGGTACAATCACATGTGACAGCTCTATAAAAATATCTGGCAAATATGTACACACATATACACATGTATACTAGAATTCTAAATATTTACATATGTAACTGGCACAAAAATGATAATGCCTGCTTCATATAAATACCTCTGAAAAGGACACTCTCTCTTGACCATGGTTCAAGTCAGTAGATTAGAGTAAGGGGGAGGCCCATGCTACGTAGTGGACAGTTTTTATTTTTTTAGTTGAGGTCTGTTTTTTTAAGTTCAGGTTGGGTGTTTGGATTTATGGTGTTAGACAGATTAATTTCTTTTTGTACACTCTTAATCTTGTCTAGGAAGCACTTTCGTTTGCTAATTCTTGGGCATTAGGCCTTGTTTTGAGGGAGCTAGGCCTTGTTTTGTTGTGCACATTAGTTGAAAAAGGTTTTTGATATCAAAGGTTTTGTTGTCTATTTCCAAGGCATAGTGGATTTTCTTAGCTTCAGCTATATGGTTTTCATAGATGATTTTCATTGTTGTTTGTGACTTTTGGAGCAGGTTTTCAGCCATTGTCTTTCTAGACGGCAGCAAGATTGTTTTTCAATCTTTGGGTTGTCAGTGTATCACAGGGCTTGTTTAGAGGTCCTTACACTGCGAGAACGCATAGGTGTGACTAAATCTAATGTTTGGAGAATTGTGTTATCCCAGATGTTAAGCTGTTCTGTATTATTGATTTATTGACCAGTTCTAAGAACATAAGAACATAAGCAGTGCCTCTGCCGGGTCAGACCAGAGGTCCATCCCGCCCAGCAGTCCGCCCCCGTGGCGGCCCAACAGGTCATGACCTGCCTTAATCACCAGAAGGGGCCCCCTTGCCCCCTAGGATTCTCATCGAAGTCCTATCTTCCCATCAATGTCCTAACCCTCCGGCCTTGCACCTGCACGACCTGGTGAGCTGTCTATACTTATGCAACACCCCAGCACCTCCCTCAGTACCCCACGATCCCCTTTTCCCTCAGGAATCTGTCCAATCCCTGTTTGAATCCCTGTACTGTACTCTGCCGGATCACTTCCTCCGGGAGCGCATTCCATTTGTCCACGACCCTTTGGGTAAAGAAAAACTTCCTTGCATTTGATTTGAACCTATCTCCCTTCAGTTTCTCTGAGTGCCCCCTCGTACCTGTCGTCCCTTTTAGTCTGAAGAAACTGTCCCTGTCCACCCTCTCTATGCCCCTAAGTATTTTGAAGGTCTCTATCATATCCCCCCTGAGCCTCCTCTTTTCCAGAGAGAAGAGCCCCAGTTTATCCAGCCTCTCGGCATATGGGCAGTTTTCCAGCCCTCTTACCAGTTTCGTTGCCCTCCTTTGGACTCTCTCAAGAACTGCCATGTCCTTCTTGAGGTGCGGCGACCAATATTGAACGCAGTATTCCAGATGTGGGCGCACCATCGCTCGATACAGTGGCATGATGACTTCCCGCGTCCTGGTTGATATGCCCCTCTTGATGATGCCCAGCATCCTGTTGGCTTTCTTCGAGGCTGTTGCACACTGTGCGGATGGTTTCATGGATGGATCCACTAGCACACCCAAGTCTCTCTCAAGTCCGGTGTCTTCCAGCAATCTCCCCCCCATTTTATACTCGAACAACGGGTTCTTTTTCCCTATGTGCATAACCTTGCATTTATCTATGTTAAAGCACATTTGCCATTTGTTTGCCCAGTCCTCCAGCTTATCGAGGTCCCTTTGCAGTTCCTCACACTCTTCCCTGGTCCTAACTCTGGCGCAGAGTTTGGTATCGTCTGCAAATTTTATAACCTCACACTTTGCCTCCGTTTCCAGGTCATTGATAAATATGTTGAAGAGTAGCGGCCCCAGCACCGATCCCTGCGGCACACCGCTCGTGACTCCCCGCCAGTCAGAATATTGGCCCTTTACTCCGACCCTCTGTAGTCTACCTGACAGCCAGTGCTTGATCCATCTGTATACATCCCTGCCCACCCCGTGGTTCCACAGCTTCCTAAGCAGCCTTTCATGTGGCACCTTGTCAAAGGCCTTTTGAAAATCGAGGTAAATGATGTCTATGGGTTCCCCTTTGTCCACCTGACTGCTTATTCCCTCAAAGAAGTACAGAAGGTTTGTCAGGCATGACCTTCCCTTACAGAATCCGTGCTGGCTTGTCCGCAGTAGGCCATTTTTCTCGATGTGCTCGCAAATGCTGTCCTTGATCATTGCTTCCACCATCTTCCCTATAACTGAAGTCAGGCTCACCGGCCTGTAGTTCCTGGGGTCACCTCTCGATCCCTTTTTAAAGATAGGTGTGACATTCGCCAGTTTCCAGTCCTCTGGTACCTCTCCAGTTTTCAAGGATAGGTTGCAAACATGCTGGATTGCGCCCGCTATTTCCTGACTTAGTTCCTTTAGAACCCTTGGGTGGATCCCGTCCGGTCCCGGTGATTTGCTGCTTTTCAGTCTGTCAATCTGCTTGAGGACATCCTCCCGACTTACCTCTATATGCCCCAATCTTTTGGCCTGCTCCCCACTCATGAGCTCCTCTGAGTCCGGTATATTGGACGTGTCCTCGCTCGTGAAGACCGACGAGAAGAACGTGTTCAACCTCTCAGCTACCTCTTTATCCTCCTTAATCACTCCCTTCCTATCCCCATCGTCCAATGGCCCCACCTCCTCTCTCACTGGTTGCTTCCCCTTTACGTAACTGAAAAATGCCTTGAAGTTTTTCGCCTCCCTGGCCAGCCCCTCCTCGTATTTCCCTTTTGCTTTTCTAACCTCTCGGTGGCATTCCTTTTGGCATTTCCTGTGCTCCTGGTGATTTTCCTCCGTTGGATCCCTCTTCCATTTCCGGAAGGACACTTTCTTGTCACTGATTGCCCTCTTTACTTCAGGTGTCATCCAAACCGGGTCTTTTGACCGCTTGTTCTTGCGGCCTTTCCTGAAACTGGGGATGTACAGTTTTTGCGCTTCCTGCAGTGTGTCCCTGAGAAGGGTCCAGGCGCTCCCTACAGTCTCCATCCTAAAGCCGTTCCTGAGCTTCCTCCCCACCATTTTCCTCATAGCAACATAGTTCCCTTTCCTGAAGTTGAGCGCAGTCGTTGCGGTCCTCCCCACTATGGGTGACCCCCTGTTGGTCGGTTACTTTGGACCAAAATTGAGTGTGGTCTATTCTGCCTCTGCTTAGCATTTTTTTGTGTGGCAGGTTTGTTGATAGTGCTACCCATGTAGAGGGAGAGATTAAAGGATAGTAATGAATGGTCCAACCAGGGGACAGGAGACCAGTCGGTGTCTGTAACTAGGTGAGTTGAGTTAGTTGCTATGAAGTCAAGGGCGAGACCTTTTCCATGTGTTGGGCCAGAAGAAATTAGTTCCACGTGACTATTTGATAGTCTAAGTCAGGGGTCTGCAACCTTTAAGACATAAAGAGCCACTTGGACCCGTTTTCGAAAAGAAAAAAAACTTGGAGCCGCAAAACCATTATAAAACAAATCTAACACTGCGGGGCTGCCGGACCAATCAGCAAGCAAGGCTTTCATCTGTGTACGTGCTGAGCTCACTGCTCAGCATGGCTATTTCCCGCCGCGACGTCGGACTTGTAAGCTGCATGCCTGCATCGCCAGAATTTAGGTAGGCTGTTTTCATCCCCGTGGGAGTCCCGTGGGCCAGGGGGCGTCCACACTACCGGAGCCGCGGCAAAGGTGAAAAAGAGCCGCGGGTTGCCGACCCCCGGTCTAAGTAATCTAAGGAAATACTTTTTTACAGAAAGGGTGGTAGATGCTTGGAACAGTCTCCCGGAATAAGTAGTGGAGACAGAGACTGGGATAGGCACGTGGGATCTCTTAGAGAGAGGAAGAGATAATGGTTACTGTCAATGGGCAGACTGGATGGGCCATTTGGCCTTTAAGTTTCTATGTGTAAGTCTCATCCTATTGAGATCTGAAACAACCAGACCAGTGAGGAGGAGTTCCTGCACTGCGCAGCTCAGATCTATTAAGAGCGGCACAGTGAAGAGAAGAACTTGAGGGGAGAGTACCGCGTAGTGGTTAAAGCTTCAGCCTCAGCACCCTGAGGTTGTGGTTCTAACCCATGCTGTTTCTTGTGACCCTTGGCAAGTCACTTAATCCCCCCATTGCCCAGGTATATAAGATAGATTGTGAGGCCGCTAGGACAGACAAGGAAAAATGCTTGAGTACCCGAATAAATTCAAGTAAACCATTCTGAGCTCCCCTGGGAGAACAGTCTAGAAAATGGAATAAATAAATAATTGAGGGTTTACATATGCTGGGACAGTTAGAGAGGAGGGGGATTACAGTAGCTGGATCACAGAGCACCCAGAGAAGCATGGTTTCTGGCGTGTTTTAGTTATAACCAGAATACAGTTTCCTATGGGGAGGATTTATTAGGCTTTCTTGTTATAACCAAATATCAGAAGCCCTAGATATATAGAGGGTGAAACTCTGTGCGTTCTGTTTGTGCAGCTTTGGAAGTGTGTTGGTGTTAGCTTTGCAATTGCCTTTTGGGGCTCCTTTTATGAAGCCGCGTTAACGATTTAACGCACGTAAGAGCGTGCGCTAAACCGCCGTCTGCGCTAGCCGCTACCGCCTCCTCTTGAGCAGGCGGTAGTTTTTTGGCCAGCGCGGGGGGTTAGCGCGTGATGAAAAGTCACGCGCGCTAAAGCCGCTAACGCGGCTTAGTAAAAGGAACCCTTGGTGTCACCTGTCACTGGAGGCTTCAGATACCTCTACCTATCTTTATCTGCCTGTGTTGCAATGAGCCAAACTGGTAGAAGGAGGGGGCAGGGAGGCCGTTGGCGCGATTAACATTATACAGCCTCTGACTATTTCCTATAGAAGGCAGTCGGCATTTTTATTTTTGGAGGATCAATTCTTTCAAAATATTGGCCTGCTGTTTCTTATTTTTGGATTCATTCCAGGTAGTCACATTTTCATTCCGTATGTCTAATTTGGTGAATTTTTGTCCCTTTATTAGAGAGTTATTGTGTCTAAGACAGACGAACAGACAGACAGCCATCTGTCCCTTTTATATAATATTTTCTAAGATTCCATATATTGGAAAGCATAACACTTGGTGAACATTTGTTTTCTTTGAGAACTGATTTAATTCTGTATTTTTACAGCTGATTTTCTTGAACAAGGTTATCTTGTGTTTATTTTGAAAATTCAATAAAGATAAAAGATTTTTTTTTTGAAAAAAAACACTTGGAGCTCCTTTTACTAAGCCGCGCTAGCGATTTAACGCACGCAATGGCGCACGCTAAACCACGGGACGCACTAGCCGCTACCGCCTCCGGCCAGTGTGGTTTCTAGATTTCCATGCAATGGAGGCAGTGTTTGCAAATCACTCTCATGAATAGAATCCAAAGCTTTACCCGGTACTGTGCTTGGGTTCCAACTGCCGAAATCTCTGTTAAGACTTACTCCAGCCCATCTACACCCTCCCAGCCATTTAAGCCCTCCCCTGCCCATCCTCCTCCAAACGGCCATACACAGACACAGACCGTACAAGTCTGCCCAGTAACTGGCCTAGTTCAATCTTTAATATTATTTTCTGATTCTAAATCTTCTGTGTTCATCCCACGCTTCTTTGAACTCAGTCACAGTTTTACTCTCCACCACCTCTCTCGGGAGCGCATTCCAGGCATCCACCACCCTCTCCGTAAAGTAGAATTTCCTAACATTGCCCCTGAATCTACCACCCCTCAACCTCAAATTATGTCCTCTGGTTTTACCATTTTCCTTTCTCTGGAAAAGATTTAGTTCTACGTTAATACCCTTTAAGTATTTGAACGTCTGAATCATATCTCCCCTGTCTCTCCTTTCCTCTAGGGTAGACATATTCAGGGCTTCCAGTCTCTCCTCATATGTCTTCTGGTGCAAGCCTCCTATCATTTTCGTCGCCCTCCTCTGGACCGCCTCAAGTCTTCTTACGTCTTTCGCCAGATACGGTCTCCAAAACTGAACACAATACTCCAAGTGGGGCCTCACCAATGACCTGTACAGGGGCATCAACACCTTCTTCCTTCTACTGACTACGCCTCTCTTTATACAGCCCAGAATCCTTCTGGCAGCAGCCACTGCCTTGTCACACTGTTTTTTCGCCTTTAGATCTTCGGACACTATCACCCCAAGGTCCCTCTCCCCGTCCGTGCATATCAGCTTCTCTCCTCCCAGCATATACGGTTCCTTCCTATTATTAATCCCCAAATGCATTACTCTGCATTTCTTTGCATTGAATTTTAGTTGCCAGGCATTAGACCATTCCTCTAACTTTTGCAGATCCTTTTTCATATTTTCCACTCCCTCTTCGGTGTCTACTTTGTTACAAATCTTGGTATCATCTGCAAAAAGGCACACTTTTCCTTCTAACCCTTCAGCAATGTCACTTACATACATATTGAACAGTTATTGTGGAGATCTTGAAAACCTGACTGGCTCGGGTGCCTCCAGAACCAGGATTGGGAACCACAGAGTTAATAGTTTTGTTTAACGTGTACACAATCATTTCGCTGTCTCTGTGTTGTAATTAAACATTCAGTGTAACATTGTCCTGTTTATGTTGAGGCTTACTTAGTAATATCATGAGACAATAATGCAGAAGACAGTAATTTAGTATGTAGGTCAGAAGATGAACAGATGAGAGGACAAACAAAATCACAGCCAACTTCTTAATGGCAGCAAGTTGTTTACAGCAAATAAGCTGAGCAGCCATATTAGGAATGATCCCGAGAAGTTGGGAAGGAAGCAAGGAGGGAAGCTATTTGCACATTGTTATTGAATCTCCCTCTTTCCCATTTTTTGTAACATGCGAGTTACAGTCTCTAGTGTTCCACACAGAAATAAGACACACTTCTCCCTCCGTATGCACGGGGGTTAGGGGCAGAGTCGGCCCGCGATTATTGATAAACCACAAATAACTTTTAGGGCCGACTCTGACCCACCCCTGCCTCCCTCCTAGTGGTTTTAAAAGTATTTCCCTTTAACTTCACCTGTGCGTCTTTAAAGACTCTAGCACCAATCCTGCAAGAATTGCACCTAGACTGAAGGCATGAACAGAGCTAATATAAATGTAGGCATGTAAAATCACAGGCCTATGTACCTATATTGTGCTCTGTGCACTTTTTTGCATGAATTAATTTTCTAAGAGACTTTAAACACATGTAATTCCAGTCAGACTCTCTATTTTCTTAATGATCAATGCTTAGTGCTGCCTAACCCCCAGGACTGCAACAATGGACTCAACAAGGCAGAACACATTCTATTTCTTGCCCCCCTCCCCCCCCCCAATATTACTACTGCTGCTATCTATCAATTCTATAGCGCTGAAAGGCATACATAGCACTGTACATTTATCGTACAATAGATGGTCCCTGCTCAGAAGAGCTTACAATCTAATTAGGACAGACAGGATATCTCAGGGTTGGGGAGATTCTGGTAGAGGAAATGACACAGTGGGTCGAGGTATCTGACAGCGGCGAGTGGGAGTTAAGAGTTGAATGCAGCTTCAAAAAAGTGGGCTTTTAGCTTGGATTTGAATACTGCTAGTGACGGAGCACGACGTATTGATTCAGGCAGCCTGTTCCAGGCATCCGGCACATATCTGGAATATCTAGAATAATCTCCCTTTCTCTATTTGGGGCAGCCTCTCAAATCAGTTCATAGTCAAATGCGCGCAAGACAAATGCGCACGGGCAATTGCATGCAGCGAAAGAAAGGCGGGCTGTTCTCAGCACATATAAAATGAGCCGACGTAACCATAGTAACAAAATGCTTTCACGCGACTCATATTCATAGCCAACGAAAATGCATTCACGTGACCATATTCTCAGCATAAAGAGGCTAAGTAAGGCCGAGACCGATTTCCATTCTCTATAAATATTTGAGGGGTAGGGAGGTGATTTCCCTTCCTTTCAAACTACATTGGGAACGGGACCTTCGTCTCAAGTTTTCTGCGGATGATTGGTCCCGTATTTGTGCAGAGGTCCAGAGGGCATCTCATTGTATTTTAGTTCAAGAAAATGCATATAAAATCTTAACACGCTGGTATTATACACCTGAACGGTTACATCTTATGTACCCTTTGGTTCCTAATTCTTGCTGGAGATGTGGTAGCGGACCTGGTTCCTTTTTGCATATTTGGTGGGAGTGTGGGAGGATTCAGAAATTTTGGGTGCTAGTTACTCGCTCTTTGACAGGTTGGATTCAGGATCCGATACAACTTGTACCTCAGGTGTGTTTGCTCGGTTTACATAATGTTAGAGAAGCTCCTTGGCAGACAAAATTGGTCCGAATGGGGTTGGCAGCAGCCAAATGTTTGATAGCGCAGTATTGGAAGAAGTTAGTTGCTCCACCAGAAGTTGAATGGTTGGAAAAATTACGAAAACTTGCTCAGATGGAATGTTTAGCTGCTAAGCATTATGGCTATTATGACAGTCAGAAGCGGACTTGGGACAACATTTTTCATTGTATTTGATCATATCTTTCTGTAGAGTGGGGAGGGGGGGTCAGGGGGGAAGGGGTAGGGTGGTTGTTTGGGAGTCTCTTTGCAGAAACAACAAGGGGACTTCCGCATAGTGAATATTATGTTGATGTTTTTCTTGTTTTCTTTTTATCTTATTTTATTATATGGTATTATATGATGGGCTGTGGGATTGGGGTATTATTGCGCACTGATTACTTTGTGGGCTATATCGAGTTGTTGTACTATTCTACAGAAGTGTTCTTGTGGTGATTATATTGTTATTGTGTTTATTATAAAATTCTAATAAAAATTGAAAAAAAAAAAAAAAATGCACTTGCAAAACACAGTCACATATGACAATGACGTACATTGCTTCCTTACATCAACGTCTTGCGCATGATTGTGTCGTTAACATTTCCTGCACATGCGCGCATGTGTTGTAGTTCACTGCACGCAATTGTCCTGAGCTAAGTTGTCTTGCGCTCAATTGTGGTTGCGCTCAATTGTGTTTATGCCCAATTGTCTTGCGCTCAATTGTCGTTGCGCTCAATTGTCTTGTGCTCACTTGTCATCGCGCAATTGTCCGCGCGCAGTTATCTTGCATGCATTTGACTTGCCACCCTCTATTCCAACAGGCATGTGACAATAAAACCTGACCTTGACCATTTGATGTGAGTCAGACACCTTTATTTCTCCTAATCCCGTCCTTATCGTCACTATATCTCCTTTCCTCTGCCTCCCGGTACTCTTTTCTCTTTCTGTGTACATGTAGTACTATCCGATTATCATCGGAGTTCCTTTCTTATTTCTCTTTGAGATTAGAAACATAGAAAATGACGGCAGAAAAGGGCCACGGCCCATCTAATCTGCCCACACTAATGGCCCACCCCCTAACTACCTCCCTGAAGAGATCCCACATGCCAATCCCATCTTTTCTTAAAATCTGGCACACTGCTGGCCTCAATTACCTGTTGTGGAAGATTATTCCAGTGGTCAACCACCCTTTCGGTGAAGAAATATTTTCTGGTGTCGCCATGAAATTTCCCACCCCTGATTTTCAATGGATGCCCTCTTGTTGCCGTAGGTCCTTTAAGGAAAAAGAGATCCTCTTCCACCTCGATACGGCCCGTGACATATTTGAACGTTTCGATTGTACACTGCTCTGTTCTGCCTTGTCAATTACGAGAGCAATATAGAAAGTCTTATACTATAAACTAAGCCAAGCCTAGTGTAAATTCTTGTGCCTAAATTAGGTGTGGATCTCCCTTATCCTGTAAGACTGCATACAAAATTATTCATTTATTTAATTCATTTTCTATCCTGTTTTCCCCAAAGAGCTCAGAACGGGTTACAGGCAGTGCTCCCTCTAAGCGGGCGGGTGTTGTGAGCAAACTTTTTTCGCTGTGCGCTAAAAGCCAGCAAGTTATGAGCCAACTCGCCCGATTCTCCTCTAGCCGCCCTGCCATCTGCCGTACGCCGTGCGCTGTGACGAGAAACTTGTGCGCAGCGATGTCATATTTTGTGCGCCAGCGCACGCCAGCACAGCTTAGCGGGAACACTGGTTACAGGTTAAATATACATAATATGCAGTTAACGGGTTACAATTTCCACTAGATTTGCCATAATTACAGTACAAGTTTACAATGCAAGTTTTTATCCTAATTAGGCACATACTAGGGGTCTAATGCAAATATACATAATATACAGTTTACAGGTTAAAATTTGCCATAGTTACAGTGCAGAATTTTTCAATACAGTTTTCCTAATGTGACACTTACTGGGATCCGGTACCAATATACATTTCTTTGTAATCCATTGGTTATGGGCAGGGGAGTTAGGTGAAGAGGTATGTTTTTATCGCTTTCCTAAAATCGAGGAGTCCTTCAAGGGATCTGATCTGCGGGGGCAGTTGATTCCAGTGGGAGTAGGAAGGATTAGGGGTTTGCAGTTGACGGGCACAACCAGGGGGTGTTTTGAGGCGTATTTCATCTTGGGAGTGAAGGGACCTGTTTAGCACATGCGGAGGAAACGTAGCCATCACATAGTCCGGTGCCATGTCGTGCAAGGATTTGAACGCTAGCATCAGGCCCTTGAAGACACAACGTTTGCTACAGGCAGCCAGTGAGCTGACGATAATAATAATAATAATAACTTTATTTTTGTATACCGCAATACCGCAAGCAGTTCAGAGCGGTGTACAGAGGAAGAGACTGTACATAGACAGCGATGTTACAGAAAATATTGTCAGGTACTTTGGTAACAAATTTCAAATTAAATTGGTGACCCAAAGGAGGTTAGGAAAAGTCCGGAAATATGTCAGAGGTACAGCAGGTAATATCAGTGATAAGCAAGGTAGGGAGGGTTCAGATAAATTTATCAAAGAGGTAGGTTTTAATAGATTTCCTGAAGGATTGGTAGGAGGGTGCACTTGAAATGAGGGTGGTTAAACATTTATTCCATTTGCCAGCTTGGAATGACAGTATTCTATCAAGGAATATCTTATAGACATAGCCTTTCAGGGAGGGGAAGGCAAATAGGTAGGCGCTACGTGTGCAGGTGGTGCCTGGAAACTCAAACTGGTGCGACAGGTAGATTGGGGATGAACCCATTAAGGTTTTGAAGCAAAGGCAGGCAAACTTGAAGATTATCCTTGCCTCCATTGGCAACCAGTGAAATTTTCTGTAGAACGGACTTACATGTTCCGACTTTTTGAGACCGTAAATGAGGCGGACAGCAGTATTCTGGATGATTCTCAGGCGTTTGATGGTTTTCTTGAAGGATCCTAGATAGAACCTGGGAGACAGGGTTGCAGGCATGGAGGTTTCTCAGGAGCCTGATTGCTGCACTTTGTACACACTGGAGATGTTGTATATTCTTCACCGTTGAATAGTGCATTGCAGTAGTCCAGGAATGCCACTGATCTGCCCAATCCTCTCCAATGGCTGTGCATGGATCCCGGCACCTAAAACTACTTGCATAAATTTAAATTGATGCCAATTAGCGCCAATAGTTGATTTTTAGCACCCAATTATCAGCGCTAATTGGCTAGTTTAGCAATTAAATTGTGTGCGTAAATTGGGCACACTTTCAAATCTGAATGCACAGTTTTCAGTGCCATATATAAAATTAGGAGGTAAGCATGCATTTGTGGTGTGGTAAAAAGGCCCCATAGTTAGAAATGTAATTTAACATCACCTTTTTTGTTTGTTATTGTTCACTAACCTTGTCTTATTTAAGTTTTACATGCAGAAGTAGCTTTTAAAAGCACGTGCTACTTCTCCTTGCTCGTAAGTGCATTTTGCAATCCTCGACAGTTTCTGAGCCTCCCTCTTATTGGACTTGGAGATCTCTGGTACATACTTTGGCCGCCTGGGAGGCCCAAGAGGCGACTGGTCACCCTCGATGGCGGCGCACTTACCTGCAGATTTGGGGATTCCTTACCTCCTAGAGGTCGTAGCCTCCTTTTGAATTCTCATGCTTAAGCTTCACTAGTGTTCCCTGTGCTTGCTCCCCTGGTCAGTCACTGCCTATCTTTCTTTTCTTTTTTTTCTTCGTGTTTGTTTGGGAGGGGGAGTTTCCTCTTAACGTAACCCAGGGGCCTTTGGCATCCGAGAAATCTTTTGGTCGTTTTTGTATATTGCTGGAAGTGGTCACCAGTGGGGTAGTTACACTGTGAGGGGGAGAGTGTGGAGGGGGTTAGGTTTGCTTTTTGCACTGTTTCTGAACATTGTGTATTGATGGTTGTTGATTCCTTTGTTCTTGTTATATATCATGCTCTATGTTTTTTTGTCACGTTCACAATAAAACAGATTTGAGCATAAAAGCAAGTGCTACTTTACTCTTTGCTTTCACGTATCATTAGTTTACACAAAAATGATACCGCGATATGGTTTTGTGAAAGGAGGGGGGTAATTTATTGGCATTTATTAACCATTTTTTATGAAGAGATTCTACTAAGGTAGTGTATAGTTTGACATTAAACTTGCAATTTTGTTAGCAGTGTAATGATAAAATGACCACATATAAGCATAAATATAATCAATAAGATAGACTTGCAGATGGAAAATTGAATCAGAAATATAAACTTTTAACAGCACTGTAAAACAATCATGACAGAAATTTGATGTGTCGTCAGAATATGAATGATACCACAATAGGCAGCATGGAAACAAAATTCATATAACATAGATGACATCCATGGTGTAGCCACAGGTGGGCCTGAGTGAGCCCACCTGTGTTGGATCAGCCAGGCAGAAGAGGGAGAGATTCGTCCCCCCAACTTGGGTCCAGGCCCACCCAAAATTGAATGTCTGGCTACACCCCTGTTGTCACTCAAGATGTCAGCACAATATGAATGAAGAGGAATGCATTAAAACATTGTTTATTGGAAGCTTCTATATCACTGCTAATGACTAGGGAGTCAACTCTGAGTGGTTTGCATGAGCTTCAGTAATGGTGTTACAATATATGAGCTAAATATTTATACCCTCTATATACATATACTATAATTATTGTTTCCGTATTGTCATAAACTCATTTTTCTTTTTATTATTTGCGAGTTCACCCTTTCGTGTTCCAAGTGAGGGGTAGCCTGCTGTTTCTCCCTAAATGTTTCTTTATTTGCTAAAGTGTTCTGTGAAGAATATCATTATAGACACGCTGCTAGACAAAAAAGGTGGAAGAAAAGCCACAGTGGGCTCCTTTTACTAAATGGCGCTAGAGGCATAGAATTCCTATGAGCATCAGAGTTATTACCTCGCCGGCCCATGCTAAAAGCCTCTAGTGCTGTTTAGTAAAATCCAGTGATTATTAGGATGACACCAGGATTGCGCAATAATATTACAAACTATATTTATGAAAAAGTCAGAGGATGGAGTAGACAATGAGTCCTATTGTAAACCATACTAAATTATCCTGCTACTTCACCCTTGTGATTGACTCTCTGACTTTTTAATAAATATATTTTTATAATATTATTGCGCAATCCTGGTGTCATCCTAATACTGTGTGGCTTCTTTCACTTTTTGGGGGTGGCTGTTTTTTTACCCCTTTGCTGCTTTGGATAGATAAAATGCTAACACTGTGCATATAAAACAATGAAAGATCTGTGAAAGCTAGAAGGAAGCTAAGTTGCATAGGAAGAAGTATAGCCAGTAGGGAAAAGGAGGTATTGATGCCCCTGTATAAGACTCTGGTGAGACCTCATTTAGAATATTGTGTCCAATTCTGGAGGCCACACTTTCAAAAAGATATAAAAAGGATGGAGCTGGTCTAGAGCAGGGGTCTCAAAGTCCCTTCTTGAGGGCCAATCCAATGGGGTTTTCAGGATTTCCCCAATGAATATGCATGAGATCTATGCGCATGCATTGCTTTCAATGCATATTCATTGGGAAAATCCTGAAAACCCGACTGGATTGCGGCCCTCAAGGAGGGACTTTGAGATCTCTGGTCTAGAGGAAAGCTACTAAAATGGTATGTGGTCTTCATCATAAGGCATATGGGGACAGACTTAAAGATCTCAACTGTATACTTTGGAAGAAAGGCGGGAGAGGGGAGATATGATAGAGATGTTTAAATACCCACGTAATGTAAATGTGCATGAGTCAAGCTCTGGAATGAGAGGGCATAGGATGAAATTAAGAGGTGATAGGCTCAGGAGTAATCTAAGGAAATACTTTTCTACAGAAAGGGTGGTAGAGGCATGGAACAGTGTCCCGGAAGAGGTGGTGGAGACAGAGACTGTGTCTGAATTCAAGAAGGCGTGGGATAGGCATGTGGGATCTCTCAGAGAGAGGAAGAGATAGTGGTTACAGCAGATGGGCAGACTGGATGGACCATTGGCCTTTATCTGCCATCATGTTTCTATGCTCCTATCTTAATAGATAGCCAAGGAGGCATAGTGCAGGTGAGATATAACGATATATCTGTTTAATTCTTTTAGGATGTTGCCAGGTAGTTGTTATCTAGACTGGCCACTGTTGGAAACAGGATACTGGGCATGATAGACCTTCAGTCTGTCCCAGTATGGTGATGCATATGTACAGACAAGGGGGGTGCTGAAAAGTTCTCAGCCCAACTAAGAAGAAAATGAGGCGGATATGTCTCAATCAATGATTTGAAACAATGTCAAAACATAGAATTTCATTTCTGCAAATTGACACGTAACGAAATAAGATAACACTCTTTTCAGCTACAGTGGCAAAATAACGCTCAGAATATAGGAAGTTGATTGATTGGGCTGAGAACCTTTCAGCACCCCCTCATATGACAAGATCGGTAATACAAAGGGTCACTCTTAAAAAGAGTTAGTCCTGGACTGAAGCTCCTTTGTCAGTGTTATAATAATAATAATAATAATAATAAGTGCCGGAAAGTTCTATCCAGGGGAAAATATATCAAAACAGCAAGCAAATACCATTCTCTCTTCTTGAGCTGGTTACCTACCAGCAATAAATCCTCTGGGTACCATTAACTGCTCATTCTGCAGGTTAGAGGTACACCTTCAGAGGGGTAAAGGTAGTGGAAGGGTGTTTTCCCTAGGTACACTTGGTTTGGATCCAGGCTGTGACTGATATGCTGGGGGTGTTGGGAAATTAATCTACACTCTCCACTCTGTAGGAATCAGCTGTGTGGGTGCCAAGCACACCCAAAACTGAGCATGTTCCTTCATTGTTTGCAGGAAAGGATAATTTGTACTGTTCCCTCCACTTGCGCTCAGTAACTCATTCAAGGCCAGAGCTGGGATCTGAAGCAAAAAGTTTACTTTAATTGTTAAAGAAAAAGAAATGAAAAATCACACTTCAATAAGGCAGAGTGCAAACAACAGCAAGCACAATTATTTCTCCTAGGATTTTTCCAAATCCCCAAAGGCTCTGCTTGCAGTCTTTTTTTTTTCTGCCTGTACATTGTAAGAGCTTTTTGTCTAAAAGCATTCTGATCATTCAATTGGGAGCTTCATCTGTTGAAAGCATCTGTCGTTAAAAAAACTAGTTGCTTTTAGTCATTCTTTGCCTGGACCACTTGAGCTTTTTAAAAATGACGGCAGCAGCTCTAATAAATGAATAAAACTGAATGCAGAGTGCACAAAGACAATTTTCCTAGGATTCATTGTTTTTTTCACCCTTAAAAGTTAAAACAGATGAAAGTTTGTTGCTGTGGCAATGAAATAGAACTGTTTCCTTAAATTAACTTAAAATTCTAGGGATAATTCTTGACAAGTTTTTCATTTGTAATCTCGGCCACAGATGTTTACAGCGATCATTTTCAGGACGTTAAGAAAGCTTAGGTGTATCAGAGCTTGTTTGGATTCTGAAACATTTATACTGATTGCACATACTATGATATTATATCCCATCTAGATTCTTTGAAACATAATTTATGTGAGATGCAAAGAATCTGTTCAAAAAAGTTCCAAACATTACAAGATATAGCAGTACACTTAATATTTAGGGTTTCCAAGTTCACAAAAGCTGCATTTTTCTTAAGGTTGCACTGGCTCCCTGGTGTAGCCCATGCTATTTTAAATTGTGCTTTTTGGTGTTCCTTATACTTCATGTCCAACCATCTAACTAAGGGTTCCTTCTACTAAGATGAGCTAAGCAATTTAGCACACGCTAATGATTAGTGCATACTAAATGCTAAGAAGCCTATAGGTATAAATTAGGCTCCTTAGCATTTAGCATGCACTAAATTAGTTAGCACACCTTAGTAAAATGACCCCTATAAGTTTCATCTTATTGAATTACCAATCAGAAATGTTGATATGCTGTCATGATCTTATTTAGCTTTTCACATGGTAGAATCTCTACCAATGTTTCTGATCCCTTCGCTCAGGAAAAGAGAAATGGCTCAGCATACCCCTGGAAGATCCCTTCTACCGGAAACAGCACCCAGGTTTTCCTATACCCACTTCCTCCCCAAACTAAGGAACTTGCTGCCCTTGCAGGTCAGATCTCTGGATAGCCTGATGGACTTCAGAAAGGCAGTAAAAATAACCTTTCTCTTCCAATGACCCAACTATGGACCTGACACTCAATATGTAGACTATATATATACTGTATATATAGATGATCTGACTCATTATGCATGTATTCCATGTGATCATTCATTATATGTCACCTGATTGTCTTGCCTGTTTGCTCTGTTCCTTTGAGTTGTAGCTAGTTTCAATAAATAGTGGGGATCCTATGTAAGTCCCATGGATTGTAGATAGTTTAAAAAAAAAACCCCAACCCAGTAGGGATCCTATGTATGTTTGCACTGCTCCTATATGTTGTAAATAGGTTTCACTCTGTTTATCTAAATTATGTAAGTTCCTTTGGGTTGTAGATAGGTTCCCTTCTGGGTTTTATTTTTAAACTATGTATGTTCTCCTGCAACCCATCCTGAGCTTTCTGGGAGGACAGGATATAAATTGAAAAAAATAAACAACAAAGAAGAAAGTTTTAAACAACCTTCTAAATCATTTATCATTTCAAAAATTTGTCATGGATCGATGAGTTGAATATATTTTGGTGATACATTGTGATTATCCTGGGAATGCCTAGTTTTTCTTTTGTTAACCGCACTGAATTCATCAGACTTGCGCGGGATGTAATGTAAAATTAGCCTAAAACACAATCCCCCCCTCCATATTCAAGGCTATTTAACCAGACAGAAATGGCACCTAACTGCAAATATTCATTGTGCAATAACCGGTTATTTCTGTTGAGTATTCACAGCCATCAAAAAGTTAACTAACGATAACTGACAACAGAAAAATCAGACTGCATAAATAGCATTCCTATCTTTGCCTGCTATTAATTTAGCTGGGAAACTCTGAATATTCGCATAGCTGGTTAAGTTAGCACCAGCCAAGAAACCCCTGGAGATTCAATGACCATGACACTTAAGCAGGCTGCCTCCCATCAGCTAAATATCAGCCCCAATATAATATCCAGTAAAGGATTCTCATAGGTTAAGTCTAATTTCTTCCTGGCCTTATGCCATCAGAGTAAAAAGTCAGCTAAACATTCTCCATTTTACATTACTTTAGTGATTTCTATTCCGCCGTTACCTTGCGGTTCAAGGCGGATTACATAAAGGATCTATCTGGCTATTTCCAGAGGAATTATAGAATAGATAAATTGGATTGTAGAGATGAGGTGGTTCTTGTGGCATTAGATTGTTTTAGAGAGTAGAGAGGCTTTAGGTTGGGTATCAGGTTTTTTTTAAAAATAGTATGGTTTTTATTTCTTTTCTAAATGTTCTGTAGTCTGGGGTCGTTATCAGCAAAGTAGAGAGTTGGTGGTCTAATCTCGCTGCTTGTGTGGCCAGGAGGCCACTGTACAGTTTTTTTCCATTTGACTTCTCTGATTGGGGGGTGAATGAAGCATGGGCTCTCCTCTGTCTGGTTGTGGTGGTTCGGATTAGGCAATTGTTTAGGGATGTTGGGCTGTTGCCGTTCATGGTTTTAAATAGAAGACAACTTGAATTGTATTCTTGCTTGAATTGGTAGCCAGTGTGAGTGGAGGAACGCCGCAGTGATGTGGTCATGTTTCCTCAGTGAGTAGATGAGTCTCAGGGCTATGTTCTGGACTGTTTGGGGTTGTTTAATCATGGTTGTGGGGCAGGGGAGATAGAGGGTGTCAGGTCAAAAGCGCGCCGGGACAAAGGTGCGCGCAGACAATTGAGCGCAGCGTGGAGGCACGCGCTGAAGAAAATTACTGTTTTTAGGGGCTCCGATGGGGGTGCATGGGGGGAACCCCCCCCCACTTTACTTAATACAGATCGCGCCGCATTGTGGGGGCGTTGTGGGGGGTTTGGGGGGTTGTAGCCACCCCATTTTACTGAAAACTTCACTTTTTCCCTGTTTTTAGGGAAAAAGTTAAGTTTCCAGTAAAATGTGGGGGATTACAACCCCCCAAACCCCCCACAACGCCGCCACGATCTGTATTAAGTAAAATGGGGGGGCTCCCCAACAAAACCCCCCATCGGAGCCCCTAAAAACAGTAATTTTCTTTGGCGCGCGCCTCCGTCTTGTGCTCAGTTGTCGCCGCGCGCTTTTGTCTTCTGCGATTATGTCTATGAACCAAGATAGAGGATGTTGCAATAGTCTAGGACACAGTTCTTCAACCACTGGTCCGCGGACCGGTGTCGGTCCGCAGAAAATTCCTGCCGGTCCGCGCAGGACCGGCAAGATCGAGGAGCTGTCCTTCGCGCAGGGCCTGAGAGATAATAGGGAGCCTCACACTGTGCTTTCTCCCCTCCCAGCGGCTCTCCTTACAAACGCAGCGATTGAAGAAGGAAGCCTTGGAGCTTTTGCTGTCGGTCCGCCTCTGATGATGCAACTTCCGCTTTCCTCAGAGGCGGTGCGACCCAACAAAGGACCCGAGGCTGCCTTACTGAATTGCAGCGCTGGCAAGTAAGGAGAGTTGCTGGGAGGGGAGAACGCTGCTGGGCATGGTGAAAAAAAAAAGGGACAGCTGCTACTGGACCTGGATAGGGAGAAGGAGAGATGCTGCTGGGAGGGGGGAGGGAAAGGAGTCTGGGAAGCTGTTGGGCAAGGGGAAAAAGGGACAGCTGCTACTGGACCTGGATAGGGAGAAGGAGAGATGCTGCTGGGAGGGGAGGAGGGAAAGGAGTCTGGGAAGCTGCTGGGCAAGGGGAAAAAGGGACAGCTGCTACTGGACCTGGATAGGGAGAAGGAGAGATGCTGCTGGGAGGGGGGAGGGAAAGGAGTCTGTGAAGCTTCTGGGTAAGGGGGGAAAAGGGACAGCTGCTACTGGACCTGGAGAGGGAGAAGGAGAGATGCTGCTGGGAGGGGAGGAGGGAAAGGAGTCTGTGAAGCTGCTGGGTAAGGGGAAAAAGGTTGAAGAACCCTGGTCTAGGACAGTGGTCTTCAACCTTTTTACACCCGTGTACCGGCAGAAATAAAAGAATTATTTTGTGGACCGGCAAACTACTAGGACTAAAATTTAAAAACCCCATTTACGCTCCATCTCCGCGAGCTCGGTTCCCACAAACCATCTGATCCCATCTGCACAAGCCGCAATTATGATTTTATATTGAACGTATTTTATTAAAGTATAAAAAGAAACAATATTCTGAACAATTGTGATTTTATAAATACAAATATACAGAGCACGGACCAACAAAACCCCTGTCTCCCCTCCCCTTCACATATATCCCCTCTACTATCAAGAAAACTGAACAAGCCAAGTTCATAGAGATATCATGCTAACAGAATACTGCAGTCCCCAGTTATGTCTCTAGCAGGATATATATTTCAAATCTGATATATTCTAATCACAAAATAGAAATAAAATTATTTGTTTCTACCTTTTGTTGTCTCTGGTTTCTGCTTTCATCTTCTTATCACTCTCTTCCTTCCAGCGTCTGCCCTCTCTGTCTCTTCAATCCAGCATCTGCCCCTTCCATCTACTGTCTGACTCTCCTCCTTCCATATGGTATTTGTCTTCTTTCTATGCCCCTCTGCCCTTTCCATCCAGCCTATACCCCTCTCTCCTTTTTACACGATTCACTCCAGCTTCACTGCTCTCTTCATTTTTATCTCTCCTACACCAGATCTAGCATCTTTGTCCCTCTCAATTTCTCTGCTGACCCCCCTTCCCATCTCATTCCTATCTCTCCCCTTCCCCTCCTCTAATCTCCCTGCAAGCTGTTTCCTTCCTTTTTTCTTCTCCCTTCCCTCCTCCCCCTGTCCAGCAGTAACTCTCTTCCTTTTCCTTTCCCTCCTCCCCTCCCAGCAGCATCTCTCCTTCTCCAACCTTCCAGGTCCAGTAGCAGCTGTCCCTTTTCCCCCCTTGCCCAGCAGCTTCCCAGACTCCTTTCCCTCCTCCCTCCCAGCAGCATCTCTCCTTCTCCCTATTCAGGTCCAGTAGCAGCTGTCCCTTTTTCCCCTTGCCCAGCAGCTTCCCAGACTCCTTTCCCTCCTCCCCTCCCAGCAGCATCTCTCCTTCTCCCTATCCAGGTCCAGTAGCAGCTGCCCCTTTATCCCCTTATCCAGCAGCTTCCCAGTCTCCTTTCCCTCTTCCCCTCCCAGCAGCATCTCTCCTTCTCCCTATCCAGGTCCAGCAGCAGCTGTCCCTTTTTCCCCTTGTCCAGCAGCTTCCCAGACTCCTTTCCCTCCCCCCTCCCAGCAGCATCTCTCCTTCTCCCTATCCAGGTCCAGTAGCAGCTGTCCCTTTTTCCCCTTGCCCAGCAGCTTCCCAGACTCCTTTCCCTCCCCCCTCCCAGCAGCATCTCTCCTTCTCCCTATCCAGGTCCAGTAGCAGCTGTCCCTTTTTTTTTTTCACCATGCCCAGCAGCGTTCTCCCCTCCCAGCAACTCTCCTTACTTGCCAGCGCTGTGATTCAGCAAGGCAGCCTCGGGTCCTTTGTTGGGTCGCACCGCCTCTGAGGAAACTGGAAGTTGCATCATCAGAGGCGGACCGACTCAGCAAAAGCTCCAAGGCTTCCTTCTTCAATCGCTGCGTTTGTAAAGAGAGCCGCTGGGAGGGGAGAAAGCACAGTGTGAGGCTCCTTATTATCTCTCCGGCCCTGCGCGAAGGACAGCTCCTCGATCTTGCCGGTCCTGCGCGGGCCGGCAGGAAATTGAAGAAGTTGATCTCGCCGGTCCTGTGCGGACCGGCAGGAATTTTCTGCGGACCGACACCGGTCCGCGGACCGATGGTTGAAGAACTGTGGTCTAGGAGACACAACATTAGGGCCTGGACTAGGATCCGGAATTGTGTTTTCAGACAAATTGTCATGATTTTTTAACAGAATAATGCAAACCGAGAAATACATGTCACCTTAGCAGATGCCATAATTGCTCTGATCATTATTAAGACCCTTTTGAACTGTTTCTATTCTATGCCTTGGGGGGGAGGAGTTTGAAAGCACTGTAATTAGTAAACTGTTGATACAAATCATAGGCAAATACATTATGGAGTACTCTCAGGCTTTAGCAGGGCAAAGTATGATGCCCAGATTAATGCAACAAATAAACAGGAGACCAGCTCTAAAACAGTCCTGTTGTGCTTCTGCCAAGAGAGGATTAATGGTGTCAAAGAAATATAACATAGCAAGGTTCATATGAAATCTGTTTTTGCACAAGGCTATTGAAAACAAACCATGCGTAAGTCAACATTGGCGCACCCATGCTCAGGCGCTCTCTAACGGCATGTCAATGGCAGGCATGAGCTGCTATAGTATTCTATAAGCTATACACATAACTGGGAGTTACACCTATAGCCTGCAGTTAAGCATGATGGCACTTAAGCATTACCTTATTGAATGGTGCTGACAGTGCTTATAGGTACCGGTCAGGCAATGGCATCTTTGACGTGCAAAAGTGACACATACCTCTAGGCACCAGTTTATAGAATCGCCCTATAGATGCAGAAATCAAGTCATCAAAAATGTTTATTTGGTCCAGTGCTGGGTAGTAACAGAAGCACCAAGGGCAGATCTTGAATATATCACTCAATTTAGTACCTATATTCCCCAAAGCAGTCAGGTGGCCCCATTTCTGGAGGGAGATAAGGCCATCCCCCGCTGAAGTATTCTGGAACATGTAGTGCTGGAGGAGTAAGAACCAGGGAAGTCCAGGATTCAAATCCCACTGATGCTTCGTGCGACTTTAGATAAATCACTTCACCCTCCATTCCCTCAGGTATAGGCATAGATTGTACTCTGTCTGGGCACAAGAAATACCCTACTGAATCTGAACGTAACTTGCCTTAAATTACTCCTGAAAATGTATGAGCTAAATAAAAAAAAACATGGACGAAGTAGGGCTATAATTACCACAATTCATTGTAGCCATTTCTTATTTATAAAAGGTTTCATTTGCTCATGCTAAAGACTCTAATTACAACTGAAATTGGAGATTAAAGGGTTATTGTGCAACAGAAACATACAATTTGCAGGTGGAAAAGGACCAGATAGTAACAGTGGAGCCATTATTCAGCAGCAGATATTTTTTAAAAAGCCTTAGCCAGATGGGTTGTTGGCATTTGAATATGTTAGATAAGCCTGATGGTTAACTTTAGGGCATCAGTTCTCTCAACTAGACTTAATTTTAACCACACCCCTGGCTTCTCTCCAATTCCTTCCAAATAGCATAAGAATTGCCAAACTAAAGGTCCATGAAATCCAGTTTCCTGTTTACAACAGTGGCCATTCCAGGACACAAGTATCTGACATGATCCTAAAAAATATTTATTTATTTATGAACCATATATGCTGCACTATCATTAAAGTCTAGGCGGTTCACATATCAAACATTCACAATTAAAATTTAAACAAGCATCACAAATATATCTACAAAAATCAGCAACAATGTCCATAAGAACATAAGAATTGCCGCTGCTGGGTCAGACCAGTGGTCCATCGTGCCCAGCAGTCCGCTCATGCGATTAGCCCCGCCCCCCCACAGCCTGCTCTTGTCAGGCAGGGAGCGGACTTCCTCCCTGCCCGACGTGATTTCAGGAGGCTTTTCAAAACCTGGACAAAGTGCCGGATTTTGAAAAGCCGTCCTCATGAGGATGATATGTTTGGAGAAATGCGGACGTCTGGTAACCCTAGAGAAGACCAGTAAGAGCTCTTGACAGCACAAAAAAGACAGGCTGGCTAGAGTAAGTGAATGGAACAGTTGTGCCAGGTATAGGGGAGCCAAACCAAGAATGGATTTGAAACAAAGGCGGGCAAATATGAACAGTATTCTGGCTGCCCCTAGAAGCAAGAGCGCTTTTCAAATTTGCCTGCCTTTGTTTCAAATCCATTCTTAGTTTGGCCCCTCTATACCTGGTCTCCCATTTTAAACTGGATTGTTCCACCAGACCTACACACATATGTTTAGCCACCCTACTATAAAAACCTGCCGATACAAAATATTCCTTGGCAGAACTCTTGCTTTCCAAGCAAGCCAACAAAACGGCTGGCTAGGCAACATCATCAAGCACTCCTCATCCTATCTTAACTTCAGAAAACTAGTTAAAACCATCCTGTTTAACCGATTTGTAACCAAAAACTCATAATACCTTTTCCCTTTACTCTACTTACATGCATTTTAAGACTTCATTCTTTATTTTTTCGCTGAATGTCCAGCTCTTCTTATTGTAAACCGCCTCAAACTACTTTGGCTTTGGCAGTATATAAAAATAAAATAATTATTATTATGTTTCTACTGTCTTTGAGGCTTGGATTTCGGCACTGCCACTGACGACAGTTTTCATAGGCCTGCTGGGGCATCTTGCGCTTTTGAGCAGAACTCCTTGAAGAAAACTCAGCACAAGATGTCACCTGGCTTTAGCGGTGTCAGGTCAAAAGCGCGCCGGGACAAAGGCGCGCGCAGACAATTGAGTGCAGTGTGGAGGCGCGCGCCGCAGAAAATTACTGTTTTTAGGGCTCCGATGGGGGGGCATGGCACTTTACTTAATAGAGATTGCACCGCATTGTGGGGGGCTTGGGGGGTTGTAACCCCCCAAATTTTACTGAAAACTTCACTTTTTCCCTGTTTTTAGGGAAAAAGTTAAGTTTACAGTAAAATGTGGATGGTTACAACCCCCCAAACCCCCCATAACGCCGGCGCGATCTCTATTAAGTAAACTGGGGGGGCTCCCCAACAAAACCCCCCGTCGGAGCCCCTAAAAACTGTAATTTTCTTCGGCGCGCGCCTCCATCTTGCGCTCAGTTGTCGTTGCGCGCCTTTGTCTTTCGCGGGGTTGTCTTTAGCCACTGTTGAAAACAGGATACTGGGTTAGATGGACTCTTGGTCTGACCTGGTATGAGTATTCTTATGTTCTTGCACAGATTTCCATAGAAAACGTCAGTCCATGTGGAAAAGGTTCTGAGGTTTCTTCAAGCAGCTGCTGCAGTGGACACTGCTCGTGAGAACAGCAGTGTTGTGACTCCAAGGTGAGAGGGATGCGGGAAGAGATTAAGAGGGTAGAATCAGGGATTTTTTGCTTCTGAATAGCCACATTTTAAATTCAGGTGTGCCGTTATCTTCTTTTTGTGCTGATAATCATAAAATTTATCTGGGTATTTCAGGAGTCGCCACACCAGAACAGGAGATCCTAACTTTGCGCAGTAGAAGCACAAGAAAGACAGACTCGACACACATGTGTTTCGGCCGTAATGGCCTGCCACAGGCGTCTACAAATAGAATAAAGTATGACAGAAAAACTGAGGGCTCCTTTTACTAAGGTGCGCTATCGGTTTTAGCGCGTGCTACAATGCCGCACACGCTAAACTCTAAGGCTTCCATAGAGCTTGCGTTAGTAGTTTTCGTTTAGCGCGTGGTTAGCACGCGCTAAAAACTCTAGCACAACTTAGCAAAAGAAGCCCTGAATAAAAACAGCTCACAAATTAAAAACAATATACAAACTTAACAAGCAAGTGATAAGTTCGATATACATAAGAAATAAAACTAAGGTAACACTTTTATATATTTATAAGAGCCATCTGCTCTATATTATTATGAATGTATAAATACATAACATGTTGAGAAATAGTAGTAAAACATAAAACCATGATAACTATTAAAATGTATGTGAAATTATATTGAAAACTGTTGATTGTGAATAAATGATATGCGATAGTATCTAAGAAAATTAAAAATATACCTGAATCTTTATAAAAAAATGTATCACTTATATTCTAAACAGATGCAGGAGACGCGTTCAGCGTTCCACTTCAGAGTCTGATCGGTCGTGTTACACCCTGAGGCAGCAGATTTGTGAAACGCTGGCCACCGGTGTACCGATCAACGGAAGATAAGTGGAAATATTTTTCTTCTATCTTTTTTGTTTTCAACAGCAAAGCACAGCATAAAGATTTTATTTTCAATGAAGGTTTTTTGCCAATGAGGTGACTGCTCAACCATCTTTAGCAAACCACTTTGGTGGAGGGGGGAGGGCCCATGTCTGAGGCTTTTTCCTTGAATTAGATATTAGCCTATGCTGTTCTTATATTACACCATTGGACATTTAAGCATCAATTGTAATTGAAAGTGTTATTATTTATTTTTCACTTATATTCTAAGCCTGCAAAAGAATGCAATCAAGAAATGATCGAGATATAGTAAACTAATATTGAGTGTGAAAAGGATAAGAAAACAGAAAAAGAAAGCAGAGAAAAGAAAGGAAAAAAGAAAACAGAAATAATAAAAGAAAAGAACAAAAGAGAAAGGAAAGAAGTTGAATGCACTTTGTAACTGTAGTTCTTGAGGTAAAAGGGTAATAAATGAAATATGAAACATAAAAGGCTGAAATGAAAATGAATGCCAATATAGGTCATAAAAATTAAAGGTAAAATGACGGAAAGCTGACAGAACTGAGGGTCAGTCTAGAGGAGGTGTGTAGACAGATTTATAGGCTTAAGAGCGATAAATCCCCCGGACCGGATGGCATCCATCCAAGGGTCATCAAGAAACTGAAAGGGACCATAGCTGAACTGCTTCAACTAATAGCCAATCTGTCGATCAAATTGGAAAAGATTCCAGAAGACTGGAAGGTGGCGAATGTTACGCCAATCTTCAAGAAAGGTTTGAGGGGAGATCCGGGAAACTAGAGACTGGTGAGTCTGACCTCGGTACCGGGAAAATGGTAGAGTCACTGATAAAGGAACGCATCAATGATCACCTTGACGGACATGGGCTGATGAGAACCAGTCAGCAAAGGCAGATCGTGTTTGACGAACTTGCTGCACTCCTTTGAGGGAGTAAACAGACAGATAGACAAGGGTGACCCAGTCAACATTGTATATCTAGATTTTCAGAAGGCATTTGACAAGGTTCCACATGAACGACTACTTCGGAAAATTGCAAGCCATGGAATTGAGGGTGAAATACTCACGTGGATTAAAAACTGGCTGGAGCATAGGAAACAGAGAGTGGGGGTAAATGGACAATACTCGGACTGGAAGAGCGTCACCAGTGGGGTGACGTAGGGCTCGGTGCTTGGACCCGTGCTCTTCAACATCTTTATAAATGATCTGGACATTGGTACAAAGAGTGAGGTGATTAAATTTGCAGATGATACGAAGTTATTCAGAGTAGTGAAGATGCAGGGGGATTGCAAAGATCTGCAACGTGACATAATCAGGCTCGAAGAATGGGCATCAACATGGCAGATGAGGTTCAACGTGAATAAGTGTAAAGTGATGCATGTAGGTAACAAAAATCTCATGCACGAATACAGGATGTCCGGAACGGTACTTGGAGAGACCTCCCAGGAAAAAGACATGGGAATTCTGATCGACAAGTCGATGAAGCTGTCCACACAATATGCAGCGGCGGTGAAAAGGGTGAACAGAATGCTAGGAATGATAAAGAAGGGGATCACAAACAGATCGGAGAAGATTATCATGCCACTGTAACGGGCCATGGTGCGCCCTCACCTGGAGTATTGCGTCCAGCACTGGTCGCTGTACATGAAGAAGGACACGGTACTACTCAAAAGGGTCCAGAAAAGAGCAACTAAGATGGTTAAGGGGCTGGAAGAGTTGCCGTACAGTGAAAGATTAGAGAAACTGGGCCTTTTCTCCCTCAAACAGAGGAGATTGAGAGGGGAGATGATTGAAACATTCAAGGTATTGAAGGAAATAGACTTAGTAGATAAGGACAGGTTGTTCACCCTCTCCAAGGAAGGGAGAACGAGAGGACACTCTCTAAAATTGAAAGGGGATAGATTCCGTACGAACATAAGGAAGTTCTTCTTCGCCCAGAGAGTGGTAGAAAACTGGAACGCTCTTCCAGAGTCTCTCATAGGGGAAAACACCCTCCAGGGATTCAAGACAAAGTTAGACAAGTTCCTGCTGATCTGGAACGTACGCAGGTAGGGCTAGTCTCAGTTAGGGCGCTGGTCTTTGACGCTAACGCATCCATTATATTCTATGGATGCGTTAGCGTTTAGCATGCGCTAAATCGGCTAGTAAAAGAGGGAGATAATCCTGTATTTTCTTACTGAGCTTTCTGTGGCACAGTGGTTAGAGCTGCACCCTGCAGTTGTGGGTTCAAACCCCACTCTATGACCTTGGGCAAGTCACTATTCTGAATCAGATTGAACTTTGCATGATTGCTTTTAAATTGAAACTAAATCCAGAAAAAACTACATTTTTTCTTGCAACTCCTAATGATAAAATGGTTCATAGACAAGTCAGCGAAAGACAAAGGCACGCGCCGACAACTGAGCGCAAGATGGAGGCACACGCCGAAGAAAATTACAGTTTTTAGGGGCTCCGATGGGGGTTTTTGTTGGGGAGCCCCCCCCCCAGTTTACTTAATAGAGATCACGCCGACGTTGTGGGGGGTTTGGGGGGATGTAACCCTCCACATTTTACTGTAAACTTAACTTTTTCCCTAAAAACAGGGAAAAAGTGAAGTTTTCAGTAAAATGTGGGGGGTTACAACCCCCCCATCCTCCATAATGCCCCCACAACGCAGCGCGATCTCTATTAAGTAAAGTGGGGGGGTTCCACCCACCCACCCCCGTCGGAGCCGTAAAAACAGTAATTTTGTGTGGCGCGCGCCTCCGCACTGCGCTCAATTGTCTGCGCGCGCCTTTGTCCCGGCGCGCTTTTGACCTGACACCGATAAAATCAAAGAAACATTTGAACGGTCTCGACTATACTATAGAACAGTCTATAAAAATATTGGGAAAGACTATAGATAGACATCTTACTTTGGAACAGCATACGTATGATACGCTCTATCTCCAAATTTCTCGAGCCCAAATCGATTAAAATATTAATTCACTCTCTTATCATAGCTAGATTCGACTATTGTAATTCTCTTTTAATCAATATTACACAAAAGGAAAACAGACGTTTACAAATAATACAAAACACGGCCGTTAAACTCATCCACAACCGAAAAAAATATGATCATATCATCCCTCTACTAATCAACTCCCATTGGCTCCCAATTAGTCATTACATTACTTTTAAAATATTACTTTTAGTATTTAAAACTTTAACCTTTAAAGAACCGCAATTTATCGACAGAATGCTCATTCCCCATAATACTTCCCGGTCCCTTCGTTCGACGTCACAAAATCTCTTAGCGGTCCCTTCATTGAAAATCATAGGTATCAGAAGACAGGATATGTTCTCAGTAATGGCCCCCCAGCTGTGGAACTCACTCCCTCAGTATATTAGAGAGGAAAAAGGTCTTAATCATTTAAAAAAACTGCTTAAAAGTTATCTTTTTAAAGACGCATATAATATCTAATTTTAGACGAAGATTTTTGGCTCAGTCTTTGACCCATCCTATTGTTTTTTTCCTAGCTTTAATCTTTTTTTCTTAAACCATGAACATGTAACTTTGCCCCTCTTTCCCACTTGTTTCGTGTCTGTCTTTGATTTGTAAGTCTGAAGTTACCTAGTTTAAAGTATATAACATGATTTTATATCATTGTAAATCGCTTAGCAACCCGAATAAGCGATTCATCAAATACTAATAAAAACTTGAAACTTGAAAACTTGATCTATTACTGAAGAAATGCTTTTCGGTGCTTTGGAAATTTCGCACCATTAAGAAATACTTTGATGAAGCTTCATTCCGTCTGTTAGTGCAGTCATCTGTTTTAAGAATTCTTGAGTATTGTAATATTATCTATCTGGGTGCCTTTTAAAAATTTTAGAAAATTGAGAGTGGTTCAAAACACTGCAGTTCGATTGATTTTTGGTTTGAAAAAATGAGAGCATATTACGCCATATTATCAGAAACTTCATTGGTTGCCGATTGAGGCCAGAGTTTTGTTTAAGTTTGCTTGTACTTGTTATAAATCAATCTTTGGCTTGTCACCTGGCTACCTTCTTTCCCATTTTTCTTTGAACCACTCAAATAAGTCCACATGTAGAGTTTATTGTTTATATTTCCTTCTGTTAAATTGTGTTGTTATAAAAGATTTTTTGAGAGAACTCTCTCTTTTCAGGCTGTTCAATTGAATGGTTGGTTTGGAAAAATTATGCTAGGAGCTTCCTCCTATCTTGATTTTAGAAAATTATTGAAGACTCAATTATTTGATAAATTTGTATCCTAACTGTATTCTGTCGTCTTTTTAAAATTTTATGCATTTCTTATGTTTTATGATCTGATGTACTTCCATTTTAAATTGTATTCTTCGCTCAATGATCAGTTTTTATTTGTTGTGAACCGCCTAGAACCATTCCTGGTTAGGCGGTATATAAAAAATAAAATTATTATTATTATTAATCCTCCACTGCCCCAGGTATGATAGATAGATTGTGAGCCTGCTGGGACAGACATGGAAAATGTTTGAAGTACCCAGATATAAACTGCTTTGAGTGTGGTTGTAAAACTACAAAAAGGCACTACCCAAGTCCCAATCCCTTTCTGAACTCTATGACGTGTGCACTAGCTTAGTTTTGGTTCTTTTTTTTTTATTATTATTTACAGTCCCAGAGCACTTCCCTTTAGACAACCATGTCATAAGATATATTTTATCTTATTTATCCAATGAGTCAATATCCAGTACAATGAAAAGCCAACCATCCCACATTGCACTTATGGACTGACTACTTCATTTCCTGCATACGTCTTGGCATTGAATTGGAGCTGATCGAGTCTCATGCCAGTGCAGTAGGTGTCTGCTCTGTTTTACATCATATGCACTCTTAAACTGCAGACAATTTTGTCACCAGGGAAAACTTTCTCAGAAAGATTGCACTGTAGCATCAAAGCGGAATGGAAAAAGAGGTGTGTCCGAATCCTGCCACCCTTGAGCTGTTTCTCTGAGGAAATTACTCAGCCATTTAGAAACCTCAGTGACACAATGCTTTTCTTATCAACCGCTCAGCACGTACTTAAAGGCCCCTGGATCTGATACACCACCTATGTGAGACAACATATACTTTCTCTCACAATCTAAGTTGGGTTTTTTTTTGTATCTGGGGGCAATGGAGAGTTAAGTGACTTGCCCAGACTCACTTCTTCAGCACTTCTTCAACAAATTCACAAACTAGAATGTGTGCATGCCTTAGTTCCTTTACGAAGCACATAAAATCAGAAAACACAGATGAAGCTATATGATAAATCCATAGGTCTCATGCCATGGGGGGGGGGGGGGGAACCTGTTAGGACAGGGAAAACCATGCAAGATTATGCACCTCAAATCAGATCTCTGTAATAAAGATCAATTAGTGAAGTTCATGCATTTCTTGGGTGCAGCACTGGCCCAACCTATAAGAACATAAGAAGGTGCCTCCGCCCACGCGGCGGCCCATCAGGCCTATCGCCTGAACAGTGGTCCCAGACTAATTTTGTAATTTACCTCTAATCCTCTAATCCTATCCTTATAACCTACCTCTACTGTACCCCTCAATCCCTTTGTCCTCTAGGTACCTATCCAAACCTTCTTTGAAGCCCTGTAGCGTGCTCCCGCTTATCACTTCTTCTGGTAGCGCGTTCCATGTATCCACCACCCTCTATGTAGCACTTTCTGAAGCTATAGGTATATCTGCACAGGAAGATTGATAATGGTCTCACTCCTATCAGCTAAAGCAGTGGTCTCAAACTCGCAGCCTGCCAGGTACTATTTTGAGGCCCTCGGTATGTTACCATTGTTCTGGAACGTTTCATGCCTCACTGCTGTAACCTCACACAAGCGCATTCCTGCGTCTGTACGTGATTGCTAGGTGGAGTGGAGAGGACAATCACATACAGTCGCAGGAAAGCGCATGCGTGAGGTTACAGCAGTGAGGCAGGTAATGTTCCAGAACGTAAGGTAACCATTGGAGGCAGTGCAGCTTGTGCGTGTGTACGTAATCTCATGAACTCTCACGAAATTCGGCACCTCTCCTGGCGGTGACTGCTTGATGTAAGACGGCGGTTGTGTCCGGCGCTGGAGGAGGTGAGAGCTGAGGGTGGTTGCGGACGCGACCACCGGACACTTAAGGCACAAGTCAGATATTGATTCTCCCCTCTACAGAAAAGCCTAGAGGACTTCACCAAAAATCTTGTCTCTTGCAGTTGATACTTTAGATTAAAATCTAAATCACAATTTTGCATGAAGTAAAACTCGTTATAGTTTTTAAATCTTTCCTTAATTGCTTCTGATAATTTCAGCTATACACAGCTGAAAGCAGTGCAACATGCAGAAAGTGAAAAACTATCTAAACTTAACTTTCTGCATGTTGCACTGCTTTTAGCTGTGTATAGCTGAAATCATCAGAAACAATTAAAGAAAGATTTATAAACTATAATGAGTTTTACCTCATGCAAAGTTGTCATTTCTTTAATAAGACATTAACTATTTTTTCTGCGGCCCTCCAAGTACCTACAAGTCCAAAATGTGGCCCTGCACAAGGTTTGAGTTTGAGACCGCTAAGCTTAAGACACTTGTGGGTTTTCACAGGGTGCACACTGCTTAAAAACAAACCAAAAAACAGGCATTCCCAAGGTAGGGGTTTTAGATTGAGGGAGATGAAAAAAGCGTATGTAAACTTGTTTTTCCAAAACGCTGCCTTTTTTCCTTCTAATTGGTCACCCATAGAGTCAGCTACATCAAGTGAACAGTTCTTTACACACACACCTAGTATGGTACTTTCCTTTTGAAAGTTAGCTTCAAGGGTTTTCTGCATGCCTCATAACTCTTGAGCTATTAAAAATTGTCCCTACTGGGGGCCTGATTTATGTTGCTGAAGACCTAACTCTTGCTTTCTGATGTTGTCAGCATGGGATTCTGGCTGTCAGAAGAATGAAAGCAAATCTGCTGCATCAGGCGTCAGTTTCCCCTGTGGCTTTCTGATCTCAGACTAGGGAGAGTAGATATTTTTCTCATGAGTAACTCAGTCTGGCCTCAAATAAAATAGTGTGGCTCCTAGTTCCTTTCATTTTTCTACTATCTGCAGGATCATCCATTTGGGTTGAAAAAAAAACAAACAAACCCTGAGGGAATGGTACAGTTTAGGAGGTGAAGAATTGTGCGCAAAAGAGGAGCAGGACTTGGGTGCGATCGTATGTGATTTTAAGGGGGTCAAACAGGTAGAAAAGACGACAGCAAAAGCTAGAAGGATGCTTTGGTGTGTAAGGAGAGGAATGGTCAGTAGGAAAATGGAGGTAATAATACCCCTATATACCCCCCTTTTTAAAAAAAAAAAAAAACAAAACTGCGAAAACGGTTTTTAGCGCAGGCTGGCACACGCTGAATGCTCTGTTCTGATCCCAACACTCATAGAGTTCCTGTGAGCGTCAGGAGCAGCGCAGAGCATTCAGTCCACCGTCCTGCGCTAAAAACTGCTTCCGTGGTTAGGTAAAAGGGGGAGGCTAAGACCTCTTTTAGAGTATTTTATACAATTCTAGGGACCACTCCTTCAAAAAGATATAAACAGAATGGATGGCTACTAAAATGGGTTAAGTGACTTGCCCAGAGTCACAAGGAGCTGCGGGAGGACATAAATAAATAAAATACCTTTAATTGTTTGACTAATCACAATTATGGGCTCCTTTTACTAAGCTGCGTTAGGGCTTTAAAGCGTGGAATAGCGCGCGTTACATTGCCGTGCGCGCTAGATCTTAATGTCAGCATTGAGCTGGCGTTGGTTCTAGAAGCATAGCATGCGGTAATTTCCTGCATGTGCTAAAAACGCTAGCGCATCTTAGTAAAAGGAGCCCTATATTATGTTAATCATGCAAGTAATTGCAGTTAAGAATGCAGAATGCAGGTCTTCTGTCAACCCATTCTTGGATACTTGGCTTCATTTCCTGTGCTTTGGATTTCCTCTCGCCTGCTGCCCTGCTCGTGTTATCTGGCATATCCAAGGAGCAAGGGTGTGCAGATTTCAGGAGAACGCTTTTCTGCTTGGTTCCCTATATTTTCCCTATCAATAGGACAACTTGCTGCTTTTCTCTCAGTTCTTCATGCTGTTCAGCCACTTATCAAACTGTGAGTGGCTCATCCAATCACAATACTTGAGGAAAAAGGTGGGAGATGTAATAGAGACATTTAAAAACAAAAAGAATGCAGACAATATGTACAAGATGCAGGCTATGGGGCTCATAATTGAAAGAGAAAAACGTCCAAAAACCGGCCTAAGTCGGCACTTGGACGAACATTTCTCAAAAACGTCCAAGCGCCGATAATAAAAACGGGTTTTGGATGTATTTCTAAACGACCTAAGCCTTCATAATGCCACTCAACGTCCAAAGCTAAACGGGGCATTTCGGGAGGCGTGTCGAGGGCGGGAGTTGGGCGGGACATTGGCCGGCTTAGACTTAGTCGTACAGCATGTATAACTGAAAGTTTTACAACAGAGCCTAGACGGAACTTGAACGTTGTGACTTAAACCATGTAAAACATGGTCTAAGTCACAAAAAACCACCTAAACTCACCAGATAAACACTGAAAACACATAACACATACCCCCACACACTACCCCCAGTGATCACCAACCCCCCCACCCCCATAAAAATTTTATTCACAACTTTAAACTTCAGCCTCCAAACCATCATCACCTGGCCGCCTGGCATAGGAAAGCCTAGTCGTCCAGCCCAGAGGCAGCTTAAGTCAACTTGGGGGTGGGTTAGGGACTCATGGAAAGGAGGACTCATGCCCATAAGCCCCTGTAATCACTGCATTGATACTGAAACATGTGCACTGCCCTATACACCCCAAAACCCTTTTTTACTGGCATATAAGTGGCTCCTGCAGCCATAAGGGCTATTGGGGTGGTAGATAAGTGGGTCTAGGGGATTCTGGAGGTGGTTTGGGGGGGCTCACCGTAACCTATAAGGGAGCTGTAGGGAGG
Source organism: Geotrypetes seraphini (assembly GCF_902459505.1). Taxonomy (NCBI): domain Eukaryota; kingdom Metazoa; phylum Chordata; class Amphibia; order Gymnophiona; family Dermophiidae; genus Geotrypetes; species Geotrypetes seraphini. Next base: position 258,425,307 of record NC_047087.1, read on the forward strand.
AGAAGACATGGCACCCTTTTTGTGAAGTTCATAGCAGTGCCCTGTAAGGTACCCCACTATTTAGGTGGCATGTCTGGGTGTGCAGTCCATCACTTTGTAGACTCCTCCCACGTCCAACAGGGCTTGTTCTGGGCATTTTGGACTTGGACGGAAAGTTGGACGGAAATGTGGTATAAAGATGGACGATTTAGTGGCTTGGACGATCAGATCGGCAGGACGTATAATTAGATGATTTTCGAAAGTAAAAAAAAGTTGGATGTATCTTTCGAAAATGTGTCTTAGGCTCTTTTTAACTTTGGACGACTTGCGAGATGGACGTAAACGGACTTAGACGTCCCTTTCGATTATGCCCCTCCACGTTTATTTTACCCAATGTTAAATGCGATAACTAATACCACCTTTTTACAAACCAAAAGACCAACACGGTCCGTGTTTCGGAAAACACGCCTTCTTCAGGGGTCCTAAGAAAATAAATAACAAACCTAAGACATACAATAAATTCATTTCACAGTCATCTGGTGTGCATGAGTGATCAAAAAAGTTCAGTGGTGTAATCCTTAAGTGAATAATAGTGCTCAAAATCTTACAAGATACAAAATGCATCGAATAGAAATATAATCAATGTAACGTGAGATATAAAACTAAAAAGATTTCTATAAAACATATAAAAAGATAAGATAAACAGATGTCACAGAATAAAAAATGAAAAATGAATGAAAAGTGTATTAGTTACCGCATTAAACATTGGGTTAAATAAACATAGCCCACATCTTGTACATATTGTCTGCATTCTTTTTGTTTTTGCTTGCTGTTTCTGTACTGCAGACACCTGTTGGATTTCTTTTGTTGTGTGATAGAGACATTTAAATACATCTGTGGCATAAATATATTAGAAGGTATACTTCCTTCAATCAAAAGTAAGCCTGGAAGGAGGAGAATGTAAAATAAAGATAAAACGGATCGACTCAGGAAATATTTCCTTATGGAAAGGATGCATGGAATGGCTTCCCAGCAGAGATGATGGAGACGAGGATTGTATCTTAATTCAAGAAAGCAAGGACCAAGCATAAAGAATCTCTAAGGGCTCCTTTTATCAAGCTGCGCTAGTGGGGTTAGCGTGTCGGACGTTTCATCACGCGCTAACCCCCACGGCTGGCTAAAAAACGAACGCCTGCTCAATGCAGGTGTTAGCGGCTAGCGCGGCAGGTGGTTTAACGTGTGGTATTATGCGTGTTAAACCCCTACCGCAGCTTGATAAAAGGACCCCCAAGGGAGGGGGAGAGATTATAGAGTTTAGTAGTTGGGCATATCAGATAGGTCATATGAAAAAGGATGGAAATGCGACGTGGTTGCTGAGGTGTTATCTTGGGCAGGGGTCATGGCAACTGAGGCCAATGCCGGACAGACTTCTACGATCTGTGTCCCACTAATTGCACGAGACTGAAAGAAGATTAGCCAAATCAAGCACGGGGGAGGAACTGAGACTGATGCCAGCAGTGGCGTAGCAAGGATGAGAGGTGCCAGGGATGGTGGCGCCCCTCCCCCACCCTCATTTCCGCCCCCTGCTCCTTCCCCCATTCCCCGTGCCGCATGCGTACCCCTTCCCTTCC